>NW_027507758.1:152393383-152993383 GCF_037356315.1 Lithobates pipiens | reverse complement strand
GAAGTTATGAATAAACTTCCGATAGTAGTTGGCAAAGCCCAGGAAATGCTGCAGAGGACGTAAACCCACGAATCGAGGCCACTGCAGGACTGCCGACAATTTCTCTGGGTCCATCGAAAAACCAGCAGTGGAAATGACATAGCCCAGGAATGTAACCTGTTCACGATGGAACTCGCACTTTTCCAGTTTACAATAGAGATTGTTCTCTCTTAGTTTCTGAAGTACATGAATGGCCTGTTCTGGTATTAAACGCAGTTTTTCACTCGTCGCTCTCCTTAATGCGCACGAGATTGTATGCCCCTCTCAGGTCAAGCTTTGTGAAAACTATTGCTCCCTTGAGGCGGTCAAATAGCTCCATAATCAATGGGATCGGGTAGGAATTCTTAATCATGACACGATTCATGACCCCTTTAATCTATACAAGGTCTCAGTTCACCGCTCTTCTTTTTCACAAAGAAGAAACTAGCAACAGCAGGAGACAAGGACTTGCGGATGAAACCTCGAGAAAGTGCGTCAGCAACATACTCCTCCATGGCCTTATCCTCCAAGACCGACAAAGGGTAAACCCGGCCACGAATAGGTATGGCACCAGGTTGAAGGTCAATTGCGCAATCATAAGGCCGTTGTGGAGGCAAACTACCAGCTTGACCTTTATCAAAGACATCGCCAAAATCACGGTACTCCTCCGGAAAGGAGGGAAGTGAAGCAGTGCACAGGACCTTGGATACCTTCAGGAAGCATGTCTCACTGCATTGTGGTGACCAGGAGAGAACCTCAGCATGGAGCCAATCAAAAGAGGGGTTGTGCCTCTGTAACCAAGGATAACCAATAACCAGCGGAAATTTGGGTGAGGAAATAACTTGGAATTGGATTATGTCATGGTGAAGAGCCCCTACGGCCATGGACAACGGAACCGTCTCATGAGTCACATGGGCAGGCTGTAAAGGTCTCCCGTCAAGAGCCTCAATGGCCAGTGGAGTGTCACGCAGCTGCAGTGGAATCGAGTGCTGCGAAACAAATGCAGCATCAATGAACAGGCCTGCAGCCCCAGAGTCGTTTAGAGCCTGTATCTCGATGAACGACTCAGCCCAAGAACGGGTGACCAAAACCAGGGGCTTATCCTTCTGGATAACTGGGGACGAAACAACGCCACCTAAGGTCTGTCCATGACAGGACCTCAAGGTTCGGGCGTTCCCTGGACGGGTAGGACAAGACTTCAAAAAGTGACCTGCCTGGCCACAATAAAGGCACAATCTCTTCCTCCTCCTAAAGGCTCTCTCATCCACAGAGAGATACGTGAAGCCCAGGTGCATGGGTTCCTCTTCACTGACCAACTCGCTACCAGGAGGCATGGGAGGTGAGGGAGGCATGGGTGGGACTACAAAGCTCGGAGGCAAACATACAGGAGGCTTCCGCAAGCGCTCCTTAAGAGAAAGTCTTTCTCTGAGTCTGGAGTCAATGAGGATGGCAAACGAGATCAAGTTCTCCAGCTCAGTGGGTATATCTCGGGCTGCTATCTTATCCTTGATGGAATCTGAGAGACCATAAGAAAAAGCAGCCACGAGGGCCTCATTGTTCCAAGCAACCTCTGCTGCCAGAGTATGGAATTCAATGGCGTAGTCGGCAACAGTTCTCGTACTCTGTTTGATGGACATGAGGCACTTGGCAGCAGAAGCGGAACGTCGAATACCCTTTTAAAGGAGGCCACAAACTGAGGGTAATTCAATGCAACAGGTTTTTGCGTCTCCCATAGAGGGTTAGCCCAGGCCAAGGCTCTCTCAGAAAGCAAAGATATCACGAAAGCTACTTTGTTTCTGTCCGTGAGAAACGCCTGGGGCAGCATTTCGAATTATATCTCAACCTGATTGAGAAACCCTCTGCATTGAACTGGATCGCCCCCAAATCGCTGGGGAAGCAGAGCAGAACCAGACATACCTCTTATAGAGGTAATACTCGAGGCGGGTGCCTGCACAGAGACTGGCGCAGCAGCAGGGACAGCCTGTGACTCAGGTTGTACCGGAGCAGCCACCATGGGGGATTCCAGGTGAGCCGTGCCATTCAGGAGCATTTGTAACGCCAAGGCAAACTGATCCATGCGGTGATCATGCTCATCCAATCTGGAAAAAATATTACCAAGTGGATTGACTGTATCTTCTGAATTCATGGCCTTCGCATACTGTCAGGAACCATGAAACAGACAGAGACAGAAGTACAATCAAATCACACTTGTTTATTAATAAAAATAAAAAGGTAAATAGAAAAAAGCATAGTCAAGCATAGCCAGAGTCCTGTATCCAGATCGGGTAGTCAGCCAGTCCAAAGTTCATTAACAAGATCGGGTAATCAGCCAGGGCGGAAGTCAGGGATCCAAGGAGAGCAACCGCAGGCAGGATAAGAAGCCAGGTGGGATGTCAGCAAGCCAGTCTTGAAACAAACAGCAGGAGATGGTTCCCTGTGATGTGACCAATGCGAAGGCAAATGAAAAAGTGAGCAGGAAGGCTTTAAATAGGCAGGTCAGACGAGCATCATCGGGAACAGCTGGTAACTGTGGAAAGAGAAGAGAGCTGGCAATTAGCCGACAGCTGAGCGGCCAGCCCAGAGGAGGAAGGGCTAAGCCAGCCCTGACCGATAGATTCTTTCAGACAGTCTAAGCATCTCCATCCTAGATAAGACCTGTGACCATGGTAGGTTATTTGTTCTCCAGTTGAATGCTATCATCCACTTGATCGAACTGGTCAGTGAGTGAAAGAGTCTGTTACAAGGAGTAGGTATGTTTAGCACAGTGGCATATAGGAGGCAGGTTTGTGGGGAGAGGGGGATTTTTTGTTTGGATGATTCTTCCATTCTGACTATAGCTGCATGCCAGATTGGTTTGAGATGTTCATAACTCCAAAAAATGTTTAAGTATGTACCAGGTTCTGAGCATCCCCTAAAACAGTTAGGGGAGGTTTCAGGATAGAAAGAGTGTATTTTGGATTGGGTCAAATACCATCTAGTAAAAAGTTTAGTAGGGGATTCTCTAAATGAGATTGCTCTGTTACTTTTCCTGAGGTTGTCAATCATAACATCCCACTCCTTAGTGGTAAAAGAGCAATCCAGTTCAGTTTCCCAGCGCATCATTGGTGCCGATTTTTCAGGCATAGAAAGGGAATTTAAGTGTCTATATATTAATGAAATAAGGCCTTTGTCTCTTGAGGAGGTTAAGCAAATTTGTTCAAAAAGAGAGTTTGGTGTATGGATTTGTAGAGCATAGTATTTTGAATAAAATTATTTAATTTGGGTATAATGGGTGAGTTCAGAGTGGGGGAAGTTATACTTCTTCTGAAGACTGGAAAAAGAGGGAAATCCCAATTTGGTGATAAGGGAACCCAATGTAGTCAGGTTATTTTTGATCCATAATGTGAATGTGTTATATTCGCTGCAATTTCGTGTAAATCTAATATCTCCTAAGTAAGAGGCTAGGGGTGGGACTTTTGAAGCTAAATTATATATATCTTTCATTTTAAGCCACAATTGGCATATGTGGGGAGCTATAACGGTCAAGAGTATCAAACAATTTAGAAAAAAAGGAGTGTTGAGATTCATTGGGGGCATATACTGATGCAATTGTTAATAATTGATTGTTAATTGAACCTTTTATAATAATAAAGCGGCTGTCATAATTTTTATAGACGTTTTGTATGTCAAAGAAGATGGAATTGCAAACAAATATGGCTACACCTCGGGTTTTGTTATGAAATGTGGTGAAGTATGATTGATCGTAGGATTTATAAAAGAATTTGGAATGGTTTGTAATAGAAAACTGGGTTTCTTGTAGCAGTATTATATCAGCTTCTAGTCTTTTATAATGCTGGAAGTCTTTTTTACGTCTGTGCGGGGAATTAAAGAGGAAGTAAACCCTGATGAGTTCTTTGATTCCCTGCAAAGGTAAAGCATAATGGACTACTATGCATCACATAGTAGTTCATTATGTGTCACTAACCTGACACAGGAGCCAGCGATGTCACCGCTGTCCCCTGTAGTCCGGCGCATCCATCTTCTCGGTGGGTCTTCGCTGCTCCGCCGCTGTCATTCGGCAAAGCCGCGATGACGTCACTCCCGCGCACGGGAGCCGCCACGCACGGCATATTCCCAGTTGACGGTGCCGCGCTCAGTGCGCCTGCACGCCGCTGTCTACGGCACATGCGCCGTAGACAGCGGTGCCTGTCTTTCGGCAAATATCTCCTAAACTGTGTAGGTTTAGGAGATATTTCTTGGACCTACAGGTAAGCCTTAATCTAGGCTTACCTGTAGGTCAAAGTGTGTTGTAAGGGTTTACAACCACTTTAAAACCTTGAACATTATGTGAGAAGATTTTGAGATCCATTAGTAAATAATAAAAATATAGACTTGTGGCAGATGAGGTTTAATGCTGATAGTGGCAGATGAGGTTTAATGCTGATAAATGTAAAGTTATGCACTTGGGGGCTAAGAATATGCATGCATCATACATGCTAGAGGGAGTACAATTGGGGGAATCCATAGTGGAGAAGGATCTGGGGGTTTTGGTAGATAATAAGCTCAATAACAACATGCCAAGCTGTTGTTTCCAAAGCGAGCAAAGTCTTTTCTTGTATTAAGAGAGGTATCGACTCCAGAGAGAGAGATATAATTTTGCCCCTGTACAAATCATTAGTAAGGCCTCACCTGGAATATGCAGTTCAGTTTTGGGCACCAGTTCTCAAAAAGGATATGGGGGAACTGGATAAAGTGCAGAGAAGGGCAACAAAACTGATAAGAGGCATGGAAGGAACTCAGCTATGAGGAGAGATTAGAAGAACTAAATTTATTCACTCTTGAGAAGAGGAGAATAAGGGGGGATATGATCAACATGTTCAAATATATTAGGGGTCCATATAGTGAACTTGGTGTTGAGTTATTCTCTGTACGGTCAACCCAGAGGACACGGGGGCACTCTTTACGTCTAGAGGAAAAGAGATTTCATCTTCAAGTACAGAAAGGTTTCTTCACAGTTAGAGCTGTGAAAATGTGGAATAGACTCCCGCCAGAGGTGGTTCTGGCCAGCTCAGTAGATTGCTTTAAGAAAGGCCTGGATACTTTCCTGAATGTACATAATATAACTGGGTACTTACTAACATAGGTAAAGTTGATCCAGGGAAAATCTGATTGCCTCTTGGGGGATCAGGAAGGATTTTTTTTCCCCTGCTGTAGCAAATTGGAGCATGCTCTGCCTTTCTCTGGATCAATTGTGGGCATAAAATTGGGTATATTGGATTGTACGATTATTTTTTATTTTATTTATTTGTTTTTAAGGTTGATCTGGATGGACTTTTTTCAACCTGACTAACTATGTAACTATGTAAGACTCTAGGGATAGTAAACACATGAAAAAATGTATGAGATATACAATATATATCATATATGGAAGACCATTAATACCTGAGTAGTTTGGCTTCTGTAATGTAATAACATATAATTTGCCTGTTGAATAACAGTATGGTATAATCTACTTAAACATACCACAAAAGTTGAATGGCAGAGAAGATAAAGTGGTAAAGTGACGCTTCCGTAAATTGAGTTGCAAGTAATCAGAGCCATAAGGGCTAAGAGAAAATATGAAAAATTCAAAACATAAAGAAAAAGGGGGTCATAAGGCAAAATGCCATTTGACCTTGCAAGAAAACTTGGAGGACATAATCGTCCTGAACCCACCAACGGGGACCGACATTGCATCCCAAAAAAGAGGATGCAGCAGCCGGCCACAGTGGTAGGTTGGGGGTAAAATCAATGACGGCGGATATGCCAAGCCTGTAGAAATATAAAATTTTAATATGCATATAGAAAAATTACCCCAAAATTGCAACAACTGTAAATAAAATGTTTTTCTGACTCCGCAATATGAGAACTTATTTCCCCCCCCCCCCCCCAAAAAGGGGGGGAGACTCAAAATCGGGATGGAGGAAATCTCACCCCCATAGGGATGCAATGACAATAGATCAAAAAGAGGTAAAAGTTTGGTATAGGAGGGGGTAAGACCTTTGGTGTTCGTCAGCCCAAAATCATGGTAGTTATTATGATAGCTGAGTAGCGTCCCATAGCATTTGTCGATATGGGCTCAAAGAAAATTCAAAAAGAAAAAATCTTTTATGTTTTGTAAACCGGAACAAAAGAAAACTGTTAACATGGTCATATAGTGATATGTAAATGATCGAAGGGGAAATATCTATTGAAGGTTCATTCCAGATGAAGTACTTTAGTCTTGGGATGATTGACACCATCTTCTTTAGTCCCTTTGGTTACGGCGTGAAGCAGGAGTTGACTAGATAGGTGAAGATCTTGGGGTTTAAGGAGGATGGACAGGAGGTTCAGGATCTAGTAGGCCTAATTTTGCAAGAAGCTCCTTTCCTTTAATGATGTTATATACTGTGTGTGTAGTACCATTAGGTATCACTGACAATTTAAATGGGAAGCCCCAGCGATATTATTCTTGCTGTTTGTAAAATGGTAGTGACCTCTTTCATTCTGGGTCTTCTGTCTAGTGTAGCTGGAGAGATGTCCGGGTAAATTTGTATTCTGAGACCTTGAAATTCAATATTTGGGGTGTTTCGAAAGGCACGCATGATGTCCCGTTTAGTGAGGAACTCTTTCATGCACATGATAATATCACCTGGGGGTTTGTCTGGTGCTGGTTTGGGACGTAAAGCCCTATGCATCCTGTCGCAGGCAAAAGCAGACAGTGGTTTGTCTGGTAGCAGGCTGTGAAAAAGTTTTTAGATGGCAGGTGTAAGATCAGTGATCGATTCTGGAATGCCACTCACTCTTATATTATTATGACGATTCCTATTGTTTCAAATCTTCCATTTGAGCTTGCATAAATGAAAAGCTGTCAGCAAGAGTCTCATAATCTTTCCTGAGATCATTGTGGGCAAGAGAAAGTTTGTCATGCTTTGCTTCCAGAATGTCACTGCCTATGTTTGCAATCTCCTGAGACAATGCATTAGTGGATTTGTGGTGTTCTATTTGAATTTTGTCAGCTAGTTTCTCATATATAGCAGATAAACTTTCCTCCAAGTCAGCCTTAGAAAGTGGTGCATTGTACTCACTGTTATGCGAGGCTGTGGAGTGTGCAGGTGTGGAGGCTGCTGAGGAGCCGGCGCCATCTTGGGTCTTTTTAGCCTGCGTTTTCTCCATGCTGTTTTGCTTTGAACATTTTTTCGTCCCCTTCTCCACGTTGGCATAAGCAGGGATGTTCCGCAGGGGTGCTGGAGTTGTTTGGGGAAAAACTGTATATTTTAGCCCTGGGAAATCTGGCCTGGCAAACCGGGTCAGACGGAGCTGTGCTCAGGCACGTCTGTCCCACATTACATAGTTACATAGTTAGTCAGGTTGAAAAAAGACACAAGTCCATCCAGTTCAACCTTAAAAACAAATAAATAAAATAAAAAATAATCGTACAATCCAATATACCCAATTTTATGCCCAATTTTATGCCCACAATTGATCCAGAGGAAGGCGAAATAAACCCGAGCAGAGCATGCTCCAATTTGCTACAGCAGGGGAAAAAAAAATCCTTCCTGATCCCCCAAGAGGCAATCAGATTTTCCCTGGATCAACTTTACCTATGTTAGTACCCAGTTATATTATGTACATTCAGGAAAGTATCCAGGCCTTTCTTAAAGCAATCTACTGAGCTGGCCAGAACCACCTCTGGCGGGAGTCTATTCCACATTTTCACAGCTCTAACTGTGAAGAAACCTTTCCGTACTTGAAGATCAAATCTCTTTTCCTCTAGACGTAAAGAGTGCCCCCGTGTCCTCTGGGTTGACCGTACAGAGAATAACTCAACAAGTTCACTATATGGACCCCTAATATATTTGAACATGTTGATCATATCCCCCCTTATTCTCCTCTTCTCAAGAGTGAAAAAATTTTGTTCCTCTAATCTCTTCTCATAGCTGAGCTCCTCCATGCCTCTTATCAGTTTGGTTGCCCTTCTCTGCACTTTCTCCAGTTCCCCGATATCCTTTTTGAGAACTGGTGCCCAAAACTGAACTGCATATTCCAGGTGAGGTCTTACTAATGATTTGTACAGGGGCAAAATTATATCTCTCTCTCTGGAGTCCATACCTCTCTTAATACAGGAAAGGACTTTGCTCGCTTTGGAAACAGCAGCTTGGCATTGCATGTTGTTATTGAGCTTATTATCTACCAAAACCCCCAGATCCTTCTCCACTATGGATTCCCCCAGTTGTACTCCCCCAAGCATGTGCCGCCCAAGTTGAAATGTTTGATTAGCTGTAGCCCAGAAGTTAACTTTCTTTCATTTTTTTTTTCTTCTGTTTTGATGTTAGGGTTAATATAATAATTGTGCCTTTCCCTGCAATCTAAACCTGAGGGAAGGTTTTCTTACTTACAATACAAGTATACATACCTGAAAAGGTCAGCCTGAGAATATTTTTCTAAACTGTGACAATAAAGGAAAATTTATATCAAATACTTACCGTAATTTTCCTTTCCTGATGGGCTCCATGGCAGCATACGTGTGGGTTAGCCCCGCCTCCATAATTACCCAATAGGACCTCTACTCCCATAAATCTTTGCTCCAAGCTGCTATCCGTGTTCCGTAACTAGCCTACTCCAACATTTGGGAGGGAACTCCTGCTGCCATGGAGCCCATCAGGAAAGGAAAATTACGGTAAGTATTTGATATAAATTTTCCTTTTTCCTGACAGGCTCCATGGCAGCATACGTGTGGGAAATAACTCGCCAAACACACCCGGGTGGGCTAAAAATGTTGAGCAAAGAAACTAGAATTTTATTTTTCATTGTCCACTGACAATACTTGTAAACCAAAATTAACAGAAGAGAGCGCAGCTGGCTCTACACAATAATGGGAAACAAAGGTATTAATTGAAGACCAGGAAGCTGCTCTGCAGATCACTTCTGGTGCGACATGTCGAACTGCTGCCCAAGAGGTCGACATGCCCCGAGTTGAATGAGCCGTCACTGCCTCAGGAGGAACCATGCCCTTTGCCTTGTATGCCCTTTGAATCGTTTGGACCACCCAAGATGAGATTGATCTAACTGATGCTCGCATCCCTTTATTTTTTCCATGAAGAAGGACAAAAAGAAAGTCTGTTCGTCTGAACGAGGCTGTAGCGTCCAGATATTGTTTCAAGGTGCGACCAACATCCAGGGGATGAATCTCTTGGTTGTCTGACATTCTAAACGTAGGTAGCACGATCTCCTGATTTTCGTGAAATACTGATGTGACTTTTGGATTTGACCCAAGCATAGGGATCAGGACCACTCTGTCCGGAAAGAAAGTTAGAAATGGTTCAACTGACCCAAGATTCCTAATTTCCGACACTCTTTTGGCTGAAGTTATTGCCACCAAAAACACCGTCTTGATAGTGAGATCTCCTAAAGACAGGGGAACGTCCAAACTTTTCCCAAGATCAGAAAGAAAGTCCAGTACTAATGGAAGGTCCCATTTGGGAAACCTGGGCCTTCTTTGTGGCCTAAGCCTGATGGCTCCTTTAAAGAATTGTTGTATTAATGTATGATTCGCCCACGAAACTCCTGTAAAGGCTGAAATGGCTGAAACTTGTACTCTAAGAGAACTAACTGCCAGAGACAAGTCTAACCCTGACTGAAGGAAAGACAAGATATCTTGAACTGCCGGAGAATTATATGAATTTGACCTAGAAGACATGTGGCCCATAAATCTGGCCCATATACGCTCGTACACTTTATTGGTACTCTTCCGTCTGGCACTAAGAAGGGTTGGAATCGCTTCTTCTGGGCAACCTAGAGCTTCTAGCCTTCCCCTCTCAAGAACCATGCCCTGAGGTGTAGACAGGATGGGCACGGGTGTAACAGTGTGCCTTGAGACAGTAGATCTGGCCTGAGAGGCAGGGGAACTGGGTCCTGATAGCTGAGGAGCAACAGCAGAGGAAACCAAGGCCTGTTGGGCCAGAATGGTATTATCGCAATGATTTCCACCTTCTCCCCTCTGAGCCTGCGAAGGAACTGTAGGATTACAGGAACTGGAGGGAAGGCGTAGGCTCTCTGGAACTTCCAACAATCCGTGAGAGCATCTATCCCGAACGCCTGAGGATCCCTGAACCTCGAGTAGTATCTGTGCATCTTGCGATTGTACGGCGAAGCGAACAGATCGACCTCTGGAGATACTCCCAGAGTCAGAAGCCACTCGAAGACATCCCTGTGAAGGGACCACTCGTTGTTGTCTATTTTGACCCTTGACAGATAATCTGCTTGAACATTCTGGACCCCTGGGATGTATACAGCAGAAATGTTGACCACATTCTTCTGAGCCCAGTTCATTATCGGTTCTACTTCTCGTAGTAGAGACCCACTGCGAGTCCCTCCTTGTTTCTTTATATAGGCCACCGCAGTTGTGTTGTCCAGTCTTAACATTACTGATGACCCTGCCACCAGATGGCGAAATGCTATGAGTGCTTGAAAGGCTGCTCTCAACTCCAGGATGTTGGAGACTACATACAGCGACGGGAACGACCACCTTCCTTGAGCTACTTCCGTAAGGCAATGAGCGCCCCAACCTTTGTTGCTGGCATCTGAGGTTATTATTACCCAGGAAATGGGGACTATCGAATGATGGTTGCGTAGATTCTTCCCTTGAAGCCACCAGAGGAGAGACATCCTCATCGCTGGTGTAAGGAGTATGCGCTGTGTTTGATTGGACGAGTCCCACTGTTGCAGAAACCCTTTCTGGAAGGGACGAGTGTGCCACTGGGCCCACTTCACCATAGGGATGGTGGACGTCATTGTGCCGATCACTTTCAAGCATTGTAGAGCCGAAAGATGAGATGATTCCCAAGCCTTGTGAATCCTGTCCCGGATAACACAGATTTTTTCCTCTGGCAGAGAGATAGTGCCTTTTAATGTGTCGAACTGAGCCCCTAGAAACACGATCACTTGAGTTGGAACCAGATGGCTCTTCTCTAGGTTCAGGAGCCAACCAAACGTCTGTAGAGTGGAGATGACTAAACTCTTGTGTTCCAGAATTTGATCTCTGTCTTGAGATAATAGGAGCAAATCGTCCAGATAATGATGGAGACGAACTCCTTTGACTCGTAAAAGAGCTACTATCGCTAGGAGGACCTTGGAGAAGACCCGAGGAGATGTTGTCAACCCGAATGGGAGACAGGTAAACTGGAGGTGTTGATCGCCAACTGCGAAACGGAGAAATTGCTGGAAATCCCTTGCTACTGGCACGTGAAAGTATGCGTCCTTCAGATCGATTGAGATTAACCAATCCCCTAGCTGCACCGACTGTTGGATTGTAAGAAGAGACTCCATTTTGAACTTTTCCTTGCGAATGAAGGAATTGAGGAAGGTCAAATCTATCACTGGCCTCCATGCGCCATTTCTTTTCTGAACCATAAATAGAGGAGAATACATGCCTTCGCCACGTTCGTCTTCTGGCACTGGCACGGCTGCGCCTTGATCCAGCAAACAACTTACGTAGGTCAATAGGACCTGTTTCTTTTCCTCCGAGCCTGGAATCGTTGTGGGAATGAACCTTAATCTCGGAGTGTTGATGAAAGTCCACTTGTGACCCGAGGAAACCGTCTTGACGGTCCAATAATCTTGAATTGAGGCCGCCCAAACATGTCGGTAGTGAAGAAGGCGAGCCCCCACCTGACATGATTGAGCGGGCCCAATTTCAAAAAGATTTGGTAGAATCTTGATTACCTGCGGAAGCCCCCTTTGAGGTTTTCTTAAGGGAGGATTGTCTGGACCTCCAAGATCTAGAGAACTCCCTGCCGGGTCTATAACTGCGCGCTTCTCTAGCGCGATCCGAGGTCTGCCTTCTTGGAAAGATACGTTTTTGGTTTTGAAGACGTCTGTCTTGAGGGAGGAACCCAGACCTCCCACCTGTGGCCCGGGATATGGCGCTATCTAGTTTATTACCAAACAAGGAGGTTCCCTCAAATGGTATACGACACCATGCCTGCTTAGATGTTGGATCCGCCAACCAGGGACGGAGCCACAAAGCACGGCGTGCCGAGACTGCTGCCAACATAGCCCGAGACAGAAGGCGGGTAATGTCAATAGATGCCTCCCCCAAAAAGGCTGATGCCATTCTGATCTCCTGAATGGGAGAGTCTTTAGCCGTATTCACCGAGATACCTCTCAAGAACTCTTCAACATTGTCGGCCCATGTTTCAATAGCCTTTGAGACTGCGGCTAAAGCCAAAGTTGGTTTACAAGCCATCCCTGAAGTTAGATATATTCTTTTCAGATCTGAGTCAATTCTTCTCTCTAACGGATCTTTGAAAGATACCGTGTCCTCCAAAGGGAGAGTCACGTATTTTACTAAACGCATAAGTGCTGCGTCTACCAGAGGAGCTGATTCAAGGTGCTTCACATCATCCTCCTTAAAGGGGTACAATTTAGACACCTTTGATTGCATGGAGCTCTTCCTATCAATCTTGCTCCACTCTTCAGTAATGATTTCTCCCAATTCAGATAGGAAAGGAAAATGTTGCCGTTCCTTTTTGAGTTGTTTGAAAAACTTTCTTTGTTTGGGGAGGGGAGAAGTAGTGGGTTCTTCCCATTTTAAAGCTTCTTTCACTGCCTTGACAAGAGCAGGTACTAAAGCATAATCAAATCCTACTCCTGGATCCTCTGGATCCGATTCGCTGTCAGACAAGAGCACAGAGTGGTGGCTTGGTTGAGAAGATTCCCCAGTCTCTTGTAAGAGCCCTTCACCACCTGAAGGACATAATGGGTCTGAGGGGGATTCCATAGCGTGATGAGCTTCCCTCTGCTGCAGGGATTCCTTTACCACCCTTCTCACCATAGATTCTAAGCGTTGATCCGCACCATCTCTTTCATCTGCGACTTTAGAGAAGCAATGATCACAGAGCGATTTGTCTGATGGGATGGGCATCTTACAGCCCCAACATGAATTAACTGGTCCTCTGCTTGAGTGCGAGTGACCACTGCGTTGTTCAGATCTGGAAGACCTACGGTAACCAGACTTTGATGATGATTTGCGGTGGTGCGATTTTGACGATCCACTGCGACTATGCGCACTGTAATGCGGTTCAGACCTAGAAGGGCTATAAGGAAATATACAAGAAAAGAGAGAGATACAGACCAGGCTGGTATCAAATGCTAAGGAATACTCCACAAATACACAGCAATCCAGCCATGCACATACCTGTTACAAGCGGGCAGGTCACTGGTAGGCAGTGAGGCATCCATGACTAAAAACGCTGACTGTAACAACAATAAACCCTCATAAGCAGCCATACAAAACACAGGAGCAACAATACATCAGAGCAGATCATAACCTACCTTACACCAACCAGAGAATGGCCCCGGGAAGTTGCTGAATCTCCTGCAATCATTCCCAAATCCTGACATCTCTCACTGTGTTTTAAATATGGCGCCCATGACGTCATCAGCGGCGTCAGACGCGAGATGCCCGCGCGCATGCGCGGGAACCAAGCCTCGCTTTGGATATGGGTCTGCGCATGCGCAGAACGCAGCGCTGGACCCGGAAACAGGGGGAGAAAGGCTGCTGGAACGCGGAAGCGTCAGCGCCTATACACAAGAACCAGCTGGCATATGAAAAGACACAGGTAGAAAAGAAAACACATAAACACTGCTGCCATGAAAAACGGAATTTTTACAGCTCACCACTCCACCAACGATCGTCTGGCCGAACAGGTTCAAGCACACACCACCGATCCACCGGGCAGATAATGGCCACCTTACATAGCAGGTAATAAGCCGTGCGCACTTATCTTCGGATAAACAAAGTCTTCAGCGCTACTCTGCCATACACTCCATACCCATGCTTAACAGACAGGGCCTATCGGAGGAACAAAAAGCTTGATAGTCAGCCGACTTGATCGTAGTGAAGATCTCTTCAGATAGGAAACACCTGTCCTATGGAGGAGGACAAAAAAGGAACACGGATAGCAGCTTGGAGCAAAGATTTATGGGAGTAGAGGTCCTATTGGGTAATTATGGAGGCGGGGCTAACCCACACGTATGCTGCCATGGAGCCTGTCAGGAAAGTTGATTTTCCAGATTCTACACTTTCTGCTGGTACTTGATAGTCCTGTTTGACATGCAATGTTCTCCTGTGCTGCTGTAATTGTCAAATGTTTGTGGTCTTCATGGAAGAATTGCAGCCAAACAGCCATTACTTAACCACTTCAGCTCCGGACCAATAAACACCTTAAGGACCAGAGGTCTTTTTGCAATTTCGCACTGCGCTGCTTTAACTGGTAATTGCGCGGTCATGCAATATTGCACCCAAACGAAATTTGCTTCCTTTTCTTCCCACAAATAGAGCTTTCTTTTGATGGTATTTGATTGCCTCTGCGATTTTTTTTTTTTGCGATATAAATGGAAAAAGAGCGAAAATTTTGAAAAAAAAAGATATTTTCTTCTTTTTGTTATAAGAAAAATCGAATAAACTAAATTTTAGTCATACATTGAGGGCAAAATTTATTCAGCCACATGTCTTTAGTAAAAAAAATGTCAATAAGCGTATATTTTTTGGTTTGCGCAAAAGTTATAGCGTCTACAAACTAGAGTACATTTTCTGGAATTTACACAGCTTTTAATTTATGACTGCCTATCTCATTTCTTGAGGTGCTAAAATGGCAGGGCAGTACAAACCCCCCCAAATGACCCCATTTTGGAAAGTAGACACCCCAAGGAAATTGCTGATGGGTATGTTGAGCCCATTGAATATTTTTTTTTTTTGTCCTAAGGGATTGAATAATGACAAAAAAAAAAAAAAAATGTTTTTACAAAAAGTTGTCACTAAATGATATATTGCTCACACATGCCATGGTTATATGTGGAATTGCACCCCAAAATATATTCCGCTACTTCTCCCGAGTATGGGGATACCACATGTGTGGGACTTTTTGGGAGTCTAGTCGCGCACGGCACCCCGAAAACCAATCACCACCTTCAGGATTTCTAAGGGTGCAAATTTTTGATTTAACTCCTCACTACCTATCACAGTTTCGAAGGCCATAAAATGCCAAAATAGCACAAAACCCCCCAAAATTACCCCATTTTGGAAAGAAGACACCCCAAGCTATTTACTGAGAGGCATGTTGAGTCCATGGAATATTTTATATTTTGCCACAAGTTGCGGGAATATTACAAACTTTTTTTTTTTTTGCACAAAGTTGTCACTAAATGATATATTGCTCACACATGCTATGGGCATATGTGAAATGACACCCCAAAATACATTCTGCTGCTTCTCCTGAGTACGGGGATACCACATGTGTGGGACTTTTTGGGAGTCTAGTTGCGCACGGCACCCCGAAAACCAATCACCACCTTCAGGATTTCTAAGGGTGCAAATTTTTGATTTAACTCCTCACTACCTATCACAGTTTCGAAGGCCATAAAATGCCAAAATAGCACAAAACCCCCCCAAATGACCCCATTTTGGAAAGTAGACACCCCAAGCTATTTACTGAGAGGCATGTTGAGTCCATGGAATATTTTTATATTTTGCCAAAAGTTGCGGGAATATTACAAACTTTTTTTTTTTTGCACAAAGTTGTCACTAAATGATATATTGCTCACACATGCTATGGGCAGAAGTCAAATTACACCCCAAAATAAATTCTGCTGCTTCTCCCGAGTACGGGGATACCACATGTGGGGGACTTTTTGGGAGCCTAGCCACGTACGGGACCCCGAAAACCAAGCACTGCCTTCCGGATTTAAATATAAAATGCTACCAAAAAACCTGTTAGCGATGGCAGGGATCAGGCCTGACTCTGCGATCGCTGCAGTTATGTGTTTAGTGTTTTGTAAGTGACAGTGATCGATCGATACTGCACTTGGGTGGGCTGGGCAGAGGGGCAAAACGCAGGTGCTAGCAGGTATCTGGGCTGATCCCGCTAACAATGCGTTTTTTGGAACCCTAAACTGCTGGGGACGCTAGTATAGATCTGATCAGATCAGATATTGATCTGTTCAGATTCTATAGCACTACGGGAGGTGTATGCTTTGCGTGTGGGTGTTAGCGGTACTGGCACTAACCTAGCGCTGCCTGGGGCGACGCAGACCCTGACCCTAAAACCTAATTGATATCACCCGCCGGGTGATCAGGGGGTTAAACCTTTATTGGGTAATAAATGGTGGGTGCCCTGATGCTATAAAAAACAAACTAACCAGAGTCACCCGTAACACTTATACGGTGATCAGTGGTGAAAGGGTTAACTAGGGGCAATCAGGGGGTTCAAATTTTTATTAGGTAGTATATGGGGGTCCCTGGCGCTATATAAAAACCTGACGGGGAACCTAAATAACTAACTGGCTAACCAGCGTCACCAGTGACACTTATACTGTGATCGCTGGTGAAAGGGGGTGAAAGGGTTAACTAGCAGCAATCGGGGGGGTTAAAACCATTATTGGGTAGTATATCGGGGTACCTAGCGCTATAAAAACCTGGCGGTGAACCTAAAAAAATAACTAGCTACCTAGCGACTGTAGCGACACTAATGCAGCGATCAGAAAAACGATCGCTTAGTGACACTGGCAAAAGGGGTGAAAGGGTTAACTAGCGGAAATCAGGGGGTTAAAACCATTATTGGGTAGTATATCGGGGTACCTAGCGATATAAAAACCTGGCGGTGAACCTAAAAAAATAACTAGCTACCTAGCGACACTGATGCAGCGATCAGAAAAATGATCGCTTAGTGACACTGGCAAAACGGGGTGAAAGGGTTAACTAGCGGCAATCAGGGGGTTAAAACCATTATTGGGTAGTATATCGGGGTACCTAGCGCTATAAAAACCTGGCGGTGAACCTAAAAAAATAACTAGCTACCTAGCGACTGTAGCGACACTAATGCAGCGATCAGAAAAACGATCGCTTAGTGACACTGGCAAAAGGGGGTGAAAGGGTTAACTAGCGGCAATCAGGGGGTTAAAACCATTATTGGGTAGTATATCGGGGTACCTAGCGATATAAAAACCTGGCGGTGAACCTAAAAAAATAACTAGCTACCTAGCGACACATGCAGCGATCAGAAAAATGATCGCTTAGTGACACTGGCAAAAGGGGGTGAAAGGGTTAACTCTAGGGGCAATCAGGGGGTTAAATCTTTATTGGGGGGTGATAGGGGGCTACCCTGGACCTAACACTAACTGTCCTGACAGTTTTTACTGTCACAACTGACACTGAATGCATTGATCAGTAAAGAAAGGATAAATGCAATCAGTGACACTGTGACTGGGGGGGGAGGGGGGGCGGGGGGCGATCGGGGGGGGGGGGGTTTGTGTGCCTGTGTGTACCTACATGTCAGTGTAGTGTTGGTGCACACTTACTATTAGTCTTCTCCTCGTAGTCCGGTCAAAAAGACCGCCCTGAGGAGAATGACATCACTTCCTCCTTCCTGTGTAAACAATACACAGTGGGAGGAAGCTTCTCATTGGCCAGGAGCGATCCAGAGGGGGTGGCCGAAAACCAACGGCCATCCCCTCATCACGGAGCGCTCCTGGAGCGAACCGGACCGTCGTATCCAACGGGAGGGGGTCCGATCGGACCCCCCACCCGCTGGAAGGCAGGCACGTACATTTACGTGATTGTGCCTGCCTGTGCCATTGTGTTGACGTACATTGGCAATACGGCGGTCCTTAAGTGGTTAAACGTTAAAACAAGGTTTAAGCCCCCGTACACACAGGCTGAATGTCGGGTGGCATGGGCCGGCTCAATAGAAACCCCCCGACATTCGGCCCATGAGCACTGCGGCCAGTTTGACATGGGCATGATCGAAAAAGGTCCGCTGACCAGCAGGGGCATACCAAGAGGTTGGCCAGACTGGAGCCTGCCAGGGGCGCCGGCTGAGGGGGGCGTATATTGGCAGTGTTCTACTGCTCTTCTAACTTGTTCTCACACACAGCCTGCCTTCACATCACCTCACACACTTCAGATAGAGATGCATGTCTCCCGTCCCTGCAGTCTCACACACATAGCAGAACAAAGCCGTCTCCTCCACCTCCCCCTTCTCATTCAGCTCTATATACACACAAGAGGGGGAGCAGGAACACGCACTGACTTCAGGTCTGTACAAACTTTCTATGCTTTATAGATAGACAGGGAGGAGGGGGAGAGAATGGCTGGGATTGGGAAGGAGGAAACTAAAACGATGTACAGCCTGTACATACAGTGCAGCCTGGGATAGAACTACAGGTCCCAGCATGTTGTGCACCTCCATTGCAGCCTATGATAGAACTAGAAATTTCAACATGCCTTGCTCCTCTATTGCAGCCTGTGATAGAGCTATAGGTCCCAGCATGAATGATCTGCACTTCCATTGTAGCCTAGGTTCCTGTGTGACTGGGCTATAACTACAAGTCCCAGCATGCTGTGCACCTCTCTTGCAGCCTGTGATAGAACTAAAAGTCCCACTATGCTCTGCAGGATCATTGCAGCCTGTGCTAGGACTAGAAGCTCCAGCATGCCTTGCCCCTCTATTGCAGCCTGTGATAGAACTACAGGTCCCAGCAGACATTCCCTGCACTTTCATTGTAGTATAGGTTACTGGGTGGCTGGGCTAGAACTACAAGTCCCAGCATGCTCCGGACCTCTCTTGCAGCCTATGATAGAACTACAAGTCCCAGCATGCTCTGCAACTGTCTTACAGCCTATGATAGAACCACAAGTCCCAGCATGCTCTGCACTTCTCTTGCAGCCTGTAATAGAACTACAAGTCCCAGTATGCTCTGCACCTCTCTTGCAGCATATGATAGAACTACATGTCCCAGCATGCTCTGCACCTCTCTTGCAGCCTGTAATAGAACTAAAAGTCATAGTATGCTCTGCACCTCTCTTGCAGCCTATGATAGAACTACATGTCCCAGCATGCTCTGCACCTCTCTTGCAGCCTGTGATAGAACTGCAAGTGTCAGCATGCTCTGCACTTTCATTGCAGCCTATGATAGAACTAAAAGTCCCACTATGCACTCAAGTACCTGGGGGGTTTTCTGACCCCTTCTTATTCCCACCTGTTCCGTGCAAACTTTCCTGCCCTGTTTCAGGATATAAATATTTCACTACTGACCTGGTCTAAATACCCTATATCCCTGCTGGGCAGGGTCAACGTCCTTAAAATGTCAGTCTTGCCCAGACTGCTCTATCACTTTGAGACACTGCCAGTTGCTGTCCTGACCCCTCAGCTTAAACTTCTCCGACGACGTTTCCTTAAATTTATATGGGCTGATAGGTCTCATCGCTTTGCCAGCTCTGTGGTGTTTGCGCCCGCGGGTCGCGCGCGCGGGGGGTTCTTGGGTGCTCTTTTACGAATTATTGCTACCTGGTCCTCTCTTAATGTCACGAGTCGGTGGGCTACTATTGAAAAGGGGGTCCTGTATCCGGTTCACCCATGCTCCTTGATCTGGGGCGCCCCATCCCCACTGCCATCTACCCTTAGACATCAATGTACGGCCCCAATGTCATTTACTTTGGACTTGTGGCAAAAGTGTAACAAAAAGTACTCCCTCTCTTCGGCCTGCCCCCCCTCACGAATGTCTTATTTAATCCTACTATCCCTGATGGACTGTCCATGGGTAGGATTTCCCCGGGGCTAGATCCCCCTCTTTTCCCACTTAGAAACCTGGTACACCCTGTCTCCCATAGACTCCATGCCTTTGAGACCTTGCGAGAAAAATATGACATTCCCAAACATTCGTTTTACTTCTACCTACAGGTGAGACACTTCTTTAACTCTAAATCTCCGACCTTAACCCTTGACACTCCCACAGCTTTTGAGCATCTCTGCGCTCAAGGCCCACATCAACTTAATTTAATTTCCTCTATTCACCGAATCCTCCATGAGTCGACCCCTCTAAACGAATTTACGCATCTGTATATGAGTAGATGGTCTCAGTTGCTGGACAAACCTATCTCCCTGCAGATGTGGGATAGGATTTGGTCCTCTATTTTCAAATCCTCTAAGTGTGTCACGCAAAGGGAAACAGCAATAAAAATCCTTATGTTTTGGTATAAGACCCCGATGTCATCCACAAATACGATTCCTCAGTCTCGCCATCTTGTTGGCGATGTGGACTTGACATTGGGTCATTGTTTCATATCTTTTGGAAATGCCCTTTGATACGGCCTTTGTGGATAGCGGTGGGGTATTTGGTGGTGGAGGTGACGGGGGTATCCCTCCCGATTGATCCCCTACATTGCTTGCTGGGTCTCCCTATACCAGGTATACCTAAAAACACCAATCAACTGGTTTCCTACATTTTACTTGCTGCTAAGAGGCTTGTCCCATTGTGTTGGTTGTCCAGTGCAACTTCCCCCTGGCCTAGGTTACTCCAACTGGTGTCTGAAATGAGGAGAATGGAGTATTTGACAGCCTCGGTGCATGATTTGGTTCCCCAGTTCGATAAAGTGTGGGAACCCTGGGATCGATCAGCATATGGGGCCCCCCCTGCCGGTACATCCATCTGACTGCAGCTACCGACTGGGGGCCCTTTGTTGATGGCTACCGTCCCCCCCCCTTCCCTACCCAGTCCTCCGGGTAACCTGTCCCCTCCCCTCCTGGGGACATACTACGCTGACCATGTGAATGTTCGGATGTTTCGCTTTTCTCTTTTGGCCTCCGGCCTCTTGTTGACCAGAATAGTTTGTTTGATTTACATTAACTGTTATTTCTAGTACAAGATACGGATACGCAGTTCACCTTTGTGCCTGCGTTTGTGGACATTTTTCTCTGTCTGTTGTAACTTATGTCTTTCACCTTGATCTATATCTCTCTTTATGTACTGAATCCTCAAATGCTCTAGTGTATTGTTTTTGCTTTGAAAATTAATAAAAATTACAATTATAAAAAAAGAAGTCCCACTATGCTCTGCAGGAGCATCACAGCCTGTGATAGGGCTACAAGTCCCAGCATGCTTTACAGAGGTGGGGCTGAAGACCAGGGGATTACAGAGGTGGAGTTGAAGACCAGGGGGGTACAGAGGTGAGACAGATGTGCAGGAGGTACAGTGTAGGGAAAGAAAAGCAGGGGGTGTAAAGCAGAGGGGCAGATGTGAAAGGAGGTGTATTGGTGGGGCAGATGAGAAAGCGGGTTACATTGGTGGGGCAGATGGGTTCGGTGTTAAGACAGATGAGAAGGTGATTCAGTAGTGAGACAAAAGAGTATGGGGATATTGCGGTGGAGCAGATGTGCAGGGAGGTAAAGTGGTGGGGCAGATGAGAAATAGGGGTACATTGATGGGCCAGATGAGCAGGGGGGTTACAGTGGTGGGACAGAAGAGCAAGAGGGTACAGTGGTCGGGCAGATATGCAGGGGGTACAGTGGTGGAAGGGATGAGAAGGGGGTTTAGCGGTGGGACAGACAAGCAGGGGTTACAGCGGTGGGGCAGAGGAGAAAGGAGATACATCAGCGGAACACATGAGCAGGGGGTTAAAGGGATGGGGCAGATGAGCAGGGGTTACAGTGATTTGAGGTGTGAAGGTGCAGGAATTGGAGCTGATCTGAGGCGAGAGTGCAGAATGTTAATTTCTCACTACTAAAGTTGTTTACAGCATTTACTTTATAAAAAATCCTTTTCGTGATTGAGAGTGTTGACTTTTTTTTTTGTTATAAAATCGTCACTCTCAATTTCTTTGAAAAAAAATGTTGGCACACTGTGCTCAAAACGTTGCCTATCCCTGTACTAGAACATTTTTTATTATTATTATTATTATTATTATTATTATTATTATACAGAATTTATATAGCACCAATAGTTTACGCAGCACTTTATAAAATAAAAGGGAGACAATACAATATAATACAATAACATACAAGTGGATTAGGAGGGCCCTGCACAGAAGAGCTTACAATCTAAAAGCATTCCACTTTTTATTTAATTTGGGTAAATAAGATTCTTTTTAGTTTCTTTTTTCTCTTTTTTACAGACAGCCTCTTCTGGATTGTTTGGCAACCGTGACACTAAGGCCGCGTACACACGGGCGGACTGTTCGCCCAACTTTGTCCGCTGAACAGTGTTTGGGCGGACAGTCCGCTCGTGTGTGGGCTTTCAGCGGACAGTTTCAGCGGACAGTTTGACGGACAAGGTTTTTCGGAAATTCCGTAAAACTGTCCGCTGAAACCTTGTTTCAGCGAACAGTCCGCTCGTGTGTAGGCTTGTTCGTCAAACAAAGTTGCGCGCATGCTCAGAAAGGATTTTCACGCCGAAAGTTATAATGCAGTGTATAGGACGTCGTATTTTTCGTCCCGTCGTACGTGCCGTTCACGTCATCGCGCACGGTTTCAGCAAACCGTTCGTCGTGTGTGGCCATGTCCGTCCATGCTAATTTTGAGCGGACTGTTTGCCGAAACTGTTTGACGGACAAAGTTGGGCGAACAGTCCGCCCGTGTGTACGCGGCCTAACTCATACCCTGTCAGGAGAATATGAACAGATGATGGTTCAATAACAGTGGCAGGTTTTATGGTGCTGCTAATTGTATAGAACTCAGGACATTCCCAGAAACCTATTGGTTTAAATAGAACATTCATTCAGATCAACATCTACGTGTGCTGGGAAAGCCCACAAAATCACATGCTTTCCCAACACACAGGGAAATGCACAGCACTTGAGTGGGGGTGCCATAAATGTCAATGGCACCCCCCATGCATCTGCAAACACACATCCTAAACTGAATGGTGCTGCAGGTGAATGCGATTCTATGCAGCATGTTTTTAGAAATGAGCCGGGGACTTATTTTCCGTGTTTTTCACATGTAGGGGAGTGCATTTAAATAATGGGCTGTCCTATGCACAAGAGCATGCAGAGAGGCACCCATGCAAGCAATAGTGCCAACCAAGCCCATTCACACCACCCTGTGTTGAGCTGTTATGTGTAGCGGATAGACGGGGCAATTTGCTGTATTCAGTAGGATGTTCTTTATTGCTATAGTTTTTGGCGCACTACAGCACTGTGTACGGTGATGCATAAACAGGAATGATATGTCAGTTTGTGACATTTCAAAAAGCTGCAAAATTAAAAAAAAGAAAAAGTTGAATAATGTGATGCATTGTAATAAGCACATCACTCTGTTTCCTTCGCAGCGCACACCAGGGACCTCTACTGATATGAGGTCACGTTGAAATTTTAGATAGCCAAGCTACGCACAATATGAAGCATAAGCATAATATGAATACAGATTCTCATCTTTTATTATATTTAGCACCTTTAAAAATGTAAAATGAGTTATATTAAAAAAAATATAAAACCTATTAAGGTTTATAAGGTTTTATATTTCTTCTGAATGTGATACCACGTGTTTATCCTAAAACTCATCTGACTACTATGTTTATATGCAATATCTTTTTTCAAAAGTCAAAACCATTGAAAAGGGATTGTATAGCCTAAACATTATATTTAATGGATATGCAGACAATTAAAAATTAAAGGAAATTGATGTAAAAATACAAACAACTGAAATTCCAACTCTTTAATGAAGGGTGAGTGCCGATGAGGGAGGGGGGGTGGTCACTGATACAGATTCTCGCCAAAGGCGCTGGAGACCCTAGGTATGCCTCTGCTCGATATATTGGAGTGGGGGAGTTCCAGAGGTTCTGGAGCGGCCCTGTTGTTGAGCATGGGAGAAGGTAACAAGGGAGCTGGAAATCAGGATGTCTTAGGAGTGAAGTGGACGATTTGGGTGATATCAAGAGATCAAAAGAGGTCAATCTAAAATTATCTCCAATGAAGGTTTCTTAGTGGGAAAAGTTCATTCAGGTAGTCTTAGGGCCACAGCTTTAGTAAACTCCACCCTGTTGCTGTCCTGATGTGGGTATTTATTAAGAGACCGATGTAGAGTATTGTGCACATTTAAAAGAGGACCCTAGAACTATATTTTTTTTGTTATTGAGGGAAAAAGCCTCTAAAAAAAATTTGGAGCAATAAAGTGCAGTCGGGTTTGGCTAAATTCTAAAAGTTTTTGGCAACCATTGTTTTATTCTCTCCCTTTTTTAAATATTATTTTGTACCCGACTTGCACATGTTTAGTGACAGTGATCCTGTTCACCAGACTAATATGGGAGTGGACTTACCTATTTTTATTTATTTTTTTGTTCCTCCTTATTTATTTATTTATTCTTTGCTAAGTTGCTGCTGCAACAGCTGCAATGTATTATTTTTCAAGGCACTTTATAATAATTTTTCAGGACAGTTATATATTGTTCGTTTTTTATAAATGCAGATTCAATGCTCTTTGACATAAAGTGCTGAGTTGAAGCAGCATTAAACCTGTATGTTTGTTTTTTTGCTTTTTTTATTTTTTTCCCTCTTCTTTCTCATTCCTACTTTCTTTGTATCATATTCTTATCTTTAATTACTTTAAGTGATGGTACCAGTCCATTAGCTGGTAATATACTAACTTCTTCTATATCGTTAAAAGTAAATGTATTAGTCCTCTGGAACTTTTGTTTGAATATCAGAGATGAGCTGTGAATTGTAAGGCTTTACCATTTCTGCCTGACTTTGTTTTTATGTCTTTGTAATTCTACCTCCCCTAGTCTGCCTACTGCTTTAACTTGAGCCCCATGAGCAGGTGTGGTGAACCCAGGGACCTGGCAATAGCAGGCAGTGTTGACTATCCCTACCATCAAGGGCCATGGATGATACTGGCTGTTGTTCAGACTCTGTTCCCTGTGGGGAGCCCACTTTACTCATCCACATTACACCCCTTCAAAGTATTTAGTCTTAATGGCCAACCCGCTGCTCCTCTTTGGCATTCCTCCAATACCTGTACACTGACATTCTCCTTCTTTTTTTGTATTTATGCACGACTGTCCGGTGGCCCGCCCAACCACCACCGGAAGACAACCAAGTAATTTCTTGAGACAAATGTGTCACGAATAAGACTCTCCTGAATTTTCCTTCACCACGCAGAAAAGTGCTGTCTCGCGTTCCGATCCAATCGTTACAAGCATTACACCATATTTACAGGACTAGATATACCCGGATCCCGCCATTAATGTTGGAGTTCTGCTCTTCCAAGGCAGAGGGGTGATGAAACATTGCAGTACAGACACTTATGGTTTGGATGTGAAGTCTCAAGGGTACCAGGATTTCTTTGCGGTCTCAAGCCTACCTTGAGGAGTTCCTGCGTGTTCAAGAAAGGAAGAGGAGGCCGTGGTGGTGGTGGGGAAGGGTCAGGACTTCTGGGCTGTTGTGGGTGGATACAAAATCATTGAAAGAGGATATAAGTTCAAGAATGAACTTCAGGGGGGACTGTGGTGGAGATTTTGAATTTCATATTTATATCAAGGAGCTCCAAGGGAACCATTGCAAGGACTCTAATTAAATTGCCATGCTCCATTGGATGTATATATGTGTGTGTATATATATATATATATATATATATATATATATTAGGGCTGTGGAAATTCCTTGATTAATCGTTAATTTATTTGATCGATCAAAATTTTTTTAATCAATCAAAAAAGGCACTTAGATCTTTTCTTTCTACCTATAACCTGGCATCCTTGCTGAGATCTAAGGAGACATGAGAGATGTTTATGGTCCGTATTAACCCTTTTGATACCCGCTTGCATGACCACCTGTTTGCACAGGGGTCCATGTCATAAGGTGAGAGTGATTAGTTAGATCGGAGGTGGAGGGATTGTCACACTACTGTGGAAAAAAAATTACTTATGTCAGTGCTACAGTTTGAATTTAAAACGTATTTGTGTGAACTGTGAAGTTACATCATGGATTGTGGAAACTAACTAATGTTGGGTGATTGTATATAGTGTATACCACATTTACCACTGACTACAGACTTACATTGGTTTATATTATACAAAGACCTACCTACCCAGAATGCCAAGTGACCTACCCATGAACACTGAGTACTGAATTGCATGCTGGGTAGGATATAAAAGGCCCTGCAGGCCATTTTCTTGCTCTTCTGGACGTGTGGCCTGCCTGCAAGGAGCTGTAGGCGTGTGTGTCCCACAGCACTGCGGCCTGCTCGGTGCGGAGCAACATTTTGAAGCCAGAGGAGGACTTCACACCACAGTGTGCTGGAGCAGCAGTGTGGTCGGATTGGTAGGGATCCAGAAGCACCCTGACGGAGGTAACTGGTGACCTTGTTAAACTGAACAGCATGACGGTGTGGTCGCAGCAAATAGACTAAGACCTTGTTCAGCGGAGGCATCCATCTGTTTGGACCTGATTGGCTGCCGCCCATAACTCTTAGCGCACTTTTATACACTTAGACTCACACCGCAGTGTTACTGGGACCTGTAGTCCCACAGAGGAGGTTTCACACCATTAGACTGAGTTAAAGCAGGTCTCAAGCCTATATTCCACTGAGAACTGACGCTGTGTGATTTGGAGACAACTACACCGGAGGTAGTTATAAGTGTGCTACATAACAAGAACAGTTTCAATATTCATTCTACACTATTCTTTTTTTTTTTTAAACCATGTGGATTACAATTACTTCAATACAATGGCTGGCAGAAGACAGAAGACCAAAGACTACATCTTTTATTGCAAGGCCTTGCATTCAATTACTATAGGAAAGGACTGCATTATAAAGCAGGGGGAGCTCCCTAGCAGTTGTATTGCATAGTGTTGATAGCTTTGTATTTCTGTATTTATCACCTCGTGCTGGAAATGGGAAGGTGCCCGGAGCTAAGGCATTGTCACTTTGAGCATTGGTCCCACTTGGAGACACTCATGCAAGGGTTACACAGTAATTACTTATATGTTAAAATTGTGGTGAACATCTACTGCACTGTTGCATTACGTTTGTGTGACAGTGTACATATTGTAATTACTGTTTTATACCAATTTCAGTAAAAACACATTCTGGTTAAATACAATTGGTGTGTGTTGTTCCTTTTCCTACAGGTGGAACAATGGATACCCAGGTACAGGTAAAGGTACACTGTTGTTGTATTGTGCATTGTAGGGTCATCCTCTATTGTTAGCTTCACACCAAACTGCACCACAGCTGTGTCAAGGGGATTGAGCTATTGAGCTTGAGTTATTGGGGGTGTAATAGCAGAGTGCAGGTCCAATCAAATATTAGCAGCTCCTTCGGGGGTCAGTGCTATAAATATATTTATATATGTGTGTGTGTGTATATATATATATATATATATATATATATATATATATATATATATAGATATGTGTGTGTGCTCCACCCCACCAGGGGGCCGTTGACGTGCAAATGTCGGAACTGTTTGGGCTGGGGATCAAAGGAGATTGTTCATTGATTCCTAGACGTAATGGCAACGGAACTTTAAACCAAAAAATGTGGATCTGGGGAAGAGGGGATTATTACGGTGCCTGCTAGTAATAAGGTATAGCTTGGAATGGCCTTATGACAAAGATTTGATCGTCAAGAAAAGATGCTAATATAACTGATGCGGAACTAGACCGTTCCTTTATGAGACTACAACGTCTCTTGGAACGTAAAGCACGAATTTACTGGCACAAAACCTATTTTGAAAAATACTCTGATCATCAAGTTGTTCCTTGGGGTCTGAGAGTACAAATTTTCCCCAACATAAGAAAGATCAGTGAGGCGGCGTACACACGCGGGGACTGTCTGCTGAAACTAAGTTCGTCAAACAGTCCGCTCAAACTTTTGAATGAACGAACACGCCCACACACGGCACTTTTTGAGCGGACAAATACGGCAAACTTTGTTCGTCGTACTAAGTCCGTGCAACTTTTGAAATGAGCGGACTCGCCCACACACGAGGCAACAGTCCGCTCATTTCGAGCGCGTATCAAGGTAGGCGGGGCCCGCCTGGAATGGACTTAAAGGGGATCCCCAACGCTGAAAAAAATCGGCGTGGGGGTCCCCCCAAAGTCCACAACAGACCCTTGTCCGAGCACGCTACCCGGCCGGCCAGGAAAGGGGGGCGAGCGAGCGCGCCCCCCCTCCTGAGCCGTACCAGGCCGCGTGCCCTCAACATGGGGGGTGCCTTGGGGAAGGGGGGGCCGCGCGGCCCCCCCACCCCAAAGCACCTTGTCCCCATGTTGATGAGGACAAGGGCCTCTTCCCGACAACCCTGGCCGTTGGTTGTCGGGGTCTGCGGGCGGGGGGCTTATCGGAATCCGGGAGCACCCTTTAATAAGGGGGCCCCCGGATACCGGCCCCCCACCCTATGTGAATGAGTATGGGGTACAATGTACCCCTACCCATTCACCTGTAAAATAAAAGTACCCAAAAAAAAACACAACACACGAGATAAAATATTTTATTGCACAGCTCCGGGGGTCTTCCGTCTTCAGGGGTCTTCTCGCCGGACTCCTCCGCTATCTTCTTGTAGCTCTTTTGCTAGCGGAGGAGTCCGGCTTTCTTCCTCCCCGCCGCCGGCCTCTTCTCCCGACTTCGGGGGTCTTGTCCCCCTCTTCGGTTCTTCTGCCGGGCCACCGCGCCTTCTTATAGCTCTTTTGCAGGCGGTGGCCCGGTCTTCTGTCGCCGCTGTCGCCGCCGCCTTCCGTTCTTGTTCTTCTTCTTGTTCTTCTTGTTCTTCTCCAGGAGATGTTGACACGTCGCTCTCTCCGGCCAGAATGCCAGAGCCGCGCTGTGCGGCCACTTATATAGTGACAATGGGGCGGTGTCACATGGTATATGTCACATGGGTTGGTCACATGGGTTGATGTCACATGGGGACTATGACATCGTAAGGGGCGGGGTCACCATGTGACCAACCCATGTGACATATACCATGTGACACCGCCCCATTGTCACTATATAAGTGGCCGCTCAGCGCGGCTCTGGCATTCCGGCCGGAGAGAGCGACGTGTCAACATCTCCTGGAGAAGAACAAGAAGAAGAACAAGAACGGAAGGCAGCGGCGACAGAAGACCGGGCCACCGCCTGCAAAAGAGCTATAAGAAGGCGCGGTGGCCCGGCAGAAGAACCGAAGAGGGGGACAAGACCCCCGAAGTCGGGAGAAGAGGCCAGCGGCGGGGAGGAAGAAAGCCGGACTCCTCCGCTAGCAAAAGAGCTACAAGAAGATAGCGGAGGAGTCCGGCGAGAAGACCCCCGAAGACGGAAGACCCCCGGAGCTGTGCGATAAAATATTTTATCTCGTGTGTTGTGTTTTTTTTGGGTACTTTTATTTTACAGGTGAATGGGTAGGGGTACATTGTACCCCATACTCATTCACATAGGGTGGGGGGCCCCCTTATTAAAGGGGGCTCCCGGATTCCGATAAGCCCCCCGCCCGCAGACCTCGACAACCAACGGCCAGGGTTGTCGGGAAGAGGCCCTTGTCCTCATCAACATGGGGACAAGGTGCTTTGGGGTGGGGGGGCTGCGCGGCCCCCCCTTCCCCAAGGCACCCCCCATGTTGAGGGCACGCGGCCTGGTACGGCTCAGGAGGGGGGGCGCGCTCGCTCCCCCCCCTTTCCTGGCCGGCCGGGTAGCGTGCTCGGACAAGGGTCTGTTGTGGACTTTGGGGGGACCCCCACGCCGATTTTTTTCGGCGTTGGGGTTCCCCTTTAAGTCCATTCCAGGCGGCGGAGCCCGCGACGTCTCCGTCGCGGGCCCCGCCTACCTGCACACACGCTCGAAATGAGCAGACTTCCCTCCGAGCGGGAACAGTTTGCTCATTTCGAAAGTAGCCTACACACGGGCGGCTGTTCGCTCAAACCAAGTTTCAGCGGACAGTTTTTCGGAATTTCCGAAAAACTTTGTTCGTCAAACTGTCCGCTGAAACTGTCCGCTGAAGCCCCACACACGAGCGGACTGTCCGCTGAAACACTGTTCAGCGGACAAAGTTGAGCCAACAGTCCGCCCGTGTGTACGCGGCCTGACTCCTTGAAAAAATCATGGGAGGACAACCTGCAGAGCTGTTCTTTCCAAATGATTTCTATTATAATTAAAGAATATGACACTGAATTGGAACAACTTGATCTTCTGATTAATAGTTGGTACGATGAAAACAATATTTTAGTTGATCCTCAACGGTTCACTGTGTGAGAAAATAAATTACGAACACATCTGGAGTATTACACTCGGGACATTATCAATGCAAAAGAAGCCAAATTTCTTCTGGATAAATCGGCATATGATAGCAACTATGCATATAAATGGCATGATAGTAATTCTTCCCCTTTTAATAAGAAAAAGTCCTCTACTTCTAATGTACCTCATACAGACAGTAATATGCCTAATACTGTTCCTTCTTCTTCCTTCTCTTCCAGCACTTCTACCTCTTATAGAGACATATCTCAAGAAAGGATTCCAAAGAAAAGGAAGGGGGACCGTTTGGACACATCCACCACCCCATCACCTCATACGTCTGGTACGGCACAGCGACTTCCCACGGTTCGTCCTAAACTTTCTAATTCACAGGTCTCCACTCCCTTGCCCTTAACGAGCTCCCGCTCAGGTCCAGTTTCCCATACCTCTACACAACTCGCACCGGCTACACCAGCACATCCTTCACTTCCCCCCAATACTCACCCTGCTTCTATTATTCGGAGAGTGAGTGAACCCACACTCTCCTCTATGTTCCCTTCTAACATCCAATCCATTGACCCACGAATCGCACCCATTTTTTTAGTCCACACTCCGGAACCCAAAATGCACCCTCCACTTCCCCTCCGCCCCACCCCCACTCCACCGTCGCAATCGCTCGAACACTAGAATTGGAGGTGGTGATTCTGTCCTCTGCCTCTCTGACTGTGGAACAAACTCAAGTACTTAAGTTAGGCTTGACCTTCTGTCCTTCTGGGAATCTTGATAGATTTCAATTCGTGAAAGATATACATCTATTTGCTAGGAGATTATTATTTAAAGTTCTGTACGATAAGCCCCGAAACATGTTAGATTTGGAATCCACGCCCCCTGAACTTTCATCCAATGAACTTCAAGCCATGGACGATCTGATGTCCTTATGGGAGGAGGGTCACACGGACGCAGATGACCTACCCGAGCCTGTTGTGCCGCAGGTCCTGGTTCCTGGTGTTTCCTTCCCCCCTCCAGTGTCATTTAAACCTAAATCCAAATCTTTTCCCTTATTACAAACCAATCCCACCATTTGGGCCTTTGTACAACAAATTACATTAGAAATCAAGAATCTCCAACTGGACGAACATGAACCATTTAATCTATCCTCTAAACATCGTCAAGCTCTTAGAGACCTTCAAAATAACCCTGATTTGGTGATTAAGCCTGCAGACAAGGGAGGAAATGTCTGTGTCATGGATGCCGGGGCATATTGAAACATGTGCCTCGACATCCTCAGCAACAGACAATGGTACCGCCCCATCTGCAAATTATTTGTGGATAACTCCAATGCACAATATTATCAAATGATCTTCAAGGCCTATCAATTAGGCACTATAGATCTGAATACTTGGAAATATCTTAATGTCAAGTACCCTAAAGTTCCCATCTTCTATTCTTTGCCTAAATTGCATAAATCCATGACCAATGCTCCAGGCAGATCAATAGTCTCTGGTTGTCAGGGACTAACGGAGAATGCCAGTGCACTTGTTGACAAATACCTTTTCCCACACGTACTCTCCTTATCTTCTTACGTTAGGGATACTATTGATCTATCACGTATTCTAGAGGGCAAACAACTTCCCCAGAACACCTGGTTGGTGGCTTTGGATGTTGAATGTTTATATAATTCTATTCCACATGAAAAAGGACTTCAAGTCATTCAAGCTCAATTAAGTGAACGAGGTTCGGCCTTTGAGGCATATGGCGGATTTGTTCTTCAACTTTTGAAATTTATTTTGACTCATAACTTCTTCTTGTTTGACTCTTCCCACTTCCTCCAGGTGCAGGGCGTGGCAATGGGCACTAAATGTTCCCCTTCCTACGCTAACCTGTACCTGGGGGTGTGGGAAAGGGTCATCTTCTCTGATGATCGGCTCTCTAACCTGACTAGACATATTCTGGGCTGGCATCGTTATATTGACGATGTCCTTCTATTTTGGACAGGAACTATTGATGAGTTGAAGTTGTTTTTTGATGAACTGTCTAACAACAGTTTCAACCTGAGCTTCACTATGAAGTATAGTCAATCTCAGATTGAATTTTTGGATTTGCAGATTCTGATTGATGATGATGGTAGACTTAATTCATCTTTGTATCGCAAACCATCAGCAGGAAACACAATCTTGCACGCTTCTAGCGCCCATTCTCAACCATTACTAAATAGTATCCCATATAGTCAGTACCTCCGTCTTTGACGAAATTGTACTTTGGACACTGACTTTTATCAGGTTGCGGGGATCTATTTATTAGACTCCATCAGCGAGGTTATAGCAAGTCGCCTTTGAAACGCACCTTCAATAAAGTGGCTAATCTCAATCGAACTGATCTTATTTTCCCAAAAAAAACCCTAACCACTGATCAACCTATTCGGATAATTACTCAGTATTCTAGACAACATTCCCAAATGAAAGAAATTATTTCTAAATATTGGCCTCTTCTCCTGGCAGATCAGACAATTCAGAAATATATCAAGCCATATCCTCAACTCACTTATCGTAGATCCCCATCTATGAAGGATCGATTGGTTACCAGTCATTTTATGTTTAATCGACAAACCAGACCCACTAGAAGGGGCACCTTCTCTTGTGGGTCTTGTGATGTCTGTCAATTTATTTCTAACTCTTCTTATGTCTCCTTACCGAATGGATCTCAGCACATCATAAAATACAATGTTACCTGTAAAACTATTGGGATAGTTTATTTGGCCCAATGTTCGTGTGGATGTTTTTACATCGGCAAAATGAAACGCCCTTTCTCTAAACGTATTAGAGACCAGACTCTTTTGAAACGTCAAGGTACTACCGCACTTAATAGACATATTGGTTATCATCACAATTTTGATGTAAAAGTGGTACAGTTCTCCGCCCTTGAGCATGTACCGATGCATGCTCGAGGCGGGGAAATAAACTCCACCCTACTACAACTCGAAACAAAATGGATATATAATTTAGATGCCACTCTGCACCCTGGTTTGAATGAATATATTACATTTAAACACTTTTTTATAATTTGTCTGGCATATATTCAAGTCGAGCCCGACTTGAGTATCCGCCATGCTTGCCGCAGGTTCCTTGGATTGGTGGTGTGTGGGGCTTTCCCCCCTTTTTTTTTTTCATGTATACAATTTTTTGGTCAGCATTTTATTATTACATTTGCACTGTATCAACTGTGGTTGTTAAACATATTTTTCCTTTTTTTTATTTATTTTTTTATATATTTTGTATACTAGAATTTGACTTAACTTATTTTTTTTTTTTTCATTTATCTTCCATTTCTCTCTATTGTGTTATTCTAAATACTATATGATTTTTATATATATAAGAGGGCCAGTATGGTGGCCCGTAATTATGGGAGGAGCCCGGAGGGTATATAATCAGACCACCCACAACGGTCTGTGTCGGTTCCAGTGCAAGGTACTGCACATCAAGGGGTTGACTCTTCTCAGCTCCCTCACGGTCGACTATCTGTGCGTCAAATCGCAGGTGCACTTCGGCTTCTTCATTCGTGGTCTTCGTCGGCGGTTCCCGCTCATGGTCGTAGATAAGTAGTATCCGAATCTTTTCATATCATGTGCAAACTTGCGGCTTATCATGCTTACTATCTGGCACCCCTTTCGCAAAACCTACCTCTGAGTTGTTGACACTCATGTCCCGACATCTTTCGGCACAGGCATAGTACATTCGTAAATTCCTTCTACCAAACATACGATTCATTCATAGATCCAAGCCTCCGAGTCGCTGTCGTTCTCCAATATCACTCTCCATAGGCTTCACTAGTTATAAGATTCACTGTTCTCATCCTTTTTTGAGATAAACAGGTATTGTTTGTATGGGTTTCTGTGGCTGATTGGGGTGTAATTAAACCCACCTGATGTCTTTCCTGCACTTGACTAGCCTGGGGGGATGGGTGGTTGATAAGTGTTTGGTTTCACAGTAAGGAATGGCATACACTCTACAACCAATTCGTATCAGATACTCCTTACTGCCAATTTATATCAGATTCATCTCATACATTTTTTAAGCTGATTCGTGTCAAATGCATTGCACATGCTGACTCTGCCAACTCACTGCGTGTCCACGTAGTTGTACCTTTGAGATCGGTCATATATCTTCATCGATTGTCCCACGCTCGGACCGCTACACACTCTCTGTTGCAGGTAGGACTTTGTTGTTACCGCTCCTCTAAACTCTAGTAGTTACGTTATCATGTTCGTTATCATGTTCGTTTTGCAAAAAGTCGCACTTACGCCACCGTAAGTCTTTCTATGTCATCTTTCATGTATTTCATGCTTTCTACCCAACGCGGGTTTACTCGAGCCGTTCACTTCACGGCGATGCGGTCAAATCCGACATTCAAGCCCCTTACTCACCTCGCGTCTACGGCCGATTCGAATCTAGTCGCAACTTCGCTTCTATGTTTCGGATCCTTGGCAATCACAAAGCCCCTTCAACCACCATCACCATTTAGTTGATTCGAACCCAGCCATATCATCGGCAATACGGTCAGATCTGTCATACGAGCCCCGTAGTCACCTCACATCTATGGCCGATTCGAATCTAGTCACAACTTCGCTTCTATGTTTCGGATCCTCGGCAATCACAAGCCCCTTCAAACCACCATCACCATTTAGTCGATTCAAACCCAGCCATATCATCGGCAATACGGGCAGATCTGTCATACGAGCCCTGTAGTCACCTCGCATCTACGGCCGATTCGAATCTAGTCGCAACTTCGCTTCTATGTTTCGGATCATTGGCAATCACCAGCCCCTTCAACCACCATCACAATTCAATCAATCTGAACCCAGCCATATCCTCAGCGATATGGTCGGATCCCGTATATGAGCCTCTCAGTCGCATCTACGGAGGATTCGAGTCTAGTCGCAGCATCCGCGCAACGATTCCAGTCCTCAACTCTAACAACCAAGCCGAATCCTGTTGCATCTCCGACTCAAATGAGTCAAATCTTTTGCAGACTATTCCATAGCTATAACCCAGTTCAAACTAGTCACATCGACTGTACGAATTCAGCAGTACTTACGTTTGACTTTCTCAGTCTATCCATACATGATCATACACAATTCTCTCCACCAATTTGCTCAGTGTTGCGCACGGTCATTCCTACATAATCACATTTCCTCTATAACCTTTTCTTTCGCCTTTCAACAAAGCTCCTTGCAATCGCTGCAACATCAATGCAATGGCTCAATACGGCCACTGATCTCCAGTAGCAACACGGCTGCTCTCCTCATTCCTACACACTTATAATTTAATTTATAGATTCAAATAAAGCTGCTTTCTTGCAATCGCTGCAAGCATCTCTGCAATAGCTTAATACGGCCACTCATCTCCAGTAGCAACACAGCTGCTCACCTCATTCATTCATTCTCACCTCATAATTCAAATAAGGCAGCTTCCTTGCAATCGCTGCAAGCATTTCAGCAAGTGGCTCAAACTGCCACTCATCGTCTCCAGTAGCAACACGGCTGCTCATCATTGTCTCTGTCGCTTTCCCCTTTTTAGGCCAGTTAGAACACCAGTTAGTCCACCCTGCACCAGGTTTGGACAGTATCTCCCAAAAAAAAACTAAAAAAAAAACATTGTCGAGGGCTCGCATCTTCACCAGGGGGCCAGCTTTGCCCCAAAGAGCTCTTTGAAATCCCCCTTGTCAAAACTAAATTCTCATGTCACCTTACTACAGGCTCCCGGTCAACTCAGTTCTCGACCCCAACCAGTCGACTTCACAACTAGTGCATTAAGTCAGGTGTTTAGTTCAATGAGATTCCCCCTTTCTCTTAAACACTCTTTCACTACATATTTTTACTTCACGTACAGAATTTGACCTGCTCCTGAGGCGTTAGCAACTGTCACATACTTCTGTGCACTTCACTCTGTTTTCGAAGCACAAGCCTTCAATACGCAGACAAGGTCGCCTAATCTCCAAACTTGCTGGCAGTGCAAGCATTAGTAGACCGAACCCACGTCAATTAACTACAGATCGCAACATTCCTACTTAGTATACCAGACTTCAGCTACCCACCTAGTCCGCCCTGGGGCGCTCTGGTTCATTAGTCTGTGCCGAGCACAGACTGACACCCGAGCTATCGGTTACCTAGCCAGTCACCTCCTGGCTCACCTCGGTTGTCACGCATTCTTTTGAGTTTTCTAAAGTCACACTCAACAGCGCTCGAGCGCAAACCAACTGTCACTATGGCTGTCGTTCCTTGTCCTATTCTTCTTGTTTCCTTCCGCCTTTCATCTTATCTACCCAACGCAACTATCCCCTCCTACCTTTGCAACTTACCTCAAACATACGCACCCCCCCCTTGCTTTTAGTTGACGCCATGTCGCAGGCAGACAGTGAGGACTTTGCCTCAGCCCTGTCATCACCCTTTACGGGCTCAGCAAGTGGCGGTTTACAGTCTCACAAGAGCTTGGACCAATAAAAAAAAAAAAAACTCATAGCAGAACGGTGTCGCAGGAGTAAATCCTACCCTGCCGCAGCCAGGAAACCAAGCCTTTAGGCTACTGTTTCCACCGCCAGTGGCAGCCCTTCCAGGCACCACTTCAGTCTATCTTCTTTGCGACTACTCCTGGGTAACCACACTGTCAACAGCAGTCGCCGAAGTCCAAGCAGAGTGACAGCCCTGGAGGTATGCACAGCCGTGCCCTTACCAGCTCCAGTCACCACCGTCCTTCCCGTACCTTCACTTACAGATATACCCAACTTCTGCACCATCGTCTTCCCTGCACACCTTGTCCTAGCAGGGCATCTAGGAGGACATCTTGGATGACAACGACGTTAACTTAGCATCCCTCCTCATAGCAGTACACAACTTGGCCTAGAACAAATCATATTCGCGGGGAGATGTCTCCGTCATCCTGAAGGCCAGAGACCCTTTACTTAATCGCAAGCTCACTGTCACAGAGTTTGTGCTGGCCTCGGGGACAGTCAGAGACATGCTAGGCAGAGCAACCCCAACAGGAGGGTAGAATTGGACCCGTATCTGCATGCAGCAGGTCACAAGTACGCAGGGTGCCCATCCTTTGACTATCACCTCTCATTTTCAGCCAAGGCAGCAGCCAGACTCAAGGGGATCCTTTACCTCCCATCTTTTAGTGTTTCTCTTCCAGGTAAAGACCCTGACTAAATCCTTAAATTAAGATGTGCCAGCTATAGTAGATCTGCCCATGGGAGTCGAATTTCTCACAAATTGGAATGGCATGCCAATGTGTATTCCCTCAGCATCTCTCTTTTCATCTCAGGTAGTCATGGTCACCACAGCCTCCACAGGTCCTCGCCTCAATTTTGGCCAAATTGGGTTTATAGGGCCATGGCCGTCAGAAATCCTCTTGATTCCTGGGTTCAGTTAGTCCTCCTCTTTGTTCGACCTCTACCCCATTGTCGCAGCAGCTCAAGTCTGGTGCAACAACTGGGCAGGACAAACAGTGACGTTCGCCACAGACAACCAAGCCACAGCCAGTATTATGAATAAAGGAGGTCCTAGTAGCCTGCCATCGTGGCCTTCCTGCGCAGGCTGGTGCCACTATCCCCACAGAACCAATCTAACGTCCTATGCGTCCACATCCCAGACAAATGCAATAATCTGGCCGACGCACTACCCGTTAACTTTGCTTCGTTATTTTGCAGGAACCTGGAACCGACCCGACCATGTCTCTTATCCCACACTGGTCGTAGCTAACCTCGGATTCAAACAACTTTCACGACACTACCTGCCTTATTAATCTTTCACTATCTCACAACACCGTGAAGGCCTACCATGCAGCCTAGAGGTTCTATGTCAGGTTACTAGCCTCAAACCCCAGAGCAATACCAAGAGTTCTCCATCACATCCTGGTCTTCATATTATGCCACCACACACAGTTGGCATTGTCACACAATACCTTAGACCCCACTCAGCTGACATCCAGTATTTCATCCCCTTATGAGATCCTAACAAACCGTCTTGTTTGCCGCCCATACGGTCAAGACCATGTTGTGTGGTATTCACAGGCAATGACCCCAAATCAGTATCAAACGGCTACCCGTCACCAGCGCCATATTCCGAGACGTGTCTTTCATCCTGTCACATTCCCCTTTGGCTAAATTCAGCCTGGTCGTTCAAGCAGCCATCTACCTGGCTTTCTACAGCTTCTTACGCCCCAGTGAATACTTTCACCATCCCAGTTGTAAAGTGTTACGTAGACGCCACCTCACACGCCATCAGACTTACTTCATCTTGCTCCTCAGGGTGTCCAAAACACAATAGTCCGGTCCAGGGGTTGACATCAAACCTTTCCAAACTCTCAAAGCCTGGTGCCCCGTGTCCATCCTAGATCAATTTTTGGCCCATATGTTTGATCCCTCGCAGGACAGCCCATTACTACCGTTCCCGATTAGTACCCCAGGCAGCAACCAGTTCATTAGTCACGTCAGGTTCCTTTTGAGCAAATTAGGCCAGGACCTTGGTCATTTTCTTGGACATTCTTTCGCATTGGAGCAGCATCAGCAGCCTCACGAAACGGGGTCCCAGTCCACGCGATCAAAGATGGGCAGGCGGGAATCCACCTGCTTTACTCGATACATCTCCAATCCACAAGTGGAAATGTCCTGAGCCTTCAGCAACTTTGCCCCACGTAGTGTCTTGTTGTACATAAATTAATAATTACCTCCCTAAACCAAGTCTTTTGCGGCCTTCTCTTGGCATATCGCCCAGCAGACCAGGGCTCACTGCCCAGCTCACCAGGGCTTACCTTACAGCAGACCAAGGGTACAATTCAGGTCTATTTTATGTTGTTAGTCTTGTGACGTGTTTATGTGTTCTTTCATATCTCTTACAGCGGAGGGCTCCGACCATAAATAAGAGGGCCAGTATGGTGGCCCGTAATTATGGGAGGAGCCCGGAGGGTATATAATCAGACCACCCACAACGGTCTGTGTCGGTTCCAGTGCAAGGTACCCACCCACCCATTTCCCTTCTCAGAGTACTTCACTTAAAACACGTTTCTCTACAGAAACATCCATTTACTTTCTTAAGGTATGCGGCCTTCTCTTGACATATCGCCCAGCAGACCAGGGCTCACCGCCCAGCTCACCAGGGCTTACCTTACAGCAGACCAAGGGCACAATTCAGGTCTATTTTATGTTGTTAGTCTTGTGACGTGTTTATGTGTTCTTTCATATCTCTTACAGCGGAGGGCTCCGACCATAAATATATATTTCGATTTTTCTATAGAGTACCGCATGACCTTCCCTTGATAGTTTGGTATAACTGTTTCATCTTATATTCGAGTATTTTGCTGTTGTCAGTATTCACTATCTGACTATCTTATTCTTATTGTCTTCGCTGCCCCTGGCTTGTCTCCTTGTGTCTCGTTTGATGATACATCTCCCTTTGGGTGATCCAGCTCGGTCTTTCGCCTCCTGGTGCCTGTATGGACGCCCCGGGCTCTGTATTGCGTAAACAGTGCCCGTTATAGCACCTTCTGTGCTTATTTACGCCCGTTCTTTGTCAACTTTTCCTCTCCCCTGCCCGGTATCCCTACTCCGGAGTATTTCATCTGAGTTTGCCCTGCATTGTCATCGCTAGCATTTGCATCGATCACACTGTTGTGATGACGCATTGCCAGCCGCTAAGCACTCTGGGGATTGTAGGCCCAGGATACAGAGCGAGCGGCCGCACAGAGAGTACTTGGTCCGCTCTCTGTCGGTGCTCACGCTCGGCGCAAGCGTGGTGTGACGGTGTCACACATCGCCGGCGTCTATGCTCGAGCGCTGATGGAGTGGGGGGTATATAAGACCCTCCAGCTTAAGACTGGTTGCTGGCTTTCTGGGGACGCCGTCTTGCACTGCAGACGAAAATAAGGTTAGTCTTAAGGCTTGGCTGATTGTGATCCACACCCTTCTAGCCTTCTAGCCTTCCTTGTAGTTCATTATAATTTATGTTTACATATATATTTTCTCTTTTTTGTAACATTAGGGGCCTTATTACTAAGCAACTTGCTTATTGTATAGCCTTGTTCAGGCTAGGCTTTCTTGTTGGATACCAACTACTGCCCCCGATTGGTGAACACACTTAATTATCTCTAATTAGGGTTCAGGTGAGCTTATTTATAAATTATTTATTTAATTTCTTTGTTCCCCCATTTTTGAAGAGGCCCGCTTTTTTATGGTCATGCCCTTGAGGTATTTTATATATTTTTTTGTGTGCATCCAGGTCGCTCAACTGTGTGTCCTCTTTACTAGTGATGGACGAACTTCCGACGGGACGTTTCGCGAACCGGAACGTTCGCGGCGGGCCCCATTGACTTCAATGGGAGGCGAACTTCGCAAACCTACAGGTCAAATTTGCAGCCACAAAATAATTAATAGCTGTGCAAACATAGTCCCACCACATGGCCAATGACATAACACATGTATGAGGTGAATCTGGGATCGACAACTACAAGCATTCTTTTTTTATATGGGAAATTGTTGTGACAATTCAGTGCTGTGGAGCGCATGAAGGCAATGGAGGAGAGGGAAGGTCAGGGACCAGGGTAGGCAAATAAGAGGGTGCAGGAGATGATCACCAGCAGCGTGACATACAGGAATGACACCTGCACCGTGATAGAGTCATCTGACACCAGCACCGTGATAGAGAGCACTGACATCAGCAGCGTGACATAAAGCACTAACACCAGCACCGTGATATACAGCACTGACAGCAGCACCGTGATAGAGAGCACTGACATCAGCAGCGTGACATACAGCAATGACACCTGCACTGTGATAGAGTGATCTGACAACAGCACCGTGATAGAGAGCACTGACATCAGCAGCGTGACATAAAGCACTAACACCAGCACTGTGATATACAGCACTGACAGCAGCACCGTGATAGAGAGTACTGACATCAGCACCGTGATATACATCACTGACACCTGCACCGTAAGCAGCCCCAGGAGGAAGTCAGCATAGCAGAGGGATGGTGGGAGCCCCTCATAATGAGCATAGCACAGGGATGGTGGGAGCCCCTCATAATGAGCATAGCACAGGGATGGTGGGAGCCCCTCATAATGAGCATAGCACAGGGATGGTGTGAGCCCCTCATAATAAGCAGCCCCAGGAGGAAGTCAGCACAGCACAGGGATGGTGGGAGCCCCTCATAATAAGCAGCCCCAGGAGGAAGTCAGCACAACACAGGGATGGTGGGAGCCCTTCATAATAAGCAGCCCCAGAAGGAAGTCAGCACAGCACAGGGGTGGTGGTAGCCCCTCATAATGAGCATAGCACAGGGATGGTGGGAGCCCCTCATAATATGCACAGCAGAGGTACAGCCCCAGGAGGATGTCAGCACAGCACAGGGATGGTGGCAGCCCCTCATAATAAGCAGCCCCAGTAGAAATATGACACCGCTCAACCTCTTTAAAGAGGAGGGTACGGGCATATAGTACGGTGTGCTTTTTTTGGACAAGGAAGTGAGCCAAATGAAGAAAGAAGGTCTCTGTGCTCGATTAAAAAAATTGTTTATAGACATATACATGGTCTACTGGTCACATCTGTTGAATTCCTCCGAGATCCATGCCTCATTCATTTTTAGAAATGTGAGGTAGTTAACACTGTCGTGAGCTAGGCGAGTACGCTTATCGGTCACGATCCCCCCTGCTGCGCTGAACGTCCTTTCGGACAGGACACTGGATGAGGGGCAAGCCAACAGTTCGATTGCAAATTGGGCAAGCTCTGGCCAGAGGTCAAGCCTGCCCACCCAGTGGTCCAGGGGTTCATCACTCCTCAGAGCGTCCACATCGGCAGTTAACCCGATGTAGTCGGACACCTGACGGTCTAGGCGTTCCCTGATGCTGGATCCGGATGACACCTGTCGATGGGTCGGCTGAAAGAATTACCTCATATCCGAAGTCACCAACACATCTTCAAACCGGCCTCTTCTTGCAAGCGCTGTTGGATTGGTACCCGCAACTCCTTCTCTGGGAGTGGGAATTGCTCCTCTGCCAGCGCACGCAAAAGCAGAATGCAGCATTTCTAGAAGCAAGGCCTGGAAGTGCTCCATTCTGCCAGCCCTCTGTGACGGCGGTAACATTTCCGCCATTTTGTGTTTGTACCGGGGGTCTAAGTACGTTGCCACCCAGTACTGGGCCTTGACCCCTATGCTTTTTATACGGGGTCCCTATTAAAACACTGGAGCATGAAGGCCCCCATTTGCACTAAACTGGAAGCGGTGTGGTGGCCTGGCTCCTGCTCATCATCCAGGATAATGTCGTCCTCTTCATTCTCCTCTCCCCATCCACACACAACAGGGATCCCAGAAAGGTTTAAAGCATGCTCTTCTTGCTCCTCCTCATCCGCCCCGGCACCATCCTCCTCTGACTCCTCTTCAGAATCCTGTTGTTCACTTGTCTCAGATAGAGTAGCCCCCCCGGGAATTCATCCAGCATTGCGACTTCCTCATATTCCCGCTCCTGCTCCTCCACAGCTTGATCAATGACACGACGCAATGCACGCTCCATAAAGAAGGCATAAGGTACCATGTCACTGATGGCGCCATGGCTGCAACTGACCAGTTTGGTGATCTCCTCAAATGGCCGCCGAAGTCTGCATGCATCGCGCATGAGCAGCCACTGGCGCGGTGAAAAAAACCCCAGCTCCCCAGAACCTGTTCTGCTGCAGAGTTCATACAGGTAGACGTTAACTGCACGTTTCTGCTGGAGCAGCCTATCAAGCATATAGAAGGTTGAGTTCCATCGCGTTGGGCAATCGCAAATAAGACGTCTGACCGGCAGATTGTGTCGCCGCTGAATGTCAGCAAGGCGAGCCATGGCCGTGTAAGATCTTCTGAAATGGGCCGAGATTTTCCTTGCCTGCCGCAAGATGTCCTGGACCCCAGGGTATTTGACAAGGAATCGCTGCACGACCAAGTTTAAGACGTGTGCCATGCATGGCACGTGCATGATTTTGCCCTGTTTCAATGCGCTAAGCAGATTGGCACCGTTGTCACACACCACTTTGCCAACTGTCAAATTAAGTGGTGTTAGCCACTGATCTGCCTGTGAACGCAAAGCTGAAAGGAGTGCCGGGCCAGTGTGGCTCTTGGCTTCCAGGCACAACAGACGCAGCACGGCATGGCAACGTCTCACCTGGCATGTCGAATAGGTTCTGGGGAGCTTGGGCGGCGCAGCGGAAGAGACGCTAGCAGCAGAAAAGGAGGAGTCAGTCGAGGAGGAGAAGCAGGAGGATGGAGTAGGAGGAGGAGGAGAAGAAGAGTCAGGCCTGCATGCAATCTGTGGCGGTAAAACCAAATCTACACGGGTGCCACGGGTTACATGCTTGACGGCCGTCAGAAGGTTCACCCAGTGGGCAGTAAAAGTGATATACCTTCCCTGCCCGTGTTTGCTAGACCACGTGTCTGTGGTCAGATGTATCTTGGCACCGACACTGTGTGCCAGAGATACATTCACTTGCCGCTGAACATGGCCATATAGCTCTGGGATGCCCTTCTCTGAGAAATACTTCCTTCCTGGGACCTTCCATTGTGGTGTTCCAATGGCCACAAATTTGCGAAAGGCCTCCGAGTCCACCAGTTTATATGGCAGTAGTTGGCGGGCTATGAGTTCTGACAAGCCAGCCGTCAACCGTTGGGCAAGAGGGTTATCCGGCGTCATCATTTTTTTTAGGCCCACGGAAGCCTGCCTTTTTGCAGAAAAACGTGAGATTGGCGTGATGGAAGGTGGAGTGGAGGACAATTGTGAGGAGAGAGGAGAAGGAGAAGTAGAAGACGAGGCTGGACGGTGAGAGCCTGGAGTGTGGCTTTGTGTGTTCCGTTGCTCCCACTGGGCTCGGTGATGGCTGCTCATGTGCCTTCTTAAGGCGGTCGTCCCTAGGTGAGTGTTGGGCTTACCGCGACTAATGCGTTGACTGCAAAGATTGCAGATGGCAACGCTATTGTCAGCAGCAGACACGTTAAAAAAAGCCCACACTGCGGAGCCATGTGCCGGTGTCCTGGGAGCGCCAGATGTGACCGTACATGGTCGATGACTCGCTCCTGATACATTTGCAGTCTGCTTTGTCCCTCCTGTGCAATGTAAGTTATTCCTGCTTCTCCTCCCGATCTGCTGGTCCATATCTCCCTCTGAACTCCCCTCCTCTTCCTCTCTTGTGGGCACCCACGTGACATCACTAGACACGTCATCATCGACGTCACCTTCCCCACTGCTATAAGTAGAGATCTCGGAGTAGGCAGCAACACCGGGGACCAACCTCCTCCTTGGGCTGATCTGGGTACTGTCGTCAGACTGCTGAGTAGCGGTTGTTGCTACCTCCTCTTCCTGATCCAATACCAAGAGTGGCTGCGCATCAGAAATGTCTTGATATGGATCGGAAAATAATTCCTGTGACTCAAGCGGAAGGTATGTGGTGGTGGTGGTGTTGTTGGTGATAGTGTCTTTGGGGGTGCACATAGCAGAGAGTGAAGAAGAGGGTGCAGATCGAGAGGATGAGGAAGGTGCAGAAGAGTAAGGCTGAGTGAGCCACTCAACCAAGTCTGGTGCGTCCTTTAAAGTAATTGAACGCACCTTCTGCAACTTCCCACTTTGGCTCAAGCCTGTTGCTCCTGCCCTACCCCTACCACCCCTGCGGAAGGGCCTGCCTCTTCCTCTGCCTGTCATTTTTTAAATGACCCTGTGACAAAACTCTCAGTCCCTATACCGATGAAGGACTGCTGCAGTATAGGGCAGCGGTCAGCAGTAGTGCACCTCAACCCTATGTATTGTGGACCTATACCAGTCCTTATAGAATAGCAGACTGTACCTCACTCAACCCTATGTACTGTAGTACCCTATACCTTACCAGTCCTTATAAGGACCTTTGTGGAACAAGTAGGTTGTGACTGATTAGCAGACTGTACGTCAGTCCCTATACTGATGAAGGACTGCTGCAGTATAGGGCAGCGGTCAGCAGTAGTGCACCTCAACCCTATGTATTGTGGACCTATACCAGTCCTTATAGAATGGCAGACTGTACCTCACTCAACCCTATGTACTGTAGTACCCTATACCTTACCAGTCCTTATAAGGACCTTGGTGGAACAAGTAGGTTGTGACTGATTAGCAGACTGTACGTCAGTCCCTATACCAATGAAGGACTGCTGCAGTATAGGGCAGCGGTCAGCAGTAGTGCACTTCAACCCTATGTAGTGTGGACCTATACCAGTCCTTATAGAATAGCAGACTGTACCTCACTCAACCCTATGTACTATAGCACCCTACACCAGGTTATTACCAGTCCTTATAAAGGACCTTTGTGGAACAAGTAGGTTGTGAATGATTAGCAGACTGCAGCAGAAGGGCAGCAGTCAAGTATAATATTCTTTCTATATTTGGAAGAAAGAATATTATACGTGTACAAGCCTATTACCATACCACTGATACCAGTCCTGAAAAGAACCTTTGTGGACCTAATATAGTAAGAGCTACTGATTAAACTGACCCTCACTGCCTCACACACTGCTTCCTGCCTGTCCCTATATAAACTGACAAAACAGAGGCTACTGGAACAATAACTGAAATAGCACTTTTGTGGACCTGATAGTAACAGCTAATGACTAAACTGACTGTCCCTACAGCAGACACACCGTCCTGTCCCTTTCTCTAAACTGACAAAATACGCTCGGGCTGCTGCAACAATCAGTAGCACAGCAAACCTATATACACCTAACACCTATACCAGTCCTGAAAATAACTTTTGTGTAGCAAATAGCTAGCGATTTGGGTCACTGCAATCTCTCCCTGCTCCACACAGCAACCTCTCCCTATAGTGACAGAAGAAAGAATGTAAAATGGCCGCAGGATTGGGTGTATTTATAAGTTAGGGGGAATGTCCAAGTGTCCATGTGCTGTAATGTCTCAATTGGCTGTCCTGTACCCCATGATGGATGTGTCATCATAGGTCAAAGTTCTTTTACACAGTAAACACGGAAGTCCGCTGTGCGAACGGCGGCAATAGTCCGCCGATCGGGCAAATCGCGAACAGCTGAAATTCACCGCGAAACGACCGCCGGGCGAACCGTTTGGCCATCACTACTCTTTACCCCAAACTTTTCTAAACTCTGGTGTCCCCGATATGTAGTTTTCTACATTAACTTTGTATATGGTATGTATGAGGCAAATATCTCTCCTGCATACCATCATTTTATTTTTATACTTTGATCTCTATATTTATAATCTATGTTGATTGGCTTCTCCTCTACCCTCTGCAGTCACCATTGGTGATACTTAGGGCTGGATGTTCCATTCCTTTTTCCCTCTCTTGGGATAGTCTCATCGATTGTGGGCCTGTGGATGAGCCAGGGGTATGTATTTAATTCAATTACGATCAATACATTTCTACTAAATTTAAATTTACTTATTTTCTGTTTATTTTTTACATTGATTATTAGTTAATACGAACTACCTTGGTTAGGGAACAGGCAGTATTCAATTAATCACTATTTGTAAAATAATTGTTTGTTATTTATCACTATCCATAGTTGTTATTCGTCTTCCTTTGGGTCAAAAAAATGGTTCCCCTGAAGAAGCCATGGTAATGGCGAAACATGTTGGGACTCTCTTGACCAGCGATCAAAACTGAGTAGACGACTATTTTATTGTGTATTGTGGTGTGCCGTGTATTATTTCTGAGAATACATATTTTTATGAATAATTGTTTTTCCAATAAAGTCTTAGGCCGCGTACACACGCGCGGACTGTTCGCCCAACTTTGTCCGCTGAACAGTGTTTGGGCGGACAGTCCGCTCGTGTGTGGGCTTTCAGCGGACAGTTTCAGTGGACAGTTTGACGAACAAGGTTTTACGGAATTTCCGAAAAACTGTCCGCTGAAACCTTGTTTCAGCGAACAGTCCGCTCGTGTGTAGGCTTGTTCGTCAAACTAAGTTCCGCGCATGCTCAGAAAGGATTTACACGCCGAAAGTTATAATGCAGTGTATAGGACGTCGTATTTTTCGTCCCGTCGTACGTGCCGTTCACGTCATCGCGCACGGTTTCAGCAAACTGTTCGTCCGTCGTGTGTGGCCATGTCCGTCCATGCTAATTTTGAGCGGACTGTTTGCCGAAACTGTTTGACGGACAAAGTTGGGCGAACAGTCCGCGCGTGTGTACGCAGCCTTACTGTTAAATTTTTATGTAATGTATTACATTTAATTGTCTTTAATTTTGGTAATTTAAGTTATACCTTATTACTAGCAGGCACCGTAATAATCCCCTCTTCCCCAGATCCACATTTTTTGACTTGTAATTTGGGATGAGGTGCCCTATTAATTAGATTCTTTCTCGCCGAACTTCTCCTTTTCTTGGAACTTTAAACCCTGAACATGAACATTTAGGTAGCTTCACAGGTAGCCAATCAGAATTTGAGGCAACTGTGAACCAATGAACATTAGGTTTCAGAGGTATGTGTACAATATTCCTTACAAACAATATGGAATAAGCAGCGCTAAATACTATATATGTCTACACCATTAACGACACAATGTGAGCAATAATGTATCCGCTAAGTTAACAAAAGTATAATGTGAATCGCAACAAATCTATCTATAAGTGTAAACACCCTGTGAGGATGAGTGAATATCACAATCACAATGGATTCATGAATAAATACAAAGTACAATGTCCAAATTAAATGGCACCAAAAAAGAGTGTCAGACTCCTAATCAAATAAGATCATATCAGTGTCAAAGAAAAGTTCATATCAGTGAACACATTTGATGGTGACCAGTGAATCACTCAAAACCCCTTTGACAGGATCTGGGATTCCATAGCCTGTCTGTGACAAACACTATAGTATTCAATTGCACTTTTCTACATTGTGATTACAACATCATGGGACACCCATTAGTTGGCTGACGTAGTTACCAACGTTGGATAGTTAGTACAGCAGCTCCTCCTGAGCTGTCAGGTTTTTTTCATTCAGCTCTGCAGGCCTGAACGAAAAAAAAAAATATTGGTGTGTACTAGGCTTTACAGTGAACACACACACACACACACACACACACACACACACACATGCTGCAAGGGTTAACTGGTCATTACAGAGATAAGGAGTGTTTGCCTGACTACATAATTTTGCAAGGGTTAACTGGTCATTACAGAGATAAGGAGTGTTTGCCTGACTACATAATTTTGCAAGGGTTAACTGGTCATTACAGAGATAAGGAGTGTTTGCCTGACTACATAATTTTGCAAGGGTTAACTGGTCATTACAGAGATAAGGAGTGTTTGCCTGACTACATAATTTTTGTACAGATAAGGGAATTTGTACAGAGACTACACAGTTAGATTGTATAGTGCATGGCCAGCATTATTCCTTGATCCTGTAGGTTCTCTCCATCTGTGTAACTGCTCCTGCAAAGCCTATTTTCTAAGGCAGGCCATACACGGTTCGAATCTCGGCCTGTATGAATGTACCAAGCTGATCAATCAACTTGGGTACAACCAGCATGCTGCGTTTTACAATAGCCACTAGCAATAATAACTATCTTCTCCCAGTGCGGATGGCTTCCCCCGCTGTGTAATTAATAGGCAACCATATCCCTTGCACCCCCCCCCCCCCCCCCCGCTGGGAGAAGACAATGGCTGGGAGGATTCCCACATCAACACTGCCTGTGTTGATGGAGGAATCCAGCTAATTCCTTCCCTGCAACCCCCCCTCCTTAACCATACTAGGCCACATGCCCTCAACATGGGTTGGGGGTTGCTATGTGGATGAGGACAAGGGCCTCTTCCCCACAACCATGGCCCAGTGATTGTAGGGGTGCAGGGGGGTGACTTATCCAAATCTTGAAGCCCCCTTTAATAAGCATTTTTTTATTTACATTTAAGCTCATGGTCATGATTTCAGTCATGGTTGTTAAGGACGCAGTGGCTGGATTCCCGGCTTGCTCTTTAACAACCAACTTTTCTTCACGCAGAATTCAAATCAGTTAATCATTTTTCGATCAATCTGAATTTGAATCTTTCCAAAAATTTGGAATTCAAAATTAAACTAATTTCGAAACAAATCAACAAAACCAAATTAGTAATATATCCGAAACAAAACAAATTTTTTCCGTTCTGTACGTCTACTCTCTAGCCTTTAGCAGCAGTGCCTGGCTGCACGGTCCACTTCTGGCTTATGAATTACACTCTGTAGCTCCAGGCAATCCCACCCCTCTGGACTACAATACCCATAGTTCCTCGCAGTACAGAAGGGAGGGTGGAGGAATGCTGTGCTCTGTTCTTTCCCCTAAGAGGCCAGGAGAGTGATTGGAGGAGGGAGCAGTAATGGCCACAAGCACAAAAAGCAGGTGAATTTGTGTGTGTTATAGCATAATAAGCAATTTTTCTCCTTCACTGGTAGGCATTGATAGGCGGCACTGATGGGCACTCATATGGTGGCACTGATGAGCACTGACAGGCAGTGGCACTGATGGGCGCTGACAGGCGGCAGTGATGGGCACTCATGTGGTGGTACTGCTAGGCGGCACTTATGAGGTGGCACTGATGAGCTGATGGGCACTGGTGAAGCTGACCTGATTGGCATTGGTGATGCTGCTCTGATGGGCACTTATATGGCTGCATTGATGGGCACCGATGAGGCTGCATTGATGGGCCCTGATCAGGCTGCATTTATGGGCACTGGTGAGGCTGCACTGATGAGCACTGGTGAGTATAATACACTCTGCAAATGTGCTTTAAAATGCATGGTTTTCACTTTTATGCAGTGGCGGTGGGTCAATTAAGGGCACACAGGCGCCATCCCCTCCCCTCTGTGTAAAATGGATAGATTCATGCTTTGCATGATGGGGTAAGTGCCGGTCAGACGACGGGCGGGCGAGCGGGGGGGGGGGGGGGGTCACAGAAGCTGCATATGATGGGTACAGACTACATATGATGGGCACAGGCTCAGTCTGGATTTACTCCCTTTGCCACCCCAAGGCCGGGTCCTTCAATGCCACCCCCCTCCACACACACACACACACACCACTATTTTCATCCTTTATCGATGACTGCTACAATAGACCTCAGACTGGTCTGGCGGCACTGTCACTGATCTCCTCTCCGGTGCACCGTGCAGAACTCAGTCAGACGGCTCTGGGTTGGCGGCTCTGGTTTTATTCTATAGTCTCCTCTTCACAGTCCACACATGTCTGTCTCTTCCTGTAACCCCCATCCCGGTGGTGCTCCCACTCTTGACTCCTTTTTAGGATGCCCACAGAGACTACAGACATAATAAAAAACAAGAGATGGTCAGAGTCTACGGACATACTACAGGAGGGGGACAGAGCCTGCGGACATACTACAGGAGGTGGACAGAGGCTGCTGACATACTACAGGAGGTGGACAGAGGCTGCGGACATACCACAGGAGGTGGACAGAGGCTGCGGACATACCACAGGAGGTGGACAGAGGCTGCGGACATACCACAGGAGGTGAACAAAGGCTGCGGACATACCACAGGAGGTGGACAGAGGCTGCAGACATACTGCTGGAGGTGGACAGAGGCTGCGGGCATGATAGTGTCCTCCTCACTCCCTCACAGTAGCTTCTCTGTCTACCATCATATTACTTTTCCACATCATCAGTGTGCTGTGTCCTCCTCCTGTGCCCCTTTCACTTCTCCACAGGTCAGGGCAGCACAGTGCTGCCCTGACCTGTGGAGAGGTGAAAGGGGCACAGGAGGACACAACACACTGATGAATAATTTGGATTGGAGAATTAATATGATGGATGGTGGACAGAGCACATCAGTCTCTGTCTCCTGCTTCTGCCTCCTGGGGCTCCCATTAACATCCTTGGCTTCGGAACGGTGCATGGGCAGTTGCGTGGTCGGCTTGCGGCCATCTTATTTATGGGCACCAGTGCCTGTAACGGACTTTAATGGGCAACACTGAGTGCGGGCGCCACCACCCGCCGGGGGCTATGTTAGTGCGGGGGCGGCCGCGCCCCTGCACCACTGCCGCCCCGAGGCCTGGCCTCGGTGGCATTGTGGGAAATCTGGCCCTGTGCTAAATATGACGGGCACAGAAGCTGCATATGATGGGCACAGAAGCTACATATAATGGGCACAGAAGCTGCATATGATTGGCACAGAGGCTATATATGATGGCCACAGAAGCTGCATATGATGGGCACAGAAGCTGCATAAGGTGGGCACAGAAGATGCATATGATGGGCACAGGGGCTGCATATGATGGGCACAGAAGCTGCATATGATCGGCACAGAGGCTATATATGATGGCCACAGAAGCTGCATATGGTGGGCACAGAGGCTGCATATGATGGGCACAGAAGCTGCATATGGTGGGCACAGAAGCTGCATATGACTGGCACAGAAGCTGCATATGGTGGGTACAGAGGCCACATATGATGGGCACAGAAGCTGAATATGATGGGCACAGAGGCTGCATATGATGAGCACAGTGGCTGCATTTTATGGGCACAGTGGCTGCATTTTATGGGCACAGAGGCTGAATTTTATGGGCACAGTGGTTGCATATGATGGGCAAAGTAGCTGCAATTGATGTGTTTTTTTTTCAGTGTTTTCATAATTTTCCAGTTTGTTTGCGCCCCCCCAAAAAAAATTTTTTTGAGCACCAGTCACCGCTGCTTTTATGAACAAGAAAATAATGCGCTATGAGTAAGCACCGGTAGTCACGGTGTTATCCTTTTTTGCTGTATGGATTGTTATTAATAAAGAGAATTTTGTTGGAGTGCGGCCATCCAGATAATTTTTTCTGCTATATGCTATCTGCATACTGAGCCGCCACCCGTTACCTGTTGGGGGGAAAAGATATCGTGGCCAAGATACCTGGAGCGGGTCTCTCTGTTAAGAAAATAATGACGTTCTGTGGTTGGGCTAGTATATTAATGCTATGGGGCTGGTATGAAATGTGTGTTGGCAATGTTTATACCTCAGTTAACTGATTAACGATACATAAAATAAGTGATTAAACCTTTGTCTATATAAGAAAAAATGAACGAAAACGGTGCCAAAAGATAACCAATTACATTTATTCATACAGAAAAGAAAAGTTAAAATAATTAGAAATTATTAAATATTTCAAGTGATGGTACAGGTACATTGTTGTCAGATTACCAAAATTATTTAGGCCGAACTTAAATATGGTTACAATGAACATACACAGGCTATCAATATTATAAGACAATTCCTAGGATAGAAAAGGTTAGGAGAGATTCAAGAATACTTTACACGGACATCCTGTCATCTCGATGGTCTGGAGCTATTAGCTCTTTGCTAGTGATGGACGAACTTCCAAAAGGGACGTTTCGCGAACAAAGACCGCGGACGCGGCCGATAGTTTGCGAACTGGAACGTTCGCGGCGGGCCCTTTGACTTCAATGGGAGGCGAACTTTGCAAACCTACAGGTCAAATTTGCAGCCACAAAATAATTAATAGCTGTGCAAACATAGTCCCACCACATGGCCAATGACATAACACATGTATGAGGTGAATCTGGGATCGACAACTACAAGCATTCTTTTTTTATATGGGAAATTGTTGTGACAATTCAGGACTGTGGAGCGCATGAAGGCAATGGAGGAGAGGGAAGGTCAGGGTAGGCAAAGAAGAGGGTGCAGGAGATGATCACCAGCAGCGTGACATACAGCAATGACACCTGCACCGTGATAGAGTCATCTGACACCAGCACCGTGATAGAGAGCACTGACATCAGCAGCGTGACATACAGCAATGACACCTGCACCGTGATAGAGTGATCTGACAACAGCACCGTGATAGAGAGCAGTGACATCAGCAGCGTGACATAAAGCACTAACACCAGCACCGTGATATACAGCACTGACAGCAGCACCGTGATAGAGAGCACTGACATCAGCAGCGTGACATACAGCAATGACACCTGCACCGTGATAGAGTCATCTGACACCAGCACCGTGATAGAGAGCACTGACATCAGCAGCGTGACATACAGCAATGACACCTGCACCGTGATAGAGTCATCTGACAACAGCACCGTGATAGAGAGCACTGACATCAGCAGCGTGACATAAAGCACTAACACCAGCACCGTGATATACAGCACTGACAGCAGCACCGTGATAGAGAGCACTGACATCAGCAGCGTGACATACAGCAATGACACCCCCAGGAGGATTTCAGCATAGCACAGGGATGGTGGGAGCCCCTCATAATAAGCAGCCCCAGGAGGATGTCAGCATAGCACAGGGATGGTGGGAGCCCCTCATAATAAGCAGCCCCAGGAGGAAGTCAGCACAGAACAGGGATGGTGGGAGCCCCTCATAATAAGCAGCCCCAGGAGGAAGTCAGCACAGCACAGGGATGGTGGGAGCCCCTCATAATGAGCATAGCACAGGGATGGTGGGAGCCCCTCATAATGAGCATAGCACAGGGATGATGGGAGTCCCCTCATAATATGCACAGCAGAGGTACAGCCACAGGAGGAAGTCAGCACAGCACAGGGATGGTGGGAGCCCCTCATAATAAGCAGCCCCAGGAGAAAGTCAAGTATGTGCAAGTATTTTATACGTGTATTACACAACTATATACTGCACACCAAATAGTACCCCTATACCAGTCCTTAAGGACCTGTGGAACTAGTAGCTAGGGATTAGCAGACTGTACCTCAGTCCCTATACTGATACTGATAAAGGACTGCTGCAGCAGAAGGGCAGCAGTCAGCAGTAGTGCACCTCAACCCTATATATTGTGGACCTATACCAGTCCTTAAGGAATAGCAGACTGTACCTCACTGAACCCTATGTACTGTAGTACCCTATACCTTACCAGTCCTTATAAGGACCTTTGTGGAACTAGTAGGTTGTGAATGATTAGTAGACTGTACCTCAGTCCCTATACTGATAAAGGACTGCTGCAGTATAGGGCAGCAGTCAGCAGTAGTGCACCTCAACCCTATATATTGTGGACCTATACCAGTCCTTAAGGAATAGCAGACTGTACCTCACTCAACCCTATGTACTGTAGTACCCTATACCTTACCAGTCCTTATAAGGACCTTTGTGGAACAAGTAGGTTGTGTGTGACTGATTAGCAGACTGTACGTCAGTCCCTATACTGATGAAGGACTGCTGCAGTATAGGGCAGCGGTCAGCAGTAGTGTACCTCAACCCTATGTATTGTGGACCTATACCAGTCCTTATAGAATAGCAGACTGTACCTCACTCAACCCTATGTACTGTAGCACCCTACACCAGGTTACCAGTCCTTATAAAGACCTTTGTGGAACTAGTAGGCTGTGAATGATTAGCAGACTGTACCTCAGTCCCTATACTGATAAAGGACTGCTGCAGTATAGGGCAGCAGTCAGCAGTAGTGCACCTCAACCCTATATATTGTGGACCTATACCAGTCCTTAAGGAATAGCAGACTGTACCTCACTCAACCCTATGTACTGTAGCACCCTACACCAGGTTACCAGTCCTTATAAGGACCTTTGTGGAACAAGTAGGTTGTGTGTGACTGATTAGCAGACTGTACGTCAGTCCCTATACTGATGAAGGACTGCTGCAGTATAGGGCAGCGGTCAGCAGTAGTGCACCTCAACCCTATGTATTGTGGACCTATACCAGTCCTTACGGAATAGCAGACTGTACTTCACTCAACCCTATGTACTGTAGCACCCTACACCGGGTTACCAGTCCTTATAAGGACCTTTGTGGAACAAATAGGTTGTGTGTGACTGATTAGCAGACTGTACGTCAGTCCCTATACTGATGAAGGACTGCTGCAGTATAGGGCAGCGGTCAGCAGTAGTGCACCTCAACCCTATGTATTGTGAACCTATACCAGTCCTTATAGAATAGCAGACTGTACCTCACTCAACCCTATGTACTGTAGCACCCTACACCAGGTTACCAGTCCTTATAAGGACCTTTGTGGAACTAGTAGGTTGTGAATGATTAGCAGACTGTACGTCAGTCCCTATACTGATGAAGGACTGCTGCAGTTTAGGGCAGCAGTCTGCAGTAGTGCACCTCAACCCTATGTATTGTGGACCTATACCAGTCCTTACGGAATAGCAGACTGTACCTCACTCAACCCTATGTACTGTAGCACCCTACACCAGGTTACCAGTCCTTATAAGGAACTTTGTGGAACTAGTAGGTTGTGAATGATTAGCAGACTGTACCTCAGTCCCTATACTGATAAAGGACTGCTGCAGTATAGGGCAGCAGTCAGCAGTAGTGCACCTCAACCCTATATATTGTGGACCTATACCAGTCCTTAAGGAATAGCAGACTGTACCTCACTCAACCCTATGTACTGTAGCACCCTATACCTTACCAGTCCTTATAAGGACCTTTGTGGAACTAGTAGGTTGTGAATAATAAGTAGACTGTACGTCAGTCCCTATACTGATAAAGGACTGCTGCAGTATAGGGCAGCAGTCAGCAGTAGTGCACCTCAACCCTATATATTGTGGACCTATACCAGTCCTTAAGGAATAGCAGACTGTACCTCACTCAACCCTATGTACTGTAGTACCCTATACCTTACCAGTCCTTATAAGGACCTTTGTGGAACTAGTAGGTTGTGAATGATTAGTAGACTGTACCTCAGTCCCTATACTGATAAAGGACTGCTGCAGTATAGGGCAGCAGTCAGCAGTAGTGCACCTCAACCCTATATATTGTGGACCTATACCAGTCCTTAAGGAATAGCAGACTGTACCTCACTCAACCCTATGTACTGTAGTACCCTATACCTTACCAGTCCTTATAAGGACCTTTGTGGAACAAGTAGGTTGTGTGTGACTGATTAGCAGACTGTATGTCAGTCCCTATACTGATGAAGGACTGCTGCAGTATAGGGCAGCGGTCAGCAGTAGTGTACCTCAACCCTATGTATTGTGGACCTATACCAGTCCTTATAGAATAGCAGACTGTACCTCACTCAACCCTATGTACTGTAGCACCCTACACCAGGTTACCAGTCCTTATAAGGACCTTTGTGGAACTAGTAGGTTGTGAATGATTAGCAGACTGTACGTCAGTCCCTATACTGATGAAGGACTGCTGCAGTATAGGGCAGCAGTCAGCAGTAGTGCACCTCAACCCTATATATTGTGGACCTATACCAGTCCTTAAGGAATAGCAGACTGTACCTCACTCAACCTTATGTACTGTAGTACCCTACACCAGGTTACCAGTCCTTTTAAGGAACTTTGTGGAACAAGTAGGTTGTGTGTGACCGATTAGCAGACTGTACGTCAGTCCCTATACTGATGAAGGACTGCTGCAGTATAGGGCAGCGGTCTGCAGTAGTGCACCTCAACCCTATGTATTGTGGACCTATACCAGTCCTTACGGAATAGCAGACTGTACCTCACTCAACCCTATGTACTGTAGCACCCTACACCAGGTTACCAGTCCTTATAAGGAACTTTATGGAACTAGTAGATTGTGAATGATTAGCAGACTGTACCTCAGTCCCTATACTGATAAAGGACTGCTGCAGTATAGGGCAGCAGTCAGCAGTAGTGCACCTCAACCCTATATATTGTGGACCTATACCAGTCCTTAAGGAATAGCAGACTGTACCTCACTCAACCCTATGTACTGTAGTACCCTATACCTTACCAGTCCTTATAAGGACCTTTGTGGAACTAGTAGGTTGTGAATGATTAGTAGACTGTACCTCAGTCCCTATACTGATAAAGGACTGCTGCAGTATAGGGCAGCAGTCAGCAGTAGTGCACCTCAACCCTATATATTGTGGACCTATACCAGTCCTTAAGGAATAGCAGACTGTACCTCACTCAACCCTATGTACTGTAGTACCCTATACCTTACCAGTCCTTATAAGGACCTTTGTGGAACAAGTAGGTTGTGTGTGACTGATTAGCAGACTGTACGTCAGTCCCTATACTGATGAAGGACTGCTGCAGTATAGGGCAGCGGTCAGCAGTAGTGTACCTCAACCCTATGTATTGTGGACCTATACCAGTCCTTATAGAATAGCAGACTGTACCTCACTCAACCCTATGTACTGTAGCACCCTACACCAGGTTACCAGTCCTTATAAAGACCTTTGTGGAACAAGTAGATTGTGTGTGACTGATTAGCAGACTGTACGTCAGTCCCTATACTGATGAAGGACTGCTGCAGTATAGGGCAGCGGTCAGCAGTAGTGTACCTCAACCCTATGTATTGTGGACCTATACCAGTCCTTATAGAATAGCAGACTGTACCTCACTCAACCCTATGTACTGTAGCACCCTACACCAGGTTACCAGTCCTTATAAAGACCTTTGTGGAACAAGTAGATTGTGTGTGACTGATTAGCAGACTGTACGTCAGTCCCTATACTGATGAAGGACTGCTGCAGTATAGGGCAGCGGTCAGCAGTAGTGTACCTCAACCCTATGTATTGTGGACCTATACCAGTCCTTATAGAATAGCAGACTGTACCTCACTCAACCCTATGTACTGTAGCACCCTACACCAGGTTACCAGTCTTTATAAGGACCTTTGTGGAACTAGTAGGTTGTGAATGATTAGCAGACTGTACGTCAGTCCCTATACTGATGAAGGACTGCTGCAGTATAGGGCAGCAGTCGGCAGTAGTGCACCTCAACCCTATATATTGTGGACCTATACCAGTCCTTACGGAATAGCAGACTGTACCTCACTCAACCTTATGTACTGTAGCACCCTACACCAGGTTACCAGTCCTTTTAAGGACCTTTGTGGAACAAGTAGGTTGTGTGTGACTGATTAGCAGACTGTACGTCAGTCCTTATACTGATGAAGGACTGCTGCAGTATAGGGCAGCGGTCAGCAGTAGTGCACCTCAACCCTATGTATTGTGGACCTATACCAGTCCTTATGGAATAGCAGACTGTACCTCACTCAACCCTATGTACTGTAGCACCCTACACCAGGTTACCAGTCCTTATAAGGACCTTTGTGGAACAAGTAGGTTGTGACTGATTAGCAGACTGCAGCAGAAGGGCAGCAGTCAAGTATAATATTCTTTCTATATTTGGAAGAAAGAATATTATACGTGTACAAGCCTATTACCATACCACTGATACCAGTCCTGAAAAGAACCTTTGTGGACATAATATAGTAACAGCTACTGATTAAACTGCCCCTCACTGCCTTACATACAGCTTCCCGCCTGTCCCTATATAAACTGACAAAACAGAGGCTGCTGGAACAATAACTGGAATAGCACTTTTGTGGACCTGATAGTAACAGCTAATGATTAAACTGACTGTCCCTGCAGCACACACCGTCCTGTCCCTTTCTCTACACTGACAAAAGACACTCAGGCTGCTGCAACAATCACTAGCACAGCACTGCCTCAAACCTATATCCTGAACTACACCCAACACCTATACCAGTCCTGAAAAGAACTTTTGTGTACCAAATAGCTAGCGATTTGGGTCACTGCAATCTCTCCCTGCTCCACACAGCAACCTCTCCTTAAAGTGACAGAAGAAAGAATGTAAAATGGCAGCTGAATCGGGTGTATTTATAAGTTAGGGGGAATGTCCAAGTGTCCATGTGCTGTAATGTCTCAATTGGCTGTGTTGTACCCCATGATGGATGTGTCATCATAGGTCAAAGTTCTTTTACACAGTAAACACGGAAGTCCGCCGGGCGAACGGCGGCAATAGTCCGCCGATCGGGCGGACCGCGAACAGCCGAAATTCACCGCGAAACGACCGCCGGGCGAACCGTTCGGCCATCACTACTCTTTGCCTATTTTATATGCATTCTCCACCAATCAACAGATGCAACACATTCATTGGTTCAGAGTTGCATCAAATTCTGATTGGCTACCTCTGAAACCTTATAAATCAATAATACACACACTATCGCCCTCACACCTGTGTATTACCACTGCGCTTATTTTCAACACTAAATAAATTTCTAAACCCCAGCTGCCACTCTAAATAAACAAAAATGTGTACAATATTACCATACAATACAAACAATATGGAATAAGTGGCGCTAAATACTATATATGTGTACACCTTTAACCACACAATGTGAGAAATAATGTATCCAATAAATTAACAAAAGTATAATGTGAATCACAACAAATCTATCTATAAGTGTAAACACCCTGTGAGGATAAGTGAATATCACAATCACAATAGCTTCATGAATAAATACAAAGTATAATGTCCAATTTAAATGGCACAATAAAAGAGTGTCCGACTCCTAATCAAATAAATTCATATCAGTGTCAAAGAAAAGTTCATATCAGTGAACCAGTGAATCAATCATAGTGATAATACAGAAAATGCTTCCAGGAACACTCCTCCACCACACGGCAGTGTCTGTGAATCCAATCCCCTTATGTTCTCACACTCACCAGCTGCATATGCCGTACACTTTTATGTTTGGCTGAAAGCGCTTTGACCCTCTTTTCATGGATGGGTGAAATAGAGACCTCTAAATTCCAGTTAAAGTGAGGTGCACATTCCTTGGATTATCCACTTACACCCCTTTCACACCAGGGCGTTTTGCAAGCGCTATAGCGTTAGAAATAGCGCCTGCAATCCGCCCTAAAGAAGCTGCACCAGTGCGCTGGCAGGACGTCAGAAAAAAGTCCTGCCATCAGCTTCTTTGGAGCGGTGAAGGAGCGGTGTGTTTACCGCTCCTCCACCGCTGCTCCCCATTGAAATCAATGGGGCAGCGCTGTATTGCCGCCGGCAAAACGCCGCTATTACGTCGTATTGCCGGCGGTTTTAACCCTTTCGCGGCCGCTAGCGGGAGGTAAAAGCTCCCCGCTAGCAGCCGAAATGCGCTGCAAATCCGGTGGTAAAACACCGCTAAAAATAGCGCCGTTTTACCGCCGACGCAAAGGGTGGTGTGGTGTGAAAAGGGTCTTAATGAGCTCCACATGCAAATGAAAGAGATTGCTTCCTTTAGTGTAATAAAGTCACAAACTTTTATTCACACAAAAGCACGCCATAAGAATTAAACTGCACAGCACTTCATACATCTGTTGCTGGGTAATGGATGGCCACGGCGAACCCAGGGCATATGAGACTGCAAGTCAATACCTAACCCCTCCTCGTCCCCGCTCACGCTATAAGCCGTTTGTTGTGTGATGGTCAGCGTCCCGTGCCTTACTCAAATGATCACCAAGTAGCCACGCCCGACATGTTTCGTCATACAATGACTTATTCATGGGATTCGCTACTTGGCAGAGCAATCATCTCTTTATTCCTACAGCTACAAGCCATTGGCGGAGAGAACAAGTCCCGCACCTGCGCATTCCCTGTGTACCCGTTACATCAATACACCAGTCCTTTACAACACAGTGCATGTAAACCCATAGTTTATACATCAATACATAATGATAGTATACAGAAGACCATAACCTAATTGTAGTTTTAAGAGCAATCTCACAGCCCGCTACAAGCAGTGGTGAGTCATGATTAAAAATCAAACAGACATACCGGCTCGCTCTCACAAGCTGAATTATGACAGAGTAGATAGCGCTTAATCCTAAAATCTTCACATATATTAATTCCTCACACATAGCAATAAACTGGTAAAAATAAATATTATTAAAATCATTTCAATTGAGAAATAGTGTAAGAATGGAGCTAATCCCATTACTATACTATGCATCAGAATGATCACGCTGCTATGCGCAGAATGGTCACGCTGATATGCACAGAATGATCCCGCTGAATAGTATACATGTATACATCTCCACATGCATTTAAAGAGTCACATGAATGACAGTATGACACTTCTATAAGCGATGTTATAAAGATGAGAATTAGGTGTGTGTGTGTGTGTGTGTGTATATATATATATATATATATATGTGTGTGTGTGTGTGTGTAGCACTAACCCCCGAAGGAGCTGCTGGTTATTTTTGGGCTTACTGTTACCTTCTGTTTTCCTTGTTTCACTTGTTTCATGTCTAGGGGATGTCCTGTGGTAGGTGGCCCAGTAACTTGAGACTGACAATAGATCCACTTGAATGGATTTTATTTGCAAAAACTCAAACCATTGAACAGTCTTTCAACTTGAGATCAGAGGGTTGGGAAAGGTAGTTCAGGTACTCTCCATGTCAAAGTCCAAAAACGTTAAAGAACTTGATTACTTTGACTGCATCCAAAGAATAGCCATTCACAGCTGGATGAACATTCAGGTTGGACAGTCCCTCTCTCACAAGGCCTAGCAGCCAACAAGGTACTTACTCAAGAACAAAGTCTTTGTCACTGACGTTGTTGCAGAACACGTAGGGAAACTAAAATGTAGAACACTCTTAGGATACCTGGATCTTTCAGCCTGGTATCCTCCACAAGACTGGATTCTCTCAGTTACTTCAGCCCTTCCAGGCTCTTGTTAAGAAAACCAACCCATATGTGGTGTTCATCTAAAGAGTCCTCCCCTGGAATGCTTGAAGTACAATGGGTCTCTCCCAAACCGGAGACGGCCCCCAACCACCTCAGAATCCTCCTTTAGTTTCCTTGCCTTGGGCTAGCCAGCCCCGAGGCATTAAAGTCGGGTGGATCCGCACCCCAGGCCATAGCCTTCCTTGGGGCTGGTCAGGAGGACCAGGACCATGTAATCAGCACATCATACTGGACCAGAACCCCGAACCATGTGACGTCCGCATCTTAAATACACTCTCCCAGAGGGTACAGCGAGAGGGCCACTCCCTCTGACCTGGCTTCGAGAGAGAGTAATTTAAGCACCTGACCAGACCATAGTTCTATGCCTGCCACCCGAGACAGTGCCCCCTGCGGCCAGGCTTTCACAGTCCAGTCAGACTGATACAGAAGTCAAATTTAGACAAATAGACCCAAACCTAACTGCAGTTTGGGTAAAGTTTAACTTTGAAAAACGCATAGCGTGTGCTCTTCGGGAGCCCACCACTACATATATAAGAGACTCACCTAAATTAATTCAGTTAGTATACATCTCCACATGCATTTAAAAAGTCACATGAATAACAATATGACATTTCTGTAAACGATGTTATAAAGATGAGAATTAAGTGTATATGTATATATAATGCAACTGATGCGTGCGTACACACGTAGCGGACTATCCGACAGACTTAGTCTGGCGGACTTCCCGCCAGACTGTCCGTCCGACTTTCCGAACGGGCTACTTGCCCACACACGGCACTTTTTAAGCGCACTAATACGGCGTACTAAGTCCGCCGTACTATCCGCCCTACTTTTGAAATGAACGGACTCGCCCACACATGCGGAGGAAAATCCGCTCATTTCGAGCGGGTCTCCAGGTAGGTGGGACCTTGCGAAGGAGACGTCGCTGGCCCCGCCACCTGGTATGGACTTAAAGGGGAACCCGGGAGCCCCCTTACATTGTACCCCATACTCATTCACAAAGGGTGGGGGGCCGGTATCCGGGGGCCCCCTTATTAAAGGGGGCTCCCGGATTCCGATAAGCCCCCCGCCCGCAGACTCCGACAACCAGCGGCCAGGGTTGTCGGGAAGAGGCCCTTGTCCTCATCAACATGGGGACAAGGTGCTTTGGGGTGGGAGGGCCGCGCAGCCCCCCCTTCCCCAAGGCACCCCCCCATGTTGAGGGCACGCGGCCTGGTACGGCTCGGGAGGGGGCGCTCGCTCGTCCCCCCCTTTCCTTGCCGGCCGGGTAGCGTGCTCGGACAAGGGTCTGATGTGGACCTGGGGGGAACCCCCACGCCGATTTTTTCGGTGTTGGGGTTCCCCTTTAAGTCCATACCAGGTGGCCAGCGACATCTCCTTCGCGGGCCCCGCCTACCTGGAGACCCGCTCGAAATGAACGGACTTTTCTCCGGGCGGGAAAAGTCTGTTCATTTCAAAAGTACGGCGGACTGGCATGCGCACGGCCGGATTGTCCGCCGAAATGCGAGTCCGGCGGGAAGATTGGAGTGCAAAACTACTTTCTAAGTCCGCCGTACTTTCGGGTCAAAAAAGTCTGCTGGAGGCTACACACGGGGGGATTGCGGACTTGAGTTTGCCAGACTTTTCCACCCGATTGTTTGATCATGTGTACGCGGCATTCGAGATACACCTAAATTAATTCAGTTAATTCGGTATATGACTAAAATAGTTTCACGGAAACCATTAGAGACATCTCGAGACTCACATAACTCTAATAACACTCCATTTAAAATTAAAAACTAAAAATCTAACATTTTAAATTACTAATAAAACAATTCAAATCAACTTCAATATTCATTCCCCTTGGAGATAAACATTTCATCAGAAAAATTCATTGAGTCTCCCTCTGAGATAAAGCTCTGACCCAATTGGATCTTTTCCGAGAGGGATGAATACAATCAATGCCACAATACTGAAGTAAGCTTGGATCCTGGTCATGATGTTCCCTAAAGTGCAGCGACACACTGTGGTATTTGAACCCCTTCCTTATGTTTACTAAACGTTCAGAAATTCACACCAACAAAAGCCGCTTGGTGCGACCCACATAAAACAGCCCACAGGGGCACCATAACAAATATACCATATGTGTCGTATTGCAGGTCATGAATTCCCTGATTTCAAAATTCTCACCATCTCTATTTGCAATAGGGATGATACCCCTATTATTTTCCGCACAGTTCTACAGCAGATGCACCTCCTACATGCATAAAATCCTTAGCTATTCCGATCAGTATTTTTGAAGTATACTGTAGTGTTAAGCTTATTGGACTTTCTCTGACCTCACAAATGAGTACAGACTGCAGTTGGACTCACTTATAGAGTGGGGATATGGTAGTGGGGCCTTGAATGCCAAAGAGAGAAGATATTTAGTTCCGAGTGTGTGTAGAATCCCGATTATATACATGCTGCCAAAAATACATAAAAATGATTTTAATAATATTTATTTTTACCAGTTTATTGTTATGTGTGAGAAATTGATATATGTGAAGATTTTAGGATTAAGCGCTATCTACACTACTCTGTGAGAGCGAGCTGGTATGTCTGTTTTATTTTTAATCATGACTCACCACTGCTTGTAGTGGGCTGTGATATTGCACTTAAAACTACAATTAGGTTATGGTCTTCTGTATACTATCATTATGTATTGATGTATAAACTATGGGTTTACATGCACCGTGTTGTAAAGGGCTGGTGTATTGATGTAACGGGGACACAGGGAGTGCTCATGTGCGGGACTTGTTCTCTCCGCCTATGGCTTGTAGCTGTAGGAATAAAGGGAGTATCGCTCTGCCAAGTAGCTGATCCCATGAATAAGTCATTGCATGACGAAACATGTCAGAGTGTGGCTACTTGGTGATCTTATGGCGTGCTTTTGAGTTCATACATGTGAGTGTAATGCAGTGATTTTTTGTGTGAATAAAAGTTTGTGACTTTATTACACTATCGGAAGCAATCTCTTTCATTGCATGTGGAGCTCATTAAGTGGACAATCCAAGGAATGTGCACCTGACTTTAACTGGAATTTAGAGGTCTCTATTTCACATGAAAAGAGGGTCAAAGCGCTTTCAGCCAAACACAAAAGTGTACGGCATATGCAGCTGGTGAGTGTGAGAACCAGTGGCGGAACTACCACCATAGCGACCCGTGCGGTCGCTACGGGGCCCGCAGCTGAGGAGGGCCCGGTGAGCGGGCGGCAGGTGAGCCGCCGAGCTCCCTGTCCGCTCGGCGCTCGTACAGTCACACTGACTGTACGAGCGGACACAGCCAGGTGACTCGGCGGCGGCGGGGGGTTGTTGGGGAAGCTGCGGGGAGGCTTAGTGGGTGGCCAATCAGCGGGTGGCGGGGCAGAGAGATGACATCATCTCTCACCGCCCGGCGCCCGCCCTGCAAACTGCCAGCTCCGCTCTCACTCACTGTGCAGGCAGCAGAGATTACATCCTCTCTCTGCTGCCTGACTCAGACTGGCAAACAGAGCGACTTTAACAGGAAAGTGACAATCCGCAATGTGTGATAGGTGACATGGCAAATGGACAATCCACAATGGATGGCAGGTGACATGGCAAGTGGAAAATCCTCAATGTGTGGCAGGTGACATGGCAAATGGACAATCCGCAATGGATGGCAGGTGACATGGCAAGTGGAAAATCCGCAATGTGTGGCAGGTGAGGTGGCAAGTGGACAATCTGCAATGTGTAGCATGTGACGTGGCAAGGGGACAATCTGAAACTTGTGGCATGTGACGTGGCAAGGGGACAATCTGAAACTTGTGGCAGGTGACGTGGCAAATGGACAATCCGCAATGTGTGGCAGGTGACGTGGCAAGTGAACAATCCGCAATGTGTGGCAGGTCACGTGGCAAGTGGACAAACCGCAATGGGTGGCAGGTGACATGGCAAATGGACAATCCGCAGTGGGTGGCAGGTAACGTGGCAAATGGACAAACCGCAATGGGTGGCAGGTGACGTGGCAAATGGACAATCCACAATGTGTGGCAGGTGACGTGGCAAGTGGACAATCCGCAATGTGTGGCAGGTGACGTGGCAAGTGGACAATCTGAAACTTGTGGCAGGTAACGTGGTAAATGGACAATCCGCAATAGGTGGCAGGTGAGGTGGCAAGTGAACAATCCGCAATGTGTGGCAGGTGACGTGGCAAGTGGACAAACCGCAATGGGTTGCAGGTGACGTGGCAAATGGACAATCCGCAATGGGTGGCAGGTGACGTGGCAAATGAACAATCCACAATGTATGGCAGGTGACGTGGCAAGTGGACAATCCACAATGAGTGGCAGGTGACATGGCAAGTGGACAATTTGTAATGTGTGGCAAGTGACAATCTGCAACTTGTGGCAAGTGGACAATCTGAAATGAGTGGCAGGTGATGTGGCAAGTGGACAATCCACAATGGGTGGCAGGTCACGTGGCAAGTGGACAATCCGCAATGTGTGGCAGGTGACGTGGCAAGTGGACAATCCCCAATGTGTGGCAGGTGACGTGGAAAGTGGACGATTTGCAATGTGTGGCAGGTCACGTGGCAAGTGGACAATCCACAATGGATGGCAGGTGGACAATCCGCAACTTGTGACAAGTGACAATCTGCATCTGGTGGCAGGTGACACACTCGAGGCTCCCACTGATTCTGCATTATGGTGAGTTGAACTATTTAATTTTCTATAACAATGCAATAATAGAAATAATGTGTTTCAATCATCCTGACACCATAACACAAATGGTGCCGTGATAATTGAAGCGCCAACATCAGCCATTGCCCCAATAAATTGCCCCCATAAAAGTATTTTCTATCAGTGCCCCTCCCGAGACTAGAATCTGGATCCGCCCCTGGGTGGGGGGGGCCCATACAACATTTTGCTATGGGGCCCTGTGATTTCTAGTTACGCCCCTGGTGAGAACATAAGGGGATTGGATTCACAGACACTGCCATGTAGTGGAGGAGTGTTCCTGGAGGCATTTTCTGTATTATCACTATGAGTGATTCACTGGTCACCATCAAACGTGTTCACTGATATGAACTTTTCTTTGACACTGATATGATCTTATTTGATTAGGAGTCGGACACTCTTTTTTTGTGCCATTTAATTTGGACATTGTACTTTGTATTTATTCATGAATCCATTGTGATTGTGATATTCACTCATCCTCACAGGGTGTTTACACTTATAGATAGATTTGTTGCGATTCACATTATACTTTTGTTAACTTAGCGGATACATTATTGCTCACATTGTGTGGTTAATGGTGTAGACATATATAGTATTTAGCGCCGCTTATTCCATATTGTTTGTAAGGAATATTGTACACATACCTCTGAAACCTAATGTTCATTGGTTCACAGTTGCCTCAAATTCTGATTGGCTACCTCTGAAGCTACCTAAATGTTCATGTTCAGGGTTTAAAGTTCCAAGAAAAGGAGAAGTTCGGCGAGAAAGAATTTAATTAATAGGGCACCTCATCCCAAATTACAAGTAAAAAAATGTGGATCTGGGGAAGAGGGAATTATTACGGTGCCTGCTAGTAATAAGGTATAACTTAAATTACCAAAATTAAAGACAATTAAATGTAATACATTACATAAAAATTTAACAGTAAGACTTTATTGGAAAAACAATTATTCATAAAAATATGTATTCTCAGAAGTAATACACGGCACACCACAATACAAAGGATAAAATAGTCGTCTACTCAGTTTTGATCGCTGGTCAAGAGAGTCCCAACATGTTTCGCCATTACCATGGCTTCTTCAGGGGAACCATTTTTTTGACCCAAAGGAAGACGAATAACAACTATGGATAGTGATAAATAACAAACAATTATTTTACAAATAGTGATTAATTGAATACCGCCTGTTCCCTAACCAAGGTAGTTCATATTAACTAATAATCAATGTAAAAATAAACAGAAAATAAGTAAATTTAAATTTAGTAGAAATGTATTGATCGTAATTGAATTAAATACATACCCCTGGCTCATCCACAGGCCCACAATCGATGAGACTATCCCAAGAGGGGGAAAAAGGAATGGAACATCCAGCCCTAAGTATCACCAATGGTGACTTCAGGGGGTAGAGGAGAAACCAATCAACATAGATTATAAATATAGAGATCAAAGTATAAAAATAAAATAATGGTATGCAGGAGAGATATATGCCTCATACATACCATATACAAAGTTAATGTAGAAAACTACATATCGGGGACACCAGAGTTTAGAAAAGTTTGGGGTAAAGAGTAGTGATGGCCGAACAGTTCGCGCGGCGGTCGTTTCGCGGCGAATTTCGGCTGTTCGCGATTCGCCCGATCGGCAGACTATTGCCCCTGTTGCCCGGTGGACTTCCGTGTTTACTGTGTTTACTGTGTAAAAGAACTTTGACCTATGATGACACATCCATCATGGGGTACAGGACAGCCAATTGAGACATTACAGCACATGGACACTTGGACATTCCCCCTAACTTATAAATACACCCGATCCGGCGGCCATTTTACATTCTTTCTTCTGTCACTATAGGGAGAGGTTGCTGTGTGGAGCAGGGAGAGATTGCAGTAACCCAAATCGCTAGCTATTTGCTACACAAAAGTTATTTTCAGGACTGGTATAGGTGTTAGGTGTATATAGGTTTGCTGTGCTACTGATTGTTGCAGCAGCCTGAGCGTCTTTTGTCAGTTTAGAGAAAGGGACAGGACGGTGTGTCTGCTGTAGGGACAGTCAGTTTAGTCATTAGCTGTTACTATCAGGTCCACAAAAGTGCTATTCCAGTTATTGTTCCAGTAGCCTCTGTTTTGTCAGTTTATATAGGGACAGGCAGGAAGCTGTGTGTGAGGCAGTGAGGGTCAGTTTAATCAGTAGCTGTTACTATATTAGGTCCACAAAGGTTCTTTTCAGGACTGGTATCAGTGGTATGGTAATAGGCTTGTACACGTATAATATTCTTTCTTCCAAATATAGAAAGAATATTGTACTTGACTGCTACCCTTCTGCTGCAGTCTGCTAATCATTCACAACCTACTTGTTCCACAAAGGTCCTTTATAAGGACTGGTAATAACCTGGTATAGGGTGCTATAGTACATAGGGTTGAGTGAGGTACAGTCTGCCATTCTATAAGGACTGGTATAGGTCCACAATACATAGGGTTGAGGTGCACTACTGCTGACCACTGCCCTATACTGCAGCAGTCCTTCATCGGTATAGGGACTGACATAGAGTCTGCTAATCAGTCACAACCTACTTGTTCCACAAAGGTCCTTATAAGGACTGGTAACTTGGTCTGTCTAGGGTTCTACAGTACATAGGGTTGAGTGAGGTACAGTCTGCCATTCTATAAGGACTGGTATAGGTCCACAATACATAGGGTTGAGTTGCACTACTGCTGACCGCTGCCCTATACTGCAGCAGTCCTTCATCAGTATAGGGACTGACGTACAGTCTGCTAATCAGTCACAACCTACTTGTTCCACAAAGGTCCTTATAAGGACTGGTAAGGTATAGGGTACTACAGTACATAGGGTTGAGTGAGGTACAGTCTGCTATTCTATAAGGACTGGTATAGGTCCACAATACATAGGGTTGAGGTGCACTACTGCTGACCGCTGCCCTATACTGCAGCAGTCCTTCATCAGTATAAGGACTGACGTACAGTCTGCTAATCAGTCACACACAACCTACTTGTTCCACAAAGGTCCTTAAAAGGACTGGTAACCTGGTGTAGGGTGCTACAGTACATAAGGTTGAGTGAGGTACAGTCTGCTATTCCGTAAGGACTGGTATAGGTCCACAATATATAGGGTTGAGGTGCACTACTGCTGACTGCTGCCCTATACTGCAGCAGTCCTTCATCAGTATAGGGACTGACGTACAGTCTGCTAATCATTCACAACCTACTAGTTCCACAAAGGTCCTTATAAAGACTGGTAACCTGGTGTAGGGTGCTACAGTACATAGGGTTGAGTGAGGTACAGTCTGCTATTCTATAAGGACTGGTATAGGTCCACAATACATAGGGTTGAGGTACACTACTGCTGACCGCTGCCCTATACTGCAGCAGTCCTTCATCAGTATAGGGACTGACGTACAGTCTGCTAATCAGTCACACACAATCTACTTGTTCCACAAAGGTCTTTATAAGGACTGGTAACCTGGTGTAGGGTGCTACAGTACATAGGGTTGAGGTGCACTACTGCTGACCGCTGCCCTATACTGCAGCAGTCCTTCATCGGTATAGGGACTGAGAGTTTTGTCACAGGGTCATTTAAAAAATGACAGGCAGAGGAAGAGGCAGGCCCTTCCGCAGGGGTAGTAGGGGTAGGGCAGGAGCAACAGGCTTGAGCCAAAGTGGGAAGTTGCAGAAGATGCGTTCAATTACTTTAAAGGACGCACCAGACTTGGTTGAGTGGCTCACTCAGCCTTACTCTTCTGCACCCTCCTCATCCTCTCGATCTGCACCATCTTCTTCACTCTCTGCTATGTGCACCCCCAAAGACACTACCACCAACAACACCACCACCACCACATACCTTCCGCTTGAGTCACAGGAATTATTTTCTGATCCATATCAAGACATTTCTGATGCGCAGCCACTCTTGGTATTGGATCAGGAAGAGGAGGTAGCAACAACCGCTACTCAGCAGTCTGACGACAGTACCCAGATCAGCCCAAGGAGGAGGTTGGTCCCCGGTGTTGCTGCCTACTCCGAGATCTCTACTTATAGCGGTGGGGAAGGTGACGTGGATGATGACGTGTCTAGTGATGTCACGTGGGTGCCCACAAGAGAGGAAGAGGAGGGGAGTTCAGAGGGAGATATGGACCAGCAGATAGGGAGGAGAAGCAGGAATAACTTACATTGCACAGGAGGGACAAAGCAGACTGCAAATGTATCAGGAGCGATTTATCGACCATGTACGCCCACATCTGGCACTCCCAGGACACCGGCACATGGCTCCGCAGTGTGGGCTTTTTTTAACGTGTCCGCTGCTGACAATAGCGTTGCCATCTGCAATCTTTGCAGTCAACGAATTTGTCGCAGTAAGCCCAACACTCACCTAGGGACGACCGCCTTAAGAAGGCACATAAGCAGCCATCACCGAGCCCAGTGGGAGCAATGGAACACACAAAGCCACACTCCAGGCTCTCACCGTCCAGCCTCGTCTTCTACTTCTCCTTCTCCTCTCTCCTCACAATTGTCCTCCACTCCACCTTCCATCACGCCAAGCTCATGTTTTTCTGCAAAAAGGCAGGCTTCCGTGGGCCTAATGTTCGAGCGTAAAAAAATGATGACGCCGGATAACCCTCTTGCCCAACGGTTGACGGCTGGCTTGTCAGAACTCATAGCCCGCCAACTACTGCCATATAAACTGGTGGACTCGGAGGCCTTTCGCAAATTTGTGGCCATTGGAACACCACAATGGAAGGTCCCAGGAAGGAAGTACTTCTCAGAGAAGGGCATCCCAGAGCTATATGGCCATGTTCAGCGACAAGTGAATGTATCTCTGGCACACAGTGTCGATGCCAAGATACATCTGACCACAGACACGTGGTCTAGCAAACACGGGCAGGGAAGGTATATCACTTTTACTGCCCACTGGGTGAACCTTCTGACGGCCGCCAAGCATGTAACCCGTGGCACCCGTGTAGATTTGGTTTTACCGCCATGGATTGCATGCAGGCCTGACTCTTCTTCTCCTCCTCCTCCTACTCCATCCTCCTCCCTCTCCTCCTCGGCTGACTCCTCCTTTTCCACTGCTAGCGTCTCTTCCGCTGCGCCGCCCAAGCTCCCCAGAACCTATTCGACATGCCAGGTGAGACGTTGCCATGCCGTGTTGCGTCTGTTGTGCCTGGAAGCCAAGAGCCACACTGGCCCGGCACTCCTTTCAGCTTTGCGTTCACAAGCATATCAGTGGCTAACACCGCTTAATTTGACAGTTGGTAAAGTGGTGTGTGACAACGGTGCCAATCTGCTTAGCGCATTGAAACAGGGCAAAATCACGCACGTGCCATGCATGGCACACGTCTTAAACTTGGTCGTGCAGCGATTTCTTGTCAAATACTCTGGGGTCCAGGACATCTTGCGGCAGGCAAGGAAAATCTCGGCCCATTTCAGAAGATCTTACACGTACATTATGCCTTCTTTATGGAGCGTGCATTGCGTCGTGTCATTGATCAAGCTGTGGAGGAGCAGGAGCGGGAAGATGAGGAAGTCGCAATGCTGGATGAATTCCCAGGGGGGGGCTACTCTATCTGAGACAAGTGAACAACAGGAGTCTGAAGAGGAGTCAGAGGAGGATGGTGCCGGGGCGGATGAGGAGGAGCAAGAAGAGCATGCTTTAAACCTTTCTGGGATCCCTGTTGTGCGTGGATGGGGAGAGGAGAATGAAGAGGACGACATTATCCTGGATGATGAGCAGGAGCCAGGCCACCACACCACTTCCAGTTTAGTGCAAATGGGGGCCTTCATGCTCCAGTGTTTTAATGGGGACCCCGTATAAAAAGCATAGGGGTCAAGGACTAGTACTGGGTGGCAACGTACTTAGACCCCCGGTACAAACACAAAATGGCGGAAATGTTACCGCCGTCACAGAGGGCTGGCAGAATGGAGCACTTCCAGGCCTTGCTTCGAGAAATGCTGCATTCTGCTTTTGCGTGCGCTGGCAGAGGAACAATTCCCACTCCCAGAGAAGGAGTTGCGGGTACCAATCCAACAGCACCTGCAAGAAGAGGCCGGTTTGAAGATGTGTTGGTGACTTCGGATATGAGGTCATTCTTTCAGCCGACCCATCGTCAGGTGTCATCCAGATCCAGCATCAGGGAACGCCTAGACCGTCAGGTGTCCGACTACATCGGGTTAACGACCGATGTGGACGCTCTGAGGAATGATGAATCCCTGGACTACTGGGTGGGCAGGCTTGACCTCTGGCCAGAGCTTGCCCAATTTGCAATCGAACTGTTGGCTTGCACCTCATCCAGTGTCCTGTCCGAAAGGACGTTCAGCGCAGCAGGGGGGATTGTGACCGATAAGCGTACTCGCCTAGCTCACGACAGTGTTAACTACCTCACAAAAATGAATGAGGCATGGATCTCGGAGGAATTCAACACATGTGACCAGTAGACCATGTATATGTCTATAAACAATTTTTTTAATCGAGCACAGAGACCTTCTTTCTTCATTTGGCTCACTTCCTTGTCCAAAAAAAGCACACCGTACTATATGCCTGTACCCTCCTCTTTGAAGAGGTTGAGCTGTGTCATATTTCTACTGGGGCTGCTTATTATGAGGGGCTGCCACCATCCCTGTGCTGTGCTGACATCCTCCTGGGGCTGTACCTCTGCTGTGCATATTATGAGGGGCTCCCACCATCCCTGTGCTATGCTCATTATGAGGGGCTACCACCATCCCTGTGCTGTGCTGACTTCCTCCTGGGGCTACTTTTTATGAGGGGCTCCCACCATCCCTGTGCTATGCTGACATCCTCCTGGGGCTGCTTATTATGAGGGGCTCCCACCATCCCTGTCCTATGCTGACATCCTCCTGGGGCTGCTTATTATAAGGGGCTCACACCATCCCTGTGCTATGCTCATTATGAGGGGCTCCCACCATCCCTGTGCTATGCTCATTATGAGGGGCTCCCACCATCCCTGTGCTATGCTCAATATGAGGGGCTCCCACCATCCCTGTGCTATGCTGACTTAGTCCTGGGGCTGCTTACGGTGCAGGTGTCAGTGATGTATATCACGGTGCTGATGTCAGTACTCTCTATCATGGTGCTGCTGTCAGTGCTGTATATCACGGTGTTGGTGTTAGTGCTTTATGTCATGCTGCTGATGTCAGTGCTCTCTATCACGGTGCTGTTGTCAGATCACTCTATCACGGTGCAGGTGTCATTGCTGTATGTCACGCTGCTGATGTCAGTGCTCTCTATCACGGTGCTGCTGTCAGCGCTGTATATCACGGTGCTGGTGTTGGTGCTTTATGTCACGCTGCTGATGTCAGTGCTCTCTATCACGGTGCTGGTGTCAGATCACTCTATCACGGTGCAGGTGTCATTGCTGTATGTCACGCTGCTGATGTCAGTGCTCTTTATCACGGTGCTGCTGTCAGTGCTGTATATCACGGTGCTGGTGTTAGTGCTGTATGTCACGCTGCTGATGTCAGTGCTCTCTATCACGGTGCTGGTGTCAGATGACTCTATCACGGTGCAGGTGTCATTGCTGTATGTCACGCTGCTGGTGATCATCTCCTGCACCCTCTTCTTTGCCTACCCTGGTCCCTGACCTTCCCTCTCCTCCATTGCCTTAATGCGCTCCACAGTCCTGAATTGTCACAACAATTTCCCATATAAAAAAAGAATGCTTGTAGTTGTCGATCCCAGATTCACCTCATACATGTGTTATGTCATTGGCCATGTGGTAGGACTATGTTTGCACAGCTATTAATTATTTTGTGGCTGCAAATTTGACTTGTAGGTTTGCGAAGTTCGCCTCCCATTGAAGTCAATGGGGCCCGCCGCAAACGTTCCGGTTCGCAAACTATCGGGCGCGTCCGCGGTCCGCTTTTTGCGAAACCTCCCGTCGGAAGTTCGTCCATCACTAGTAAAGAGGACACACAGTCGAGCGACCTGGATGCACACAAAAAAATATATAAAGTACCTCAAGGGCATGATCATAAAAAAGCAGGCCTCTTCAAAAATGGGGGAACAAAGAAATTAAATAAATAATTTATAAATAAGCTCACCTGAACCCTAATTAGAGATAATTAAGTGTGTTCACCAATCGGGGGCAGTAGTTGGTATCCAACAAGAAAGCCTAGCCTGAACAAGGCTATACAATAAGCAAGCTGCTTAGTAATAAGGCCCCTAATGTTACAAAAAGAGAAAATATATATGTAAACATAAATTATAATGAACTAAAAGGAAGGCTAGAAGGGTGTGGATCGCAATCAGCCAAGCCTTAAGACTAACCTTATTTTCGTCTGCAGTGCAAGACGGCGTCCCCAGAGAGCCAGCAACCAGTCTTAAGCTGGAGGGTCTTATATACCCCCCACTCCGTCAGTGCTCGAGCGTAGACGCCGGCGATGTGTAACATCATCACGCCGCGCTTGCGCCGAGCGTGAGCGCTGACAGAGAGCGGACCAAGTACTCTCTGTGCAGCCGCTCGCTCCATATCCTGGGCCTACAATCCCCAGAGTGCTTAGCGGCTGGCAATGCGTCATCACAACAGTGTGATCGATGCAAATGCTAGCGATGACAATGCAGGGCAAACTCAGATGGAATACTCCAGAGTAGGGATACCGGGCAGGGGAGAGGAAAAGTTGACACAGAACGGGCGTAAATAAGCACAGAAGGTGCTATAACGGGCACTGTTTACACAATACAGAGCCCGGGGCGTCCATACAGGCACCAGGAGGCGAAAGACCGAGCTGGTTCACCCAAAGGGAGATGTATCATCAAACGAGACACAAGGAGACAAGCCAGGGGCAGCGAAGAAAAGAAGAATAAGATAGTCAGATAGTGAATACTGACAACAGCAAAATACTCGAATATAAGATGGAACAGTTATACCAAACTATCAAGGGAAGGTCAGGTGGTACTCTATAGAAAAATCGAAATATACATATATATAAAAATCATATAGTATTTAGAATAACACAATAGAGAGAAATGGAAGATAAATGAAAAAAAAAAAAAAAAACAATAAGTTAAGTCAAATTCTAGTATACAAAATATATATATAAAAAAAAAAAGGAAAAATATGTTTAACAACCATAGTTGATATAGTGCAAATGTAATAATAAAATGCTGACCAAAAAATTGTATACGTGAAAAAAAAAAGGGGGGGGGGGAAAGCCCCACACACCACCAATCCAAGGAACCTGCGGCAAGCATGGCGGATACTCAAGTCGGGCTCGACTTGAATATATGCCAGACAAATTATAAAAAGTGTTTAAACGTAATATATTCATTCAAACCAGGGTGCAGAGTGGCATCTAAATTATATATCCATTTTGTTTCGAGTTGTAGTAGGGTGGAGTCTATTTCCCCGCCTCGAGCATGCATCGGTACATGCTCAAGGGCGGAGAACTGTACCACTATTACATCAAAATTGTGATGATAACCAATATGTCTATTAAGTGCGGTAGTACCTTGACGTTTCAAAAGAGGGGACATATGGTCTCTAATACGTTTAGAGAAAGGGTGTTTCATTTTGCCGATGTAAAAACATCCACACGAACATTGGGCCAAATAAACTATCCCAATAGTTTTACAGGTAACATTGTATTTTATGATGTGTTGAGATCCATTTGGTAAGGAGACATAAGAAGAGTTAGAAATAAATTGACAGACATCACAAGACCCACAAGAGAAGGTGCCCCTTCTAGTGGGTCTGGTTTGTCGATTAAACATAAAATGACTGGTAACCAATCGATCCTTCATAGATGGGGATCTACGATAAGTGAGTTGAGGATATGGCTTGATATATTTCTGAATTGTCTGATCTGCCAGGAGAAGAGGCCAATATTTAGAAATAATTTCTTTCATTTGGGAATGTTGTCTAGAATACTGAGTAATTATCTGAATAGGTTGATCAGTGGTCGGGGGTTTTTTGGGAAAATAAGATCAGTTCGATTGAGATTAGCCACTTTATTGAAGGTGCATTTTAAAAGCGACTTGCTATAACCTCGCTGATGGAGTCTAATAAATAGATCCCCCGCAGCCTGATAAAAGTCAGTGTCCAAAGTACAATTTTGTCAAAGACGGAGGTACTGACTATATGGGATACTATTTAGTAATGGTTGAGAATGGGCGCTAGAAGCGTGCAAGATTGTGTTTCCTGCTGATGGTTTGCGATACAAAGATGAATTAAGTCTACCATCATCGTCAGTCAGAATCTGCAAATCCAAAAATTCAATCTGAGATTGACTATACTTCATAGTGAAGCTCAGGTTGAAACTGTTGTTAGACAGTTCATCAAAAAACAACTTCAACTCATCAATAGTTCCTGTCCAAAATAGAAGGACATCGTCAATATAACGATGCCAGCCCAGAATATGTCTAGTCAGGTTAGAGAGCCGATCATCAGAGAAGATGACCCTTTCCCACCCCCCCAGGTACAGGTTAGCGTAGGAAGGGGCACATTTAGTGCCCATTGCCACGCCCTGCACCTGGAGGAAGTGGGAAGAGTCAAACAAGAAGAAGTTATGAGTCAAAATAAATTTCAAAAGTTGAAAAACAAATCCGCCATATGCCTCAAAGGCCGAACCTCGTTCACTTAATTGAGCTTGAATGACTTGAAGTCCTTTTTCATGTGGAATAGAATTATATAAACATTCAACATCCAAAGCCACCAACCAGGTGTTCTGGGGAAGTTGTTTGCCCTCTAGAATACGTGATAGATCAATAGTATCCCTAACGTAAGAAGATAAGGAGAGTACGTGTGGGAAAAGGTATTTGTCAACAAGTGCACTGGCATTCTCCGTTAGTCCCTGACAACCAGAGACTATTGGTCTGCCTGGAGCATTGGTCATGGATTTATGGTTTATGCAATTTAGGCAAAGAATAGAAGATAGAAACTTTAGGGTACTTGACATTAAGATATTTCCAAGTATTCAGATCTATAGTGCCTAATTGATAGGCCTTGAAGATCATTTGATAATATTGTGCAATGGAGTTATCCACAAATAATTTGCAGATGGGGCGGTACCATTGTCTGTTGCTGAGGATGTCGAGGCACATGTTTCGATATGCCCCGGCATCCACAGACATTCCCTTCCTTGTCTGCAGGCTTAATCACCAAATCAGGGTTATTTTGAAGGTCTCTAAGAGCTTGACGATGTTTAGAGGATAGATTAAATGGTTCATGGTCGTCCAGTTGGAGATTCTTGATTTCTAATGTAATTTGTTGTACAAAGGTCCAAATCGTGGGATTGGTTTGTAATAAGGGAAAAGATTTGGATTTAGGTTTAAATGACACTGGAGGGGGGAAGGAAACACCAGGAACCAGGACCTGCAGCACAACAGGCTCGGGTAGGTCATCTGCGTCCGTGTGACCCTCCTCCCATAAGGACATCAGATCGTCCATGGCTTGAAGTTCATTGGATGAAAGTTCAGGGGGCGTGGATTCCAAATCTAACATGTTTTGGGGCTTATCGTACAGAACTTTAAATAATAATCTCCTAGCAAATAGATGTATATCTTTCACGAATTTAAATCTATCAAGATTCCCAGAAGGACAGAAGGTCAAGCCTAACTTAAGTACTTGAGTTTGTTCCACAGTCAGAGAGGCGGAGGACAGAATCACCACCTCCAATTCTAGTGTTCGATCGATTGCGACGGTGGAGTGGGGGTGGGGCGGAGGGGAAGTGGAGGGTACATTTTGGGTTCCGGACTGTGGACTAAAAAAATGGGTGCAATACGTGGGTCAATGGATTGGATGCTAGAAGGGAACATAGAGGAGAGTGTGGGTTCACTCACTCTCCGAATAATAGAGGCAGGGTGAGTATTGGGGGGAAGTGAAGGATGTGCTGGTGTTGCCGGTGCGAGTTGTGTAGAGGGATGGGAAACTGGACCTGAGCGTGAGCTCGTTAAGGGCAAGGGAGTGGAGACCTGTGAATTAGAAAGTTTAGGATGAACCGTGGGAAGTCGCTGTGCCGTACCAGACGTATGAGGTGATGGGGTGGTGGATGTGTCCAAACGGTCCCCCTTCCTTTTCATTGGAATCCTTTCTTGAGATATGTCTCTATAGGAGGTAGAAGTGCTGGAAGAGAAGGAAGAAGAAGGAACAGTATTAGGCATATTACTGTCTGTATGGGGTACATTAGAAGTAGAGGACTTTTTCTTGTTAAAAGGGGAAGAATTACTATCATGCCATTTATATGCATAGTTGCTATCATATGCCGATTTATCCCGAAGAAATTTGGCTTCTTTTACATTGATAATGTCCCGAGTGTAATACTCCAGATGTGTTCGTAATTTATTTTCTCACACAGTGAACCGTTGAGGATCAACTAAAATATTGTTTTCATCGTACCAACTATTAATCAGAAGATCAAGTTGTTCCAATTCAGTGTCATATTCTTTAATTATAATAGAAATTGTTTGGAAAGAACAGCTCTGCAGGTTGTCCTCCCATGATTTTTTCAAGGAGTCACTGATCTTTCTTATGTTGGGGAAAATTTGTACTCTCAGACCCCAAGGAACAACTTGATGATCAGAGTATTTTTCAAAATAGGTTTTGTGCCAGTAAATTCGTGCTTTACGTTCCAAGAGACGTTGTAGTCTCATAAAGGAACGGTCTAGTTCCGCATCAGTTATATTAGCATCCTTTCTTGACGATCGAATCTTTGTCATAAGGCCATTCCAAGCTATACCTTATTACTAGCAGGCACCGTAATAATCCCCTCTTCCCCAGATCCACATTTTTTGGTTTAAAGTTCCGTTGCCATTACGTCTAGGAATCAATGAACAATCTCCTTTGATCCCCAGCCCAAACAGTTCCGACATTTGCACGTCAACGGCCCCCTGGTGAGGTGGAACCTTGAAGTCTACCAAGACTCTTTGTAAAAGACAAGGGATTCAATTACCTACATATATATGTATATATATTTATACACACACACACACACACACACACACACACACACACACACACACACACACATATATATATATATATATATATATATATATATATATATATATACACACACATATATAAATATATTTATAGCACTGACCCCCGAAGGAGCTGCTAATATTTGATTGTCCCTGCACTCTGCTATTACACCCCCAATAACTCAAGCTCAATAGCTCAATCCCCTTGACACAGCTGTGGTGCAGTTTGGTGTGAAGCTAACAATAGAGGATGACCCTACAATGTACAATACAACAACAGTGTACCTTTACCTGTACTTGGGTATCCATTGTTCCACCTGTAGGAAAAAGGAACAACACACACCAATTGTAATTAACCAGAATGTGTTTTTACTGAAATTGGTATAAAACAGTAATTACAATATGTACACTGTCACACAAACGTAATGCAACAGTGCAGTAGATGTTCACCACAATTTTAACATATAAGTAATTACTGTGTAACCCTTGCATGAGTGTCTCCAAGTGGGACCAATGCTCAAAGTGACAATGCCTTAGCTCCGGGCACCTTCCCACTTCCAGCACGAGGTGATAAATACAGAAATACAAAGCTATCAACACTATGCAATACAACTGCTAGGGAGCTCCCCCTGCTTTATAATGCAGTCCTTTCCTATAGTAATTGAATGCAAGGCCTTGCAATAAAAGATGTAGTCTTTGGTCTTCTGTCTTCTGCCAGCTATTGTATTGAAGTAATTGTAATCCACATGGTTTAAAAAAAAAGAATAGTGTAGAATGAATATTGAAACTGTTCTTGTGATGTAGCACACTTATAACTACCTCCGGTGTAGTTGTCTCCAAATCACACAGCGTCAGTTCTCAGTGGAATATAGGCTTGAGACCTGCTTTAACTCAGTCTAATGGTGTGAAACCTCCTCTGTGGTCCCAGCAACACTGTGGTGTGAGTCTAAGTGTATAAAAGTGTGCTAAGAGTTATGGGCGGCAGCCAATCAGATGGATGCCTCCGCTGAACAAGGTCTTAGTCTATTTGCTGCGACCACGCCGTCATGCTGTTCAGTTTAACAAGGTCACCATGTATAGAAGCAGAACAAAACTCTGGATGGCCGCACTCCGGGTTGAGTAAAAATTTGATGCCTTTATTTCTTCAAATGCAAGTGCAAAACTCCATTGAACAACACATCACAGCAAAGGGGAACAAAAAGGATTTTTGAACAAGGTTCTGGCGCGTTTCACTCTACAAACAGCGCTTACTCATAGCTAACTTGTGTTCTGAATAACAAACAAATATATACTATTCATGTATAAACACACCATAGTAAAATCAAGGTAAAACCATGACAGCTGGTAAAACTATCATCGTAGATTCTCCACACATGCATTCCACACCCAGTTGTTAATTGATAGGAATGACTGGGAAAGGAGAAAAGAAAAAGGTGAAAATATCCGTGTGGTGCAACGTAATTTAATGCAAAATGTGAATATGCAAAAAATATAAAGGTGAGAGTGACAAAGTGTAAAAAAAAGGAAAAAAAAAAAAAAAATATATATATATATATATATATATATATATGTAAATGTGTGTAGATAAATGTATTGATATGAATGTGATACAATGTAGAAATAATTATGCGTTAGTGCAAAGTAACCTTTAAATACATAAACAAAGGAAAGGTGAATAAATATTATGCAATTTAAAGTAACAGAACAGTGTTAAATGTTTATGTATTTGTAGATGGACTCAAATATTTAGAAAAAACTGTGATGTAAGAGTAACAGAAGTGAACATACACTAAACAAAATCGCATCAATTTGGTGGCCATGTTTATGTGAACTGTCAGTGAAAAAAAAAAAAAAAGCCAATATAAAACCATACAATTGATGGACTTATTCAGATGACAAGTAGTATGCATGCATGGAGAATCCAAAACTCAAAACAGACCACAGTTACCAAATATTTCTAAGGTTGTACATACACCAGCCGATCTCATGCTTTTGTCGATGTGTGAATGAATATTGATATTAAAGTAGTACATCAATCAATGCATAATTCACAATTACCATCATAAAAACACACATATATGACATATAAAATGGTTGATATAAAAAAAAAATGAAACAGAACAAAACAAAAAAAGAAAACAAAAAAACTTTGAGAACCCTCACGGGCAATGGAATGAGCCTTGAAGCCTCAATCAAGTGCATAAAACAATAGATGCACCCAAATGAGGCATATGCTCTTGATAGCCGACCATGAACTTAAATGTTCCATTGATATTATGATTAATGAACAAATAAAGGGGAAAAAGTAATAAGAAGGGGGGATAACCCCCCCCCCTAAACTATAATGAACCCACATTGTTCGCACAGGTCGCCCATGTAAAAACCAATGGATACAGATGCGTGTAGAGACATCTGTGATACAATGGCTGCGACTGGTGTATGGACACCGTCTATTCCACATAGGATAATAATATATAATATGTGATCGCAGTGTATGTAAACTCACTTAAACTTTCTCCTCTATGATCAAGACTACCCCAATTCAACGTTACCTTCCCTGATGTACTAGTGTTGCAGTTTCTTTATCATCTTTCTTTATCATCTTTCTTATTTATTCTGAAACTAATGTTTAATGCTACAACAGTCACAGGTCCATTCACACTAATCCTCTCTATAAACATGACACATGGGACTAAAACAGTCAAAGATTCCCTTTACATCTAAGTTTTCAAAACATCTATGTGGATGCTTGAAATTATATATATGCGTGAGGCAGTTAAATACATAAAGTGTGTGGTAATGGACATATTTCCCTATATCTAATAATACCATAGAGGGAGGTTTCCATCTAGTTTGTGAATGTAATTCATATATGGGTATCTCTGGATACAGTATACTTCATACAGGATAGTCTCACAGATATGGGATATACACACTGTTTTGTGTATATGCGGTTCACCGACACAACCTAGATGTTGGTGAATTTATGCACACCGCATTACATATTCTACGGTGTGCATGATTCACAGACTCTACGGTGTGCATAATTCACAGATGTTGACAATAAATACATATTCTACGGTGTGCATAATTCACAGATGTTGTTTATATACAGTACATCTTACATCCAACAATTGCACAGATCTGGAAACACCTGTTTCCGTGATTATAGCCCTTCAACATAGCTCAGATATAGGTACCGTATATACTCGAGTATAAGCCGAGATTTTCAGCCTCTTTTTTGAGGCTGAAAGTGCCCCCCTCGGCTTATACTCGAGTCATCGCTGTCTGCCCGCTCGATCAGCGTGTCGAGCAGACAGACAGCGGCCATTCTATTCAAAAGCCGCGCCTCCGGCTCCGCCTTCGCCTGTGATAGGCGGAACACTGAATTTCCCAGCAGCCTGTGTTCCGCCTATCACGGACATCGTATCATCCTCGTACTACGGACGAGGATGATACGACGTCTGTGATAGGCGGAACACAGGCTGCTGGGAAATTCAGTGTTCCGCCTATCACAGGCGAAGGCGGCGGCGCAGCTTTTGAACTTTACAATGGCCGCCGACGAAGAGGGCACGGGACGGAGGCAAGGGAAGGCACGGCACGGGACGGGACGGGACGGCGGCGGCAAGGCACGGCACGACACGGGACGGATGCAAGGAGGCAAGTCACGGCACGGGACGGAGGCAAGGAGGCAAGGCACGGGACGGAGGCTCGGGACAAAGGTAGGCTGGACACACACACACACACACACACACACACACACACACACACACACACACACACACACACACACACACATGGAGACACACACAGGGATGGATGGACGGACACACAGGGATGGACGGACACACAGGGATGGACGGACACACAGGGATGGACGGACACACAGGGATGGACGGACACACACACAGGGATGGACAGGCATGTCTCACCCTCGGCTTATACACGAGTCAATAAGTTTGCCAGTTTTTTTGGGGGTAAATTGGGGGCCTCGGCTTATATTCGGGTCGGCCTATACTCGAGTATATACGGTAAGCCCATGTACTTTACATTCTACACAATCTAGAGAGGTGCCTATTAAACTTGGAGAATAAAAAGAAAGAAACAATGAGATATCTCATAGTATTGCAGCATGACACCTTCTGTATATATATAATTTACAAATAATGTTCAAATGAACTTACACACACTGTGATTATATATACCATTATTTTATGCGGAATGGACTGTGTCCATACACTTGTCAAAGTTATTACATCCCTGTTCCTATCTCATTATAGATGCCTTTACATTGTTTATCCAGGTCATTGGTCTTTAAAGAAAAGGAGATATTCTACAGTATTGCAGTGGGACATTCTCTTTATACATACAACCTACAAAGAATGTTTAAGTGAGTTTACATACACTGCGATCACATATTATATATTATTATCCTATGTGGAATAGACGGTGTCCATACACCAGTCGCAGCCATTGTATCACAGATGTCTCTACACGCATCTGTATCCATTGGTTTTTACATGGGCGACCTGTGCGAACAATGTGGGTTCATTATAGTTTAGGGGGGGGGGGGGGGTTATCCCCCCTTCTTATTACTTTTTCCCCTTTATTTGTTCATTAATCATAATATCAATGGAACATTTAAGTTCATGGTCGGCTATCAAGAGCATATGCCTCATTTGGGTGCATCTATTGTTTTATGCACTTGATTGAGGCTTCAAGGCTCATTCCATTGCCCGTGAGGGTTCTCAAAGTTTTTTTGTTTTCTTTTTTTGTTTTGTTCTGTTTCATTTTTTTTTATATCAACCATTTTATATGTCATATATGTGTGTTTTTATGTGTGTTTTTATGATGGTAATTGTGAAAATATTTTTATGATTATGCATTGATTGATGTACTACTTTAACATCAATATTCATTCACACATCGACAAAAGCATGAGATTGGCTGGTGTATGTACAACCTTAAAAATATTTGGTAACTGTGGTCTGTTTTGAGTTTTGGATTCTCCATGCATGCATACTACTTGTCATCTGAATAAGTCCATCAATTGTATGGTTTTATATTGGCTTTTTTATTTATTTTTTTCACTGACAGTTCACATAAACATGGCCACCAAATTGATGCGATTTTGTTTAGTGTATGTTCACTTCTGTTACTCTTACATCACAGTTTTTTCTAAATATTTGAGTCCATCTACAAACACATAAACATTTAACACTGTTCTGTTACTTTAAATTGCATAATATTTATTCACCTTTCCTTTGTTTATGTATTTAACGGTTACTTTGCACTAACGCATAATTATTTCTACATTGTATCACATTCATATCAATACATTTATATACACACATTTACATATATATATATATATATATATATATATATATATATATATATATTTTTTTTTTTTTTTTTTTTTTCCTTTTTTTTACACTTTGTCACTCTCACCTTTATATTTTTTGCATATTCACATTTTGCATTAAATTACGTTGCACCACACGGATATTTTCACCTTTTTCTTTTCTCCTTTCCCAGTCATTCCTATCAATTAACAACTGGGTGTGGAATGCATGTGTGGAGAATCTACGATGATAGTTTTACCAGCTGTCATGGTTTTACCTTGATTTTACTATGATGTGTTTATACATGAATAGTATATATCTGTTTGTTATTCAGAACACAAGTTAGCTATGAGTAAGCGCTGTTTGTAGCGTGAAACGTGTCAGCAACCTTGTTCAAAAATCCTTTTTGTTCCCCTTTGCTGTGATGTGTTGTTCAATGGAGTTTTGCACTTGCATTTAAAGAAATAAAGGCATCTAATTTTTACTCAACCCGGAGTGCGGCCATCCAGAGTTTTGTTCTGCTTCTATACATTTGGCTTATGCAATCAGCCTGCACCTGGAACCCCTATCTACTCGGAGAGTTAGCAGCCTGCCAGTGGTTTGACCTGGAGCGGTGAAATCTCTGTTTGTTTTAACAAGGTCACCAGTTACCTCCGTCAGGGTGCTTCTGGATCCCTACCGATCCGACCACACTGCTGCTCCAGCACACTGTGGTGTGAAGTCCTCCTCTGGCTTCAAAATGTTGCTCCGCACTGAGCAGGCCGCAGTGCTGTGGGACACACACGCCTACAGCTCCTTGCAGGCAGGCCACACGTCCAGAAGAGCAAGAAAATGGCCTGCGGGGCCTTTTATATCCTACCCAGCATGCAATTCAGTACTGAGTGTTCATGGGTAGGTCACTTGGCATTCTGGGTAGGTAGGTCTTTGTATAATGTAAACCAATGTAAGTCCGTAGTCAGTGGTAAATGTGGTATACACTATATACAATCAATCAACATTAGTTAGTTTCCACAATCCATGATGTAACTTCACAGTTCACACAAATACGTTTTAAATTCAAACTGTAGCACTGACATAAGTAATTTTTTTTCCACAGTAGTGTGACAATCCCTCCACCTCCGATCTAACTAATCACTCTCACCTTATGACATGGACCCCTGTGCAAACACACAAAAGGGTTAATACGGACCATAAACATCTCTCATGTCTCCTTAGATCTCAGCAAGGATGCCAGGTTATGGGTAGAAAGAAAAGATCTAAGTGCCTTTTTTGATTGATTAAAAATTTTTTGATTGATCAAATAAATTAACGATTAATCGAGGAATTTCCACAGCCCTAATATATACACACACACATATATACATCCAATGGAGCATGGCAATTTAATTCGAGTCCTTGCAATGGTTCCCTTAGAGCTCCTTGATATAAATATGAAATTCAAAATCTCCACCACAGTCCCCCCTGAAGTTCATTCTTGAACTTATATCCTCTTTCAATGATTTTGTATCCACCCACAACAGCCCAGAAGTCCTGACCCTTCCCCACCACCACCACGGCCTCCTCTTCCTTTCTTGAACACGCAGGAACTCCTCAAGGTAGACAATATTATAAAAAAGTGTAGCGCTTCTCACAGCTTCAACTAACAAATCTCATAGATCTTACTTATAAGTGTAAAATTATAGTGAAATAATCCCACTATAAAGTAGTGCTCATAATATATAAATTTTTTACATAAATTATATATATAGGTGACTCAAAAAAGACAGTTTTCTAAAGTGTCCAAGTAACAAAGTAAAAGAAAAAAACAAAGAAACAACAAAGTCCCAAAAAACAGAGTCCTTTGTGTGTGATGTCTTTGTATAATCCACAAGCGTGTAGGAAATATATTACACCTCCTTTCAAAGATTCATGCATTAATCTTGTGAAGTTCCCATCACCAGGCGAATTGAAGGCTTACCGGAGTTATTGGATCCTCACAAATTTACATTTTGGGGATCATACAAGCTTTTGCAACTATATGCAGATCCTCACAGCAGCAGTTAACCAGGGGGACTTCAAATGTAGGCGATCTCTTCATATGTTGAAAGGTATTTTAACTCCAACCAGATATACCCATAGGCAGTTTAAGAACATACGGAAAAGAAGCAGGGACCAAACATAGCGTAATTCAGTTTTTATAGAAATAGATAAAAGTACAAGTTCAAATGTAGGCGATCTCTTCATATGTTGAAAGGTATTTTAACTCCAACCAGATATACCCATAGGCAGTTTAAGAACATATGGAAAAGAAGCAGGGACCAAAGATAAAACTCTGCTGCAATTGTGTTTTATCTTGTTAAGCGCACAAACCACTGTACACATGTGAGTTTTGTACTTTTATCTTTTATCTATTTCTATAAAAACTGAATTACGCTATGTTTGGTCCCTGCTTCTTTTCCGTATGTTCTTAAACTGCCTATGGGTATATCTGGTTGGAGTTAAAATACTTTTCAACATATAAAGAGATCGCCTACATTTGAAGTCCCCCTGGTTAACTGCTGCTGTGAGGATCTGCATATAGTTCAAAAGCTTGTATGATCCCCCAAATGTAAATTTGTGAGGATCCAATAACTCCGGTAAGCCTTCAATTCGCCTGCTGATGGGAACTTCACAAGATTAATGCATGAATCTTTGAAAGGAGGTGTAATATATTTCCTACACGCTTGTGGATTATACAAAGACATCACACACAAAGGGCTCTGTTTTTTGGGACTTTGTTGTTTCTTTGTTTTTTTCTTTTACTTTGTTACTTGGACACTTTAGAAAACTGTCTTTTTTGAGTCCCCTATATATATAATTTATGTAAAAAATTTATATATTATGACCACTACTTTATAGTGGGATTCTTTCACTATAATTTTACACTTATAAGTAAGATTTATGAGATTTGTTAGTTGAAGCTGTGAGAAGCGCTACACTTTTTTATAATATTGTTTACCTTACACTTGATACCCCGGTGATGTGTTAGCAGCTCTTTTGTGTGGTTTCTATTTACTTTTTGATAAGAAAAGCGCAGTGTTTTGTTACAAATTTTACGTTAAACTCCTCAAGGTAGGCTTGAGACCGCAAAGAAATCCTGGTACCCTTGAGACTTCACATCCAAACCATAAGTGTCTGTACTGCAAGGTTTCATCACCCCTCTGCCTTGGAAGAGCAGAACTCCAACATTAATGGCGGGATCCGGGCATATCTAGTCCTGTAAATATGGTGTAATGCTTGTAACGATTGGATCGGAAAGCGAGACAGCACTTTTCAGCGTGGTGAAGAAATTCTTATTCGTGACACATTTGTCTCAAGAAATGACTTGGTTGTCTTCCGGTGGTGGTTGGGCGGGCCTCCGGACAGTCGTGCATAAATACAAAAAAAGAAGGAGAATGTCAGTGTACAGGTATTGGAGGAATGCCAAACAGGAGCAGCGGGTTGGCCATTAAGACTAAATACTTTGAAGGGGTGTAATGTGGATGAGTAAAGTGGGCTCCCCACAGGGAACAGAGTCTGAACAACAGCCAGTATCATCCATGGTCCTTGATGGTAGGGATAGTCAACACTGCCTGCTATTGCCAGGTCCCTGGGTTCACCACACCTGCTCATGGGGCTCAAGTTAAAGCAGTAGGCAGAGTAGGGGAGGTAGAATTACAAAGACATAAAAATGGAGTCAGGCAGAAATGGTAAAGCCTTACAATTCACAGCTCATCTCTGATATTCAAACAAAAGTTCCAGAGGACTAATACATTTACTTTTAACGATATAGAAGAAGTTAGTACATTATCAGCTAATGGACTGGTACCATCACTTAAAGTAATTAAAGATAAGAATATGATACAAAGAAAGTAGGAATGAGAAAGAAGAGGGAAAAAAATAAAATAAGCAAAAAAACAAACATACAGGTGTAATGCTGCTTCAACTCAGCACTTTATGTCAAAGAGCATTGAATCTGCATTTATAAAAACTAGCAATATATAACTGTCCTGAAAAAATATTATAAAGTGCCTTGAAAAATAATACATTGCAGCTGTTGCAGCAGCAACTTAGCAAATAATAAATAAATAAATAAGGAGGAACAAAAAAATAAATAAAAATAGGTAAGTCCACTCCCATATTAGTCTGGTGAACAGGATCACTGTCACTAAACATGTGCAAGTCGGGTACAAAATAATATTTAAAAAAGGGAGAGAATAAAACAATGGTTGCCAAAAACTTTTAGAATTTAGCCAAACCCGACTGCACTTTATTGCCCCAAATTTTTTTTAGAGCCTTTTTCCCTCAATAACAAAAAAAATATAGTTCTAGGGTCCTCTTTTAAATGTGCACAATACTCTACATCGGTCTCTTAATAAATACCCACATTAGGACAGCAACAGGGTGGAGTTTACTAAAGCTGTGGCCCTAAGACTACCTGAATGAACTTTTCCCACTAAGAAACCTTCATTGGAGATAATTTTAGATTGACCTCTTTTGATCTCTTGATATCACCCAAATCGTCCACTTCACTCCTAAGACATCCTGATTTCCAGCTCCCTTGTTACCTTCTCCCATGCTCAACAACAGGGCCGCTCCAGAACCTCTGGAACTCCCCCACTCCAATATATCGAGCAGAGGCATACCTAGGGTCTCCAGCGCCTTTGCCAAGAATCTGTATCAGTGACCACCCCCCCTCCCTCATCGGCACTCCCCCTTCATTAAAGAGTTGGAATTTCAGTTGTTTGTATTTTTACATTAATTTCCTTTAATTTTTAATTGTCTGCATATCCATTAAATATAATGTTTAGGCTATACAATCCCTTTTCAATGGTTTTGACTTTTGAAAAAAGATATTGCATATAAACATAGTAGTCAGATGAGTTTTAGGATAAACACGTGGTATCACATTCAGAAGAAATATAAAACCTTATAAACCTTAATAGGTTTTATATTTTTTTTAATATAACTAATTTTACATTTTTAAAGGTGCTAAATATAATAAAAGATGAGAATCTGTATTCATATTATGCTTATGCTTCATATTGTGCTTAGCTTGGCTATCTAAAATTTCAACGTGACCTCATATCAGTAGAGGTCCCTGGTGTGCTCTGCGAAGGGAACAGAGTGATGTGCTTATTACAATGCATCACATTATTCAACTTTTTCTTTTTTTTCATTTTGCAGCTTTTTGAAATGTCACAAACTGACATATCATTCCTGTTTATGCATCACCGTACACAGTGCTGTAGTGCGCCAAAAACTATAGCAATAAAGAACATCCTACTGAATACAGCAAATTGCCCCGTCTATCCGCTACACATAACAGCTCAACACAGGGTGGTGTGAATGGGCTTGGTTGGCACTATTGCTTGCATGGGTGCCTCTCTGCATGCTCTTGTGCATAGGACAGCCCATTAATTTGAATGCACTCCCCTACATGTGAAAAACACGGAAAATAAGTCCCCGGCTCATTTCTAAAAACATGCTGCATAGAATCGCATTCACCTGCAGCACCATTCAGTTTAGGATGTGTGTTTGCAGATGCATGGGGGGTGCCATTGACATTTATGGCACCCCCACTCAAGTGCTGTGCATTTCCATGTGTGTTGGGAAAGCATGTGATTTTGTGGGCTTTCCCAGCACACGTAGATGTTGATCTGAATGAATGTTCTATTTAAACCAATAGGTTTCTGGGAATGTCCTGAGTTCTATACAATTAGCAGCACCATAAAACCTGCCACTGTTATTGAACCATCATCTGTTCATATTCTCCTGACAGGGTATGAGTTAGTGTCACGGTTGCCAAACAATCCAGAAGAGGCTGTCCGTAAAAAAGAGAAAAAAGAAACTAAAAAGAATCTTATTTACCCAAATTAAATAATAAGTGGAATGCTTTTAGATTGTAAGCTCTTCTGTGCAGGGCCCTCCTAATCCACTTGTATGTTATTGTATTATATTATATTGTCTCCCTTTAATTTTATAAAGTACTAAGTAAACTATTGGTGCTATATAAATTCTGTATAATAATAATAATAATAATAAATGTTCTAGTACAGGGATAGGCAACGTTTTGAGCACAGTGTGCCAACAAAATTTTTCAAGGAAATTGAGAGTGCCGATTTTATAACAAAAAAAAAGTCAACACTCTCAATCACGAAAAGGATTTTTTATAAAGTAAATGCTGTAAACAACTTTAGTAGTGAGAAATTAACATTCTGCACTCTCGCCTCAGATCAGCTCCAATTCCTGCACCTTCACACCTCAAATCACTGTAACCCCTGCTCATCTGCCCCACCCCTTTAACCCCCTGCTCATGTGTCTCCTTTCTCCTCTGCCCCACCGCTGTAACCCCTGCTTTTCTGTCCCACCGCTAAACCCCCTTCTCATCCCTTCCACCACTGTACCCCCTGCATATCTGCCCGACCACTGTACCCTCTTTCTCTTCTGTCCCACCACTGTAACCCCCCTGCTCATCTGCCCCATCAATGTACCCCTTTTCTCATCTGCCCCACCACTTTACCTCCCTGCACATCTGCTCCACCGCAATATCCCCATACTCTTTTGTCTCACTACTGAATCACCTTCTCATCTGTCTTAACACCGAACCCATCTGCCCCACCAATGTAACCCGCTTTCTCATCTGCCCCACCAATACACCTCCTTTCACATCTGCCCCTCTGCTTTACACCCCCTGCTTTTCTTCCCCTACACTGTACCTTCGGCACATCTGTCTCATCTCTGTACCCCCCTGGTCTTCAACTCCACCTCTATAACCCCCTGGTCTTCAGCCCCACCTCTGTAAAGCATGCTGGGACTTGTAGCCCTATCACAGGCTGTGATGCTCCTGCGGAGCATAGTGGGACTTTTAGTTCTATCATAGGCTGCAATGAAAGTGCAGAGCATGCTGACACTTGTAGTTCTATCACAGGCTGCAAGAGAGGTGCAGAGCATGCTGGGACATGTAGTTCTATCATAGGCTGCAAGAGAGGTGCAGAGCATACTATGACTTTTAGTTCTATTACAGGCTGCAAGAGAGGTGCAGAGCATGCTGGGACATGTAGTTCTATCATATGCTGCAAGAGAGGTGCAGAGCATACTGGGACTTGTAGTTCTATTACAGGCTGCAAGAGAAATGCAGAGCATGCTGGGACTTGTGGTTCTATCATAGGCTGTAAGACAGTTGCAGAGCATGCTGGGACTTGTAGTTCTATCATAGGCTGCAAGAGAGGTCCGGAGCATGCTGGGACTTGTAGTTCTAGCCCAGCCACCCAGTAACCTATACTACAATGAAAGTGCAGAGAATGTCTGCTGGGACCTGTAGTTCTATCACAGGCTGCAATAGAGGGGCAAGGCATGCTGGAGCTTCTAGTCCTAGCACAGGCTGCAATGATCCTGCAGAGCATAGTGGGACTTTTAGTTCTATCACAGGCTGCAAGAGAGGTGCACAGCATGCTGGGACTTGTATCTATAGCCCAGTCACACAGGAACCTAGGCTACAATGGAAGTGCAGATAATTCATGCTGGGACCTATAGCTCTATCACAGGCTGCAATAGAGGAGCAAGGCATGTTGAAATTTCTAGTTCTATCATAGGCTGCAATGGAGGTGCACAGCATGCTGGGACCTGTAGTTCTATCCCAGGATGCACTATATGTACAGGCTGTACATCGTTTTAGTTTCCTCCTTCCCAATCCCAGCCATTCTCTCCCCCTCCTCCCTGTCTATCTATAAAGCATAGAAAGTTTGTACAGACCTGAAGTCAGTGCGTGTTCCTGCTCCCCCTCTTGTGTGTATATAGAGCTGAATGAGAAGGGGGAGGTGGAAGAGACAGCTTTGTTCTGCTATGTGTGTGAGACTGCAGGGACGGGAGACATGCATCTCTATCTGAAGTGTGTGAGGTGATGTGAAGGCAGGCTGTGTGTGAGAACAAGTTAGAAGAGCAGTAGAACACTGCCAATATACGCCCCCCTCAGCCTGCGCCCCTGGCAGGCTCCAGTCTGTCCAACCTCTTGGTATGCCCCTGCTGGTCAGCAGACCTTTTTCGGTCATGCTCGTGTCAGACTGGCCGCAATGCTCATGGGCCAAATGTCGGGTGGTTTCTATTGAGCCGGCCCATGCCACCCGACATTCAGCCTGTGTGTACGGGGCTTAAACCTTGTTTTAACGTTTAGGTTATGGGTTTGGCTGCAATTCTTCCATGAAGACCACAAACATTTGACAATTACAGCAGCACAGGAGAACATTGCATGTCAAACAGGACTATCAAGTACCAGCAGAAAGTGTAAAATCTGGAAAATCAACTATTGTCACAGTTTAAAAAAATATTCTCAGGCTGACCTTTTCAGGTATGTATACTTGTATTGTAAGTAAGAAAACCTTCCCTCAGGTTTAGATTCCAGGGAAAGGCACAATTATTATATTAACCCTAACATCAAAACAGAAGAAAAAAAAAATGAAAGAAAGTAAACTTCTGGGCTACAGCTAATCAAACATTTCAACTTGGGCGGCACATGCTAGGGGGAGTACAACTGGGGGAATCCATAGTGAAGAAGGATCTGGGGGTTTTGGTAGATAATAAGCTCAATAACAACATGCAATGCCAAGCTGCTGTTTCCAAAGCGAGCAAAGTCCTTTCCTGTATTAAGAAAGGTATGGACTCCAGAGAGAGAGATATAATTTTGCCCCTGTACAAATCATTAGTAAGACCTCACCTGGAATATGCAGTTCAGTTTTGGGCACCAGTTCTCAAAAAGAATATCGGGGAACTGGAGAAAGTGCAGAGAAGGGCAACCAAACTGATAAGAGGCATGGAGGAGCTCAGCTATGAGAAGAGATTAGAGGAACTAAATTTTTTCACTCTTGAGAAGAGGAGAATAAGGGGGGATATGATCAACATGTTCAAATATATTAGGGGTCCATATAGTGAACTTGTTGAGTTATTCTCTGTACGGTCAACCCAGAGGACACGGGGGCACTCTTTACGTCTAGAGGAAAAGAGATTTGATCTTCAAGTACGGAAAGGTTTCTTCACAGTTAGAGCTGTGAAAATGTGGAATAGACTCCCGCCAGAGGTGGTTCTGGCCAGCTCAGTAGATTGCTTTAAGAAAGGCCTGGATACTTTCCTGAATGTACATAATATAACTGGGTACTAACATAGGTAAAGTTGATCCAGGGAAAATCTGATTGCCTCTTGGGGGATCAGGAAGGATTTTTTTTTCCCCTGCTGTAGCAAATTGGAGCATGCTCTGCTCGGGTTTATTTCGCCTTCCTCTGGATCAATTGTGGGCATAAAATTGGGCATAAAATTGGGTATATTAGATTGTACGATTATTTTTTATTTTATTTATTTGTTTTTAAGGTTGAACTGGATGGACTTGTGTCTTTTTTCAACCTGACTAACTATGTAACTATGTAATGTGGGACAGACGTGCCTGAGCACAGCCCCGTCTGACCCGGTTTGCCAGGCCGGATTTCCCAGGGCTAAAATATACAGTTTTGCCCCAAGCAACTCCAGCACCCCTGCGGAACATCCCTGCTTATGCCAACGTGGAGAAGGGGACGAAAAAAATGTTCAAAGCAAAACAGCATGGAGAAAACGCAGGCTAAAAAGACCCAAGATGGCGCCGGCTCCTCAGCAGCCTCCACACCTGCACACTCCACAGCCTCGCATAACAGTGAGTACAATGCACCACTTTCTAAGGCTGACTTGGAGGAAAGTTTATCTGCTATATATGAGAAACTAGCTGACAAAATTCAAATAGAACACTACAAATCCACTAATGAATTGTCTCAGGAGATTGCAAACATAGGCAGTGACATGGCATCATGCGTGCCTTCCGAAACACCCCAAATATTGAATTTCAAGGTCTCGGTATACAAATTTACCCAGACATCTCTCCAGCTACACTACACAGAAGACGCAGAATGAAAGAGGTCACTACCATTTTACAAACAGCAAGAATAATATCGCTGGGGCTTCCCATTTAAATTGTCAGTGATACATAATGGTACTACACACACAGTATATAACATCATTAAAGGAAAGGAGCTTCTTGCAAAATTAGGCCTACTAGATCCTGAACCTCCTGTCCATCCTCCTTAAACCCCAAGATCCTCGCCTATCTAGTCAACTCCTGCTTCACGCCGTAACCAAAGGGACCAAATAAGATGGCGTCAATCATCCCAAGACTAAAGTACTTCATCTGGAATGGACCTTCAATAGATATTTCCCCTATGATCGATTACATATCACTATATGACCATGTTAACAGTTTTCTTTTGTTCCGGTTTACAAAACATAAAAGATTTTTTCTTTTTGAATTTTCTTTGAGCCCATATAGATGGGATGCTACCCAGCTATCATAATAACCACCATGATTTTGGGCTGACGAACACCAAAGGTCTTACCCCCTCCTATACCAAAATTTTACCTCTTTTTGATCTATTGTCATTGCATCCCGATGGGGGTTAGATTTCGTCCATCCCGGTTTTGAGTCCCCCCCCCTTTTTTTGGGGGGGGGGGCGGGAAAATAAGTTCTCATATTGCTGAGTCAGAAAAACATTTTATTTACAGTTGTTGCAATTTTGGGGTAATTTTTCTATATGCATATTAAAATGTTATATTTCTACAGGCTTGGCATATCCGCTGTCATTGATTTTACCCCCAACATACCGCTGTGGCCGGCTGCTGCATCCTCTTTTTTGGGATGCAATGTCGGTCCCCGTTGGTGGGTTCAGGACGAATATGTCCTCCAAGTTTTCTTGCAAGGTCAAATGGCATTTTGCCTTATGACCCCCTTTTTCTTTATGTTTTGAATTTTTCATATTTTCTCTTAGCCCTTATGGCTCTGATTACTTGCAACTCAATTTATGGAATCGTCACTTTACCACTTTATCTTCTCTGCCGTTCAACTTTTGTGGTATGTTTAAGTAGATTATAGCATACTGGTGTTCAAATGTCGGCAATTATATGTTATTACATTACAGAAGTCAAACTACTCAGGTATTAATGGTCTTCCATATATGGTATATATTGTATATCTTATACATTTTTTCATGTGTTTACTATCCCTAGAGTCTATATTTTTATTATTTACTAATGGGTCTCAAAATCTTCTCACATAATGTTCAAGGTTTTAATTCCCCGCACAGACGTAAAAAAGACTTCTAACATTATAAAAGACTAGGAGCTGATATAATACTGCTACAAGAAACCCATTTTTCTATTACAAACCATTCCAAATTCTTTTATAAATCCTACGATCAATCATACTTCACCACATTTCATAACAAAACCCGAGGTGTAGCCATATTTGTTTACAATTCCATATTCTTTGACATACAAAACGTCTATACAAATGATGACAGACACTTTATTATTATAAAAGGTTCAATTAACAATCAATTATTAACAATTGCATCAGTATATGCCCCCAATGAATCTCAACACTTTTTTTTTTTTTAATTGTTTGATACTCTTGACCGTTATAGCTCCCCACACATGCCAATTGTGGCTTAAAATCAAAGATATATATAATTTAGCTTCAAAAGTCCCACCCCTAGCCTCTTACTTAGGAGATATTAGATTTACACTAAATCGCAGCGAATATAACACATTCACATTATGGATCAAAAATAACCTGACTACATTGGGTTCCCTTATCACCAAATCGGGATTTCCTTCTTTTTCTACTCGTCAGAAGAAGTATAACTTCCCCCACTCTGAACTCACCCATTATACCCAAATTAAATAATTTTATTCAAAATACTATGCTCTACAAATCCATACACCAAACTCTCTTTTTGAACAAAATTGCTTAACCTCCTCAAGAGACAAAGGCCTTAAGGCCTTATTTCATTAATATATAGACACTTAAATTCCCTTTCTATGTCTGAAAAATCTGCACCAATGATACGCTGGGAAACTAAACTGGATTGCTCTTTTACCCCTAAGGAGTGGGATGTTATGATTGACAACCTCAGGAAAATTAACAGAGCAATCTCATTTAGAGAATCCCCTACTAAACTTTTTACTAGATGGTATTTGACCCAATCCAAAATACATTCTTTCTATCCTGAAACCTCTCCTAACTGTTTTAGGGGATGCTCAGAACCTGGTACATACTTAAACATTTTTTGGACTTGTGAACATCTCAAACCAATCTGGCATGCAGCTATAGTCAGAATGGAAGAATCATCCAAACAAAAAATCCCCCTCTCCCCACAAACCTGCCTCCTATATGCCACTGTGCTAAGCATACCTACTCCTTGTAACAGACTCTTTCACTCACTGACCAGTTCGATCCAGTGGATGATAGCATTCAACTGGAGAACAAATAACCTACCATGGTCACAGGTCTTATCAAGGATGGAGATGCTTAGACTGTCTGAAAGAATCTATCTGTCAGGGCTGGCTTAGCCCTTCCTCCTCTGGGCTGGCCGCTCAGCTGTCGGCTAATTGCCAGCTCTCTTCTCTTTCCACAGTTACCAGCTGTTCCCGATGATGCTGGTCTGACCTGCCTATTTAAAGCCTACCTGCTCACTTTTCCATTTGCCTTCGCATTGGTCACATCACAGGGAACCATCTCCTGCTGTTTGTTTCAAGACTGGCTTGCTGACATCCCACCTGGCTTCTTATTCTGCCTGCGGTTGCTCTCCTTGGATTCCTGACTTCCACCCTGGCTGATCACCTGATCTGGTTAATGAACTTTGGACTGGCTGACTACCCGATCTGGCTACAGGACTCTGGCTATGCTTGACTATGCTTTTTTCTATTTACCTTTTTTATTTTTATTAATAAACAAGTGTGATTTAATTGTACTTCTGTCTCTGTCTGTTTCATGGTTCCTGACAGTATGCGAAGGCCATGAATTCAGAAGATACAGTCAATCCACTTGTTGGTAATATTTTTCCAGATTGGATGAGCAAGATCACCGCATGGATCAGTTTGCCTTGGCGTTACAAATGCTCCTGAATGGCACGGCTCACCTGGAATCCCCCATGGTGGCTGCTCCGGGACAACCTGAGTCGCAGGCTGTCCCTGCTGCTGCGCCAGTCTCTGTGCAGACACCCGCCTCGAGTATTACCTCTATAAGAGGTATGTCTGGTTCTGCTCCGCTTCCCCAGCGATTTGGGGGCGATCCAGTTCAATGCAGAGGGTTTCTCAATCAGGTTGAGATATAATTCGAAATGCTGCCCCAGGCGTTTCCCACGGACAGAAGCAAAGTAGGTTTCGTGATATCTTTGCTTTCTGAGAGAGCCTTGGCCTGGGCTAACCCTCTATGGGAGACGCAAAAACCTGTTGTATTGAGTTACCCTCAGTTTGTGGCCTCCTTTAAAAGGGTATTTGACGTTCTTGCACGCTCCGCTTCTGCTGCCAAGTGCCTCATGTCCATCAAACAGAGTACGAGAACTGTTGCCGACTACGCCATTGAATTCCGTACTCTGGCAGCAGAGGTTGCTTGGAACAATGAGGCCCTCGTGGCTGCTTTTTCTCATGGTCTCTCGGATTCCATCAAGGATGAGATAGCAGCCCGAGATATACCCACTGAGCTGGAGAACTTGATCTCGTTTGCCATCCTCATTGACTCCAGACTCAGAGAAAGACTTTCTCTTAAGGAGCGCTTGCGGAAGCCTCCTGTATGTATGTAAGCTTTGTAGTCCCACCCATGCCTCCCCCACCTCCCATTCCTCCTGGTACCGAGTTGGTCAGTGAAGATGAACCCATGCACCTGGGCTTCACGCGTCTCTCTGCGGATGAGAGAGCCTTTAGGAGGAGGAAGAGCCAGGCAGGCCACTTTTTGAAGTCTTGTCTTACCCGTCCAGGGAATGCCCGAACCTTGAGATCCTGTCATGGACAGACCTTAGGTGGCGTTGTTTTGTTCCCAGTTATCCAGAAGGATAAGCCCCTGGTTTTGGTCACCCTTTCTTGGGCTGAGTCGTTCATCGAGATACAGACTCTAAATGACTCTGGGGCTGCAGGCCTGTTCATTGATGCTGCATTTGTTTCGCAGCACTCGATTCCGCTGCAGCTGCGTGACACTCCACTTGCCATTGAGGCTCTTGACGGGAGACCTTTACGGGAGCCCATGTGACTCATGAGATGGTTCCGTTGTCCATGGCCGTAGGGGCTCTTCACCATGACATAATCCAATTCCAAGTTATTTCCTCACCCAAATTTCCGCTGGTTATTGGTTATCCTTGGTTACAGGGGCACAACCCTCTTTTGATTGGCTCCGTGCTGAGTTTCTCTCCTGGTCACCACAATGCAGTGAGACATGTTTCCTGAAGGTATCCAAGGACCTGTGCACAGCTTCACTCCCCTCCTTTCCGGAGGAGTACCGTGATTTTGGCGATGTCTTTGATAAAGGTCAAGCTGGTAGTTTGCCTCCACACCGGCCTTATGATTGCGCAACTGACCTTCAACCTGGTGCCATACCTCCTCATGGCCGGGTTTACCCTTTGTCGGTCTTGGAGGATAAGGCCATGGAGGAGTATGTTGCTGACGCACTTTCTCGAGGTTTCATTCGCAAGTCCTTGTCTCCTGCTGTTGCTGGTTTCTTCTTTGTGAAAAAGAAGAGTGGTGAACTGAGACCTTGTATAGATTATAGGGGTCTCAATCGTGTCACGATTAAGAATTCCTACCCAATTCCATTGATTATGGAGCTATTTGACCTCCTCAAAGAAGCAACAGTTTTCACAAAGCTTGACTTGAGAGGGGCATACAATCTCGTGCGCATTAAGGAGAGCGACGAGTGGAAAACTGCGTTTAATACCAGAAGAGGCCATTATGAATACCTGGTAATGTCTTTTGGCCTTTGTAACGGCCCAGCAGTTTTCCAGAAATGTATTAACGATGTCCTCCTAGATTTGTTGCAATTGTGTGTGGTGGTTTATCTCGATGATATCCTCATATTTTCCAAGTCCCTGGAGAACCACCACACAGATGTCTGTCGTGTACTTCAGAAACTAAGAGAGAACAATCTCTATTGTAAACTGGAGAAGTGCGAGATCCATCGTGAACAGGTTACATTCCTGGGCTATGTAATTTCCACTGCTGGTTTTTCGATGGACCCAGAGAAACTGTCGGCAGTCCTGCAGTGGCCTCGACCCGTGGGTTTACGTCTTCTGCAGCGTTTCCTGGGCTTTGCCAACTACTATCGGAAGTTTATTCGTAACTTTTCGTCTCTGGTCAAGCCTCTGACTGATATGACCAGAAAGGACGGTAACCCACAGAGTTGGTCTCCCGGAGTCCATTAAGGCCTTTGAGGCTCTCAAGGTTGCCTTTGTTTCTGCTCCTGTGTTGGCACATCCTGATCCTACATTGTCTTTTATCCTAGAAGTTGATGCTTCTGAGACTGGAGTTTGCGCCCTTCTGTCTCAACGTCCTAACTCTGAGAGCTCTATGCATCCGTGTGGCTACTTTTCCAAGAAATTGTCACCTGCTGAGCGCAATTATGAGATTGGTGACAGAGAGCTGTTGGCGATCATTTTAGCCCTGAAAGAATGGAGACATCTCCTTGAAGGTACCACTGTGCCCGTTCTTATTCTTACTGACCATAAGAATCTTACATTCTTGCCTGAGGCTAAGCAACTCTCTCCCAGAAGGGCGCGATGGGCTCTTTTCTTGTCAAGCTTTAATTACATTGTCTCATTCTTACCCGGTACTAAGAATGTAAGGGCTGATGCCTTGTCACGACAATTTTCCTCCACTTCCAAGTCGAAGTCGGTTCCGGTTCCTATGATTCCTCCTGATCGTATCTTGGCTACGGTTCGCACCAGTCTTACTTCTCCTTTGGGTGACAAAATTCTTGCTGCAAGTCAACCTGACCGTTTGGACCTGCTGGTTGTTTGTAACACATGCTGTGTAATTCCTTCAAAATTGTAAATGTGAATTTATCATTTCATTAAAATTTTGGTGAAATACTACACTATGTGGATTTTTCTCTGTATTTTAACTTTGTCCATGGAGTCTAACTTGACTTAGGAGATTGTGGAACCTTTGCAACCGATAAGGTGGCATTGGTGGGCACTGATAGGCTGCACTGGTGGGCACTTATGAGGTGGCACTTATGGAAACTGATAGGCACTGGTAGGCTGCACTGGTGGGCACTAACGAGGTGGCACTGATGGGCACTGACAAGGTGGCACTGATGGGCACTGATGAGGTGACACTGATGAGGCTATGCTGGACACTGATGAGATGGCACTAATGGACACTAACCTGTGCATATACTACCCTAGCCTGTCCATATACTACCCTAGCCTGTCCATATACTGCCCTAGCCTGCCCCTATACTGCCCCAGCCCAACCCTATACAGCCCTATCCCACCCCTATACAGCCCTATCCCAGTAGAATATCATCAATATGTGCAACGAGTTCACTGCACATGGGCCTGGAGGGGTGACAGGGCCCACTGCGCTGACACAGTGCACCCACGGATGTCCTAGGGTGCCAAGATGGGGGAGCGGTAACATGGTGGTATGGTGGTATGTCATATAATAATAAGGCCACCTTTTCCCAACAACAGTCAATGGTACACTTATGTCAGATAATTACATACATGTTAAAAGCCCCTCTCAGGTGCATACTATTATGTATCACTCAATCCGCCACCGTGGTTTCACTATTCATCCAACTGCCCCACACCCTATCAAATTTTTTGGTATGCCCCTGCTACTGTATGTAGCCTTGTATAAGGGTGCAACCTTATTAACCAAACCCTTCCACGCTGATACAGCTATAGGATTAGGCTTTTTCCATGATAACACTATAATTTTTCTAGCGTAATAGATTAGGATCGTCAGCAAGGTACGAGTTCCTCTTTTTGACCAGTTTGGTCAAAAATTGATTGTACCCCAATCCCAAAAGGCACACCTCTATTGTAGGCTGTATAGGAATAGCTGTTACTTCTGCTATACATTCTGCTATACATTCCGTGACTCCCTTCCAAAATACTTGAATGTTTGAACAATTCCAAAATATGTGCATGAAATCGGCAGTGAGGAAACTGCACCACCAGCAACCAGGTGACTAGGCAAGGAACATCTTAGCCAATCTAGCTGGAGTAAGATATATGCGATGCAGGAATTTAAATTGTATGAGTTGGTCTCTAGCAGAGACCAATCAAGTAAAGTTGATGTCCCCTAACATCATCCCAGTCATCCTCATCCATCTGGGGCAACACTTCACCCCACGCCGCCCTACACTTTGCAAGGAGATCTCTTCCCCCACCAAACAGTTGTTTATATATTGTAGACAAGGCCTTGTCCAAAGTTTCCTCCCTTATCAGAGACTCAACATCACTCATTTTCAGAGTAATACCATTTTTTGCACTTCTAGAGAGTGAAATTTATGTGCATTCTTCTTTGCAAAATAGCTCAAGCTCTGTCAGATTGGATGGAGAGCATCTGTGAACAGCCATTTTCAAGTCTTGCCACAGATTCTCAATTGGGTTTAAGTCTGGACTTTGACTGGGCCATGCTTACACATGAATATGCTTTGATCTAAACCATCCCATTGTAGCTCTGGCTGTTTAGGGTCGTTGTCCTGCTGGAAGGTGAACCTCCACCCCAGTCTCTAGTCTTTTGTAAACTCTAACCTGGTTGTCATCTAAGATTGCTCTGTATTTGGCTCCATCCATCTTCCCATCAACTCTGACCAGCTTCCCTGTCCCTGCTAAAGAAAAGCATCCCCATAACATGATGCTGCCACCACCATGTTTCATGGTGGGGATGGTGTGTTCAGGGTGATGTGCAGTTAAATTTTGGTCTCATCTTCTTCCACATGTTTGCTGTGTCTCCCATATGGCTTCTCACAAACTGCAAACATGACTTCTTATGTTTTTTTTTTTTTCAACAATTACTTTCTTCTTGCCACTCTTCCATAAAGGCTGGATTAGTGGGGTGCACAACTAACAGTTGTCCTGTGGACAGATTCTGCCACCTGAGCTGTGACTCTCTGCAGCTCCTCCAGAGTTACCATGGCTGCTTCTCTGATTAATGCTCTCTTTGCCCGGCCTGTCAGTTTATGTGAATGGCCATCTCTCGAGATTGAACAGTACTCCGTGAGATGTTTAAAGCTTGGGATATGTTTTTATAACCTAACCCTGCTTTAAACGTCCCCACAACTTTATCCCTGACCTGTCTGGTGTGTTCCTTGGCCTTCATGATGCTGTTAGCTCACTGATGTTCTCTAACAAACCTCTGGGGGCTTCACAGAACAGCTGTATTTATAGTGAGATTATATTACACATAGGTGGACTCTATTTAATAATTAGATTATTTCTGAAGAAAATTGGTCCCACTAGATTTTAGTTAGGGGTATCAGAGTAAAGGGGGCTGAATACAAATGCACGCCATGCTTTTCACATATTTATTTGTAAAAAAATGTGAAAACCATTTATCTCTTTTCTTCCACTTCACAATTATGTGCCACTTTGTGTTGGTCTGCCACATAAAATCCCAATAAAACACATTTACATTTTTAATTGTAACATGACAAAATGTGAAAAGTCATTTCAAGGCGTATGAATACTTTTTTAAGGCACTGTAGTGCCTTTAGCCCTCCTATATGCTTTGCATGAATGTCTACTGAGGGCATTCTTGGAGCTAATACCATGGCATTTGATTCTGATAGTAGCCTCCCTGGCAGTATTCCCGAGTCTGGCTCGAGGTGAGATTTCAGTACCAAAGCCAGGCTCGGGATTGCATCGCAGGATCCATGTAGAGGTTACTTACCTTGTCCCCTGGATCCTGCGATGTCTCCCCGCTGTGATCCGCGAGCGTTGTGACGCACCGGGACAGAGTTTGGCGCCAAATTCAAAAAGTAAAAAACACAGTAAAGACAGAGTATACTGTGATCTTACAGATTACAGTAGTACTGTACCAAATAATTATACATCCCCTTTGTCCCTAGTGGTTTGCCCAGTGTCCTGCATGCAGTTTTATATTATAAATACTATTCTTTCTGCCAGGAAACTGGAGATTGTCCATAGCAACCAAAAAATGTCAGTTTACCTCAAAAGGGCTTTTAGACCAGCTAGAAAACAGCGATAATAAATTAGAATCACTTACAGAATTGAGCGATAGTAATTTGTGGGGATATTCATCATCAAACACTAAAAGTAATAACAGCGACAATTCTGAAACTGAGCAAATTTCAGTGTTTTTGATTTGATTACATTATTGAATATTTTTTATTATTATTACATTATTATTTGTTATATTTATAGTCATTTATTATATTATAATTTATGATTTTATGTTTCAAACTTTATCATACCCGGGATGTCTACTAGACTCTGGTTTGGACAGATTTAAGTGAGTTATTTCTAAGAATTGCAGGCCTACAATATAAAACGCCAAATTTCCATGCAAAATAATGGTACCCCTTTCAGCACCTAAAAGCTGAAATAATCATACCGCCAGGGAGGTTAACACATCTTTGGTTACCTCCCTCTAAATTCCCACCTAAGCATAACTGTATTCTAGCTCATTCACTGTTACTCTGGGATGGTATAAAATACTCTGGGAAATTGACTTCTCCTCACCTATCAATAGTTGACACACTTCACTGTGCCTTTTTTTTTATCAAGCTTTGAGAACCCTGTTCTCGCAACCTCCTGGTATCCTACTCCAGTAACCTAGTGGAATATATTCCCAGTTATTTGCCCACTTGTTTCAAGGGCTGTTTGGAAACAGCCACGTTGACACATATTTGGTGGACCTGCCTCTGTGTACATAGGACTGTGGAAAAGAGTATACACTTTAATTTGCTATTTACTTGTATTCTGTGCCTTTTAAAACAGAAATGTAAGTCTTAAAGTAGTTTTAAAGCCTTAGGCTTGGTTCACATATAAGCCACATGTGGCTCACAGAAGGGGTCTGGTGTGCACTGGTTTACTGTTTCATGTCTAATTTCAGCCTGAATTTTGGGCTGAATTCGGACCTGAAATGGACCAAAAGATGCACCGGACCCGTGGCTACTGTGAATTGGATCCCGCATCCAATTCGCAATGGCGTGAACCCAGCCTCAAGGTTTTTTATACTTACCTGAGCCTGATCTTGATCCAGTGATGTGCACAAGAGCAGCGTCTCTCTCCCTTCTCACAGGCTAGATTGATAGCAGCGAAAGCCATTGGCCATCAGAGGAGTCTTCCTCTACTGGTGGCCATAGCTAGTTCAGGCTGTGAAAAGTGTATCACGGCCAGTTTTTTTTCTGCAATGTAAGCTCCCCCTCATTCCCTCCTACATCAAACAAGGTCCTTTCCTTGGTTAGCTAGTTGCCACGGGCTTGCATCTTTGACATTTTTGGTAGCAGCCGTAAAAATGTTAAAAAACGCAAGCCCATAGAAACTAGCTAACTGAGGCGTGGACCTTGTTTTGTTTGGCGTAGAAGAGGAAGAGGGGGAGTTTTGCACATATAAGACTGGCTGTGATACATTTTTCACAGTCTGCACTACCTCTGGCCACCAGTAAAGGAGACCCCACTCCAATATAACTGGATGAGAACACATGGGCAGGTACAAATCTTACATGCAATCTGGATAACTTTAAGGGTTGGGGAGCAGTCTAGCAATGAGCACACACTTTTGGGATTCCTCAAGCTATCCTCCAAACTAGAAATCTTGTGTTCATCATTCTTCCCACTGCCCATGCACACCAGGCACATGACCAGGGGCGTTGCTAGGTGGCAAAAGGACCAGGCGTTTCAGCCCGGAGTCCAAGGCCGGAAACGGGGGGGGGGGGGGGTGTTGTACGCAATGTAGTTTTTTTTTGGCTGGGCCGTGACACTGACGGTAGTGACTTACATACACTAACCTACCTACACTGACGGTAGTGACCTACCTACCTAACCTACCTACACTGATGATAGGGACCTACCTACACTCACCTGCCTGACCTACATACACTGGACATATACATACACTAACCTTGTCAGGTCACCTTGAGGCCAGGTGACAGATGCACATCGTAGGGATTAGGAGTGCACCGCAAGGTTGTGGACCCTACGGCTGACTGCTGCTGACGGAGGTCAAGGTGATAGGAAGGCAGGGCCGCTAGAACACCAAGATGGATCCCACCGGGGATAGAGCGAAAGATTCCCTGGGGCGTGGAGTCTAAGAGCCAGCAGGTGTTCACCAGAGCCTCTAGTGGTGAGGATGGACTTGGCTGCAACTGGCTCCAGGTCGCGACCCCCAAGGTCCCCCAGCTCACACCACAGTAGGTAATAGGAGGATAGGGATGGTGAGGGACAAAGCCAAGGTCGGGGCCACAAGCAGACAGGAATAGTCGGGAACACGCCAAAAGGTCAGGATCACAGGCAAACAGGGATGGTCAAGGACACGCCAAAGTCGATAACTGAATAACAGCAGAGCACACGGCAGGTAACAGGAAGCTAACACACAAAGGTTGATCAGCAGGGTTGGCTAGCATTGCACAGGTTAATATAGAGTTCTCTGATAGGAGCTAGGGTGGAGCCATGCCACAGGATGTATTATAAAAACAGTCAGGTGAGGGTCGGCTGGTCTCTAGAAATAAACACATGGAGACAGGTAAGCAGACGAACTCTATTGCATAACCATGACAGTACCCCCCCTCTTACGAGGCCTCCCCCTTCCCCGCCTGGGACCAGGTTTAGAAGGGAACTTCAAATGAAACTTCCTCAACAGACGAGGTGCAAAGACCTCAGAAGCCGAAATCCACGACCTCCCCTCAGGACCAAAACCTTTCCAGTGCACAAGGTACCGGAGAATGCCTCTACAGAGTCGGGAATCCAAAATTTGGCTAACCTCGTACTCCTGATCATCCTCAGAGACCGGTGCTATGGTAGAGAGAGGACGAGAGAACTTATTGAGGACTAAAGGCTTCAGAAGGGCAACATGGAAGGAGTTAGAGATTTTGAGGCTTTTGGGAATATGGAGCTTGAAACAAACTGGATTCAGTTTAGAAATTATGGTGTACGGACCAATGAATCTTGGGGCAAATTTGAGAGACGGAACCCGGAGTTTGATGTTCCTGGTGGAGAGCCAGACTTTGTCTCCTGGCTGGAGAGAAGGTGGCTTATGCCTGCGACGGTCAGCAAAACTCTTGAATTTGTTGGCAGCTTTCTGGAGGGAATCATGAACGTCAGCCCACATGGAATTGAATGATTCCTGAACAGTAGCCAAAGCTGGAATGTCAGAAGAACAAGTCATAGGAAGAGGAAGCTGAGGATGTCTCTCCATAAACAGTGACAAAGGGTGTTTTCTGAGTACTGACGTTGACATGATTATTGTGGGAGAACTCAGCCCACGGTAATAGTGATGCCCAATCATCATGATGGGCAGAGACCAAGGTACGGAGAAAGACCTCCAACTCCTGATTAACTCTCTCAGTCTGGCCATTGGATTGGGGGTGATAAGAAGAGGTGAAATCCAAGGGATTTACAAAAGGCTCTCCAAAAACAAGAAGTAAACTGCACACCCCTGTCCGAAACGACATGGGAAGGAACACCATGAAGGCGGAAAATCTCTCGTACAAAAATGGGAACCAAGGCAGGGGCAGAAGGGAGACCAGGAAGAGGAACAAAATGAGCCATCTTGGAGAACCGATCGATTACTACCCAAATGGCCGTATTATTCTCCGACAGTGGAAGATCAGTAATAAAATCCATGGCGATATGAGACCAGTGCTCCTTAGGAATGGGCAAGGGCATGAGAAGACCAGCAGGGGCTTGAATGGAATATTTAGACTGAGCACAGACGTGACAAGCCTTAACATAGTCTTTAACATCCAAACAGAGATTAGGGGCCACCAGTAGTGACGACTGATGAGCAGGAAGGATCGGAGGAACCCAGCATGACCTGCCACCTTGGAATCATGTCCCCAACGAAGGATCTTAGTTCTTAGCTCCGTGGGAACAAAGGTCTTACCAGGAGGAATTTTAGATTCCAGGGTGGTAGAATGGGCAACAATGCATGAGGTAGGAATGATCGGCTAAGGATCAGGGTTGGACTCTTCGTCCAAAGTGTCAAATGACCTAGAGAGCGCATCAGCTCGACCGTTGCAGGAACCAGGTTTGTATGTAATCGTGAATTTAAAATGGGAAAAGAAGAGACTCCACCTGGCCTGTCTGGGGTTCAGACGTTTAGCATTCTGTAGGTACTGTAGATTCTTATGATCAGTAAAGATCGTCATGGAGTAAGGTGAACCTTCCAAGAGATGACGCCACTCCTCCAACGCCAATTTAATTGTGAGAAGTTCCCGATCACCAATGGCATAATTTCTCTCTGCCTGAGAATTTTTTTTGGAGAAGAACGCACATGGTTGACGTTTCTTCTCAAAGTCCTGAAGAAGCACAGCTCCCACCCCCATCGAAGAAGCATCTACTTCAATAAAAAATGGGTCCTCAGGATTTGGTCTCCTCAAGAGAGGTCCAGAGATAAAGGCCTGTTTCAGATCGTGAAATGCAGAGACAGCCTCGGGAGGCCAGTCTTGGGCATTCGCACCCTTCTTGGTCAAAGGGATAATGGGCGCGGCAATGGAAGAGTAATTCCTTATGAACTGCCTATAATAATTTGTGAAGCCAAGAAAATCGCTGTGTGGCCTTGAGGCTAGCGGGAAGGGGCCAGTTGGTAATGGCTGAGACCTTTCCGGGATCCATGCGAAGACCCGCACTAGAAACAAAACATCCCAGAAACAGGACCTCGGAACATTCAAAGGAACATTTCTGCATCTTGGCATAGAGATTGTTCTTTCTAAGGCGCTGAAGTACGGTGCGTACATGGTTTCTGTGAGCAGGCAGATTTTCGGAAAAGATGGGAATATCATCCAGATAGATGACAACAAACTGGTACAGTAGGTCCCTGAATATTTCATTGACGAAGTTCTGGAACACAGCTGGAGCATTATACAAACCAAAAGGCATAACCAGGTATTCGTAATGCCCGTCCCTAGTGTTTAACGCAGTCTTCCATCCGTCACCTTCCCGTATACGAATGAGATTGTATGCACCTCTGAGAGCCAACTTAGTGAAAATGGAAGCCCCCTTCAACCTGTCGAATAGCTCAGATATTAGAGGTAAGGGGTATCGGTTTTTAATAGTCACTGCATTTAAACCTCTATAGTCGATGCAGGGTCTGAGGGTACCACCCTTTTTGGCAGCGAAAAAGAACCCTGCTCCTGCAGGCAATGAGGATTTCCAGATGAAACCTCTCTCCAGATTCTCGGCGACATACTCAGACATGGCCTGGGTCTCTGGAATGGACAGAGGGTAGATACGACCCCTGGGCAGGGTTGCTCCAGGGACAAGGTCAATAGCACAGTCAAAAGATCTATGGGGAGGAAGCACCTCAGCAGACTTCTTACAGAACACATCCCCGAAATCGCTGTATGCCGCGGGAAGATCAGACGATACGGATGTGGTGGCAATGGGAAGTTTCCCCTTGGGGCTCACCTTGAGAAGACAAGACGAGAAACACGAAGGGCCCCAAGCCAGGATCTGCCCAGAGACCCAGTCCACATGTGGCGAGTGGAGCTGTAGCCAAGGAAGGCCCAATACAATGGGGTAGAGGCCTTGGGAAGGATGAGGAAGGAGATCCACTCCTGGTGGAGTATCCCTACCGACATCCTAATAGGTAGCGTCTGGAAACGGATAGGACCCCCTGGGAGCACAGTGCCATCAATTGCCAAGACTACCAGTGGCGTAGCGAGGGGAGAAAGGGTAAGCTTCATAGAAGAAGCAGTTCTCCAATCCATAAAATTGCCGGCAGCTCCGGAGTCCAGATATGCTAGGACCGATTGGGGAGAAGTGCCTACATGGAGGAACACCGGAAGAAGAAGACGAGAAGGTGATGCTTCTGGGTCCAATACTCCACCTTCCAAATGTATTACCCGAGAGTTTCCCGGACGAAGCAAGCAGCAGTCACGAAAATGACCCTTGCCACCACAATAAAGACACAAGCCCAGAGTTCTGCATCTGGCACGTTCTTCGGGGGTTAGTCTGGTCCGGCCCAGCTGCATGGGTTCCTCAACAGACAGAGGATGCTCCACAGGGTGACGGGAAAAAATTTCAGACTGACTAGGACCTAGGGGGTGCTGGCGTCTTTTTTCTAAGGACCTCTCCTGGAAACGAATGTCAATCTGATTGCATAAGGAAATTACATCGTCCAGACCGGCGGGAATAGCTCTTCCTGCTAATTCGTCCTTCACTCAGTCAGAGAGGCCATGTAAAAAGGTTGCAACCAGGGCCTCATTGTTCCAGCTCAATTCAGCTGTGAGGATACGGAACTGAAGTGCATATCGTCCCACAGAACAAGATTCTTGACGAAGGAGTAAAAGGGCACTAGCCGCAGAAGAAACCCGAGCTGGCTCCTCGAAGATATTACGAAAGAGCTTCAAGAAGTTGGACAGGCTGTTAACCACCGGATCATTATTCTCACACAGGGGAGCACCTCATACATGTGTTATGTCATTGGCCATGTGGTGGGACTATGTTTGCACAGCTATTAATTATTTTGTGGCTGCAAATTTGACCTGTAGGTTTGCAAAGTTCGCCTCCCATTGAAGTCAATAGGGCCCGCCGCGAACGTTCCGGTTCGCGAAATATCGGCCGCGTTCGCGGTCCGCGTTCACGAAACGTCCCGTCGGAAGTTCGTCCATCACTAGCAAAGAGCTAACAGCTCCAGACCATCGAGATGACAGGATGTCCGTGTAAAGTATTCTTGTATCTCTCCTAACCTTTTCTATCCTAGGAATTGTCTTATAATATTGATAGCCTGTGTATGTTCATTGTAACCATATTTAAGTTCGGCCTAAATAATTTTGGTAACCTGACAACAATGTACCTGTACCATCACTTGAAATATTTGATCATTTCTAATTATTTTTACTTTTCTTTTCTGTATGAATAAATGTAATTGGTTATCTTTTGGCACCGTTTTCGTTAATTTTTTCTTATATTGACAAAGGTTTAATCACTTATTTTATGTATCGTTAATCAGTTAACTGAGGTATAAACATTGCCAACACACATTTCATACCAGCCCCATAGCATTAATATACTAGCCCAACCGCACAACGTCATTATTTTCTTAACAGAGAGACCCGCTCCAGGTATCTTGGCCACGATATCTTTTCCCCCAACAGGTAACGGGTGGCGGCTCAGTATGCAGATAGCATATAGCAGAAAAAATTATCTGGATGGCCGCACTCCAACAAAATTCTCTTTATTAATAACAATCCATACAGCAAAAAAGGATAACACCGTGACTACCGGTGCTTACTCATAGCTCATTATTTTCTTGTTCATAAAAGCAGCGGTGACTGGTGCTCAAAAATATTTTTTTTTGGGGGGGGGCGCAAACAAACTGGAAAATTATGAAAACACTGAAAAAAAACACATCAATTGCAGCTACTTTGCCCATCATATGCAGCCACTGTGCCCATACAATTCAGCCTCTGTGCCCATAAAATGCAGCCACTGTGCCCATAAAATGCAGCCACTGTGCTCATCATATGCAGCCTCTGTGCCCATCATATTCAGCTTCTGTGCCCATCATATGTGGCCTCTGTGCCCACCATATGCAGCTTCTGTGCCAGTCATATGCAGCTTCAGTGCCAGTCATATGCAGCAAAATGCTGGCAACGAAAAATGCTGAAAAAAACTAGTGTGGGATCCCCCCAATCCATACCAGGCCCGAACATGCAGCCCGGCAGGTCAGAAAAGGGGGGTGAGCGAGCGGCCCCCTAAACCTTGCAATGTCCTTAACTTGGGGGGTGCTTTGGGTCCTCTTCCCCATAACCCTGGCCCGGTGGTTGTGGGAATACAGGGGGTGATTTATCGAATCTGGAAGTCCCCTTTAACAAGGGACCACCAGACCCCTGCCCCCTGTCTGAATGGGTATGGGGTACAAAAAACTACTTATCCACCAAAAAAGTGTAAAAAGTAAAATAAAAACACAATCGTTTTTGACAATTCCTTTATTAAAAAAATAAACCACTAACGGCAACAAAAAAACAAGCTCTGCATCCAATGTAGCTTCCCCGTCTGCCACTTTTTGATGAATAAATTGGGTTACTATATACACCATATTCATTTACATAGGGGGAGCTGGGATCTGGGAGCTCCCTTGTTAAAGGGGGCTTCAAGATGTGGATAAGTCACCCCCCTGCACCCCTACAATCAATGGGCAATGGTTGTGGGGAAGAGGCCCTTGTCCTCATCAACATAGCAACCCCCAACCCATGTTGAGGGCATGTGGCCTAGTATGGTTAAGGAGGGGGGGTTGCAGGGAAGGAATTAGCTGGATTCCTCCATCAACACAGGCAGTGTTGATGTGGGAATCCTCCCAGCCATTGTCTTCTCCCAGCGGGGGGGGGGGGGGGGGTGCAAGGGATATGGTTGCCTATTAATTACACAGCGGGGGAAGCCATCCGCACTGGGAGAAGATAGTTATTATTGCTAGCGGCTATTGTAAAACACAGCATGCTGGTTGTACCCAAGTTGATCGATCAGCTTGGTACATTCAGCCTGCCCATACAGGCCGAGATTCGAATCGTGTATGGCCTGCCTTAGAAAAGAGGCTTTGCCTCTTGTTACATAACAAAAACTATGTAGTCAGGCAAACACTCCTTATCTCTGTAATGACCAGTTAACCCTTGCAGCATGCGTGTGTGTGTGTGTGTGTGTGTGTGTGTGTGTGTGTGTGTGTGTGTGTGTGTGTGTGTGTGTTCACTGTAAAGCCTAGTACACACCAATAGTTTTTTTTCGTTCATCCCAGCAGAGCTGAATGAAAAAAACCTGAGGAGCTGCTGTACTAACTATCCAACGTTGGTAACTATGTCAGCCAACTAATGGGTGTCCCATGATGTTGTAATCACAAGGTAGAAAAGTGCAATTGAATACTATAGTGTTTGTCACAGACAGGCTATGGAATCCCAGATCCTGTCAAAGGGGTTTTATGTAAATTTCGGGAAAGTTAACCACTTTCAGACCGGACCATTTTGCTGGCTTAAGACCAGACCACTTTTTGCGATTCAGCACTGCGTCCCTTTAACTGACAATTGCGCGGTCGTGCCACATGGCTCCCAAACAAAATTAACGTCCTTTTTTTCCCACAAATAGAGCTTTCTTTTGGTGGTATTTTATCACCTCTGCAGTTTTTATTTTTTGCGCTATAAACAAAAATAGAGCGACAATTTTGAAAAAAACTCATTCTTTTTTACTTTTTGTTATAATAAATATCCCTCAAACATATATAAAAAAACATTTTCTTCCTCAGTTGAGGCCGATATGTATTCTTCTATATATTTTTGGTAAAAAAAAAATCACAATAAGCGATTATTGATTGGTTTTCACAAAATTTATAGCATTTACAAAATAAGAGATAGTTTTATGGCATTTTTATTAATTTTTTTTTTTTACTAGTAATGGCGGCGATCAGTGATTTTTATTGTGACTGCGACATTATGGCAGACACATCGGACATTTTTGACACATTTTTGGGATCATTGTCATCTATACAGCAATCAGTGCTATACAAATGCACTGATTCCTGTGTAAATGACACTGGCAGTGAAGGGGTTAACCAGAGGGTGGCAGTGTAGGGGTTAAGTGTGTCCTAGGGGCGTGTTACTAACTGTGGGGGGCATGGCTATGTGTTAGTGAACACTGATCTCTGCTCCAATCATCAGTGTCACTTGTTGCTAGGCAGAACGGGGAGATGCTGTTTACATCAGCATCTCCCCGTTCAGCCTCCCCGTGAGACGATCGCGGGTATCCCCGTGGCGATCGAGTCCACGGGACCAGCGACCAGACTCATGGGGGTCCCGAGCAGGGAGCACACGATGGCAGGGCAGCAATTACAAATGGACATACCTGTACGCCAGTTTGCCTGCCCGTGCCATTCTGCTGACGTACATCATCGTGCGCCGGTCGGGAAGTGGTTAAAGTGCAATTAAAGGCAGCCTATTAATTTTTAGCGAATCATTGCCACGGCTCATAAAAATTACACAAATTAGCCTGTGCCACGGGATTTTGTTAGTGATGCTGGGAGGAGTCTTGCAGAGCTAGCACATCATTGTCTTCCACTCTGCGTCTCCTCCAGAGAACTACAGTTCCCATGATTCAATCGGCAGTGGACCGTGGCATAGGTGAGACATGGGCAGGGCATAGGCGGACTCAATGTATGAAAAGTGGGTGGAGCCATGGCAAGTCTTTTAGGTTGATTGGCACACTGGTGGTTTCTAAGGAAAGGAAGCAACGCCCCCTATTGACGTTGCGTCGCCACGCTGTAGTCTCTTAACAGCGGCATAATGCAAAAGGGGACAACAGAATGGTTTGGAAAACAAGGAAGCTTCGTTGTCTCTACAATAAAGCTGACAAGCTGGAGGAGGTGCAGGTAAATTTCTTTGTCTACTTGCATTCAGATTACAAAGAAAGGCAGACATATTTTACATCCTTTTTACTTTAATACCTTCTACTTTAAGGGGAGAAGGAAAAGAATAGGGAGACTCTTTTGTATCAGGTCTCCTGTTTCTGACCATCTCTTATATCCTGTGTGTATTGTCTGACCTTCTCTTGCATCATGTCTGTAGTGTCTGACCATCTTTTGTATCATGTCTGTAGTGTCTGACCATCTCTTTTATCATGTCTGTAGTGTCTGACCATCTCTTGCATCATGTCTGTAGTGTCTGACCATCTCTTGTATCATGTCTGTAGTGTCTGACCATCTTTTGTATCATGTCTGTAGTGTCTGACCATCTCTTGTATCATGTCTGTAGTGTCTGACCATCTCTTGCATCATGTCTGTAGTGTCTGACCATCTCTTGTATCATGTCTGTAGTGTCTGACCATACCTTGTATCATGTCTATTGTCTCACTATCTCTTGTATCATGTCTGTAGTGTCTGACCATCTCTTGTATCATGTCTGTAGTGTCTGACCATCTCTTGTATCATGTCTGTAGTGTCTGACCATCTCTTGTATCATGTCTGTAGTGTCTGACCATCTCTTGTATCATGTCTGTAGTGTCTGACTATCACTCATATCACGTCTGTAGTGTCTGACCATCTCTTGTATCATGTCTGTAGTGTCTGACTATCACTTGTATCGTGTCTGTAGTTTATGACCATCTCTTGCATCCTGTCAGTAGTGTCTGACCACCTCTTGTATCCTGTCTATTGTGTCTGACCATCTCTTGTGTCATGTCACTTATCAAGAAAGTTTAAGCCATGTATACACTATTCTTTGTTTCCTCTACCCTGTGGGTTGAATGAAAAAACTGTCAGCTCCGGTCTGAACCGTTGTACTAACCATTCAAGGCTGCAGAACTGATGTGTCCTGACAGGGGGACGACCCTCTCACCTAGAACACTCCAATCAGCTCTTTTTGCCATTAGCTGCGAGTGCTGATTAGGAGTCGGCCGGCTGCTGGTTTTCCAGCATGCACGTCCAGCAGAAGCCATCCAAATGGCCAGCTTCTGTCAGGCAGACTGACATACACATAGGTCGAATGTCTGACTTTTTGTTATAACCGGCAGTTTTCTCCTGCCATTCGGCCCGTGTGTACCTGGCTTAAAGTGGTTGTAAAGCTTCAAGGCTTTTCACCTTAAAATGTTACTAAACCCACAACAGTAAAATCAGTCTGTATATTCAGTATGCTTGTTATACTCACTGTGGAACCTAAGGGGTTAATCCTCTGCATTGCGTAAAATGGCTGCTTGATCTTGTATGCACAGATTCTCCCCTCCCTGCACTGTCCCCCTGGACAAGTCAGAGTAACACAGAGCCTTAGGAGTCACTTTGCACATGCTCGGTTTGGTGTGTATTGCTGGAGAGGGTTTTTTTTCTTGGAAGTGTGCATGGATTAGCATCAATCAGAACTGTCCAGACATGTCCAGACAGAGGGTCAGGAGCCCTGCAGACTCATAAGACAGCTCAGTGCAGTATGAAAACTCCTCCTACAAGCTTCACCAGGAACCTATAGAAATCACAAGACTGTTATATACTGCTGGTGAGAAAAGGTATTTAGCTAGTCTGAGAAGCAGAAGAGAGGAAGCGATGTGCAGGAGGAGTATGGAGTGATACTCAGAAGAGAGGAAGTGATGTGCAGGAGGAGTATGGAGTGATACTCAGAAGAGAGGAAGTGATGTGCAGCCGGAGGAGTATGGAGTGATACTCAGAAGAGAGGAAGTGATGTGCAGGAGAAATGGAGTGATGTATATACTGGATGTATATATGGTCCCAAATTGCAATGTTCTGATCACTTGGACATCCCATAAGTCCCCATCCCTGTCCAAGTTTAATACCCCTCAATAAAATAAACAAAAACAAAATGCAAGGACTGCTTTATTGTCTCTGAAGAGTGTAAAAAGTGTGTGCCTGGCTGGGCAGGGTGACAGGTGGACTACTATACTCAGCAGCCCTCACAAATGTACCGTTACATAAGTATAGGCATGTTTATTATTTTTACTAAAAAAAAACAAGGGATCTCAGGAGCAAGCGAGAAAGGGCAGCTACATTCCTACATACAGAGGAACCATGGAGAACGAACGTGGCCACCCTCTAACAGGAAGTCAGATCACAGCAGCAAAAAAAACAAAAACGGAATTTGGAGGAGGCTGAGAACAATAGAAGGTACTTTTTGAGTTAAGACTACATACATAAATTTTTTTTTTTTTTTTTTTTTTTTAACCAGAGTGTCATATTAATCTAAGCAGTGTTTGTTTACTTTTACAACAAACGTTTTAAAAATGATTGAATTTTCTTTAAAAAAAAAAAAAATACATTTTAGCATTTTTTTTTATTATTATTTCAGACATCTTATTGGATTACGTAAAAAAAAAAAAATCTGTCCATGCATAGCCAGCATGAGACTGAATATTGCACATTAGACTGTAAGTTTCTGCAGTGTATGTGAATGAAATCTGTACAGCCCCCCCATGTGTAAATTAAAAAGAACAAAGCAAGGACAAATTAATCAGGGTCTGGGGGTTTTGCCAAAAGCATTTTAGAGATAATAATATAATGTAGTTGAACAGGTGAAAAGCAATGGAAAACCCTTTTTTTTTAATTTCTATATTTACATTTACATATTTCGTAGTATTACAATTCTGTTTTAAAATGCTGACTGATCCCATTGTCTATATACCCTGGAGGCTATACGCTTTACAGTAGTCATGGTCTGTACTTTGAACTGTGCACTGTTGTCTTGCCTTATGGGAGGGTACTATTACAGCACATTCTTCCCAGCAGTTTGCTAGAGATGTGCGAGTTTCCTCCTATAGTATTTATAGTGAATGGAGAGCTGGTTATGAAAACACCTCTGAGCGTTTGAGAAGTCTCCTCTGCCAGTCATCTTTAACCATGCAGTGCACACAGGACCTGGACTTTTATTTGAGTTCTACGCTTATCATTGTTGGGCTATTGTTTCTTCTCCGTCAACTGACTGAACCAGCTGGATATGGGAAACATGTTCCTAAAAAAACTAAGACAAACTTTACTCTGATTTCAGCCAAATACGGCTGGTTTATTCAGGAATCGCCATCATTCTTTGTACCTGTATTGATAGTGCTATACAATCAACAATGGGACACTCTGGGAAGTAAGATGCTCCTGGTGATGTTCTGCGGACACTACTTTCAAAGGTAAGACATCGAAAAAGTATTATTATGTAGGACAGGTAAGATATAAGTCTCATTAGAACTATTATGTCAGTGTACTACTTCCAAGGTATCATTAGTGGGTGTGTTAAGCTGAACTCCATAACAGTTCGCATAACATGTGAACCAGACCGGCTTTGGAGCCAGTTCACACGTCTGGGGCGGCCGTGGTCTGTTTTTGAAAAAGGTCCTGCGTGATTTTGGGTCCAGTTTAGGTGCAAATTCAGGTAAAAATTTGCACCTGAATCGCACCTGCACCGGTGCACAAAACGCACTAGACCCCAGACTGCAACCTGCAGCTGGAAATGCGTGAACCTAGCCTTCGAGATAATTTAAAGCAGTTTTACTTACCTTACTACTTTCCACCACAGGCTTCATTCTCTCTCCGGCGCTCTATTGGTTGTAGACACTCTGGCCCCGGGTGCAATGAAGGACCAGCAGTCCTCGGTTGTAAATGAGGACACCGAGGGCTCATCCACAACCCAAAGGGAGAGGAGAGCACTGGCTTCCAGGGAATCAAGGGATAAACTATGTAAAACTGCCTCTTAATGGTAAACTAGACAAAGATGAGCATTTACCCTTGCAGTGCAGAGAGAGCACCACTGCAAGGGTAACTTGGTATTTTCTTTGGAGTGAGTTCAGCTTTAAAGGAGAAGTATGGGCAAAGCTCATTTTGCCCTGATTCTCCTATGGAACACCAGAATGCAGTTAGATCTGCACTCCTGTGACCCATTTTTGGCCAACAGTGAGTGTCCCTATTTTACAGTTGAGATCCACCCAGATGCCTGGACCTGGCAGCTGGCTCTGTTTCTTAGCGAGCTGCTGGGAGACTGAGCAAGCCACTCTCACCCCTTCCACAGCCCAATATTCCAGTAAGCGCTGGAGGGGCAGAGCAGAGAGCCGGTGACTGACAGAGCAGAGGGGAGACTGAGCGATCAGCGGTGTTTGGTCGCTCAGTTCTCAGGGCAAAGCCAGTGAGAGACAGATGCAGCATCGGATTGATGTTACATCCACCTAGGTGAGTATAAATGTTTTTTTTTTCTGAACTCTATACTTCTCTTTTAAACTCAAACCAGACAATCCTGTAAGTTAGCAATCTTGTCCCAACTGAATACAGGTTGCATGAAAGAAATTCAGAAAATCTGAGGTATGCTGCAGGCAGAATCGTTTACTTTCTGTACATCAAGAGGCAGCTCCTACTTAATTTTGAACTGTGACTGCCATGGGTTTAGGTCCAGTGTACTCCGATGTGCTGAAGTGGCATATACCGGTACTCATTTATCTAAGAGTACTATTAAGTTCCAAATATCCCTGTATTTGACATGGCACGCAACACTTTTGGTTGAGGTTCTCCTCAACCAATAAAACTCTATATGGTGCTATATTATTTTGCACTCGTTCTAGTGAACAGTTTGTGATTTGGTGCCTTATTTCATTTATCTTCACTAATTTGATAACTTGAAAAATTGTAAATGTAATACATTCCCACTATATATGCTATATTGCAGAGACCTTGACTGAATATGTATAAGGCCCCATGTACACTGCTGTTGCTAAACGCACAATCAGTGACCATGTACACAGTTTTGTTTTACAGTTGTTTTAAGGCAGTTGCGTTTAACAGCCTTTCTTTGAAGGCAAAAAAATTGAGTTCAGACGCCGAAGATTTCCACATTTCAGACGCCAAACACCGCTAAATGTGGCTATTCGACGTTTTTATTTATTAGCGTTTTTTAAAGGTACCCAATTTTATGGACATTGAAACATTAAAAAATGATGAAAAACAATGAGAAAACATAAAAAGAACAAAAAAAGTTTAAAAACTGGTAATTGCTTGCAATGATTCGTAGACCATATATAGCCCTTGATCCAATCCAATACACCACTAGCAATGTTGTTTTACAAAGTATAATTGTAATTTGACTCATACGTTGTTAGATATGAAAAAATATGACCCCACAATTAAGCCTGACCACCGATGTGATCAAACATAGTTTTATGAAATTTGATAGTCACCAACAGACGTTCCTCTGGTGGCACACTTTTTCTAGTAGAATGTCAAATGAGGCAATGGACATGCGTGTAAAATTAAAAAAAAATATCGGGGTAGGTATGCAGCTGTACATACATGTTGGTAAAATATCCTACTGGCGTGCGCTTCGCGATCAATGGATGGGTCCAGTAGCGCCGAACGCTGGTCCTCACATGCAATTTTTGGCGCCATTCTAGCCTCATCTAGAGCAACATCAGGAGCATTTCCTCACATATGCTCTTTATGGGATCCATTGTAAAAAAAAAAAAATACAGAAATGTGGACAAATACAAGGACGTTGCTGCTCTCTCTGCTGCTGCTACTCACTCTGATCTCACAAAATGGCTGAAATAGTTAAATAAAACCTTTTTTTGAGCTTGGGGAGGGTCTTATGATATTATCTTTTCTGAATGCAGCTAAACGCGGCATGATGGGTGTTTCTAAACGCCGGTTTTAAGCTTTCAAAACAAACGCTCAGAGGACTTTGCCTCAGCGTCCCATGTACATAGAGCCTAACATAAGTGCTGTCTTTGTCTGCATTGATGTGGTTTTATACCCATTTCAATATCTTGTCACAACAGACAAAATGACTTTGTCATTCAGTTTCTGTTGGTCAAATGACCCTGTAAACACATATTTTGAGCAGCTGTTTAATGCTGAGAATACACACAATGATAAACATTCCATCGATCATAGATTTCACTAAGGCTGGCCATACACGATTCCTTTTTTTTTTTTTTTTTTTATTCAACCAGCAGGTTCCTTCATCTACACATTTGAGGCAGAAGGGGAAATCCTTCCTGCTGTGGTATGGTATTCTGACAACAGCCCTCACCACCATCAGAATACAATGATCAGTTTTCCCGGCTATAGCCAACAGCACTGATCATCCGGGGGAAAACCTGACAGGCTGGTTGTACACAAGTTGATCTGTCGGACAACTTGTGTACGACCAGCCTGCCCATACATGGATCGAAATACAGTTGCTTCCTACTGAACTGGACACATTTTCGATTCTCATATTCAGTTGATTTGTGCAAGGACTGGTCATTTTGTTTTTCATAACCATGATTGTTATTTGACCAAACAATTTAAAGAGTATAATTATTTTTCTCAAAGATTTTGTATTGCATGTGTATAGCCAGTATTACTCTTTGTATATTATATCAATAAGGATTGTTTTAAACTACTCATTTTTTTTGGGTAATATACAGTTGAGTAACCAAGCTTTGTGTTCAGCAAATATTTGACGTAACTCTCATGCCCACAAAACAATGTTTCAACTATTGTTCTGTATTACAGCACACGTGTTTTCAAGGACAGCATGTCTGCTTAAACCGTTTTCATTTCCTATCAAACACTGTGTAAAAGGAATTTGTGTTGTGCTCTGAATTGACAGAACTAGATCAAGTTGGGATTTTCTACTTTCATTTTATTACTTTCTGGCCATATTAACACACTAAGTTTGTTAAAATGATACCCACAAAGCATATTAGGCTTAAACACTGCTAAAATTAATGTCACAGCATATCACAGAAATGCTGAACCAGTAGTCAGGAGATGCCATATACCATCGAGATCATTTCAACAGTAAGTGGGCTAGATAAATAGAAGTGAATGTCCCAGTAACAAAAGTGTAGATGTGGGTTCATTTTAACAAAAGCTGAGATGTGGCATAACCTGTAAAATTTGTATGACTGCAGATATATTTTAATTCCGTAGTGTTAAAGATAGAGTATTTTCCTAATCCAATCAATCAATAGTAAACAGATGTTCCCAAATTAGAATTTGAAAGGAAAGAGCAGATTTGTAGACCAATATTGACACCAAGATGCTAATGACATTCTTATATCCTTGTAGATATAGAAAAAGCTGGGTATACATGGACCGAAAATCGTCCGTTTTGTATGTGCTTTAACATTTTGTGTAATTATTTTGTTTGTACATATTTTATACACTGCCCACATTCAGGATATTAAAGCATACAATTAATAAATGGCATCTGCGTACTAGGTTGGACTCATGAAATGAAATAGAAACAAAGGAAAAGAATGGGTCTATGTTGGACTGATATCCCTGGAGAGATTGTTGCATTGTAGTATCTATGTGCTTGGTCTAAGCTCTTCACTGATCTGAATGCAATTGTACTGTGTGTTGGCAGATTGCATTTAGATTGTAAGCTAGCAGATCTGCCAGACAGAGATGTGTGTGTGAATGGTTGCCTAGCAGACCAGTCAGAGGACAAACTGCTAGGTGGTGGCAAGCTACCTTAGGTCATGTGCATGGGCGTCAGGAGGGGGTGGCTGGGGGGGCTGAAGCTCCGAATGTGACCGCCCAAAGCTCCGAGTGTCAGCTCTGCAGGGTAGCCCCGAGCGCCGCGGTGAGCACGCCGGAACCAATCTGATCCCGAGCGCCGCCAAGTGTGGCCGATTGCGGCCGAGTGCCAAAGCAGGTCCTGCCTTCTGAAGCCTGCACGTCTATGATGGGTGTCCCACTGGTCCAATGCCGGGACCGTGGAATGTGTGACGTCCATCATAGGTGCTGTTGGCTCCAGAATGCGGGAATTACAAAGCCGCTGCCGCTCCACATACCCGCTTGGCGCTCGGGTGAGCCGCTCTCCTCTCCTCCTCTGAGGACTGACTGCTGTGACACCGCACACCACGGCTGAGACAGGTCAGTGTGTGTTAATGTCAGTGTGTGTTAATGTCAGTGTAGGTAGGTCAGTGTGTTAATGTCAGTGTAGGTAGGTCAGTGTGTGTTAATGTCAGTGTAGGTAGGTCAGTGTGTGTTAATGTCAGTGTAGGTAGGTCAGTGTATGTAAATGTCAGTGTATGTAAATGTCAGTGTAGGTAGGTCAGAGTATGTAAATGTCAGTGTAGGTAGGTCAATGTGTGTTAATGTCAATGTAGGTAGGTCAGTGTGTGTTAATGTCAGTGTATGGTAGGTCAGTGTAGGTAGGTCAGTGTATAGGTAGGTCAGTGTAGGTAGGTCAGGCAAGTCAGTGTAGGTAGGTCACTAACGTTAGTGTATGTAGATTAGTGTATGTATATGTCCAGTGTATGTAGGTCAGGCAGGTGAGTGTAGGTAGGTCCCTATCGTCAGTGTAGGTAGGTAGGTTACTACCATCAGTGTAGGTAGGTTAGTGTATGTAAGTCACTACTGTTAGTGTCACGACCCAGCCAAAAAAAACTTGCATTGCGTACAACAACACCCCCCCCCCCCCCCCCCCCGTTTCCGGCCTTGGACTCCAGGCTGAAGCCCCTGGTTCTTTTGCCACCTAGCAACACCCCTGTTCATGTGCCTGGTGTGCATGGCAGTGGGAAGAATGATGAACACAAGATTTCTAGTTTGTGGGATAGCTTGAGGAATCCCAAAAGTGTGTGCTAATTGCTAGGGACGGCTCCCAAACCCTTAAAGTGATCCAGATTGCATGTAAGATTTGTACCTGCCCATGTGTTCTCATCCAGTTATATTGGAGTGGGGTCTCCTTTACTGGTGGCCAGAGGTAGTGCAGACTGTGAAAAATGTATCACAGCCAGTCTTATATGTGCAAAGCTCCCCCTCTTTCTCTTCTATGCCAAACAAAACAAGGTCCACGCCTCAGTTAGCTAGTTTCTATTGGCTTGCATTTTTTAACATTTTTACGGCTGCTACCAAAAATGTCAAAGATGCAAGCCCATGGCAACTAGCTAACCAAGGAAAGAACCTTGTTTGATGTAGGAGGGAATGAGGGGGAGCTTACATTGCAGAAAAAAAACTGGCCATGATACACTTTTCACAGCCTGAACTAGCTATGGCCATCAGTAGAGGAAGACTCCTCTGATGGCCAATGGCTCTCGCTGCTATCAATCTAGCCTGTGAGAAGGGAGAGAGACGCTGCTCTTGTGCACATCACTGGATCAAGATCAGGCTCAGGCAAGTATAAAGGGGGCTGGGGGGATCCCAGACAGAGGGAGTTTTTTACCTTAATGCAGAGAAATCATTAAAGTTAAAAAACCCTGAGGCTGGGTTCACACCATTGCGAATTGAATGCGGGATCCAATTCACAGTAGCCACGGGTCCGGTGCATCTTTTGGTCCATTTTAGGTCCGAATTCAGCCCAAAATTCAGGCTGAAATTAGACATGAAACAGTGAACCAGCGCGCACCAGACCCCTTCTGTGAGCCACATGTGGCTTATATGTGAAACAAGCCTAAGGCTTTAAAACCAATTTAAGACTTACAATTCTGTTTTAAAAGGCACAGAATACAAGTAAATAGCAAATTAAAGTGTATACTCTTTTCCACAGTCCTATGTACACAGAGGCAGGTCCACCAAATATGTGTCAACGTGGCTGTTTCCAAACAGCCCTTGAAACAAGTGGGCAAATAACTGGGAATATATTCCACTAGGTTACTGGAGTAGGATACCAGGAGGTTGCGAGAACAGGGTTCTCAAAGCTTGATTAAAAAAAAAGGCACAGTGAAGTGTGTCAACTATTGATAGGTGAGGAGAAGTCAATTTCCCAGAGTATTTTATACCATCCCAGAGTAACAGTGAATGAGCTAGAATACGGTTATGCTTAGGTGGGAATTTAGAGGGAGGTAACCAAAGATGTGTTAACCTCCCTGGCGGTATGATTATTTCAGCTTTTAGGTGCTGAAAGGGGTACCATTATTTTGCATGGAAATTTGGCGTTTTATATTGTAGGCCTGCAATTCTTAGAAATAACTCACTTAAATCTGTCCAAACCAGAGTCTAGTAGACATCCCGGGTATGATAAAGTTTGGAACACAAAATCATAAATTATAATATAATAAATGACTATAAATATAACAAATAATAATGTAATAATAATAAAAAATATTCAATAATGTAATCAAATCAAAAACACAGAAATTTGCTCAGTTTCAGAATTGTCGCTGTTATTACTTTTAGTGTTTGATGATATCATGAATATCCCCACAAATAACTATCGCTCAATTCTGTAAGTGATTCTAATTTATTATCGCTGTTTTCTAGCTGGTCTAAAAGCACTATTGAGGTAAACTGACATTTTTTGGTTGCTATGGACAATCTCCAGTTTCCTGGCAGAAAGAATAGTATTTATAATATAAAACTGTATGCAGGACACTGGGCAAACCACTAGGGACAAAAGGGATGTGTAATTATTTGATACAGTACTGTAATCTGTAAGATCACAGTATACTGTATCTTTACTGGGTTTTTTACTTTTTGAATTTGGCGCCAAACTCTGTCCCCGTGCGTCACAACGCTCGCGGATCACAGCGGGGAGACAACGCAGGATCCAGGATACAAGGTAAGTAACCTCTACGTGGATCCTGCGATGCAATCCCGAGCCTGGCTTTGGTACTGAAATCTCACCTCGAGCCAGACTCGGGAATACTACCAGGGAGGCTACTATCAGAATCAAATGCCATGGTATTAGCTCCAAGAATGCCCTCAGTAGACATTCATGCAAAGCATATAGGAGGGCTAAAGGCACTACAGTGCCTTGAAAAAGTACTCATACCCCTTGAAATGTTCCACATTTTGTCATGTTACAATTAAAAATGTAAATGTGTTTTATTGGGATTTTATGTGGTAGACCAACACAAAGTGGCACATAATTGTGAAGTGGAAGGAAAGAGATAAATAGTTTTCACATTTTTTTACAAATAAATATGTGAAAAGCATGGCGTGCATTTGTATTCAGCCCCCATCTAACTAAAATCTAGTGGGACCAATTTTCTTCAGAAATCATCTAATTATTAAATAGAGTCCACCCTATGTGTAATAGAATCTCAATATAAATACAACTGTTCTGTGAAGCCCTCAGAGGTTTGTTAGAGAACCTTAGTGAGATAACAGCATCATGAAGGCCAAGGAACACACCAGACAGGTCAGGGATAAAGTTGTGGGGACGTTTAAAGCAGGGTAAAGTTATAAAAAAATATCCCAAGCTTTAAACATCTCACGGAGCACTGTTCAATCTCAAGAGATGGCCATTCCCAGAAACTGACAGGCCGGGCAAAGAGAGCATTAATCAGAGAAGCAGCCATGGTAACTCTGGAGGAGCTGCAGAGAGTCACAGCTCAGGTGGCAGAATCTGTCCACAGGACAACTGTTAGTTGTGCACCCCACTAATCCAGCCTTTATGGAAGAGTGGCAAGAAGAAAGTAATTGTTGAAAAAAAAAAAACATAAGAAGTCATGTTTGCAGTTTGTGAGAAGCCATATGGGAGACACAGAAAACATGTGGAAGAAGATGAGACCAAAATTTAACTGCACATCACCCTGAACACACCATCCCCACCATGAAACATGGTGCTGGCAGCATCATGTTATGGGGATGCTTTTCTTCAGCAGGGACAGGGAAGCTGGTCAGAGTTGATGGGAAGATGGATGGAGCCAAATACAGAGCAATCTTAGATGAAAACCAGGTTAGAGTTTGCAAAAGACTAGAGACTGGGGTGGAGGTTCACCTTCCAGCAGGACAACGACCCTAAACAGCCAGAGCTACAATGGGATGGTTTAGATCAAAGCATATTCATGTGTAAGCATGGCCCAGTCAAAGTCCAGACTTAAACCCAATTGAGAATCTGTGGCAAGACTTGAAAATGGCTGTTCACAGATGCTCTCCATCCAATCTGACAGAGCTTGAGCTATTTTGCAAAGAAGAATGTACATAAATTTCACTCTCTAGAAGTGCAAAGCTGGTAAAGACATAACCAAAAAGACTTACAGCTGTAATTGCAGTGCAAGGTGGTTCTACAAAGTATAGACTCGGGGGCTGAATACAAATGCATGTCACACTTTTCACATATTTCTATCACATAAAATCCCAACAAAAAGACATTTAAGTTTTTGGTTGTAACATGACAACATTTGGAAAATGTCATAGGGTATGAAAACTTTTTCAAGGCACTGTATATGAGCTGCTTGATAATATGAATTTATATTTGGAAATGCTAACTATATAAACTCCAAGAACTTACTTTGGAAAATATAAGTAAATCATTCACAGATAGAAACAGAGAAAACACAGAAAACATAGAAGCTTAAGAATAAATGTCATTTTGACAGCATGGATCCTACAAACCCAAGAAATGTGGCAATGTTGCCAGGTTTCTAAAAATATGGTTAGTTCTAAGGAGTGGGGGAATATTGGCCAGATAGAGACTCGCAGCTAGGGGTTAAAGTGAGAACTTCAGAGAGTGAGTCCATCAAAAGGGGTAAGATATTTGGACAGATGAGGTTACATTTACTTCTTGGGATTTAGCTTGTATTACCTGTTGGCCAGAGGTTACTGTGACATTGTCAAGTGTTTTGAAAAAAAACCTTGTGAGAGGTACATGGGGGGAGGCCAGCATTAGGAGAATGCTGGTATTGTCATAGCAATCAAAGACTCTTCCACAGTGTCATTCTGATGCTAGATTGAGATTATCCTAGCCACCAGCTGAATCAGGGGATGGTCAAGAGAGGAACGTTGGATGAGTCATTTGTTGTTATGATGCTGGCAGCCACAAGCTTCATAGCAACCAGCGAGCCGTCTGTGAGAAGTTGTCAGTCATGACAGCTCCCAGCACAGAATGCCCTGCTCTGAACACTGGAATATCTCTCTCTGACTTTATCTGGTTTATTCCTCTCCCCCAACCCTCCGCCCCCCCCCCCCCGCTGCCATATATAGCACCTTTGAGGCGAGAGGAGGAAGTGGATACATGTCAAAACCAGGTACCCGCTCCCACTTCCGGGTATGACAATACAAGCACAATGATCATGGCGATCTACACAATTTCCGCCTCGCCTTCTGGGAAACACAGAGGTCACAGAAGACAAGGGGGACCATTCAGAAAAGCACAGTGCATGCACAGTAGGAATCATTTCACATGATTATAGGTGTTACTTTAATCAGGTAATGACTAAGCACTTATAAATTGTGTGAAATGCATCTATGTCCCAATAAAGGATTTTAGATCACAGTTGTGGTGTGCAGCCTATTCTTCTTTTACAAATTAATTGCGGAGGCAGGCTGAGGCGGGAACCCACTAATTCCATCAGGCTTCCTCATCTCACCTGGAGAGGCAAGCCTTTCTCTGTCTAAATTCCAAGAATTAAATGTTAGTTTTGTTTCAGTAGAACTCACCAGCTGGAAAAGTGGTGCCTGAGCCTTTATTCCATGGGTAGTAACTAGGGATGGGCCGAACAGACCCCTGTTTGGTTTGCACCAGAACTTTCGAACACTGCAAAAGTTCGGACCTGAATAACGAACCCTATTAAAGTCAATGGGACCCAAACATCAAAAATCAAAAGTGTCAATTTTAAAGGCTTATATGCAAGTAATTGGGCATACAATGGTTATAGGGGTCTGGGTCCTGTCCTGGGGGACATGTATCAATGAAAAAAAGTTTATGAAAAACATAATTTTTTAATGAGCAGTGATTTTTTAGATTTTTAAAGTGAAAGCATAAAAAATGAAAAAATCCTTACAATATAGTGCCTGGGGGGTTGTCTTAGTCTACCTGTAAAGTGGCAGATCTGTACCATGTCTGGAATCTGCTGCAGCAATAATTGCATTTATAAAGCCCCCCCCCCCCCAAAAAAGGAATTTTCCCTGAAGCTGCCTTTATTTTGCTCAGCAACACCTGGGGAGCCAGTGAGTATGATGAGGCCACAATGTAGTGCACTGGTAAGAATATTAGAGTTTTTTTTGGATACATTCTAGTATTGGGTGCGTAAAAATTGCGCCTTCCCACCGTAACCCTATAGAGTTAATATTGATGAAAGCAAGAATTGGCCTTGCTGTAAAAAATTGCAATGATATGCACCTGTCAAACAGGTTCAGAAAAATGACTCTTTGGGTGTGGGGGTGCCTTCCCACTGTAACCCTATAGAGGTACTCTTGATGAAAGCAAGAATTGGCCTTGCTGTAAAAAAATTGCAATGATACCCACCTGTCAAACAGGTGCTGAAAAATTGGTCTTTGGGTGTCAGTGGTGCTGTCACGTACCTTCTAGTAGCGAGCCCGGATTGCGGAAAGAGGCCTCCCTTACAACTCCCACTACCGGTTTCCTGGCAATGTAACAGGGAACACAGGAGTAAGGAGGGGTATAGGTGCCTGGCAGGATCAACAGATGAGAGGGATGGATAGGTGAAGTTCAGTGGAGCAGGTAATCACAGCGAATGGATCAGCAGGTAGTTTATAGCAGATAACACGGTAACTTGCAGCAGATGACACAGTTCAATATAAGCAGGTACTTGCAGCAGGTGAACATTTCAATAAGACAAGTAACTTGTAGCAAACAAACAGTGCAATATAAGCAGGTACTTGCAGCAGATGAACAGTTCAAAACAAGCAGGTTACTTGAGGCAGATGACACAGTTCAATGTAAGCAGGTTCACCTTTAGCAGATGGATGGTCAAAACAAGCCGGGTCAGATATCAGACAGGAAGCGAAGTACAAGGGAACAGGCAGAAGAATCGTCACAACAAGCCGGGGTAGGGTGCAGGCAGATAGCAGATGGGTCACAGGCAGGCCGGGTCAAACAGGAACAAATATTACGGATCAGGTCTCTCAGGTATAACGCTATAGAGCAGACAGCAGAGACCATTAGCAAGAGGCTGGTTTAAATAGGCCGTTTGGCGCCAACACGGACGCACGCACGCGACCCCGCACGTGTCCGCGCACGCGCACCCGCATACGAACGCATGTGCGTTCGTACGATCGTGCGCACCCGCGACAAAGCCCGTGATCGGAAAACCAGAAGACCTGGAGGTCAGTCTCTTCATGCGATTTTCATGACAGGTGCCTTCCCACCATAACGCTATAGAGGTAAAGGTGAAGAAAGCAAGAATTGGCTTTGCTGTAAAAAATTGCAATGATATGCACCAGTCAAACAGGTGCAGAAAAATGACTCTTTGGGTGTCAGGGGTGTCTTTCCACCGTAACCCTATAGAGGTAATCTTGATGAAAGCAAGAATTGGCCTTGCTGTAAAAAAAATGCAATAATATGCACCTGTCAAACAGGTGCTGAAAAATTGGTCTTCGGATGTTAATTGTGCCCATGAAAACTATACCAAAAACATTCTTCCAGATGAAATGATTGAACACCCTCAAAGCTAGGCAGCCTCGAAGTCCTGCAGAGATTCCACATTCCAAAAAGACTTAATCAGTGATATCGGCATCAGGGGTTTCATAGCTGGTAATCCAGGACTGATTCATTTTTTATAAAAGTCAAACGGTCCACGGAGTCTGTGAACATACGCGTTCTATGATCAATAAGGAAACCTCCTGCAGCACTGAATGCCCATTCTGAAAGCACAATGGATGCAGGGAAGCCCAACAACTCAATAGCTTACTGGGCAAGTTCTGGCCAGTGGTCTATTCTCAGGACCCAGTGAGTCAGTGGATCTTCAGCTGGAAAGCTCTCTATCTCTGTTTTGGCCAGAAGTAATCGTCCACCATGTGATGCAGGCGCTGCTGATGGGATGTGGAAGCCAACAGCCCTGGGTGGCGAGGACTAAAAAATTTCCGAAATGCCTTAGGCGGACACTTTCTCCAACGTTCCTCTCTTGACCAACAAAAGACTCAAATCAATATTTTCCAGGAGGAGGAGGAGGGGTAGAACTCACAGGTCTGGCATAATTACCACCAGCTTTATGGAGACGTGGGGTCACAACAAGCTGCAGCACTGAGCCCTGTCCTGCATCCTTTTGAGTTGCAAGCAGCGTTACCCAGTGTGCTGTGAACTAAATATATTGTCCTTGCCCATCCTTGCTGGACTATGTGTCATATATTGTCATATATTGTCCTTGCCCAAGGATCCCAGAACATTCACTTCCACATGATGGTAGAGAGATGGAACGGCCTTATGTGAAAAGTAGTAGCGACTGGGAACCTGCCATTGTGGTACAGCACATTGTGAAAATTCACGGAAGGGGGCAGAATCCACCAGGCTGAAAGGCAGAAGTTGGAGAGCCAACAGCTTTGACAAGCTGCATTCAGACGCTGGGCATGTGAGTGGCAGGGACTGTATATATTTTTTTTCCGCTGCAGCAGATGAGGCAGAGAAATTTGCTGGCTACAGTGTACAGCTGGTGGTGTGCTGCTGGCAAATGTGCTACTAGTACCTGGGACACCCTGTGCTATACCATCATCCCTGTCAGTGGAGGCTGCTGAAAGGTAATTGCTCGGTATCGCAGGGTGCGGACTGAAGTGGGTAAGGAGGAGGAGGAGGGACAGACTTGTGCCCCAATTTGTGTGACTTTTAGGTGCTCTTACCAACGGGCCGAGTGGTTGGACGTTAAATGCTTTGTTAGGCATGTGGTACCCAAATGGTTGGTGTTTTTTCCACGTTTGATGTGCCTGAGACACAGTTTGCAGATAGCAACAGTGTGATCTGCTGCAGATATGCTGAAAAAGGACCAGACAGCTGAGCTTTGGGGAGTGGGCCGGGAGATAACAGCTGCAGAATGTGATGGAATAGGATGACTGCTCTCTACTATTTCTTGATGCCGGCCTCCTTGGGGTTGTGCCGCCTCACCTTCAGTTTCCTCCTCTACTCTATCTGGCACCCAGGTTGCATCAGTGACCTCAACATCATCATCATCTACATCTGCAGGGGACTGCACACTTGTCTCTACTTGCGTGACAGAGGATGAGGAAGGTTTAGTAAGCCAGTCCACCACCTCCTCTGCATGCTGTGGCTGGATAGCAGAGGCAAACTCACTAAACAGAGGAAAGTATGCCCTGCCTGAGGACTGACCATCATGTTCACCTTTGCCTGTGGACACATTTGTTGCTCGCTCCCTTACAGTGCCAAGGGAATGTCTGCCTCTCCTTGTTGTCCTCTCAGACATTATTGGGAGGGAGGGTGCGGTGCTTATAAGCAAATGTAAAGAAGAAGTTGAAATCTGTATGTAGATGCAATTTAATCAATGTAAAGAGGTGTTTGGTGCACTTTAATTTTAGTACTCGAATACACTATAATATACTGCAATATAATGCAATATAATGCTCCAAACGTATAGTGAAGCATGGAACTATATGGCATTAAACTGGCTGTAATGCACACATAACTATGTGGCAGTAACATATGCAAAACTATATGGCATTAAACTGGCAGTAAGGCACACAGAACTATGTGGCGTTAAACTGGCAGTAACTCACACAAAACGATATGGCGTTAAACTGGCAGTAATGCACGCAAAACTATATGGCGTTAAACTGGCAGTAACGCACACAAAACTATATGGTGTTAAACTAGCATTAATGCACAAAACTATATGGCGTTAAAAAGCCAGTAATGCACGCAAAACGATATGGCGTTAAACTGGCAGTAACACACACAGAACTATATGGCATTAAACTGGCAGTAACGCATGCAAAACGATATGGTGTTAAACTGGCAGTAACACATGCAAAACGATATGGTGTTAAACTGGCAGTAACACACACAGAAGTAAATGCCATTAAACTGACAGTAACGCGTTAGACTGGCAGTAACGCACAAAACTATATGGCGTTAAACTGGCAGTAATGCACGCAAAACTATATGGCGTTAAACTGGCAGTAACGCACACAAAACTATATGGTGTTAAACTAGCATTAATGCACAAAACTATATGGCGTTAAAAAGCCAGTAATGCACGCAAAACGATATGGCGTTAAACTGGCAGTAACACACACAGAACTATATGGCATTAAACTGGCAGTAACGCATGCAAAACGATATGGTGTTAAACTGGCAGTAACACACACAGAAGTAAATGCCATTAAACTGACAGTAACGCAATCAAATAGACGGTGTACAACCGTCACTACACTGACGCTATCTGAACTGACCTTACTATAGCTATACACTAATGTCAAGATTACTGACACGGTCTCACTACACTACAATTAAACTATCTGAGCTGTTCCTACTCTAGCTGCATACTATGCAAAGCTGGATGATGGTCCTCCTCACTACACTCACACTATCCTTAGACTGACACTAAACTAATATTCTACACTGACAATTGAAGCAAAATAGCACAGTATAGCACACCAACTAACTGATAGCACTGAACCGAGTCCTGTTCTATCTCTCTCCATGCCAAAATCACACTGAAAATGGCTGCCATTGAAAGAATACTTTTATACTGTGGAGCGGGAATGAGCCATGATTGGATAGTCATGATGACAGTGTCCAATCATGACTCTGACAGTGCTCTGTGCCCTGATTGGCTGAAGCTTTCCCTGATTCAGCCAATCAGGGCTTGCAATGCACTGTTCAGTGCCGCAATGCATTGTGGTCCATTCAGAGGGGTTGTTTGCCTGAACAAGCGAAAAAAGAAAGTTCGGCCTGAACTTATGCTTGGGCCAAACCCTTCGCCCATCCCTAGTATCAACAAGAACTGCTACTTGCAGCACTGGTGATGAGCAGGTTCTTGTGCAGGGCCAGTGCAAGGATTTTTGTCTACATAGGCAAAGTTGCAATTTGGTGCCTCCCACCACCCCCCTCACGTCCACACCATCCTCCAAACACCCCCTCCCCTCCACAATGCGTAGCCAGTATGTATGGCCAGGTATTGTATAACACAGTCATTGTACCACAAAATACTCCTAATTGCTGTACCACAACTGACAGCCTCACAGGCACAAATAAATCTCAGGACAAAGTATTTTGTAAAAAGAAAAAAAAAATTTAACATTTTCATTACATATGCTTTTATGCACACAAAAAGGATAGAATTTTGTCTGTCACAGCCGACCATAAAAAACAACTTTATTAAAACCAGCAATTGTTGAGACAACGGGCACTTGTGATGTACAACATAATGTATAGAGTGTAGGAGTCAGGAATCACATCATAGTCCCCAGAATTTCCCCTTAATGCTCATTCAGACCAGTCCTTCATATTGAGCTGCTGTCTGTTGTGCAGGCAGTATGTAGAAGTGGATGCAGACACAGTGGTTGCATGGACAAAATTGCATGTCAAAATTTGTGCAATTGTGTATATATGGATCTAAACTGACTAAGGCATTTGCATCCACTTTTATGGGCTGCCTGCATACAGCTCCGAGATGGACACACAGCAGACAGCAGCTCTGTGTGGAGAACAAGACTCAAAACCTGTTTGAATGAGCCCTTTCAACAGAATCTGCAGAGTTCCCCTTTAAACTTTAACTCTGTTAAAAGGCACTGGGCAACCTGATGTAGGGAGGAGCACTGGCAACTTTGATATAAGAGGGATCTGGTGACAGAACCTCCTTACATCAGAGTTTCTTTACACAGGAATTTGCAGAGTTCCTCCATAAATAAGTGTCCTCCTCACTCCCCCTTTACCTTAGGGTTTCTAGTTGCACTTCCCTCTTAAATCGTTGTCCATTTCATGCATGCAGCCTTGTAGGGTACTGTGGGAAGGTTCAGGCAAGCTTGTAGGGCAATGTGAGCAGGTTCAGGCAGGCTCTAGGGCACTGCCAGCTTGCTCTGGCTCAGGCAGGCTGCTGGTCCTTCCCCCTCCTCCTGCCCGTCTTCTTCAAACCACTAGAAACAGGTGCTAAGTGATTGATGTCACATGCACCCACCCATACCTGTCATTCTACCTGAGTCAGGCCAAGCTCAGCTGTCTAACAATTGGCCAGCTCTGGAACTATACTGTGCATACCACGGAAAATTTATATACAGCAAGGCCGGAAAATTTATTGCCACTCAACCAGGAATGGGGTCTTCCAGCATTCGGGGAGGACCCAGCCTCCTCAAGACTACACGAGTTAGATATAGCTAGATCCCTAAGGCACTATTTAAGTTTAACACAACCGTTCCGTAAAGATCATCGACTGTTTATCATCCCAAAGGGCGCCAAAAAGGGAATGGCAGCATCCAAGATGACCTTGGCATGCTGGATTGTGAGTTTAATCCAAAGAGCATATCGGGCTAGTGGTCTTCCAGTTCCAGATGCGCTCAAAGCACACTCAACGCGGGAAATGGCCTCCTCTTGGGCAGCCTTGGCGCGGGTCTCCCCTGAGACAATTTTCTGAGTGGCTAGTTGGTCGTCCTTCAACACTTTCATGTCGCACTATAGTGTAGACCCAGCGGTTCTTACTTCCCGAGAATTTGGGGAGAGGACCTTGCAGTTATCTGTGCTGTAGTTTTCATTAGATTTCTTATTGCAGTACTCTCCCTGTAAGCGAGTTATTTACCATTGCTATGCTGCCATGAAGGCACCAGAAAAACAGAAAATGTAATACTTACCATTCCGTCATTTTCCTTTCCTGGTGCCTACCCATGGCAGCATACACCCTCTCTTCAATAATCCTTAATGTTCTGAGGTCTAGTTACAAGAATACCAGTAGGGGGGAAACAAGTCTTTTATTTATAGAGTTAAAGTGGTCCTGTGGGTTGGTCGGGGCCGGAGCAACCAACCATTGGTATGCTGCCATGGGTAGGCACCGGGAAAGGAAAATTATGGAAAGGTAAGTATTCAATTTTCCAATTTTATTAGCGTTTTTTGGCTGGAAAAAACCCCCAGAACTACTGGGTTTGAAGAGGAGATTTTCAGCTGTTTCGCTAAAAAAAATGTTACTGCAAAAACACTGCAAAACTCCAGCATTAGGGGGGGATATGGGCTTCATAACTCCAGACGACCCTGGTTACAGAGAAATGCATGTGTTGGAAGGGCTGATGTTATTCCGCAAGTCAACCTGACCACTTGGACCTGCTGGTTGTTTGTAACACATGCTGTGTAATTCCTTCAAAATTGTAAATGTGAATTTATCATTTCATTAACATTTTGGTGAAATACTACACTATGTGGATTTGTCTCTGTATTTTAACTTTGTCCATGGAGTCTAACTTGACTTAGAAGATTGTGGAACCTTTGCAACTGATAAGGTGGCATTGGTGGGCACTGATAGGCTGCACTGGTGGGCACTGATAGGCTGCACTGGTGGGCACTTATGAGGTGGCACTGATGGAAACTGATAGGCACTGATAGGCTGCACTGGTGTGCCCTGATGAGGTGGCACTGATGGGCACTGATAGGCTACACTGGTGGGCACTGACAAGGTGGCACTGATGGGCACTGATGAGGCTATGCTGGACACTGATGGACACTAGCCTGTGCATATAATACCCTAGCCTGTCCATATACTGCCCTAGTCTGCCCCTATACTACCCCAGCCCAACCCTATAAAGCCCTATCCCACCCCTATACAGCCCTATGCCAGTGGCATATCATCAATATGTGCAAGGAGTTCACTGCACACGGGCCCTGAGGGGTAGGGGAGGGGTGGCAGGGCCCACTGCGCCGACACAGTGCACCCACGGATGTCCTAGGGTGCCAAGATGGGGGAGAGGTAACATTGTGGTATGGTGGTATGCCATATAATTTTGCATATAGACAAGGTGCTGCATGTAAATCAAATTTTTGTTTTAATTATCATGATATAAAATAATGGATGTGGGGGTCTTTTGGTGGGCGTGATTTTTTTGGGGGTGTGGGCAGCATTTCATTCTTGGACCCAGGCAGCACAAAGTCTTGGGTCAGCTCTGAGTGTACGTTATCATTCCTTCATGGGAAAGAAAGAGGAACTATTTGTCATGGTTATGCAATAGAGTTCGTCTGCTTACCTGTCTGCATGTGTTCATTTCTAGAGACCAGCCGAGCTTCACCTGACTGCTTTTATATCCATCCTCTGGCATGGCTCCACCCTAGCTCCTATCAGACAACTCTATATTAAACTGTGCACTGCTAGCCTATCCTGCTGATCAACCTTTGTGTGTTAGCTTCCTGTTTCCTGCCGTGTGCTCTGCTACTGTTTTCTGTTACCGACTTTGGCGTGTCTTGACTATCCCTGTTTGCCTGTGATCCTGACCTTTTGGCGTGTACCCGACTATTCTTGTCTGCTTGTGGCCCCGACCTTGGCTTTGTCCCTCACCATCCCTATCCTCCTGTTGCCTACTGTGGGTGTGAGCTGGGGGACCCTGGGGGTCGCGACCTGGAGCCAGTTGGAGCCAAGTCCATCCTCACCACTCGAGGCTCTGGTGAACACCTGCTGGCTCTTAGACTCCGCGCCCCAGGGAATCTTACGCTCTAACCCCAGTGGGATCTGTCCCCCGTCTGCAGCAGTCAGCCGTAGGGTCCACAACCTTGCGGTGCACCCCTAAACCCTACGGTGTGCATCTGTCACCTGGGCTATAGGTGACCTGACAGTTTGATCAGCCATGGACCCGGCTGACGTGCCGCTCCCTGCAGTCGATCCATTGCAGGGCATAGTGCGGAGACTCGAGACCCAGGAATCTAATCAGACTCAGGTGATGCGATTCCTTCAGGATCTGGCTTCCCGCTTTGAGCAGCTACAGGCTTCCTTGGGAACCCCGAACCTGCAGCCTCAAGTACAGTCTGCGACTGCACCTATCGCACCAGTCGCATCCACACATTCATTATTACTGCCAGCTCCGTCCCGTTTCTCTGGGGACTCCAAGGCCTGCAGGGGCTTCCTCAGCCAATGCACCATTCATTTTGAGCTCCAGCCCCAAAACTTTCTGTCCGATCGGGCAAGGGTAGCCTATATAATTTCCCTCCTCTCCGGTGAAGCTTTAGCTTGGGCTGCTCCCCTGTGGGAGAAAAATGATCCAGTGGTTTCCAGCCTGTCCAACTTCTTGAAGCTCTTTCGTAACATCTTTGAGGAGCCAGCTCAGGTTTCTTCTGCGGCTAGTGCCCTTTTACGCCTTCGCCAAGAATCTTGTTCAGTGGGCCAATATGCACTTCAGTTCCATATCCTTACGGCGGAATTGAGCTGGAACAATGAGGCCCTGGTCGCAACCTTTTTACATGGCCTCTCTGACCGAGTGAAGGACGAATTAGCAGGAAGAGCTATCCCCGCCGGTCTGGACGATGTCATTTCCTTATGTAATCAGATTGACATTCGTTTCCAGGAGAGGTCCTTAGAAAAAAGACGCCAGCACCCCCCAGGTTCTAGTCAGCCTGAGCTTTTTCCCCGTCGCCCTGTGGAGCATCCTCTGTCTGCTGAGGAACCCATGCAGCTGGGCCGGACCAGACTAACCCCTGAAGAACGTGTTAGACGCAGAACTCTGGGCTTGTGTCTTTATTGTGGGGGCAAGGGTCATTTTCGTGACTCCTGCTCGCTCTGTCCGGGAAACGCTCGGGTCTAATACATTTGGAAGGTGGAGTATTGGACCCAGAAACATCACCTTCTCGTCTCCTTCTTCCGGTGTTCCTCCATGTAGGCACTTCTTCCCAATCGGTCCTAGCATATCTGGACTCCGGGGCTGCCAGCAATTTTATGGACTGGAGAACTGCTTCTTCTATGAAGCTTACCCTTTCTCCCCTCGCTACTCCACTAGTAGTCTCGGCAATTGATGGCACTGTGCTCCCAGGGGGCCCTATCCAATTCCAGACGCTACCTATTAGGATGTCGGTAGGGATACTCCACCAGGAGTGGATCTCCTTCCTCATCCTACCCAAGGCCTCTACCCCCATTGTATTGGGCCTTCCTTGGCTACAGCTCCACTCGCCACATGTGGACTGGGTATCTGGGAAGATCCTGGCCTGGGATCCTTCGTGTTTCTCGTCTTGTCTTCCCAAGGTGACCCCCAAGAGGAAACTTCCCATTGCTACCACATCTGTATCATCCGATCTTCCCGTGGCATACAGCGATTTCCGGGATGTGTTCTGCAAGAAGTCTGCTGAGGTGCTTCCTCCTCACAGATCTTTTGACTGTGCTATTGACCTTGTCCCTGGAGCAACCCTGCCCAGGGGTCGTACCTACCCTTTGTCCATTCCAGAGACCCAGGCCATGTCTGATGATGTTGCTGAGAATCTGGAGAGAGGTTTCATCTGGAAATCCTCATCGCCTGCAGGAGCAGGGTTCTTTTTCGTTGCCAAAAAGGATGGTACCCTCAGACCCTGCATCGACTATAGAGGTTTAAACGCTGTGACTATTAAAAACCGTTACCCCTTACCTCTAATATCTAAGCTATTTGACAGGTTGAAGGGGGGCTTCCATTTTCACTAAGTTGGATTTCAGAGGTGCATACAATCTCATTCTAATACGGGAAGGTGACGAATGGAAGACCGCATTTAACACTAGGGATGGGCATTACGAGTACTTGGTTATGCCTTTTGGTTTGTGTAATGCTCCAGCTGTGTTCCAGAACTTTGTCAATGAAATATTCAGGGATCTACTGTACCAGTTTGTTGTCATCTATCTGGATGATATTCTCATCTTTTCCGAAAATCTGCCTGCTCACAGAAACCATGTACGCACCGTACTTCAGCGCCTTAGAGAGAACAATCTCTATGCCAAGATGGAGAAATGTTCCTTTGAATGTTCCGAGGTCCTGTTTCTGGGATGTTTTGTTTCTAGTGCGGGTCTTCGCATGGATCCCGGAAAGGTCTCAGCCATTACAAACTGGCCCCTTCCCGCTAGCCTCAAGGCCACACAGCGCTTTCTTGGCTTCACAAATTATTATAGGCAGTTCATAAGGAATTACTCTTCCATTGCTGCGCCTATTATCGCTTTGACCAAGAAGGATGCGAATGCCAAAGACTGGCCTTCCGAGGCTGTCTCTGCGTTTCACGATCTGAAACAGGCCTTTGTCTCTGGACCCCTCTTGAGGAGACCAAATCCTGAGGACCCATTTTTTATTGAAGTAGACGCTTCTTCGATGGGGGTGGGAGCTGTGCTTCTTCAGGACTTTGAAAAGAAACGTCAACCATGTGCGTTCTTCTCCAAACAAAATTCTCAGGCAGAGAGAAATTATGCCATTGGTGATCGGGAACTTCTCGCAATTAAATTGGCGTTGGAGGAGTGGCGTCATCTCTTGGAAGGTTCCCCTCACTCCATAACGATCTTTACTGATCATAAGAATCTACAGTACCTACAGAATGCTAAACGTATGAACCCCAGACAGGCCAGGTGGAGTCTCTTCTTTTCTCGTTTTAAATTCACGATTACGTACAAATCTGCTTCCTGCAACGGTCGAGCTGATGCGCTCTCTAGGTCATTTGACACGTTGGACGAGGAGTCCAACCCTGATCCTGAGCCGATCATTCCTACCTCTTGCATTGTTGCCCATTCTACCACCCAGGAATCAAAAATTCCTCCTGGTAAGACCTTTGTTCCCACGGAGCTAAGAACTAAGATCCTTCGTTGGGGACATGATTCCAAGGTGGCAGGTCATGCTGGGTTCCTCCGATCCTTCCTGCTTATCAGTCGTCACTACTGGTGGCCTAATCTCCGCTCGGATGTTAAAGACTATGTTAAGGCTTGTCACGTCTGTGCTCAGTCTAAATCTTCCACTCAAGCCCCTGCTGGTCTTCTCATGCCCTTGCCCATTCCTAAGGAGCCCTGGTCTCATATCGCCATGGATTTTATCACTGATCTTCCACTATCGGAGAATAATACGGCCATTTGGGTAGTAATCGATCGGTTCTCCAAGATGGCTCATTTTGTTCCTCTTCCTGGTCTCCCTTCTGCCCCTGCATTGGTTCCCATTTTTGTACGAGAGATTTTCCGCCTTCATGGTGTTCCTTCTCATGTCGTTTCGGACAGGGGTGTGCAATTTACTTCTCGTTTTTGGAGAGCCTTTTGCAAATCCCTCAACATTACCTTGGATTTTACCTCTTCTTATCATCCCCAATCCAATGGCCAGACTGAGAGAGTTAATCAGGAGTTGGAGGTCTTTCTCCGTACCTTGGTCTCTACCCATCATGATGATTGGGCGTCACTATTACCGTGGGCTGAGTTCTCCCACAATAATCATGTTAACGTCAGTTCTCAGAAAACACCCTTTGTCACTGTTTATGGAAGACATCCTCAGCTTCCTCTTCCTATGACTTGTTCTTCTGACATTCCAGCTTTGGCTACTGTTCAGGAATCATTCAATTCCATGTGGGCTGACGTTCATGATTCCCTCCAGAAAGCTGCCAACAAATTCAAGAGTTTTGCTGACCGTCGCAGGCGTAAGCCACCTTCTCTTCAGCCAGGAGACAAAGTCTGGCTCTCCACCAGGAACATCAAACTCCGGGTTCCTTCCCTCAAATTTGCCCCAAGATTCATTGGTCCATACACCATAATTTCTAAACTGAATCCGGTTTGTTTCAAGCTCCAGATTCCCAAAAGCCTCAAAATCTCTAACTCCTTCCATGTTGCCCTTCTAAAGCCTTTAGTCCTCAATAAGATCTCTCGTCCTCTCTCTACCGTAGCACCGGTCTCTGAGGATGATCAGGAGTACGAGGTTAGCCAAATTTTGGATTCCCGACTCTGTAGAGGCATTCTCCAGTACCTTGTGCACTGGAAAGGTTTTGGTCCTGAGGAGAGGTCGTGGATTTCGGCTTCCGAGGTCTTTGCACCTAGTCTGTTGAGGAAGTTTCATTTGAAGTTCCCCTCTAAACCTGGTCCCAGGCGGGGAAGGGGGAGGCCTCGTAAGAGGGGGGGTACTGTCAATAGAGTTCGTCTGCTTACCTGTCTGCATGTGTTCATTTCTAGAGACCAGCCGAGCTTCACCTGACTGCTTTTATATCCATCCTCTGGCATGGCTCCACCCTAGCGCCTATCAGACAACTCTATATTAACCTGTGCACTGCTAGCCTATCCTGCTGATCAACCTTTGTGTGTTAGCTTCCTGTTTCCTGCCGTATGCTCTGCTACTGTTTTCCTTTACCGACTTTGGCGTGTCTTGACTATCCCTGTTTGCCTGTGATCCTGACCTTTTGGCGTGTACCCGACTATTCTTGTCTGCTTGTGGCCCGACCTTGGCTTTGTCCCTCACCATCCCTATCCTCCTGTTGCCTACTGTGGGTGTGAGCTGGGGGACCCTGGGGGTCGCGACCTGGAGCCAGTTGCAGCCAAATCCATCCTCACCACTCGAGGCTCTGGTGAACACCTGCTGGCTCTTAGACGCCGCGCCCCAGGGAATCTTACACTCTAACCCCAGTGGGATCTGTCCCCCGTCTGCAGCAGTCAGCCGTAGGGTCCACAACCTTGCGGTGCACCCCTAAACCCTACGGTGTGCATCTGTCACCTGGGCTATAGGTGACCTGACACTATTGAAGTTTAGAAAATCTGAGCACCTGTTTGCTCCTTACATATATATATATTTTATAAAAAATTTTTGCACAGTGTTTGCACATTTTATATGGACTTTTTTTTGCACAGATATGTCAATTTAGGATGAGTTCATCATATATTTAACCACTTCCCTCCCAATTACGTTATGTGAAGTCATAAACTTTGAGTGGGGATATCTGAATGATGCCTGCAGTTACAGCATCATTCAGATATCTTCTTCAGCATCATTCAGATATCTTCTGTTACAGCAAGCGATTCTCTGCACCGTAAAAACATCATAGCAACTGTTCAGCTGCTTGATTGTTTTTACAGGCTCCCGCCACCCTCCGGTGCTTCTATCGGCTCGCCTGTGCAATCAGCGAGCTGGAGAAGGAATCCGCCAGCGGTGGAAGTTTACAATAGAGAATACCATGGGCCAGATGGTCCCGGCAGTCTTTATGACCTTTGGAGGCTGGGTGCGATCTTATGACGTCAGGTCCAGCCTTGGCAGTTTTAAACACTGCCATTGCCTAGGCTGGGAAGCTGAGATAATTTTTTATTTTTTATTTTAGGCTTTCCAGCCTAGAGGCGAGATCTGGGGACTTATAGACCCCAGATCTCGCTGGAAAGAGGACCTGCCATGCCCTATTCCTATTACAAGGTATGTTTACATTCCTTGTAATTGTAATAAAAGTTATCAAAAAAATGTAAAAGGAAAGTGCCAGAATAGAAAAATAAAATTAAAATAAATAATTAAAAAAAAATTAAGCGCCCCAGTCCCGTGTGCTCACTTGCAAAAGTGAACATATATACGTAGGCCACACCGACATATGTAAACGGTATTCAAACCACACATGTGAGGTATCACCGTGAACATTAATACGTCTAGCCCAAGACCTGCTCTATAACTCTAAACAGGTAATATGTAAAAATTTTGAAAGCATCGCCAATGGGTATTTTAAATTAAAGAAGTTTGGCGCCATTCCATGATTGTGCGCAATTTTATTTGAAAAGTTTTATTTATTACTTTTTTTAAACATAACAGGTACATACAAGACCCAAGGGGCCACACAAAAAAAACGAAAACTATTTACATCAAGGGGGCGTGGCCGGGATGTGAAAGGGAGCAGACGTGTGACTGCTGAGCTCCGCTCCAACGCTTATCCTGCTTACTTCCAGCGCCGTTTCTTTCATCACACAGCCTCTCCCCCTGACACCCTGGGGTGGAAGAAAACCTCCGGTACCCCGCTGCCCTCTCCGCAGCCCCCGGGAAGGCTCCGTTCGTCCGCAGCAGGTGACGGTCCACGGCCGGTCCACGGCGGCCATCTTCCCCACAAGGCCCCCTGCCGCCACGATGTCTGTCGGCTCCCAGGCCGCCGCTGATCCTCCTCCATCTCAGGCTGATTCCCACGCTGAGCTCCTGTCGGCGATCAAGAAAGGCAGGGATTCGGTGATAGTGAAGATTGATCACCTAGTGGCCGATGTAAGCCTAATTAGGCATGACATGGACAAATTTAGGGCCCGGTTTACAGAGGCCGAAGGCCGCATATCGCAGCTAGAGGACACCACCAGATCTGACTCCCGAGACCTCCGCGCATTACAGTTGCAAGTTAAAGCCTTGCAGGAGAAGTCCATAGATACTGAAAATAGGCTCCGGAGGAACAATATCCGTGTCATAGGCCTCCCTGAGAAAGCAGAGGGTGCGCGGCCTTCTGAATTTACTGAGGCCTTCCTCAAAACGCTCCTGGACCTGCCTGACATGCCTCCCACATTCATAGTGGAGAGAGCGCACAGGCTCCCTCCAACTCCCCCTGTCCCCGGGGTTCCACCGCGGCTGTTTCTGCTTTGGCTGTTTACTACAGAGACCGGGACAGGGTATTGATGGCAGCTAGAGAAAAGCGGGATCTTTTTAATGGGGCCAAGATGATGCTTTTTCCAGACTACTCCCCAGAAGTGCAGCACCGTAGACGCTCCTTTAATGAGGTCAGGAAGCGCCTGCGAAATGAGGGCCTCAAGTTCAGCCTGCTGTATCCAAGCAAACTTCGGGTGATTGCTGATGATCGTGCACACTTTTTCATGGACCCAGAAGCTGCCATGTCCTGGCTGGATGGTCGTAGATGAGCTACACCCCACTATGGATGTCACCTGCACCTTTATACTGCCTGGCACTTTGCTCCTTACTTGACCCCCCCCCCCGCTGGATCCTTGCCAGGTGGCCGCTGCGCCTGCTGACTCTCACCTCTCATCCTGCCTGGGCACTGGGAAACGGAGTGCTGCCACCTAATATGTGCCTGCTCCGGCACCTACACCCCTGTGTCTTTGTTTTCTTCCTGTACACCTGGCTGTGCTACCATTACTGATCTGTTGGGCACTTTTGCAGGAGCGGGCCTACTCAGCAGACTGCGGAAGACACACACTACTACAAGCAAGTACTGCCACCGCGGCGTGATTGCAGCCAACCCACCCCCCCCCCTGGGTTTTTTCTTACCCCCCCTTTTTTTTTGTATACTTTTTGTTTTTTCTTTTTCCCCCTTTCTGGTCAGTGGCCAACACCTCCTAATTTTGACTTGCTTCCTGGCCATATGACTTTGACCAGTGGTGCGAGGGGCGAACACTGACGGTGTAGGGTCCCAGTCGGGGGCGCTTGCACCTATTTGGTAGGACTTTCTTTTTGTTTGGGGACAAACTATTCCCGGACCCCCCCTCGTTTTTCTTTTTAGGGGGAGTGATGGGACATAGTAGGAAAGGCACTCCATGCCTGGGAAGTTTGGAGCCTGTTTCGGTCTCCACAGTTCTCTATGCGAATGCATATGTTTGTTTATGTTTTCTATTGTGTCTCAGTGCTGACAGTATTATCTGCAATGTAATTATGGTGTCGCTGCTTACAGAGTGCTCCTGGAAAGGCCCCCCCACTACTCCTGCTCCCCCTTTCTTTATATGCCTTATGGCTAACCAGGTCTCGGATTCGTTCACCGTCCTCTCCTGGAACGTTAGAGGCCTTAACTCTAAATTTAAGAGAGCTCTGCTCTTCCAATATTTAAAAACTCACTCCCCCAGCTTATTCTCCTTCAGGAAACTCACCTTTTGGGCAGCAAGGTCCTAACTCTCAAGAAACCCTGGATACAACGGGGTATACATGTCACTTACTCCACTTACGCCAGGGGGGTATCAATTCTTATTCATAGGAATTTTCCATGTGTTATTGAAGAGGTTTTGCACGGACCCCCTGGGGAAGTTTGTGATTCTAGTGTTTACCCTATGTTCTCAAAGGTACATTATTATAAATCTCTATATTCCCCCCCCCCCCTTTTTCACCTGCATTATTGTACGATGTTTTAGACAAGATTTCACCCTTCTGTCCTGGGCGGGTGCTGGTGATGGGAGACTTCAATGCCACCCTATCTCCAGAACTGGACAGGCCTACACCGGCTAAGAAGCAGTGTATGGAACTCTCCGTGTGGGCTCAGGCGGTTGGTTTGGTGGAGGTCTGGAGGTGGAGACACCCTGACAAGAGGGCTTACTCCTGTTTTTCAGCTTCTTACAAGACGGCATCCCGGATAGATTTGGCTTTCTCCAACCCCTCACTGTTAGCGGACGTGTTGGAGGCGTCCTATCTCCCCAGTGGATTGTCTGACCATAGCCCGCTGTCGGTGGTGCTCCGCTCCCCAGCCTCCCATAACGCGGCACTTTGGCGGCTGGGTGCACAGTGGATTTCACACCCTGACCTGTCTGACAAACTGCCGGATCAGCTGGCGGAATTTTGGGAAATGAATGTGGGGTCCTCTTCCCCTGCAAATGTTTGGGATGCTTTCAAAGCATATACCAGGGGCCAATATATTTCTTGTATTGCTGACGTTAAGAAAAAACAGGCGAGTATGACTCTCTCACTACAACAAGCTATTGATAATTGTAATGCCACATACACTGCGGACCCAACCCCTACCAATTTTGACTTACTAATGGCAGCTCAGAGGGACTTGCAGCTACACCTGACGGAAACGACACAACTTGACATGTATAAGGGGAAGCAGCGGGTCTTTGAACAAGGAGATAGGAATGGACGTCTGCTGGCGATGATGGCTCAGCATGACCAGCCCCTCACTCTAGTGTCTGCCCTGCAGACTCCGGATGGAGACACCGTGACCTCCCCCTCGCATATACTATGGACTTTCAGTGCCTTTTATGAAAAGTTGTACTCCTCAGGCCTCCCTACAGACTTTCGACCCGAGTCACTCCATACTTTGTTGGACCAGTTGGCGCTCGGATGGCTCTCTGACTCGGAGAGGGAGACTCTGGTTCAGTCTTTTACAGCACTGGATGTCCTGGGGGTCATTAGTTCTTTTCCCCCGGGTCTGATGGACTTCCGATGGCCTTTTACAAGACCCACGGAGCTCTTCTGGCGCCTCTGCTGGCTCAGCTCTATACTACCTGTCTGACTGCTGGTGAATTGCCTGCCTCAATGTACCATGCACACTTAACAATGATTCACAAGGCCCCTAAGGACCCCACCTCCTGTGCTTCCTATAGGCCCATAGCCTTATTAAATTCTGACTTTAAAATATTGACCAAGCTCCTGGCCCGTAGACTTTATCCCATGCTCCCCTCGGTGATAGACTCTGACCAGACTGGTTTCATGCCCCGTAGATCTACAGATATTAACCTCAGGAGACTCTTTACTAACATTCACGCCCACCATTTAAATGTGGGAACCCGGGTGGTGGCCTCCTTGGATGTCGAAAAGGCCTTCAACGCGGTGGAATGGCCTTTTTTATGGGGAACCCTGCGGAAAATGGGCTTCCCTTTACTGTTTATTAATTGGCTTCAGGTGATTTATAGGAGCCCTACTTCGTCGGTTCGGGTGGGGGGGCCCTGTCTGCCCCCTTCAGGCTTTTTAGGGGGACCAGGCAGGGCTGCCCTCTTTCTCCGGCTCTGTTTTCCCTTGCGATCGAACCTGTGGCGGAGGCACTGCGCATCTCACCCCGGGTGTCAGGATTGCGTATTGGGCTGCTGGAGGAGAGGGTGGCCCTGTACGCAGATGACATGCTGCTCTTTCTAAATGATGCTGGTCCTGGAACTGAGGGGAGTGTTGGATGTGCTGGATACTTATGCAGGGGTCACCGGTCTCAGGGTGAATTGGTCCAAATCTCTTCTGTTTCCGATTAATCAGGGGGCAAGGGCCACTTCGCTCTCGGACAACCCCCTTGTCTGGGTTGACTCCTTTAAGTATTTGGGGGTTCAGGTATCACACTTGGCATCGGATTACCTCACACTAAATCTTACCCCATTTTTTTGGATGTCCAGTCTAAGCTTAAATCGTGGAGCAACCTGCCACTGTCGCTCTGGGGGCGTGTAAATCTCCTTAAGATGAAGGTCATCCCCAGACTTACTTACCTTTTTCGTCACTCCCCGCAGTGGTTGCCTAAGTCGTTTTTCAAAAAACTGAACCAGATTTTTTCCTCCTTTATTTGGGGCCCCTCGTCACCCAGATACCGCCTGACCACTTTGATGAGACCACGGACACAGGGGGGCATGTCTTTTCCAGACTGTTACAAATACTACCTGTCCGCACAGCTTGTTACAGTAGCCTGGTGGCTGCAACCGGACCAAACAAACTCCTCCACTGTTCTGGAGGCTACGGTTTTGGGTTCGTTGGAGGCCCTCCAGCTTCACATTTACCGTGGCCCTCGGGCTCCTTATTCTCTGACTCCCTCCATGATCGCTACCCTGTGAGCATGGCGGGCGGGGCTGGCCCTGGAGGGACGTGGAAGCACTGATGTATCCCCAAATGCCCCACTGTAGCTGAATCCTGGCCTGTCTCACCTATACAAGATCCCTGACCCATGCGCATGGACTAGGCATGGGATCAAGCTTATGTCACATGTCGTGGCGCAGGGCTCTATACTCCTCTTTACCAGCCTGATCTCCTTGTACAATGTGCCTGGCCACTACCTATTCAGATACCTTCAATTGGTCCACGCGTTTGCAGCGCAATTCCCACATTCCTCATGCAATATGACACAATCGAAACTGGAACACACACTCAGGGCCGACTGCGACAAGAAACCTACTTCAGTTTTATACTCCCATCTCATAAATGTGTCGCTGCCGGCTCTTGACAAACTTTGGACAAGGTGGCAGACTGATATCCCCACACTTGACACAGATGACTGGGATGATGTTTGGGACCTTCCTTTTAACTCCCTGGTCTCTATTCGTGACCGCCTTGTGCAATTTAAAATTGTACACCGGGCCTACTACACCCCGTCCAGACTCCATAGGATGAACCCTGCGCACTCTCCGAGCTGTTGGCGATGTGGGGCCTCCCCTGGGGACTTCTCGCACATTTTCTGGCAGTGCCCGAGGGTCCGGCAGTACTGGGAGTCAGTGTTGCATCTAATCAGAAAGGTCACCATGACTACGGTGCCTTTGGCCATGGAGGTCTGCATACTGAGACTCCTCGAGCCCGTGGTGCAGTCCACCGCCAAACACACGATGACTGGCCTGCTGCTCTTTTATGCTCGTAAGAATATTGCTATGCACTGGAAAAAGGCAGAACCCCCATCCGTGGTGCAATGGAAACGCCTGGTGAATGACAGTCTCCCCCTGTACAAAGATACTTACCTACATCGGGGATGTCCAAAGAAGTATAATAAAGTCTGGCATGCTTGGTTAGCTGACCCCGAAACAGCTTAGATGGGGGTAGTGATCGTGGTTGCTGGGGAGTTATGTTATGTTATGCTTTGTTCTCTGCTCCCCTCCCCCTTTCGGGTTCTTGGGGGCTGTTCTGTTCTCTTATGAAACCAGACAGGGGATCGCTTCTACTGGCCGAGGGACTTGGGGCCACCAGTGGAACACCCTTTTCATTGTGAAATGCTGAAATATTATGTTGCATTGTATACTTCTATGTTCATGAACGACTCTTGTATACTGTGAGCACTGTTGTTATAAGTGTTGTATGTTATGAAACTCTTCATAAAAATATTAAAAAAAAAAAAAAAAAACTATTTACATCTCTTCAGCATTGACTCTTCCTCCTCCTTCCAACCCCCGCTCAGGGGAAAATAAGAAGAACAATAAAAAAATCTAAATAATAATAAGGCCACCTTTTCCCAACAGCAGTCAATGGTACACTTATGTCAGATAATTACATACATGTTAAAAGCCCCTCTCAGGTGCATACTATTATGTATCACTCAATTCGCCACCGTGGTTTCACTATTCGTCCAACTGCCCCACACCCTATCAAATTTTTGTGTTATGCCCCTGCTACTGTATGTAGCCTTGTATAAGGGTGCAACCTTATTAACCAAACCCTTCCACGCTGATACAGCTGGAGGACTAGGCTTTTTCCATGATAACACTATAATTTTTCTAGCGTAATAGATTAGGATCGTCAGCAAGGTACGAGTTCCTCTTTTTGACCAGTTTGGTCAAAAATTGATTGTTCACCAATCCCAAAATGCACACCTCTATTGTAGACTGTATAGAAATAGCTGTTACTTCTGCTATACATTCTGCTATACATTCCGTGACTTCCTTCCAAAATACTTCACCCCACGCCGCCCTACACTTTGCAAGGAGATCTCCTCCCCCACCAAACAGTTGTTTATATATTGTAGACGAGGCCTTGTCCAAAGTGTCCTCCCTTATCAGAGACTCAACATCACTCATTTTCAGAGTAATACAATTATCTCCAAATTGGGGGTTATTTGCATGTCTGAGCTGAAGATAATGAAACAAGTGAGTGTTGGGAAGATTAACCATTTACAGACCGGACCATTTTGCTGGTCAAAGACCAGACCACTTTTTTTTTACTAGTAATGACGGCGATCAGCGATTTTTATTGTGACTGCGACATTGCGGCGGACACATCGGACATTTTTGGGACCATTGTCATTTATACAGTAATCACTGCTATATAAATGCAGTGATTCCTGTGGAAATGACACTGGCAGTGAAGAGGTTAACCAGTGGGTGGCAGTGTAGGGGTTACGTGTTCCTAGGGGTGTGTTACTAACTGTGGGGTGCTGGGCTTTCATTTAGTGAACACTGATCTCTGCTCCAATCACATGGAGCAGAGATCAGCGTCACTAGTTGCTAGGCAGAATGGGCAAATGCTGTTTACACTGCATTTCCTCCATTCAGCCACCCCGTGAGACGATTGCGGGTCCCGGCCGGCACGCGAGCGCGCCGCCAGCGGCGGGCTCACGATGGCAGGGCAGCATTGAAGATTGGACGTACCTGTACGCCAATATGCCTGCCCGTGTCATTCTGCCGACGTACATCGGCGTGCGCCGGTCGGGAACCGGTTAAACGTAGTTTGCAGGATTTTCAGGGCGTCAAACTGTAGAAGTTTCCTGCCACCCACCTATGTCTGTCAGCGTCTTAATACCAAATTTAGTCCAAATGATTGGATCAGGGTACTCGTAGAAGTGTGTTAATGTCGGATTCTTCCAAAGTGGTGTGTGAGGAGAAATCTTAGAAGCACTACCCATCTTGGTCACTGCTGCACATGCCCTACTGGCTGCACGCATGGATATCATGAGTCTATACGGAGCCCTGACACCCCTATGCAGGAGATGTGTCAGTGCCTCATACAAACTGACAACAGCCGCCACTAGTGTATTGGCAGTGTCATGCTCAGGTATAGTAAACCACCTATGTATGAATATTAGCTGACCAACTAAAAAATATCTGTGAAAGTCTGTGACTGCCAATCCCCCTTGTTTCCACGGCAGTTGTAACACCCGGAGTTTAATTCGGGGGTGCCTCCCCTGCCACAGAAAATTTGTTATGAGCTGATCTATTCTATTGAATACATATCTCGGTATCCAAACAGGGGAATTCCTAAATATATATAGAAACAGAGGTAAAAATTTCATTTTCACTAAGTTCACTCTACCTATGAGTGTCAGAGGTAAATTCTGCCATACCTGCAGGTCTGGATTTTAGTGTATTCAAAAGCGGATCGACATTCAGGGCAACAAAATTTGATATGGAGTTGGAGATACGTAGCCCCAGATATTTGACCACCTCCACCCTCTGTAAGGGACAATTGAAGGGGATCTCACATCCGGGGGATGGCGTCTTGAGTGAGAGAATCTGGGATTTTCCCCAGTTGGCTTTCAGACTCGAAAAGTGAGAAAAGGAATTGAGGATGTCTAAAGCTGCCGACAGGGAATTCTTGGAGTCTCGCAAAAAAAGTACCATATCATCTGCGTACAGTTTTTTTGGTTAAGCTACCCACCGTTATCCCTTGCACCTCCTCTGAGGCTCGCAAAATCTCTAGCAAGGGTTCGATCATGATAGAGAAAAGACCTGGGGATAAAGGGCATCCCTAGCGAGTGCCCCTATATATAGGAAAAAATTCGGATAGCGCATTATTTAACTTTATGGCTGCTGTGGGGCAATGGTATAGAATGTCGATCCACGGAGAGCGCATGCGCGGGGTTTCCCAAGATGGCCGCCGGCATCTAGAGCTCCGCTCCACCGCTGCCCTGCTTTGACCACCGGAGCCTTCCGAGCGCCCCCACGATATACCGGACGGCAGATTCTTGTGGGGGAACACTCGGGGAACCCGCGGATGGCGTCCCCGAGCGCCAGAAAGGACTTGTCCGGCCGTATGAAGGCCGAAACCGGCTCTGTCAGTTACGCCAAGATGGCGGCGGCTACACGAGGCCTCCCAGTCACAGCTCCTCAGGAAGATTCCATAGCGGACCAGGACCAGGAACGGCTGCCTTTCCAAGGTACTGACTGTGCCCCTTTACCATCAGCTCACTCTCCCTCTTCCACTGAATCATTGCTGGGGGGATTGAGTGCAGGATATCCCACTACACCTATGAGGGATCCTCATACAGGCATGCTGCTGACAGTCAGTGAGGCACAGGAAGATTTCCCTCCCCCCACAGACTTTCCCTCCATGATGACAGCTTTCTCACATATGCTTTCCAAAAGCCTTGCTATTCAGGCTACCCAGATCACTACCTCCATACATGCAGACCTGCAGCAAATAGGTCAAAGGCTGGACACTGTGGAACGCAAAACTGACCAGGCTATATCACGGATCAACCAGAATTCGGCTAAATTGGAGGAGGTTCAGGACCAACTAGAGACTGCGTTTGCAAAAATCGATGACCTCGAGAACAGGTCGAGAAGATATAATTTTAGGATACGGGGGATTCCCGAATCTGAAAAAGAGGTACACAAGGTGGTGAGATCTCTCATAAGGAATTTGATCCCTGACATCCCGGATCGCCATCTAGAACTGGATAGGGCACACAGGGCTCTCCAGGCCCCCCGCTCTGACGGTTTACCCAGGGACATTATAGTCAAACCGCACTATTACTCGGTGAAGGAGGAGGTCATGCGAAAATCCAGATATACAGAAAATCTCTCGTTCCAGGGTCACAAGATCCAGCTATTCGCTGATCTCTCCCCATACACTATACAGAGGAGACGGTCATTTAAACCTTTGCTACAAGTTTTGCTGGACAAAGAAATCGCTTACAGATGGTCGTTTCCTTTGAGGCTGAACTTTTCTTACAAGAACAAAAGCTTTGGATTCTCCTCGTTTCAGGAAGGCGAAAAACTTCTGACTCGACTAGGTCTGATACAACTGGAACCCGCATCGGAACCTTCCAACAGAGGTACCCCAGCGTCTACCAAGAGGCCTTCCCCAGCGAGCCCGCTGCAGCAGATCTGGATGACACAAAGCTCCAAACGATCCAAAGAAAATCTGCCACCTTGAGACTATTTTAGTTTCCCCACATGTGGGCTGAACTTCCTTTTTTTGCGGGGATCCCCTGGTAGTGGCTCGGGCCACGGAACTCGGGGGTCTTATGGGACTCTCTTGGTCCACTCCTCTGACTAGAGGGTTACGGGTGGGAAGTCCTCCCATGTTCTGTCTTATTTTTTGGGGCTATCTTCTCTTCCCCAAGTTATCTGTAGTTTTGCTCTCCTTTCGCCTTGTATCATTAAGGAGGAGGGCTTAGGGGGGGGGTTTTTTGCATTTTTACTGTTTTGGTATTTTTGTACTCTTAAATTTTTTGCTTTATAACCTTGGACCAGGTTCATTTCTATTAGTCTCAGGTTGAGGTCTCAGGACTTGCTATTCTGGTCTCGAAGGACCGGTACAGCGCACGCTTCTCAAATCGGTCGGGACTGTAAAATATATGCCTTCTCGGGGTAGTTACTAGGTTTACTGTATATGGTAGCAGGGTATGTTTTAAGGGATATGCAAATTTTCATAATCTTTGTTTGGAAAAGTCCTTTACAGCCCTTAGGTATTGATATGATAAGGGTATGGCCATTTCTCCACCGTCTCTATTTGGGGGGAGGGGGGGTGGGGGATGGAGGGTCTGGATTGTGTTTTGGGCCATTCCCTTTGCCATAGGTAAAGGAGTGTTACTCCACGCTTAGACTTCTTGAGGGGCGCTCTGTTTCCATTCTCGATCGGAGCTTGTGACAGCTCCTCAGTTTATATATTTAAGGTGGCGGGGCGGTGGTGGATTTAGTGCGCTCCCCCTGGCTCAGAGGTTATGTTTAAGCTTCTGGGCCATTTTCGGGGGAACCTTGTCTGGGGTTGCCCCGTCCATTTACGAATGAGAGTGGGTTGGAGGGGTCCCGACCACTCGGGGGGGAGGATGGGGACGGGGGTCCCCTGTAGGTATTTTTCTGATAACATAATGGTATTACAACATGGTTCTCCTCATGTTGATGTTCTTTCTCTATACGATTGTTTATCTCTTTTCTTTTTCATATCTTTCCTTCTCCTTTCTCCTTATGTTTATTGCAGACGAGGCGACTTTACATATGACATCCGGCCTGCACTCCTGGAAGTTTATGGGATCTATTGGTGGCTCTGGATTCATACACGGCGTGGCCCTCCTCATGGGAGCGGTGAGTTCTTGTTCAGTTGCGTGGTTCTCCCCCCTCTGGTCCATGGCTGACACACCAGCTAAAGCGCCCACACTAAGAATAGTCTCGCATAATACTCAGGGTCTTAACTCCCCAATGAAACGTAGGAAGATTCTAGAACACTACAGATCCATACATGCAGATATCTTATTACTACAGGAGACGCACTTCCCTTCCTCTTTCAAACCCACATTTTTACATCAGCACTATCCTCAGTTCTTTTTGGCATCCGCGGAAAACAAGACCAGGGGGGTGGCAGTGTGTTTCTCCAAACATATAAACCTCTCGCAACCTGAGATTTTTCAGGACCCCCAGGGTCGATATATTCTGGTTTCGGGTCACATTGATGGAGAATGCTACACATTTGTTTCCTACTATGCACCCAATAAGGGCCAAAGCTCCTTTTTTGCATCTATGCTGAGGAAGCTACAGAACCGCCTTCAGGGCACGGTGTTTATTGGATGGGATTCAAATGTAGCATTTGACTTTTCTCTGGATAAATCGGGATCTGGGGGGTCAAAACCCAAGCGTCCATCGAAGCAGAGCATTAGCATTGCCCGCATGCTCCACTCCGGTGGTCTGATTGACTCCTGGCGGGAGATGAACCCTCGGGCGAAGGATTATACACATTTTTCGGCACCGCACCACACCTATGCCAGAATAGATCACATTTTTACGAAACCCCAGACGGTCCCTTTGCTGGTTACTGCAAGGATCTTGGACACATCCTTATCGGACCACTCCATGGTGGTTGTAGTATCCAGGAGACCTATGGGCTCCGGGAGCCGCCCATGTTGGCGCCTCCGGGAATCCATTTTGAGCGATCCTGCACATAGCGCAGTGTTGGAGGCTGCTATTCGAGAATACTTTGAGCTGAATGATACCGGGGAGGTAACGCCGGTTACTTTATGGGCCGCACATAAAACTGTAATGAGAGGCAAATTGATACAGTTGTCCTCTAATCTCAAAGCGCAACACCGGGCTGACACTCTCAAACTCACGGAGGAGTTCCGTTCCCTAGCTAAAACACACAAACAGCGTCCTACGGCTGAATCACTAGCCAAACTAGACGAGGTCAAGGCCCGACTGAATATGTCCTTAACCACAGCGGCTGCACAACATCTTACTTGGACGGGGGCTAAATTCTATGCACAAAAAGACAGGGTGGGCTCACGACTGGCAGTAAAACTGACCCCCAAGCCACGTGCTCAGTCTTTTCCTAAAATCAGAGTTCACTCAGGGGACCTCTCTCAGAACCCTGTTAAAGTCATGGACACTTTTTTGAGGTTCTACTCGGACTTATACAAACAGGGGACTGGTCCCTCCAAGGGTGCTCGAGAGCGGCTCCTGAATGTTCTCCCACTACCCAAGCTCTCGGAGGATCATAGGGATCTTATGGAGGATCCGTTCACTCAGGCTGAAGTACTTGACACTATAAAAACGCTCTCAGTTGGTTCTGCCCCGGGTCCGGACGGATTCTCCAATGGTTATTATAAGAAGTTTGGCCCTTCTCTGGCTCCTTATCTGGTGAAAATGTTTAACTCTCTCAGGGATGGTACCACCATGCCTCCGGACATGAACTCAGCTTTTATCTCGGTGATTCCAAAACCTGGTAAAGATGCTAGCGTGGTGGGCAATTATAGGCCTATTTCGCTTATCAATAATGACATTAAGATAATGACGAAAATACTGGCGAACAGGCTGTCAAGCTTTATTTCCCGGTATATCCACAAAGATCAGGTGGGGTTCATCCCTGGGAGACAAGGACCAGACCAGATTAGGCGCGCAGTAGATATTATTTCACTCCTGAAGCCACAATGGGACGGGGGTTCCCCGCAACAGGGGTTTCTGCTGTCCATTGACCTTCATAAGGCCTTTGACTCTATTGATTGGTCGTACCTTACGGACATTCTGAAGAGATGGGGGTGCGGAAAATACTTTCTTAACCTTATAGCGGCTCTCTATTCTAATCCTTCGGCTCAGGTGCTTCTGTTGAGCAGATTTTCTAACACGTTCGGTATTGGTAGGGGGACAAGACAGGGGTGCCCACTATCTCCGCTTCTTTTTGCCATAGCCATAGAAACTTTAGCCATTGCCTTGCGTTCTAACCCCGACATTAGGGTGGTCATGTGCGGGTCCTGCGAACATAAATGCACCCTTTATGCGGACGACCTCCTTCTTTTTGTTACCTCGCCCCTGACCTCCATGCCCATCATTAACCGGACTTTATTAGATTTTAGTAAGATTTCGGGACTCCGGGTCAATATGGAGAAATCTTTAGCCCTGAATATTACGTTATCCACAGATATGCTATCACAACTCTCAAATAATTTTACCTTCTCATGGGCACAATCCCAACTCCCTTATTTGGGAATCAAACTCACTTCCGATATACACACATTATTCAAAGCTAACTATCCCTACATGGCGCAAAAATGCAAAGAGGATTTAGGTAAAAATGACACTTCTACCGCGTTTATTGTACTTGTTCCGTTCACTCCCAATTCCAGTCCCCAAAACATTCCTTGACAAAATACAAACGGACATCGTGAGGTTTGTCTGGGGGAAGAAAGGCTATAGGTGCTCCTCAGCCACACTCTACCGATTGAAATCCCAAGGGGGGTTGGGTCTTCCCAATTTGTGGGGTTATTATCAAGCGGCACAACTGGCCCAGATATCAATGGCTTTCTCGGGTTCCGTAAAACCGGACTGGTTATTGATGGAACGGCAATCTATTCCCCACCACACAATAGATTTCCTGATGGGTTGTAGCCCCAAACGCAGACCAGCGATTCTGGCTCTCACCCTCTCGCATTCATTGGTGCTTAGCTCCAACCTATTCAAACGGGACTCGTTAATCTCCCCACTGAAGCCGCTAACACACATTTTTCATAATGGGGATTTTCCCCCGGGGGAAAATATAGAAGCCTTTAAATGGTGGACGAATAAGGAGTTATACAGAATTGGACACTTCTTTTCCCCTTCTGGCCCTCTTTCTTTATCACATTGCAAAAAGAAACTAGATATGCCCGATTCGGAAATATTCAGATTTACACAAATCTCACACTATTTGAATTCCATTTGGACTTCCAAACCTCTTCCTCCTTTTATAACGCAATATGAGCAATGGTGTGCGCAGGCCACGGACCAGAGGGGGGGCATCTCCCTGATTTACGCGGCTCTGATGAGGAAGGACAACAAGCCCCCTTATGCTCTCGCATGGGAAGCAGACTTGGGCTGCTCTTGGGAATCGAAACAGTGGTTTGGGGCCTCGATAAGAGCTCACAAAGGTATACTTAATGTTTCTCTAATTGAGGCAGGTATCAAAGTCCTGTTTAGATGGTACTACGTTCCTTCCAGGCTGGCAAAAAATTTTCCGGGTTCCTCGCCAATGTGCTTCAGAGGTTGTGAACTGGGAGGAGATATGTTTCATGTCTGGTGGTCCTGCCCACGCATCCGCTCCTTTTGGCGGAAAGTGTTTCGTACGGTCAGTTCCATTACGGGGACTGCCTTACTACCACACCCCAGTTTAGCCTTACTGAATCTTTTCATCCCAGCTCTATCTAAACATTTACAGCACTTAGTGTTTTTTGTTTTTCTTGGCGCTAAACTTACGATTGCTAAGGCCTGGAAGAAACACACGATTTCCTATAGGATGTTCAGATCTAAGGTAACATGGATTATGGTGCAAGAACAAGTAGTGGCTAAGTGGCACGACAAAACGGAGAGATTCCGGATGATCTGGGAACCATGGGCGACGTTGTGTAATATTTCTCTTATTCCAGGAGTGCGGCCCGGTACTTTGTCTTCTAGGGCAGGTAACATTTGATTCAGCATTTTACTTTGTCTCTTCTTCTCCTCTCCCCCTTTCCCCTTTTTCTTTTTTTCTTTTTTTTTTCACACGTTTTTTCTCTTCTCTTCTTCTTCACCTCCCTTGGTGGTTTGGGATGGGCCCCACAAGGGGTTCTATTAGAGATGGCAGCGATGTTATGGGATGGTTTTTGGCCCAGAATTTCTTTGGGCATCTCAGGCAACTAAACTTGGTAAGGAGGGGTGGGGGGAGTCCTGGTCTTGGCGGGCGGGCCTAGCCCTTGGTCTGCAGCTTGATCCCGTTTGGGGCACCAGGGGATCTATGGCTCGTGTGCTTTGACTAGTCATTCTCCACCAAGGAGACTGAACTTGTTGTTATGGGTTCCAAATAATACCAATGTTTTATCAATGTACCTCTAGTTGGCTTTATAGGTTGGTTTTGTTCTATTCTGGTCTAGATCCATGTATGTCTAGCTTGGCTCTGCCTATGTATGGGTGGATTTATCTTGTTGAATTGTATTGAGGATTGTTTATCTTTTCTGTTCTGATGCAAATCTTCAATAAAAATTATTAAAATAAAGAATGTCGATCCACTTCCGGAACCGAGGACTGAAACCCAACACCTCCAGTACCACCCTCATGTAATTCCAATCCACAGAATCAAAGGCATTGTGCGCAATTTTAAAACGTGACATGTTAGTTATCTATTTACTCACCGTAAAATCATCTTTCCCATTATGTAAAACAATCGGGCTAATTTTAGAGATTTTTTATTTTTTTTAATGCTTGAAATGCGTTTGAAAAATTGCTGCTCAAATACGACATGAGATAAAAAGTTGCAACAACCACTATTTTATTTCCTAGGGTCTCTACTAAAGAAAAAACATATAATGTTTGGGGGTTCTGAGTAATTTTCTAGAAAAAGAGCTAATGAATATTCTGGTTTGTTATTTTGGGAATACTGGATATTTAAAAGCAAAACTTTTTTAATTTTGAATAAATATACATCCCAATATACATACAGGTTTTTTTTTTCATTCAACCAGATCTCACAGATTCCCGCAGTCATTTCTTCCCTACATCAATTCCTAGATAGCAAGGATAACGTGCCACAAATTTGGGGCAGTGATGAATTGTAACTTGCTACAATTTTTCACTGGCAATTTATACATTTGCAGAGCATTTGAGGCACGAGTTCTAGTTGGCACTTTTACAATTTGTAACAAATTTGCGTGTCAGTTCTCTAGTAAGGATGAGCTCCAGCATGTTCGCACAGCCCACATGCAGAGCCCGCCAGGAAGTCAGCACTGCGCTGCGCTAAACACAGGCAGTGAGACATTGTCCCGATGCACGGCTGCATAGATTTGGAAATGTCTCACTACCTGTGATTAGCGCAGCACAGTGCCAGCATCCTGGTGGGCTCTGCATGTGGGCTGTACGAACACGCCGGAGCTCATCCAGAGGACGTCGCTCCGACGAAACGCATAGGGCGTGGCCAAGGACGTGCACCTTTACACTGTCAACAACAGCAGCGGCCGGCAGAGCTGTTATACACACGCGATTGAATTTTAACTGTTTGTGAGTAATTTTCTTTTATAATGAAATAAAGAGGTTATAAAACGGTTTTGCACTATGGATATACTTTTATCTCTTCCTTTATGTATCTAACCATGGAGTACACTTGGAAGTGAAGGGCGAGCATTCCCCCGGTACATCAGTAGCAGAGTCCAAACAGCAGCACAGTGGCTTATACTGTGAAGGCTCGGCTAACCCTCTGAGGGTGTTTCATCTTGTGAGCGCAAACATATCCCTACAGCACTGAGTGGCGCATCGGGGAGGAATGTTCTTAGTCTCCTTGCACTAGTCACTTTATTCTACCACCATCTCTAGAAATACTGCAACATGCGATTTTCTAGCAACTTTTGAATGCGATTCTGAAAAAACTTTTCTTTATATTAAAGGACATTCTTTTTGTGTTTTTTTGCACTATTTTTATTGCACTATTTTTTCTTGCACAAGTTGTTGCACGACTTTTTTATAGGATTGTTAATCTGAGTAATTATTCAGAGTAATCTTTGCACAATTGTATATTTTCGTTTAATTCATTGTTTATTTGGAACCTGTATGTAAATTTAGCAGAGAATATATATACAGTATTATACAGCAATAAATGGTAAAGCAGCACCAACACTGTACAATCCGCCCATGTGTGGGCTCCGGCGGACTTTTTCTTTCCAAAAGTCCGGCAGACTAAAGGCCGTACACACGATCTGACTTTTTGACAACAAACATGCAAATTAGCTGTTTTGGAGCAACGTCCGATCGTGTATACGCTCCATCGGACAAACTTTTTCGGTTTTCATCTGACTTTTGTTGTCTGTGTGAATGGACCAACTTTTTTTTTTTTTTTTTTTTTAAACAATAATTTTTATTCAAGTTTTCAGATTTACAGGGCACAAAATAAACAGATTGACTTTCGTGCATGAGTCATACAATCCGCATAAGTAGGAGACATTGTAGACAAATCCTGTTAAGAATGTAGTTACAAATATACAAAAGAATGCAGTATATTGACACAACATATTTCCACTCAGGCATCATCGCCATTATCTAAGACCGTAGTACCCTCCCAACGCAGGTGCCCCCTCTGGGATCTAGCTGCACCCCCGAAGGAGGATCCCGACAGATCTTTTGTTTGATCCTGTGTTATACAAAGATCAATCAAATGCACGTCCATTACTCATAGGATGTAACAGATGCTCGGAATGTAACAATGCTGACTCTCCATAATATCTACTACGTGTCTTAAAGAAAGTCAGAAAAAAGGGGAAAACAATAACTAAAACCTTAGTCAGGTAAGGGGAAGGGGGAGGGAAGGATGGGTAGGAACCTATTGCTAGGTTCCAGGGCAGGAGACTGTCGCTCAACAAGAATTTTTTAAGAGAGAAAAGTGTAATTCCATTTCCTCTAAGTTTTTCACCCCCACTACTGGGTTAATCTTGTCATTTTACTATGGTGTATTAGCCTTGTACCAGTCGCACCACAGTTGCCAGTTATTTTGAAAAGTAGTACGTTTCCCTGATGCCGATGCCAAGATAAGTTCATAGTTATAGTGAACAGCAAGAGACCGAAGTACCAATCTAGCTGCTAAAAATAAATGAGTTACAAACTTTCTAAGTGATGGTGGTATATTTTCTATTCCTATGTTAAGCAATGCCAAGGTAGGGGATGGGGGTATCGTGATGCCTGTTACCTGTCGGAATATTACGAAAATTCTTGTCCTGTAACCAGCTAATTTGCTGCACGACCACAGTACGTGAAAAATAGTGCCAACTTGAGAGCAATTCCTCCAACAAAGTGGAGAGATTGAAGGGTTAAATTTGGCCAAACGATATGGAGTTAGATACCATCTTTGCGTAGTTTTATGCGCTAATTCCCAAAGGGAGGTGCATTTTGTGGCAGAATATGTGTGGTGCATAGCTATGCTCCATTGCTCTTCAGAGATAGAGACTCCAAGGTCTCTCTCCCAAGCCATCATGGGCCCAGTCTTTTCTAATAGTGATTTGTCATTGAGAGTGTTATAAAATAAGGAGATTCCACCTTTCTTCTCACTCCCGGTGCCAAGGTATTGTTTGATTCGCCAATTAACTTTGTAAGGGGGAATATGTTTACTCGTAATATAAGACTGAACTCGGTAATAAGTAAAGTATTCCGAGTGCGATAGGCCGTACTCCTTCTGCACCTTTGCAAAGGGTTTAAGCTGAGATCCACTAAACAGGTCATGAACTCAATGGATTCCCGAGTTGTACCAATTGTGCAGGGATAGCTCCGGGATTAGCAACGTTAATATTGATATAGGTAATGGAAGCGTAGAGGATGGGCCACTCTGTGGATGTGTAGAAACTAGTAGTTTCCAGGAGTGTAAGGATGCCAACACTGGGAGCGAAAGGCCTTTCGGTGTCCGTGCCAGGTATGGGAATGCCAGGGCGAAATTACGTAAATTATTACCTGGAACACTTTGCTGCTCTATTTCCCCCCATAACGAGGATGGTTTGTTAGCAAACCAGTCTCTCAGTTGTGCTAGGATAGCTGCTCTGTAGTAATCCACCAGTACAGGCAAGCCTAGGCCCCCAGCTTTTCTAGATTTACTAAATTTTTTGAACGCGCTTCTAGCTCTCTTACCTTCCCAGAGAAATCCTGAGAGCATAGTCTGTAGTTTACTGAAAAATTGGTTTGTGACCGGGACAGGGACCGTGCGAAAGATATAGAGCAACTGAGGTAGTAGTTGCATTTTGAATGCCGCGAGGCGTCCTGACCATGAGAGAATATGCTTGCTGAGGGCTTGGAGACCAGACCTTAATTTGTCTACAAGGGGAATATAATTAGCTTTAAAGAGTTGGTCAGGGTGAGGGGTTAGTGTGGTCCCTAGATAAGATATCCCCGAGTCTTGCCATAGGAAAGGGTAGGTATTCTGCAAAAATGTCCTTTCATGTGGGGGAATTCCCAGATCGAGAACATAGGACTTGGATGAGTTCACTTTATAATATGAGACTTTGCTATAGTGTTCCAGAATCTTGGCGACATGCATCAGAGAAGTTGTTGGTCTAGTAAGCATTAGAATCACGTCGTCAGCGAAAAGGCCGACCACGTGCTTGCGACTGTTCACCTCGAACCCATAGACATTAGGGTTTTGTCTGATGCACGCAGCCAAAGGCTCAATTAGCATGTTGAAGATCAAAGGGGATAATGGACATCCCTGTCGGGTGCCATTCGTGATTTGAAAGGGTTTTGACAACATTCCAGAGGAGTATACCCTAGCCGAAGGAGAGGTATAAAGAGCCAGTATGGCCTATAGAATATGGCCTGTAAAACCAAATGATCCCAACACTCCAGACAGATATCCCCAATGGACCCCGTCGAACGCCTTCTCTGCGTCCAAAGCAAGGAGCAGAGAAGGCGTTCGCTGAGCCCGTGCCAAACCGATTATATTTATAACACGCCTTGTGGCGTCCGAGGTCTGTCTCCCCTTAATGAATCCCGATTGGTCAACATTTATGATAGTAGGTAGCATCGGCATCAGACGTAGTGCTAGCATTTTAGCATATATCTTTAGGTCATTGTTCAACAAGGATATAGGCCTAAAATTTTGAGGCACCTCCGGGGCTTTGCCCGGCTTGGGCAGAGTCACAATAATTGCTTCCAACATTTCTGGTGGGAAGAGGGTAGAGGCAGCAGCATTCTCATAGACCTTATGAAGGTGGGGGCCCAGGACAGACTTAAAAGTCTTATAATATTCTCCAGTCAGCCCGTCAGGACCTGGGGATTTGTTGCTTGGTAATATGTCTATAGCCCTATACATCTCAGCGATCGTGAAAGGCAGATTTAGGTCCTCTAGCTGGTCAGTGGTGAGAGTAGGAATTTTTGCTTTCGCTAAGAAATTTGCTATGTCATCCCTAGAAGGCTGTGGGGTAGAGCTATCTTTACTTAAGTTATAAAGGGATTCGTAATAGTCACTAAAGGAGTCAGCAATCCTTTGCGGATCGTATTCTTTGATATTAGTCTTGGGATTGAACAGATGAGGAATTTTTGATTTAAAATGTTGTCCCTGTAGTCTACGCGCCAAGGCCTTCCCAGCCTTATTGCCCGTGGAATAAAAGGACAATTTTAGCTTCTTCTCCACTCGTTCAAATTTGTGCAGTAACGCAAGTCTAAGTTCATGTCTCAAATGTCCTAAAGCTGTGTGGTAAGATGAAGTGGGGTTGGATTTATTCAGATTCTCTAATGTTGTAATTTTGTTTAGAAGGTCGTCTGTCTTCTTTTGCCTCTGCCTCTTCAACCGCGCACCTTGCTGAATAAAGATACCGCGAATAAACGCCTTATGGGCATTCCATACCGTAGTAGGAGAGATCTCAGGAGTAGAGTTAATCTGAAAAAACTCAGAGAGGTGGTCCTCAAATAAGCGTTTGGTAGCGGGTTCTTGAATTAATTGGGAATTAAATCGCCACAAATAGGCGGCGTTAGGGGGACTATTGTCTGCTATGGTGACCAGCACTGATGCATGGTCCAACCATGTGATTGAGTTAATTTTAGTATGCATGATATTCTGGAGGAGCCACCTGTCTGAGAGGAAGAGATCAATCCTACTATAAGAGCGATGCCTATGAGAGTAAAAAGAATAATCTCTCTCATCAGCATGTCTGCAACGCCATACATCAAAAATATCATTATTTCTTAAAAAGTTGCACAGAGATTGAGATTTCCTAACGGAAGTGCAAGTTGAATTCATCTTGGGATCCGGTACAATATTAACCACTTCCCGACCAACGCACGACGATGTACGTCGACAGAATGGCACGGGCAGGCATATTGGCGTACATGTACGTCCAATATTCGTTGCCGCCGTGCCATCGGGAGCGCGCCGCCGGCGGCGCGCTCCCGCGCTGGTCGGGACCCCCGTGAGTCCGGTCGCGGGACCCGCGGACTCGATCGCCGCGGGCATCCCCGCGATCGTCTCACGGAGCGGCCGAATGGAGGAAATGCTGTATAAACAACATTTTTCCATTCTGCCTAGCAACTAGTGACGCTGATCTCTGCTCCATGTGATTGGAGCAGAGATCAGTGTACACTAAATGAAAGCCCAACCCCCCCACAGTTAGTAACACACCCCTAGGAACACTTAACCCCTACACTGCCACCCACTGGTTAACCCTTTCACTGCCAGTGTCATTTACACAGGAATCACTGCATTTATATAGCAGTGATTACTGTATAAATGACAATGGTCCCAAAAATGTGTCAAAAATGTCCGATGGGTCCCCCACAATGTCGCAGTCACAATAAAAATCGCAGATCGCCGCCATTACTAGTAAAAAAAAAATAATAAAAAATTATTAATAAAAATGCTATAAAACTATCCCTATTTTGTAAACGCTATAACTTTTGCGCAAACCAATCAATAATCGCTTATTGCGATTTTTTTTACCAAAAATATGTAGAAGAATACGTATCGGCCTAAACTGAGGGAAAAAAATGTTTTTTTATATATTTTTGGGGGATATTTATTATTACAAAAAGTAAAAAATAATGCGTTTTTTTCAAAATTATCGCTCTATTTTTGTTTATAGCGCAAAAAATAAAAACCGCAGGGGTGATCAAATACCACCAAAAGAAAGCTCTATTTGTGGGAAAAAAAGGACGTTAATTTTGTTTGGGAGCCACGTCGCACGACCGCGCAATTGTCAGTTAAAGCGACGCAGTGCCGAATCGCAAAAAGTGGTCTGGTCTTTGACCAGCAAATTGGTCCGGTCTGAAAGTGGTTAAAGTCCCCGCACAACAGTAAAGCCCCTTGTCTAACTTTACTTATTTTCTTCATAAGTCTGTTCAAAAAGCGGATCTGGCGAACATTAGGTACATAGACATTTACTGGTGTATAACGGGTATTGTTAATATCGCACACCAATATTATGAATCGACCATTAGAGTCAGTAATTTCCTGATGCAGTAGAAAGGAGACAGTATCCCTAATAGCTATCATAGTGCCTCTCTTCTTCTTCTGTGCGCTAGATAGGAAATAGTGTTAAAAACCTCTTGACGTGCACCTGGGAGGGGAATCCTTATGAAAGTGCGTCTCTTGAACACAAAGTATATCGCATTGCGATAATTGGGCCTCTTTCCACAAAGAAAATCTCTTGGCCGGGTGGTTTAGTCCGTGGGCATTAACTGACAAAATGTTAAGAGGCATTACATCTATTGGACGGGGCGCTAATCACGGGGAGACATTTGTACTCACTGCTGAACTCGTCCCGATGTAGCTGTGAATGGTAGTGGTGAAGATACGGTGAGTAGGATGTCCCTGCCAAGGACTCGTCATGTAGAGAGAGTTCTGGAATCTTGGAGTTGGTAGTTCCTGGATTTAGGAATAGTGCTGACAGCTCCTGTGGGAAAAACAGAAAAAGGGAAAAACTTCCCAAACAAAAACTGGGTAAAAGGAGGGTTATCAAAACCCGTGTGCAGATCATATCTGCTCAGGTAAGTGGGGTCTGTATTAACCAAAAGAGCACGGCTTCCGTCAGGAGGGGCCCATAAAAGGCTGGTTAGTATAGCACAGCGGCCGCCAACAAGCAGCCAATCCAATCTCCAGTGTCATGGTACAGCTATTCAACCAGTGGCCGACATTTTGGGCTGTGTGCGGCAGGAGACGAAGGAGGATCGTCGGTGAGGATTTTCCATTTTTTAAGAAGTTGAAGGCCTTTGTCAGGTGAAGAAATCACATAATTAGACCCTTCCCTGCTCACAACCAACTTAGTAGGAAATCCCCACTTGTAATTGATGCTATGGTTGCTCAGAACCTTGGTAATGTTATTCAAATTTTTACGAAGCTGCAAAGTATGCTGCGAGAGGTCCGCATAGAACTGAATATTAGAAAATTCTGTATTACAGTGCTCCCCCATTTTGGTTTCCCCCCCGTTTATGGTGGTGGCGTACTCCCCCATTTTGGTTTCAACATGGCTCACTCTTTCACCCACCTCTTTAAGTTCTGTGCTAAAGCTTCTCATACAAGACATCATAGCTATATGTATAATGCTGCGCAAAGAGATAAGCATGTCTTTAAGGCTGGTGTCAAGAACAGGCTGATTTGATGTGGGAAAGGTAGTAATGGAGTCAGGGAGTTCTCTGGTGTCTTCCTGGGAGTCAGAGGGGGATCTCACCTCATGCTGCTGCAATGTACCAGAGCTGTCTCTTCTGCTCCTGGCCTTGGCTGGACTTCTGCTCAGCGGGGTAGATGCTTGTGAGTTCCCCCGGGAGTGCTCACCACTGGTGTGTGTATTTTCCTCGGACCGCTCCAGAATGCTGGATGTGGAGAGCGGAGTGGAGGACGCGCCGGCGCCATCTTGTCCATGCTGTCTCGGCGGCTGCATGAAGTATGCAGTCAGTTTTTGGGGCTTCCTCTCCGCTCTTTTCCTCCTAGACATGTCGGCAGGCTGTGCCCGGATCAAACCGCCTCTATTGCCACTGTGCACCGTGAGCCGCTCCGTTATCCCGCTATACACCGGACCTCTGAGCCTAAGCTGCCATCTTGGCTAAGGTCAAGCCACGCCCTAATGGACCAACTTTTTAACAACATAAGTCTGATGGAGCAAAGTCCGATCGTGTGTACGCAAAACCATCAGACTTTTGTACAAGGTACAAACACGCATGCTCAGAACCAATGCAAAAGATCAGACAACAATACAGAAGTTGACCAAATATGGCGGCCCCCCCACCCCAAAGCACCTTGTCCCCATGTTGATGAAGACAAGGGCCTCTTCCCGACAACCCTGGCTGTTGGTTGTCGGGGTCTGCGGACGGGGGGCTTATCGGAATCTGGGAGCCCCCTTTAATAAGGGGGCCCCCAGATTCCGGCCGCCCACCCTATGTGACTGAGTATAAGATACAATGTAACCCTACCCATTCACCTGGTGAAAAAAGTGTAAATAAAAAACACAACACAAGGTTTTAAAATAATATATTAGACAGCTCCGGTGGTCTTCCGTCTTGGGGGGTCTTCTCGCCGGACTCTTCCGCTATCTTCTGCTCTTTTACTAGCTTTTTTAATAGCGGAGGAACCCGGCTTTCTTCTTCGTCGCAGACGCTGTCCAGGGGGTCTTCTTCTGACTTCGGGGGTCTTGTCCCGCTCTTTGGGGGTCTTGTCCCCCTCTTTGGTTCTTCTTGCCGGGCCTCTGCTTTCTTCTTCCAGCTCTTTTACTGGTGGGCACTGATAGGCTGCACTGGTGGGTACTTATGAGGTGGCACTGATGGAAACTGATAGGCTTCACTGGTGTGCCCTGATGAGGTGGCACTGATGGGCACTGATAGGCTGCACTGGTGGGCACTGACAAGGTGGCACTGATGGGCACTGACAAGGTGGCACTGATGGGCACTGATGAGGCTATGCTGGACACTGATGAGATGGCACTGATGGACACTAGCCTGTGCATATACTACCCTAGCCTATCCATATACTGCCCTAGCCTGCCCCTATACTGCCCCAGCCCAACCCTATACAGCCCTATCCCACCCCTATACAGCCCTATCCCAGTGGCATATCATCAATATGTGCAACGAGTTCACTGCACACAGGCCCGGAGGGGTGACAGGGCCCACTGCGCTGACACAGTGCACCCACGGATGTCCTAGGGTGCCAAGATGGGGGAGCGGTAACATGGGGGTATGGTGGTATGTCATAAAATTTTGCATATAGACAAGATGCTGTTGCATGTTAATCAAATTTTTGTTTTAATTATCATGATATAAAATAATGGATGTGGGGGCCTTTTGGTGGGCGTGATTTTTTTGGGGGGTTGGGAGCATTTCATTCTTGGACCCAGGCAGCACAAAGTCTTGGGCCAGCTCTGAGTGTACGTTATCATTCCTTCATGGGAAAGATAGAGGAACTATTGAAGTTTAGAAAATCTGAGCACCTGTTTGCACCTTACATATATATATTTTATAATTTTTTTTTTGCACAGTGTTTGCACATTTTATATGGACTTTTTTTTTTGCACAGATATGTCAATTTAGGATGCATTCATCATATATTTAACCACTTCCCTCCCAACGACCTCATGTGAAGTTATAGACTTTGAGTGGGGATATCTGAATGATGCCTGCAGTTACAGCATCATTCAGATATCTTCTTCAGCATCATTCAGATATCTTCTGTTACAGCATGCGATTCTCTGCACCGTAAAACATCATAGCAACTGTTCAGCTGCTTGATTGTTTTTACAGGCTCCCGCCACCCTCCGGTACTTCTATCGGCTCGCCTGTGCAATCAGCGAGCTGCAGAAGGAATCCGCCAGCGGTGGAAGTTTACAATAGAGAATACCATGGGTCAGATGGTCCCGGCAGTCTTTATGACCTTTGGAGGCTGGGTGCGATGTTATGACATCAGGTCCAGCCTTGGCAGTTTTAAACACTGCCATTGCCTAGGCTGGGAAGCTGAGATCATTTTTATTTTATTTTAGGCTTTCCAGCCTAGAGACGAGATCTGGGGACTTATAGACCCCAGATCTTGCTGGAAAGAGGACCTGCCATGCCCTATTCCTATTACAAGGTATGTTTACATTCCTTGTAATTGTAATAAAAGTGATAAAAAAATGTAAAAGGAAAGTGTCAGAATAGAAAAATTTAATTAAAATAAACAATAAAAAAAAATTAAGCGCCCCAGTCCCATGTGCTCGCTTGCAAAAGTGAACACATACGTAGGCCACACCCACATATGTAAACGGTATTCAAACCACACATGTGAGGTATCACCGTGAACATTAATACGTCTAGCCCAAGACCTGCTCTATAACTCTAAACAGGTAATATGTAAAAATTTTGAAAGCATCGCCAATGGGTATTTTAAAGTACCGAAGTTTGGCGCCATTCCATGATTGTGCGCAATTTTATTTGAAAAGTTTTATTTATTACTTTTTTTTTAAACATAACAGGTACATACAAGACCCAAGGGGCCACACAAAAAAAAAAACTAAAACTATTTACAACTCTTCAGCATTGACTCTTCCTCCTCCTTCCAACCCCCGCTCAGGGGAAAAAAAGAACAATAAAAAAATCTAAATAATAATAAGGCCACCTTTTCCCAACAACAGTCAATGGTACACTTATGTCAGATAATTACATACATGTTAAAAGCCCCTCTCAGGTGCATACTATTATGTATCACTCAATTCGCCACCGTGGTTTCACTATTCGTCCAACTGCCCCACACCCTATCAAATTTTTGTGGTATGCCCCTGCTACTGTATGTAGCCTTGTATAAGGGTGCAACCTTATTAACCAAACCGTTCCACGCTGATACAGCTGGAGGACTAGGCTTTTTCCATGATAACACTATAATTTTTCAAGCGTAATAGATTAGGATCGTCAGCAAGGTACGAGTTCCTCTTTTTGACCAGTTTGACCAATTCACCAATCCCAAAATGCACACCTCTATTGTAGGCTGTATAGGAATAGCTGTTACTTCTGCTATACATTCTGCTATACATTCCGTGACTCCCTTCCAAAATACTTCACCCCACGCCACCCTACACTTTGCAAGGAGATCTCCTCCCCCACCAAACAGTTGTTTATATATTGTAGACAAGGCCTTGTCCAAAGTGTCCTCCCTTATCAGAGACTCAGCATCACTCATTTTCAGAGTAATACCATTATCTCCAAATTGGGCTTTGTTTGCATGTCTGAGCTGAAGATAACGAAACAAGTGAGTGTTGGGAAGATTAACTACTTACAGAACAGACCATTTTGCTGGTCAAAGACCAGACCACTTTTTTTTTACTAGTAATGACGGCGATCAGCGATTTTTATTGTGACTGCGACATTGCGGCGGACACATCGGACATTTTTGACACATTTTTGGGACAATTGTCATTTATACAGTAATCACTGCTATATAAATGCAGTGATTCCTGTGGAAATGACACTGGCAGTGAAGGGGTTAACCAGTGGGTGGCAGTGTAGGGGTTATGTATTCCTAGGGGTGTATTACTAACTGTGGGGTTCTGGGCTTTCATTTAGTGAACACTGATCTCTGCTCCAATCACATGGAGCAGAGATAAGCGTCACTAGTTGCTAGGCAGAATGGGCAAATGCTGTTTACACGACATTTCCTCCATTCAGCCGCCCGTGAGACGATCGCGGGTATGCCCACGGCGATCGAGTCCTCGGGACCTGCCACCAGACTCACCAGGGTCCCGACCGGCACGCGAGCGCGCCGCCAACGGCGGGCTCACGATGGCAGGGCGGCATTGAAGATTGGACGTACCTGTACGCCAATATGCCTGCCCGTGTCATTCTGCCGACGTACATCGGCGTGCGCCGGTCGGGAACCGGTTAAACGTAGTTTGCAGGTTTTTCAGGGCGTCAAACTGTAGAAGTTTCCTGCCACCCACCTATGTCTGTCAGCGTCTTAATACCAAATTTAGTCCAAATGATTGGATCAGGGTACTCGTAGAAGTGTGTTAATGTCGGATTCTTCCAAAGTGGTGTGTGAGGAGAAATCTTAGAAGCGCTACCCATCTTGGTCACTGCTGCACATGCCCTACTGGCTGCACGCATGGATATCGTGAGTCTATACGGAGCCCTGACACCCCTATGCGGGAGATGTGTCAGTGCCTCATACAAACCGACAACAGCCGCCACTAGTGTATTGGCAGTGTCATGCTCAGGTATAGTAAACCACCTATGTATGAATATTAGCTGACCCACTAAAAAATATCTGTGAAAGTCTGGGACTGCCAATCCCCCTTGTTTCCACGGCAGTTGTAACACCTGGAGTTTAATTCGGGGGTGCCTCCCCTGCCACAGAAAATTCGTTATGAGCTGATCTATTCTCTTGAATACATATCTCGGTATCCAAACAGGGGAATTCCTAAATATATATAGAAACAGAGGTAAAAATTTAATTTTCACTAAGTTCATTCTACCTATGAGTGTCAGAGGTAAATTCTGCCATACCTGCAGGTCTGGATTTTAGTGTATTCAAAAGCGGATCGACATTCAGGGCAACAAAATTTGATACGGAGTTGGAGATACGTAGCCCCAGATATTTGACCACCTCCACCCTCTGCAAGGGACAATCGAAGGGGATCTCACATCCACGGGATGGCGTCTTGAGTGAGAAAATCTGGGATTTTCCCCAGTTGACTTTCAGACTCGAAAAGTGAGAAAAGAAATTGAGGATGTCTAAAGCTGCCTACAGGGAATTCTTGGAGTCTCGCAAAAAAAGTACCATATCATCTGCGTACAGTTTTTTTGGTTAAGCTACCCACCGTTATCCCTTGCACCTCCTCTGAGCCTCACAAAATCGCTAGCAAGGGTTCGATCATGATAGAGAAAAGACCTGGGGATAAAGGGCATCCCTAGCGAGTGCCCCTATATATAGGAAAAAATTCGGATAGCGTATTATTTAACTTTATGGCTGCTGTGGGGCAATGGTATAGAATGTCGATCCACTTCCGGAACCGAGGACAGAAACCCAACACCTCCAGTACCACCCCCATGTAATTCCAATCCACAGAATCAAAGGCATTGTGCGCAATTTTAAAACGTGACATGTTAGTTATCTATTTACTCACCGTAAAATCATCTTTCCCATTATGTAAAACAATCAGGCTAACTTTAGAGATTTTTTATTTTTTTAATGCTTGAAATGCATTTGAAAAATTGCTGCTCAAATACGACATGAGATAAAAAGTTGCAACAACCACCATTTTATTTCCTAGGGTCTCTACTAAAAAAAAAAAACATATAATGTTTGGGGGTTCTGAGTAATTTTCTAGAAAAAGAGCTAATGAATATTCTGGTTTCTTATTTTGGAAATACTGTATATTTAAAAGCAAAACTTTTTTAATTTGGGATAATTACACATCCCAATATACATACAGGTTTTTTTTTTTTTCATTCAACCAGATCTCACAGATTCCCGCAGTCTTTTCTTCCCTACATCAATTCCCAGATAGCAAGGATAACGTGCCACAAATTTTGGGCAGTGATGAATTGTAACTTGCTACAATTTTTCACTGGCAATTTATACATTTGCAGAGCATTTGAGGCACAAGTTCTAGTTGGCACTTTTACAATTTGTAGCAAATTTGCGTGTCAGGTCTCTAGTAAGGATGAGCTCCAGGGTGTTCGCACAGCCCACATGCAGAGCCCGCCAGGAAGTCAGCACTGCGCTGCGCTAAAACAGGCAGTGAGACATTGTCCCGATGCACGGCTGCATAGATTTGGAAATGTCTCACTACCTGTGATTAGCGCAGCGCAGTGCCAGCATCCTGGTGTGCTCTGCACGTGGGCTGTGCGAACACGCCGGAGCTCATCCATAGTCTCTAGCAAGAGCAAAAATGCGGTGGTGAGTCTATAGCAAGAGCGCTGCAAGTCACAGTGACCCCTGTGGTGGGATGACTATTGCACAATATAACTGAACCAGAACTTGCAGTAGACTTGCAGAATGTTTGCAAAGAAAGGTAGTCATGCAAAGCAGACTTGCTGCAATTGTGCAACAAACTTGTGAAGCCTGGCAAGTCAAGCAATAGCTTAGCAAGTCTTTTTCAAATGTGCAGCTCAATTGCTTGCTATCTGGGTTCAAAGTGCTACATTTTTAAAGCTTGTCTGAAAGGGGACGGAGAGCAAAAATTACACACTTCAGAGCTCAGTGAGGAAAGCAGATTGGAGGGAAGAGACACCCCCTTCACACAGCACACAGGAACAGAGTAGAGGCTGTCAATCTCAGGCTGTGAGCTGGAGCTCTCTCTCCTGTCACCATTTTTCTCTTGGCTTCAAGAAAACTTGTCAGAAGTGATTCATGCTGACTTTTTGACAACATAAGTCCGATGGAGCAAAGTCCAATCGTATGTACGCAAAACCATCGGACTTTTGTACAAGGTACACACACGCATGCTCAGAACTAGGGATGAGCCGAACACCCCCCGGTTCGGTTCGCACCAGAACTTTCGAACGGACCCCAAATTCGAACGAACGTTAGAACCCCATTGAAGTCTATGGGACTCGAACGTTCGAAATGAAAAGTGCTAATTTTAACGGCTAATATGCAAGATACTGTCCTAAAAAGGGTTTGGGGACCTGGCTCCTGCCCCAGGGGACATGGGTCAATGCCTAAAATGTTTTTAAAAATGGCCGTTTTGGCGGGAGCACTGATTTTAATGACGATTAAAGTGAAAAAAAAAAGTGAAATATTCCTTTAAATATGGTGCCTGGGGGGTGTCTGTAGTATGCCTGTGAAGTGCCACGTCTTTCCCGTGTTTAGAACAGTCCCTGCACAAAATGACATTAAACGGAAATAACACCATTTAAAACTGCTTGCGGTTTTAATGTTATATCTGGTTCCTGCAATATGGTTGAAAATCATTGAGAAAAATGGCATGGGTAGCCCTCCCTGCCCATTTCCAGCCTATTTGGGTCTTGTACGCATATTAAGGGGAACCCTGTACCCATATTAAAAAAAGGAAATGCGTGTGGCCCCCAGGCCCTATATACTCAGAACAGCAGTATACAGGCGGTGCAAACAAGACAGGGACTGTGTAGGTTTGTTGTGTTAAGTTGAATCTGTTTGTAATTTTCAACTGGTACATTTTTAAAGTGTAGCTCCAGTCAAAAAAACTATTTTTAAGCTTTTTGGAAAACATAGGGAAGGGTTATCACCCCTGTATAATTTGTTTTGTCGTCCATCTTTTTTCATCTCACTTGCTGTTGTCTCCTTCCGTTTGCAAGTAGGAGATGTTTGTAAGTTGGATGTTTGAAAGTAGGGGCCTGCCCTATATGCTCTGCAGAAATGGCGGAACAAGGTGTTGGTTTTGCCACAACATTGTAAGCCCTCAAAGTGACTCTTGGTGGGCGCTGGAGCGCCCTGCTGTGAACGATTATATCAAGAATTGTAATTACATGCCATTGTTGAACAGTGGTAGAAAAATTGACCTTTGGTGGTTGTGGTGCTGGTGCCACAACACTATAAGTCCTCACCGTTACTCTGGGTGGGCACAGGAAGGGGCCCTCCTGTGAAATATTATATCAAGAATTGTAATTACATGTCCCTGTTAAACATGGGCAGAAAAATTTGGCCTTAGGCACTGCTGCTGGTGCCACCACACTGCAACCTCTTCCATATACTCTAGTTTTATTGCAGGAATTAGCCCTGCTGCAAAGCATTGCATCAAAAATTGTACTTAAACGCCCCTGTTAAACAGGGGCAGAAAAATTGGGCCTTAGGCACTGCTGCTGGTGCCACCACACTGCAACCTCTTCCATATACTCTAGTTTTATTGCAGGAATTAGCCCTGCTGCAAAGCATTGCATCAAAAATTGTACTTAAACGCCCCTGTTAAACAGGGGCAGAAAAATTGGGCCTTAGGCACTGGTGCTGGTGCCACCACACTGCAACCTCTGCCATATACTCTAGTTTTAATGCAGGAATTAGCCCTGCTGCAAAGCATTGCATCAAAAATTGTAATTAAACGCCCCTGTTAAACAGGGGCAGAAAAATTGGGCCTTAGGCACTGGTGCTGGTGCCACCACACTGCAACCTCTCCCATATACTCTTGTTTGATTGCAGGAATTAGCCCTGCTGCAAAGCATTGCATCAAAAATTGTACTTAAACGCCCCTGTTAAACAGGGGCAGAAAAATTGGGCTGATGGCATCAACCAGAACCAGAAATGTTCTTCCAACATATCAGCGGAGGAGGAAGAGGATAGACAATCAACATAACAGGACAGTCACTCAGCATCAGCATAGGCAGTCTTGAAGGGATGTGGTATTTCAAAAAAAATTATTCGGTTACATCAGCTTCAGGTGCTTGGTAGCTGTGGGTGATCCAAGACTGATTCATCTTGATGAAGGTCAGTCGATCAACTGATTCGGTGGACAGGCGCACCCTGTGATCGGTAACAAAGCCACCAGCAGCACTGAAGGTGCGTTCCGAAAGAACGCTGGATGCAGGACAGGCCAGTAGCTCAATTGCATACTGTGCAAGCTCTGGCCAGTGATCCATCCTCAAGACCCAGTAAGCCAAAGGATTTTCGGTGGGAAAGGTGTCCAAGTCTGACCTTGCCCCTAGGTATTCCTGCACCATGTAAATCAGACGCTGGCGATGGGTGCTGGAACCGATCATACCTTGGGGCTGCGGACTAAAATATTGTCTGAAAGCATCAGTCAGACGGCCACCTTCTCCACCGCTCCTTCTGACCGATGCCTCAGCAACACGTTGTCCAGGACCAGGAGTTTGTAACCTCCCAGTCTCTGGGAACGCGTTGCACAGACCTTTCTGCAAGGCCTCCCGGAGATGTCTCATCCTCTGCTCCCTCTGCGATGGCAAGATAAGGTCGGCAACCTTACCCTTGTACCGTGGATCAAGGAGAGTGGCCAGCCAGTAATGGTCCCTCTCCTTGATCCGAAGAATACGAGGATCCTTCCGCAGGATCCGGGAGGCCATGCAGCGTAGGTTAGCTGAGGCATTCGGTCCGGAGTCCTCTGGGTCACTAAGGACAACATGATCCGCAGCTACCTCGTCCCAGCCACGTACAAGTCCACGTGTTTCTTGGGACTGTAAATCATCCCTACAAGACTGCTGCTGCTGCTGCTGCTGATGCTGATGCTGAGTGCCAGCCTCCACCTCCATGCTGATACAATCATCCTCCTCCTCCTCTTCCTCCTCCTCATCCTCTTCCTGTGTGATGGGTGGCACAGCAGGAACACTGTCTGGATAAAGGGGGCCTTGAGAGGCAAGGAAGTCCTCCTCTTCCTGCCTCTGTTCTGCCTCAAGTGCCCTGTCCATTATTCCACGCAGCGTATGCTCCAAGAGGTGGACAAGAGGTACAGTGTCACTGATGCATGCACTGTCACTGCTCACCATCCTTGTGGCCTCCTGAAATGGTGACAGGACAGTGCATGCATCCCTGATCATGCCCCACTGGCGTGGTGAGAAAAAACCGAGCTCCCCTGACCCTGTCCTGGTGCCGTAGTCGCACAGGTACTCATTGATGGCCCTCTGCTGCGTGTGCAGCCGCTGCAGCATGGCCAATGTTGAGTTCCATCTGGTGGGCATGTCACATATAAGGCGGTTCTTGGGCAGGTTCAACTCCTTTTGGAGCTCAGCCAGCCGAGCACAGGCATTAAATGATCGGCGGAAATGCACACAGACTTTCCTGGCCTGCTTCAGGACATCCTGTAAGCCGGGGTACCTGCCCAAGAACCGCTGCACCACCAGGTTAAGGACGTGAGCTACACAGGGCACATGGGTCAGTTGTCCCTGTCGGAGGGCGGAGAGGAGGTTGGTGCCATTGTTGCAAACCACCATTCCTGGCTTAAGCTGGCATGGCGTCAACCACCTCTCGGCCTGCCCCTGCAGAGCTGACAAAACATCCGCCCCAGTGTGGCTCCTGTCCCCCAAACAAACCAGCGCAAGCACGGCATGGCATCGTTTTGCCTGCGTACTTACGTAGCCCCTGGAACGCCTACGGAGCACCGCTGGTTCTGAGGACAGAGCACTGGAAGAGGCCATGGAGGAAGAAGAAGAGGAGGGGGTGGAGGAGAGAGTGTGTGTCACAACCAATAGTAGCATTTTGGAGGCGTGGTGGCGGAACAACCTCCAACACTACTGCACCTTGTCCTGCATCCTTCCCAGCTGCCAGAAGAGTGACCCAATGGGCCGTGAAAGACAGGTAACGTCCCTGTCCATGCCTGCTGGACCATGAGTCAGCGGTAATATGCACCTTACCGCTGACTGCCCTGTCCAGCGAGGCAAGGACATTGCCTTCCACATGCCGGTAGAGAGCCGGAATCGCCTTCCGTGAGAAAAAGTGGCGTTTGGGGACCTGCCACTGAGGAACCGCACATTGTACAAACTCACGGAAGGGGGCCGAGTCTACCAACTGAAAAGGCAGCAGTTGAAGTGCTAGCAATTTAGCCAAGCTAGCATTCAACCGCTGGGCATGTGGATGGCTGGGAGTGAACTTCTTCCGCCGGTCCAGCAGCTGGGGCAGGGACATTTGCCTGCTATAATCGGACGTGGGTGTACCGCTAGCAGAGTTCCCGGAAGCACTTGGCTGTGACACACCTAATTCTACACCTTCATTCCTCTCAGAGCAGGTTTCAGAGAGGACTGAAGGTCTAGTGGGGTTGGAGATGCCAGCTGATGAGGAGCAAAGAGAGGTCCGCTTTGTTCTTTGGTGTGGGTCTTTGAGGTACGCTTGCCAACGAGCTGCATGGCAGGTCAACATATGTCTGGTCAAGCATGTGGTGCCCAAGCGGCTGATGTTTTGGCCACGTGAGATACGCTTGAGACATATGTTGCAAATAGCAGCGGTTCGATCTGATGCACTCGTCTCAAAAAAGGCCCACACCAAAGAACTTTTAGAATAACGCGCAGAGGCAGCGCTCTGCACAGGCGGAGCTCTGCGGTGTGATTCAGTCGGTGTGCTGCCCCTAAGCTGGCCCCCGGAGGGCATCCTGCCTCGTTGGACATGTGCCTCCTCCTCCTCCTCCCTCCTTCCAGACACCCACGTGGAGTCAGTGCCCTCATCATCCCCTCCCTCTTCATCGCTGTAGCAAACCTGGCAGTATGCTGCAGCTTGTGGAACATGACTGCCAGATTGCTGTCCTTCTTGAGCATCCCCTCTCTCTGCGCTCACGCTACTGCCTTCCTCTAGCTGAGTGTCATCATCAGAGCCCACAAAACACTGGGCATCCTCCTGGAGCATGTACCCAACACTGTGCTCAAAGAGTTCAGGAGACTCCTCAGGAGGACGTGGTGGGTCTAGGGAAGGAGTCACTGATGATGACATTGAGAGGAGGGAAGACGATGCGTTGGCAGCTGCTTTGCTACTACCCTGAGACTGGGTGAGAGAGGATGAGGAGGATGAAGAGGGCTTGGTCATCCACTCTACCAAGTCGTTGGCATGTTGCGGTTCAACATGTCCAGCTGCCGAAAAGAAGGACAAGCATGTCCCATGGCCACGTGCTGATGACAATGCACCGCGTCCACGACCAGCACTGTTGTCTCTAGACACAGAGCCTGCTTGCCCTCTTTTATCGGCTCGCGCCTGTCTGCCTCTCCTTGCTGGCCTTCCAGACATGGTAATGGCCTGAAGGGAGTTGGGTAAAACAGCAGTTGGGTAGTGTATATTGTGCTGGAGGCACACAACACCCACTAACTCCTGCAGATGCCTTTATTATAGAACACCAGAGATAAAGGGGTATATACAGATGTATACTGTGCTGTGCTGGAGGCACACACAACTTCCAATAACTCCTGCAGATGGCAAGTGGGCTCAAATAGAGAACAGCTATGTAGGTGGATATAGCGGTATGTACTGGGTACAGAGCACGCAGACAGCACACACTATCTCCTAACACTACTGACTGCAAGCTCTATTATAAAAGATAGATCACTAGCTATATAGGTGAGGTGAATATAGCGGTGTATACTGCGGTCAGGGCACACAGACAATAACCACTACACAACAGCAAGATAGAAAATCGGCCGAAAACGATCGGTGTGTACTGTGTTGAAGGTACACAGAACACCCACTGCTTCAGACGCCAACACACTACACGAGGCCGCCACGATGGCGGCCTTATATAGTGTGGGGCGTGCACTACACAGCCTGAGCTATGATTGGCCACAGGCATCCTGCCTGTGGCCAATCATGGCTCTCCTCGCTGCTGGCGCTGCGATTGGCCAAGCATGCGGGGTCACAGTGCATGCTTGGCCAATCATGAGCCAGCAATGCACTGCGCCTTCACAGTGCATTGTGGGCCGTGAGTGCCACACGAATTTGACGCGAACGGACCAAAATGTTCGGATTTCGCCGAACGGACGAACAGCCAATGTTCGAGTCGAACGTACGTTCGACTCGAACACGAAGCTCATCCCTACTCAGAACCAATGCAAAAGATCAGACAACAATACAGAAGTTGACCAAAGGTGGCGGCCCTCCCACCCCAAAGCACCTTGTCCCCATGTTGATGAAGACAAGGGCCTCTTCCCGACAACCCTGGTCGTTGGTTGTCGGGGTCTGCGGACGGGGGGCTTATCGGAATCCGGGAGCCCGCTTTAATAAGGGGACCCCCAGATTCCGGCCGCCCACCCTATGTGAATGAGTATGGGATACAATGTACCCCTACCCATTCATCTGGTGAAAAAAGTGTAAGTAAAAAACACAACACATGTCATATAATTTTGCATATAGACAAGGTGCTGTTGCATGTAAATCAAATTTTTGTTTTAATTATCATCATATAAAATAACAGATGTGGGGGCCTTTTGATTTTTTTGGCGGGTTGGGCAGCATTTCATTCTTGGACCCAGGCAGCACAAAGTCTTTGGCCAGCTCTTAGTGTACGTTATCATTCCTTCATGGGAAAGATAGAGGAACTATTGAAGTTTAATAAATCTGAGCACCTGTTTGCACTTTACATATATATATTTTATAATTATTTTGTGCACAGTGTTTGCACATTTTATATGGACTTTTTTTTTTTGCACAGATATGTCAATTTAGGATGCGTTCATCATATATTTAACCACTTCCCTCCCAACGACCTCATGTGAAGTTATAGACTTTGAGTGGGGATATCTGAATGATGCCTGCAGTTACAGCATCATTCAGATATCTTCTTCAGCATCATTCAGATATCTTCTGTTACAGCATGCGATTCTCTGCACCGTAAAAACATCATAGCAACTGTTCAGCTGCTTGATTGTTTTTACAGGCTCCCGCCACCCTCCGGTACTTCTATCGGCTCGCCTGTGCAATCAGCGAGCTGCAGAAGGAATCCGCCAGCGGTGGAAGTTTACAATAGAGAATACCATGGGTCAGATGTAGGGTGACCACATTTCCAAACTGCCATTCAGGGACAACCCCCCCCCCCCCGCACCCGCCCAAAAAAGATGGTTTTTGATACCTTTTTTGCCAATTTTTTGGGGGGAAAAAAGCAAACAGTGGTAACCAGTTTAGACAGGTATGCAATGTACACCTGCTTTAACTAAGTCACTTAGTGACAACGGTGTACTTTGTACATCACTTACTCTGGCAAGTTCACTGCATCAAAGTTATGTTTAAGATTGCTATAAACATATCTGCCTGTGCATTGTTCAGTATTTGCCCTGCACACTATCACAGGTCATACTTTTAAATATGTTAGACATATCTTAAAGTGGGGTACCCCCTAAAAAAAAAAAATTAAAAGTCAGCAGCTACAAATACTGCAGCTGCTGGCTTTTAATAATCGGACACTTACCTGTCCCGGGTTCCAGCGATGCGGGGGAACGAAGCCCCCCCCTCGCTCCCCGCTCCACTCGCGGCGCCGTCATGCATACTGTGGGCACCCGGCTGTGGCTTCACAGCCGGGCACCCACTGCGCATGCGCGAGCGGCGCAGGGCGCCGTGATACGCCGTACAGTCACCTGGGACACGTGACAGGTCCCAGGTGAATGTGCGGCGCGAGGGGAAGTGATGTCACCAGCCCGGGCAATGAAGAAGGCAGACTACGAGGGACCCCCTAGCAACCGGTATTTAGAGGTGAGTAAAAATTTTTTTTTTTGCCAATTATTTTTTTTTGATTTTTTTAAAGAATTTTAAGTAGTTTTATTTTTTGGGGGGCAACTCCACTTTAAGAAATAGAAAAAAATAAAAAAACAAACAGAACAAGTTGCAATAAATTAACAGATTATTTTTATTGTTTTCTCAACCAGCAAGAACTTTTAGAAATTAGGTATAAACTAGTAACCAACCATATATAATAAACCACCAAAAATCCACTTTTTTCTTAAATAACAGAGATATATTACTATAAATATATTTTTGAAAATATAAAACTTACAAAACAGTCAATTGCAAATATAATGTTGCTGAAATATTAATGCTGTGTCTAATTCAGCTTTTTTTGTTTTCAACACTGATGTCTAAAAGTGTATTTTTTGTCACTTCTTGCACATTGCAAGAGTTTTTTATTTTGTTTCACGAAACTATAAAAAGATTGACAGCCCATGTCAAAATTGATTTTCACCTGAAGTTCAGATTTTATTAGATCAATGCTGCATCTATTTCTTGTGTCAGACCAGCACATTCCCATCATGCTGAAGACCCTTTCAACTGCTGCATTTGAGCATGGGATGCTAACAACAAATGATACCACTTTCAAGAGGTTTGGCAGTTTGTCAGGTCCAGCCTTCGTGAATATTGTTGACCATTTAACATCGGTGTTGAGATCATCATCTGCTTCAGTACTGGTAGAAACCGTTTGCAAGTGTGGACAAACGCAAGCAAATTCTTCGTAAAGGTCATCTATTGAAACAGAGTCTAAACTCAGAGCTTCAACTGATGCCACCAGGTTATCAAATGTAAGCTTCTCCTTCAAATTTAGACATTGAATTTTTGACAAATAGTTTTTGTCTGAAAAATCAAACCACTGTTCTAAATACTGAACAGCTTTTTGATAACATTTTTGGAATTCTGATTCAATTTTTTTGGCTTGCAGGTGAGGTAATTTTTTCAAAGCTTTCCCAACTAGATATCCAAAAAAATGGTCTGTCTGTCTTTGTATCAGTTTGCCTTTGACTGATGTCATGATCTCATATACATCAACTGCAATTAAGTCATTTCGCTCCAGTTTTAATATGGCTGTCTGAAAAATAGGCAAGCAGTTGTGTAAAAACTGGAGATATAACTCAGGAACTGATGGCGGGTCCTGTTCTGTGGTCTCACTATCTTCATCCACAATAAATTTCCATATTACTTGAGGTGTTTCGTCCTCACCAATACTCTGGAAGTAAGCTTTTACAGCTGGCCAATTTTTTAAAACTCTCTCGATTGCTGGATAAAGAGACAGCCATCTTGTTGGTACATGGCGAAGAAGTTCTGACCACTCAAGATCAACAAAGTCAAACATTTCTTTTAGTGTGGCAACTCTCTTGGCTGATATTGAAAAATAATTATATAATTTGAAAATGAGACTTTCCACGTCACAATTTAAGACATCTGAAGCCTTTTTAGCTGTATTGTGCAGGATGTGAGCTGGGCAGCCAGCTGGCAATATCCAATTATTCACAGCATGAAGCTTCTGATACACACCATTATGCTTACCAAAGTTCACACTTGCATTGTCAGCGGAATAAGCAGACATCATATCCACAGATAGGCCATTTGTTGTAATCACATTTAAAATTTGCTCTGAAATTGCAGCAGCACTTTCCTCACCTTCATAAAAATCCAATAAGCTTGTTACCACTCCTTTGGATTAGATGCATCCGATCCAACACTAAAATACGCATAGCTGTTTTTCAAATCTTTGACTACCATTTCCACACTGTAAGGAGCCAGCACGTTTGTTACAATGGCTTCAGCTTTGGTACGGCCACATGACATCTTAGTGGCTTTAGCAGAATCCTGAAATATAACAGGAAGTAGTTTCATGGTGCAGTCCAAAGATCTATATGAATGACTGTGGCACACGGAATGGTAAACCATTGATATTTCAGCTGCAATAATTTCATCTTGCATTGCTATATCCTTAGAGGGAATCATGAATTTGGAAAGCATCCCACTTTGTTTTGTAGCCCGATCAGCATTTTTGTGACTTTCACTAGATATGTGGATTTTGATATCACCTTCACCACCATGACCAATTCCAAACTCGCGCCTACACAGAGTACAATATGCTCTATGATAGTTACCAGTCACTGCTGTAATGCATGTATAAGTTGTTTTCCATGAGTCTCGAAAACGGCACAATCGCTTTATTTTCTTTGATTTAGAGGTCGATGGCCCCTGTTCATCCCCACTGCTAGCCATCTTAGTACCAGTTGCACGATGTGTAAATGATCCTATAGGGATGATCCAAACACATTAACTGTAGAATGAAATGGGAAAGCCAACTTGTAATACAAAGTATTTACCAACACGCCACAGAACTCCACAGCAATAAAATTCAGAGAGTCTACAAGCTAGTGTTTCATTGAAAAATGATCACACCCGATGTACTGATGGCCTCTCTCATTTCTTGAGACACTAATGGCCCATATAGAAAATCGGGCCAACATTTTTGTCCAAGGAAAAATCATACAATTTTCTAAAAGTGTTTACACAACGTTTGACAGCCAATTCCGAACACAAATTTCCAAAGGGAAAAACGCCGACATTTTTCTTGTATGGGAACAGAATGGACAATTTCGTATGATTTTCGTACGAGAAATAGCAGATACCAAAGACTGCGCATGCTCAGAAACAAATACCAAAAAAGCCTTTGTCGCACGTGAATTTTTGTGCATTATTTCTATCCTCGGTTCCGACTTGATGTGAAACATTGAGGAAAACCGGCCGATTGTTTGTCCTATTTTCTCATAGTGTATACAGGGCTTAACAAACCAGGACTGTACAAATACCCCCCAAATTACCACTTTTTGCAAAGTAGACATTCCAAGGTATTTAGTAAGAGGCATGGTGAGTTTTCTCAAGTTGTCATATTTTACCACAATTCTTTGCAAAATCAAGATTTTTAGTTTTCACTAAATTGTCATATTCACAGGTTATTTCTCTAACACAGCATATGCATACTTGCAACTACACCCCAAAATACATTTTGCTTGTAATAAGTGAGTTTTCAGGGATCTCCTAAAGGTGGACAGCGTAGGGGCCGATCGGATATACAGGGGCAGGGCATTCCAGAGGATGGGAGAGGCTCTGGAGAAGTCCTGAAGGCGAGCTTGAGAGGAGGTAACAAGGGAGCTAGAGAGCAGGAGGTCCTGGGAGGAGCGGAGGGGATGATTTTTGCGATATCTGCAGATAAAGTTGGTGATGCAGATGGGGGCGATGTTGTGGATGGCCTTGTATGCTGTGGTTAGCATTTAGAATTTTATACGGTGGGGCAGGGGAAGCCAGTGAAGAGACTGGCAGAGAGGGGCCGCAGTCACGGATCAGTTAGTGAGTGTATTAGTCTAGCAGCAGCATTCATAATAGACGGAAGGAGGGATAGCCTGCGTAAGGGTCGGCCATTAAGGAGAGAGTTACAGTAGTCAAGGTGGGAAATAATCGAGGACTGAAGAAGTTGCTTTGTGGTGTCATTAGTCAGGAAGGTCAAATTCTGGAGATGTTGCGGAGGTGAAGGCGGCAGGATTTAGCCAGTGATTGGATGTGGGGCAGTGTTGCCAACCTACCAGGTTGAAATTTACTGACACAACACCCAAAATTTACTGGCACAGCCAAGTTTTACTGGCATTTCCGAAAGTTGCAAAATTACATTTTTAAGTGCAAATTAGAGTATTTAGGCTACAAATATATAAAATATGCAATTAGCAATATGATTTAAGGTAGATAATAAGGCAAACAACATATTTCTTATTTTATTTTTGATATAGTAAGTAAATAGCTCAAGGGCAGGAAATTAGAATGGGCAGCACACTTAAAATGGACTCTCATAGTGACACTGACAGCAGTGTGCAGCCACACAGATGAGGATGTGACCTCGCTGACACAATACGTCCCCTCCTGAGTCACAGTGACAGTCTCTCACCAAGCCAAGTGGTCCCTTTAGTCCACTCCAGTCTAAACAGCACCGACAGTCCCAGCCTATCTGGCTTCCATACCGCAGACCCACACATAAGGCTTTGGCTGCTCTGCTTGGCTCCATTGCACCGCCTGAGCTGCCCGATCACACTGTAGAAGGCACTCAGATGGTCTCAACCGGCTCTGGACCAAGCCGAGCGTCACAGCCATATTTTTTACTGGCAACCTTTTACTTTTACTGGCATTTTTTTTACATTTACTTGCAGGAGAAAATTGTCTGTTTTTTATTGGCAGCCACTAAATACTGACGGTTGGCAACACTGATGTGGGGGCTGAAGGAGAGGTCAGAGTCAAGGATGACACCCAGCACCCTGGCATGTGTGGAGGGACTAATGGTTGTGCTGTTGATAAAATCATGGGGGGGGGACCGGGAAAGAGGAAATGTAACAAGCTCCGTTTTAATAAGACTGAGTTTGAGGAAGTGGTGTGACTGTGACATCCATACCAATATGTCATTCAGTAAGTTTAAGATCCATGAGGAGATCGAGGAGGTTAGTTGAAGAGGGGAGAGAGATCTGTGTGTCATCAGCATATAGGTGGTATTGGAAGCCATATGAGGTTATCAACTGACACAGGGAAGAGGTATAAAGAGAGAATAGGAGAGGCCCAAGGACGGAGCCTTGGGGTACCCCAACAGAAAGAGGAACAGAGGAGGAGTTGTAAGTGACACTGAAAGTGGAGGAAGAATGGAGGGGGCAGCCGAACGGAGGGGGACAGCAGCAGAACGGAGGGGGACATGGAGGAACACTGGAGGGGAGGCAGTAGCAGAACAGAGGGGGACAGGGAGGAAAACTGGAGGGAGACAGCAGAAGAATGGAGGGGGACACAGAGGAAAACTGGAGGGGGACAGCAGCAGAACGGAGAGATAGTGGGGGACAGCAGCATAATGGAGGGGGAGTATGCTCACTGTAACAAAGTGTATCACTAACCTGGAAGTTTGTCAATGTCTGGCAGGAGGCAAACTCACGGACCTCGGCGCTGCTGGCAATGCACTGCAACGGCTGCGGGAGTAGTCGGCGGCGGCCCCAGGACTGGCACTGACTGGGCACAGGCTGGATCCTTACCAGCAGTAAGTCTGGCTCTGTCTGGTGGGGATTAAAAATACATTTTATGTTAGAAAGATGTTTTCTGTAAGAGTTTTTAAATAAGGAAAAAATAGATTATGGGGGCACAGAAGAACAGAGGGGGACAAGGAAGAATGGAGGGGGACAGCAGCAGAACAGAGGGGGACACAGAGGAAGAACAGAGGGGGACACAGAAGAAGAATGGAGGGGAACAGCAGCAGAACAGAGGGGGACACGGAGGAAAAACAGAGGGGGACATGGAGGAAGATCGGGGGGGGAGACGGAGGAAGAACGGTGGGGGACAGCAGCAGAACGGAGGGGGACACTGAGAAAGAATGGTGGGGGACACTGAGAAAGAATGGTGGGGGACATGGAGGAAGAACGGAGGGGGACACTGAGAAACAACGGAGGGGGACACTGAGAAACAACGGAGGGGGACACTAAGAAAAAACGGAGGGGGACACGGAGGAAGAACAGAGGGGGACACGGAGGAAGAACAGAGGGGGACACGGAGGAAGAACAGAGGGGGACACGGAGGAAAAATGGAGGAAGAACAGAGGGGGACACGGAGGAAAAACGGAGGGGGACACAGAGGAAGAACGGAGGGGGACACAGAGGAAGAATGGAGGGGGACACCAGCAGAACATAGGGGGACACGGAGGAAGAACAGAGGGGGACATGGAGGAAGAACAGAGGGGGACACGGAGAAAGAATGGAGGGGGACAGCAGCAGAACAGAGGGGAACAGCAGCAGAACAGAGAGGGACATGGAGGAAGATCGGGGGGGAGACGGAGGAAGAACGGTGGGGGACAGCAGCAGAATGGAGGGGGACACTGAGAAAGAATGGTGGGGGACATGGAGGAAGAACGGGGGACACTGAGAAACAACGGAGGGGGACACTGAGAAACAACGGAGGGGGACACTGAGAAAAAACGGAGGGGGACACTGAGAAAAAACGGAGGGGGACACTGAGAAAAAACGGAGGGGGACACGGAGGAAGAACGGAGGGGGACACGGAGGAAGAACGGAGGGGGACACGGAGGAAGAACAGAGGGGGACACGGAGGAAAAATGGAGGAAGAACAGAGGGGGACATGGAGGAAAAACGGAGGGGGACACAGAGGAAGAACGGAGGGGGACACAGAGGAAGAACGGAGGGGGACACAGAGGAAGAATGGAGGGGACACAGAGGAAGAATGGAGGGGGACACAGAGGAAGAAAGGAGGGGGACAGCAGCAGAACAGAGGGGGACACAGAAGAAGAATGGAGGGGAACAGCAGCAGAACAGAGGGGAACACGGAGGAAGAACAGAGGGGGACATGGAGGAAGATCGGGGGGGAGACGGAGGAAGAACGGTGGGGGACAGCAGCAGAACGGAGGGGGACACTGAGAAAGAATGGTGGGGGACATGGAGGAAGAATGGAGGGGGACACTGAGAAACAACGGAGGGGGACACTGAGAAACAACGGAGGGGGACACTGAGAAAAAACGGAGGGGGACACGGAGGAAGAACGGAGGGGGACACGGAGGAAGAACGGAGGGGGACACGGAGGAAGAACGGAGGGGGACACGGAGGAAGAACAGAGGGGGACACGGAGGAAAAATGGAGGAAGAACAGAGGGGGACACGGAGGAAAAACGTAGGGGGACACAGAGGAAGAACGGAGGGGGACACAGAGGAAGAACGGAGGGGGACACAGAGGAAGAATGGAGGGGACACAGAGGAAGAACGGAGGGGGACACAGAGGAAGAACAGAGGGGGACACAGAGGAAGAATGGAGGGGGACACAGAGGAAGAACGGAGGGGGACACAGAGGAAGAACGGAGGGGGACACAGAGGAAGAACGGAGGGGGTCACAGAGGAAGAACGGAGGGGCGCACGGAGGAAGAAGGGAGGGGGACAGCAACAGAAAAGAGGGGGACACAGAGGAAGACTGGAGGGGGACAGCAGCAGAAAGAATGGAGGGGGACAGTCAGCAGCAGAATGGAGGGGGAGGGGGACAGCAGCAGAATTGTACACTAACCTGGACTCCTGGAAGTTTGTCAGTGTCTGTATTTTAACTGCAGTGCAGGACCTCGTGGGCGGGAGGAGCCTGGGCTCTGGAGGAGGAATCAGGAGGAATCTCAGTGAGAGCACAGGCAGCCAGTGAGAGGACACGAGACTCACTGAAGCTGCTGAGTGCTGACTGGCCTGGACTCTGGAGACCAATGAGGCGCCCTGTGTTGTCAGTGGCGTCACTCTGGCTGGGGTACGTTACTGTGCGGGGCCTGCGGGGGGGGGTGCATTGCCCACACTCACTGCCAGTGCCACCAGCTTCTTCTCAGCCCGCCCCTCAGGCTGACGTCACTGGTTGCTAGACGCGGGGCGGCCCCTAGCCTAGCAACCAGACTGCCAGCATGTGAGTCATCCTCCTGTGCGCTGCGCTGTCACTGTGTAGTGTGACTCTGACTGTGACTATGTGTGGCGGCGCCGCGGCGGGCCGGCGGCAGACAGGGAGAGGGAGAGAGACTCGCAGAGCAGATTGTGTCATTGTTTCATTCCGGGACACTGTATTGTCCCGGAATGAAGGTGCCCGGGACACGGGACAAAAATGTGAAATCCGGGACAATCCCGGGCAATCCGGGACACGTGGGCACCCTAGTCAGATGGTCCCGGCAGTCTTTATGACCTTTGGAGGCTGGGTGCGATGTTATGACGTCAGGTCCAGCCTAGGCAGTTTTAAACACTGCCATTGCCTAGGCTGGGAAGCTGAGATCATTTTTTATTTTTTATTTTAGGCTTTCCAGCCTAGAGGCGAGATCTGGGGACTTATAGACCCCAGATCTTGCTGGAAAGAGGACCTGCCATGCCCTATTCCTATTACAAGGTATGTTTACATTCCTTGTAATTGTAATAAAAGTGATAAAAAAAAAGTAAAAGGAAAGTGTCAGAATAGAAAAAAAATTCATTAAAATAAGCAGTTAAAAAAAATTAAGCGCCCCAGTCCCGTGTGCTCACTTGCAAAAGTGAACACATACGTAGACCACACCGACATATGTAAACGGTATTCAAACCACACATGTGAGGTATCACCGTGAACATTAATACGTCTAGCCCAAGACCTGCTCTATAACTCTAAACAGGTAACATGTAAAAATTTTGAAAGCGTCGCCAATGGGTATTTTAAAGTACCGAAGTTTGGAGCCATTCCATGATTGTGCGCAATTTTATTTGAAAAGTTTTATTTATTACTTTTTTTAAACATAACAGGTACATACAAGACCCAAGGGGCCACACAAAAAAAAAAGTAAAACTATTTACATCTCTTCAGCATTGACTCTTCCTCCTCCTTCCAACCCCCGCTCAGGGGAAAATAAGAAGAACAATAAAAAAATCTAAATAATAATAAGGCCACCTTTTCCCAACAACAGTCAATGGTACAGATAATTACATACATGTTAAAAGCCCCTCTCAGGTGCATACTATTATGTATCACTCAATCCGCCACCGTGGTTTCACTATTCGTCCAACTGCCCCACACCCTATCAAATTTTTGTGGTACTGTATGTAGCCTTGTATAAGGGTGCAACCTTATTAACCAAACCCTTCCACACTGATACAGCTGGAGGACTAGGCTTTTTCCATGATAACACTATGATAACACTATGAATTTTCTAGCGTAATAGATTAGGTTCGTCAGCAAGGTACGAGTTCCTCTATTTGACCAGTTTGGTCAAAAATTGATTGTTCACCAATCCCAAAAGGCACACCTCTATTGTAGGCTGTATAGGAATAGCTGTTACTTCTGCTATACATTCTGCTATACATTCCGTGACTCCCTTCCAAAATACTTGAATGTTCGAACAATTCCAAAATATGTGCATGAAATCGGCAGTGAGGAAACTGCATCACCAGCAACCAGGTGACTAGGCAAGGAACATCTTAGCCAATCTAGCTGGAGTAAGATATATGCGATGCAGGAATTTAAATTGTATGAGTTGGTCTCTAGCAGAGACCAATCAAGTAAAGTTGATGTCCCATAACATCGTCCCAGTCATCCTCATCCATCTGGGGCAACACTTCACCCCACGCCGCCCTACACTTTGCAAGGAGATCTCCTCCCCCACCAAACAGTTGTTTATATATTGTAGACATGGCCTTGTCCAAAGTGTCCTCCCTTATCAGAGACTCAACATCACTCATTTTCAGAGTAATACCATTATCTCCAAATTGGTTGCATGTCTGAGCTGAAGATAAGGAAACAAGTGAGTGTTGGGAAGATTAACCACTTACAGACCGGACCATTTTGCTGGTCAAAGACCAGACCACTTTTTGAGATTCGGCACTGCGTCGCTTTAACTGACAATTGCGCGGTCGTGCGACGTGGCTCCCAAACAATGTTGACGCCCTTTTTTTCCCACAAATAGAGCTTTCTTTTGATGGTATTTGATCACCCCTGCGGTTTTTATTTTTTGCGCTATAAACAAAAATAGAGCGACAATTTTGAAAAAAACGCATTATTTTTTACTTTTTGTTATAATAAATATCCCCCAAAAATATATAAAAAAAAATTTTCCCTCAGTTTAGGCCGATACGTATTCTTCTACATATTTTTGGTAAAAGAAATCGCAATAAGCGATTATTGATTAGTTTGCGCAAAAGTTATAGCGTTTATAAAATAGGGATAGTTTTATGGCATTTTTATTAATAATTTTTTATTAATTTTTTTTTTACTAGTAATGACGGCGATCAGAGATTTTTATTGTGACTGCGACATTGTGACGGGCACATCAGACATTTTTGGGACAATTGTCATTTATACAGTAATCACTGCTATATAAATGCACTGATTCCTGTGTAAATTACACTGGCAGTGAAGGGGTTAACCAGTGGGTGGCAGTGTAGGGGTTAAGTGTTCCTAGGGGTGTGTTACTAACTGTGGGGGGCTGGGCTTTCATTTAGTGAACACTGATCTCTGCTCCAATCACATGGAGCAAAGATCAGCATCACTAGCTGCTAGGCAGAATGGGCAAATGCTTTTTACGCGGCATTTCCTCCATTCAGCTTCCCCGTGAGACGATCGCGGGTATGCCCGCGGCGATCGAGTCCGCGGGACCCGCGACCAGACTCACGGGGGTCCCGCACGGCACGCGAGCGTGCTGCCGGTGGCGGGCTCACGATGGCAGGACGGCATTGAAGATTGGACATACCTGTACGCCAATATGCCTGCCCGTGCCATTCTGCCGACGTACATCGGTGTGCGCCGGTCGGGAACTGGTTAAACGTAGTTTGCAGGTTTTTCAGGGCGTCAAACTGTAGAAGTTTCCTGCCACCCACCTATGTCTGTCAGCGTCTTAATACCAAATTTAGTCCAAATGATTGGATCAGGGTACTCATAGAAGTGTGTTAATGTCGGATTCTTCCAAAGTGGTGTGTGAGGAGAAATCTTAGAAGCGCTACCCATCTTGGTCACTGTTGCACATGCCCTACTGGCTGCACGCATGGATATCGTGAGTCTATACGGAGCCCTGACACCCCTATACGGGAGATGTGTCAGTGCCTCATACAAACCGACAACAGCCGCCACTAGTGTATTGGCAGTGTCATGCTCAGGTATAGTAAACCACCTATGTATGAATATTAGCTGACCCACTAAAAAATATCTGTGAAAGTCTGTGACTGCCAATCCCCCTTGTTTCCATGGCAGTTGTAACACCCAGAGTTTAATTCGGGGGTGCCTCCCCTGCCACAGAAAATTTGTTATGAGCTGATCTATTCTCTTTGAATACATATCTCGGTATCCAAACAGGGGAATTCCTAAATATATGTAGAAACAGAGGTAAAAATTAAATTTTCACTAAGTTCATTCTACCTATGAGTGTCAGAGGTAAATTCTGCCATACCTGCAGGTCTGGATTTTAGTGTATTCAAAAGTGGATCGACATTCAGGGCAACAAAATTTGATACGGAGTTGGAGATACGTAGCCCCAGATATTTGACCACCTCCACCCTCTGCAAGGGACAATCGAAGGGGATCTCACATCCGGGGTGAGAGTGAGAGAATCTGGGATTTTCCCCAGTTGACTTTCAGACCTGAAAAGTGAGAAAAGGAATTGAGGATGTCTAAAGCTGCCTACAGAGAATTCTTGGAGTCTCGCAAAAAAAGTACCATATCATCTGCGTACAGTGCAGTTTTTTCGGTTGAGCTACAGGCGTTATCCCTTGCAACTCCTCTGAGGCTCGCAAAGCCACTGCCAAGGGTTCGATTATGATAGAGAAAAGGCCTGGGGATAAAGGGCATCCCTGGCGAGTGCCCCTATATATAGGAAAAAATTTGGATAGCGTATTATTTAACTTTATGGCTGCTGTGGGGCAATGGTATAGAACAGTGATGGCGAACCTTGGCACCCCAGATGTTATGGAACTACATTTCCCATGATGCTCACCTATGCTGCAGAGTGCATGAGCATTATGGGAAATGTAGTTCCAAAACATCTGGGGTGCCAAGGTTCGCCATCACTGGTATAGAATGTCGATCCACTTCCGGAACCAAGGACAGAAACCCAACACCTCCAGTACCACCCCCATGTAATTCCAATCCACAGAATCAAAGGCATTGTGCGCAATTTTAAAACGTGACATGTTAGTTATCTATTTACTCACCGTAAAATCATCTTTCCCATTATGTAAAACAATCGGGCTAATTTTTGAGATTTTTTTTTTTTAATGCTTGAAATGCGTTTGAACGAATATGACATGAGATAAAAAGTTGCAACAACCACCATTTTATTTCGTAGGGTCTCTACTAAAAAAAAAACATATAATGTTTGGGGGTTCTGAGTAATTTTCTAGCAAAAGAGCTAATGAATATTCTGGTTTGTTATTTTGGGAATACTGTATATTTAAAAGCAAAACTTTTTTAATTTTGGATGAATACATACAGGGTTTTTTTTTTCATTCAACCAGATCTCACAGATTCCCACATCAATACAAGTGATGTGGATGCAGAGATCTCTCTCGCTGTGCAATTGTATTATGATAGCAGGGAATCTCGCCCCCCCCCCCCCCCCCTTTTAGAATACACTGATGAGAGATGCAGAGGCTAATTGAATGCTGGGTTTCAAGCAGGGAGTCTGACCATTTTTTCTATTGCTGTCTGTGACACTACTGGGAGATTCACCCCTCTCTTTGTCTTGGTGACAATTGTCGGTGCAGTGACTGGCCTGGTGATACACAGACATGAAACACAGAGATGAAAAAAAAATCTTCCTACATAAGATGTACCTGTCTATCTGCAATCTTTTCTTCCCTACATCAATTTCCAGATAGCAAGGATAACGTGCCACAAATTTGGGGCAGTGTTCAATTGTGACTTGCTACAAATTTTCACAGGCAATTTGTACATTTGCAGAGCATTTGAGGCACAATTTCTAGTTGGCACTTTTACAATTTGTAGCAAATTTGCGTGTCAGGACTCTAGTAAAGATGAGCTCCAGCGTGTTCACACAGCCCACATGCAGAGCCCGCCAGGAAGTCAGCACTGCGCTGCGCTAAACACAGGCAGTGAGACATTGTCCCGATGCACGGCTGCATAGATTGGGAAATGTCTCACTACCTGTGATTAGCGCAGCGCAGTGCCAGCATCCCGGTGGGCTCTGCACGTGGGCTGTACGAACACGCCGGAGCTCATCCATAGTCTCTAGCAAGAGAAAAAATGCAGTGGTGAGTCTATAGCAAGAGCGCTGCAAGTCACAGTGACCCCTGTGGTGGGATGACTTACACTCTTCAGAGCTCAGTGAGGAAAGCAGATTGGAGGGAAGAGACACCCCCTTCACACAGCACACAGGAACAGAGTAGAGGCTGTCAATCTCAGGCTGTGAGCTGGAGCTATCTCTCCTGTCGCCATTTTTCTCTTGGCGTCAAGAAAACTTGTCAGAAGTGATTCATGCTCATAGCAGAGGATTGAAGCAGCAGACAGAAATATCACTTATGCCGCATACACACGATTGGACTATCCGCCGGACTTGGTCCAGCGGACCAGAGTCCACTGTACAATCTGCCCTTGTGTGGGCTCCGGCTGACTTTTTCTTTCCCAAAGTCCAGCAGACAAAAGGACTGTACACACGATCTGACTTTTTGACAATAAACATGCAAATTAGCTGTTTTGGAGCAACATCCGACCATGTGTATGCTCCATCGGACAAACTTTTTCGGTTTTCATTGGACTTTTGTTGGCTGTGCGAACGGACAAACTTTTTGACAACATAAGTCCGACGGAGCAAAGTCCGATCATGTGTATGCAAAACCATCAGACTTTTGTACAAGGTACAAACACGTATGCTCAGAACCAATGCAAAAGATCAGACAATACAGAAGTTGAGGTGGCGCTGGAGTAATTGAACATCCTCTTTTGAAGTGTCGTCAGTACGTTGAAACGTCACTACGTTCGCGTTTGTTGCCTAAAATTCCGATCGTGTGTATGCAATACAAACTTACGGCCAATGCCCATGTTGATGAGGACAAGGGCCTCTTCCCGACAACCCTGGCCGTTGGTTGTCGGGGTCTGCGGATGGGGGGCTTATTGGAATCCGGGAGCCCCCTTTAATAAGGGGGCCCCCAGATTCCGGCCGCCCATCCTATGTGAATGAGTATGGGATACAATGTACAAACTTACGGCCAATGCCCATGTTGATGAGGACAAGGGCCTCTTCCCGACAACCCTGGCCGTTGGTTGTCGGGGTCTGCGGATGGGGGGCTTATTGGAATCCGGGAGCCCCCTTTAATAAGGGGGCCCCCAGATTCCGGCCGCCCATCCTATGTGAATGAGTATGGGATACAATGTACCCCTACCCATTCACCTGGTGAAAAAAGTGTAAATAAAAAACACAACACAAGGTTTTAAAATAATATATTAGACAGCTCCGGTGGTCTTCCGTCTTGGGGGGTCTTCTCACTGGACTCTTCCGCTATCTTCTGCTCTTTTACTAGCTCTTTTACTAGCGGAGGAACCCGGCTTTCTTCTTCGTCGTGGCCGCCGTCCGGGGGGTCTTCTTCTGACTTCGGGGGTCTTGTCCCGCTCTTTGGGGGTCTTGTCCCCCTCTTTGGTTCTTCTTGCCGGGCCTCTGCTTTCTTCTTCCAGCTCTTTTACTGGTGGGCACTGATAGGCTGCACTGGTGGGCACTTATGAGGTGGCACTGATGGAAACTGATAGGCTGCACTGGTGTGCCCTGATGAGGTGGCACTGATGGGCACTGATAGGCTGCACTGGTGAGCACTGACAAGGTGGCACTGATGGGCACTGACAAGGTGGCACTGATGGGCACTGATGAGGCTATGCTGGACACTGATGAGATGGCACTGATGGACACTAGCCTGTGCATATACTACCCTAGCCTGTCCATATACTGCCCTAGCCTGCCCCTATACTGCCCCAGCCCAACCCTATACAGCCCTATCCCACCCCTATACAGCCCTATCCCAGTGGCATATCCCAGCGGCAGGGGGTCTTGTCCCCCTCTTTGGTTCTTCTTGCCAGGCCTCCGCTTTCTTCTTCCAGTTTTTTTACTAGCAGTGGCCCGGTCTTCTTTTGCCACCGCCTCCTTCTTCTTCTTTTCTTTTTCCTTGCGATGTTGACACGACGCTGTCTCTGGCCGCAATGCCAGGGACACGTTGTGCGGTGACTTATATAGGGACAAGGGGCGGGGTTACCGGGTGATGTCACATGGTGACCCCGCCCCCTTATGATTTCACAGTCCCAGCATCCTCCGGCAAGAAGGCAAGATGGCGGCGGTGGTGGCGACAGAAGACTGGGCCACCGCTAGTAAAAGAGCTGGAAGAAGAAAGCAGAGGCCTGACAAGAAGAACCGAAGAGGGGGACAAGACCCCCGAAGTCGGAAGAAGACCCCCGGACGGCGGCGGCGGCAACAAATAAAAAAGCCGGGCTCTTCCGCTAGTAAAAGAGCTAGTAAAAGAGCAGAAGATAGCGGAGGAGTCTGGCAAGAAGACCCCCCCAAGACGGAAGACCACCGAAGCTGTCTAATAAATAATTTTAAACCTTGTGTTGTGTTTTTTATTTACACTTTTTTCACCAGGTGAATGGGTAGGGGTACATTGTACCCCATACTCATTCACATAGGGTGGGGGGCCAGAATCTGGGGACCCCCTTATTAAAGGGGACTCCCGGATTCTGATAAGCCCCCCTCCAGCAGACCCCGACAACCAATGGCCAGGGTTGTCGGGAAGGGGTCCTTGTCCTCATCAACATGGGGACAAGGTGCTTTGGGGTGTTGGGCCGCAGGGCCCTCCCTTCCCCAAAGCACCCCCCATGTTGAGGGCGCGTGGCCTGGTGCGGCTCAGGAGGGGGGCCTCGCTCATCCCCACCCCCTTTGCTGACCAGTCGAGCTGCGTGCTCGGATAAGGGTCTGATATGGGCTTTGGCGGGACCCCCACGCCGTTTTTTCGGTGTAGGGCTTCCCCCCTTTAAGTCCATACCAGGTGGCGGGGCTTGCGACTTGTCAATCTCGGGGATGGAGTTGGCGACATTGACTTCCTGCGCTAGTCCCGTCTACCTGGAGCCTCGTTCAAAATTAACGGACTTTTCTCCATGGGCAAGTCCGTTCATTTCAAAAGTCCGGCGGACTCCCGCCATAGTCCGGTCATGTGTGAGCAGGTCCGCTCATTCGGAAAGTCCAGCGGACCTCTGCTGCAAAGTCTGGCGGTTTGTCCGCCGGATAGTACAATGTGTGTACGCGGCATTAGTGCTCTTAACTGAGACAAGTACAGGCTATAGAGGGATATGCTTTGTTCATATCTCATGTCTGAGGTTTACCCACTTTAAATGTTAAAGGGACACTTAAGGTTTTTTTTTTTTGGTTTTTTAAATAACAAGCCTATCAATACTTACCTCCACTGTGCAGCTCATTTTGCACAGAGTGGCCCGAATATCCCCTTCTGGGGTCCATTGGTGGCTCTTGTGGCTTCTCCACACATCAGATAACCCCCTGGGAGAAGCGCTCTCCTGGGGGGTTACCTTGCCTGCTCCGAGTCCAGCATTCGGTGTCCATAGATGCTGAATGCAGGACTCAGGCTCGCCAGCTGGCACCCGCGTCATTGGATTTGATTGACAGCAGCGGAAGCCAATGGCTGCGCCGCTATCAATCTATCCAAGCAAGAGCCGAGAACCCCGGGCAGAGAGAGAGCACATCCCCGTGGGACAAGTTTGAGGGTGCAGGCAGGGCCGGGACAAGGGGAGGGCAGGAGGGGTGGCTGCCCCTGGCTCAATTTTTTATTGCAGGGGTAGGGGGCACCCTGACCCTAAACCTAAGGGAAAGGGGGGCGCAGTTTGGCATCTTTGCCCTGGGTGCTGGATGACCTTGTCCCGGCACTGGGTGCATGTAAATAAAAGGGGGGGGGGGCTGGGAGGCCAGTCACTGACAGGTGTTTTTTCACCTTAATGCATAGAATGCATTAAGGGGAAAAAACACAAACCTTTACAACCCCTTTAAAGTTGTCATTGGGCATTGCTAATCTCCTTCTGAAAATGGTAGTTGCCTGGCTAGAATAAAAACATATTGCTAAAAGGGTCTACTTTAGGATCTCAGTATGCAGATCACAAATGTCAAAAGTGCTGATCAATACACTTCCAAGCAATGTAATCAACGTATTGAAGGGTCTGCGTGACAGCCAAGCAACTAGCATTTGAAGAACAAGCGGTCAGGAATGATAGCTTTCATGTTTCTATTATGACAGGTGAGCTTCAGCCCACGTTCAAACTGAGGACCGGTTTGAAATCGTGCACGTTCAGCTGAACTTTCATGCTTTCAAACCGGCATTTCAGTTTGACTTGGCGGGTGATTTGACAGACATCTGTGCAGGTTCCTGCACAGATGTCTATTCAATTGGCCCTGAATCGGTGTGATTTGGACATTGCCATTGCCGGCAATAGGATCCAATTTGGCATGCGATTTGAAATGGGAAATCTTATGCCAAATCGGCCCTATGTGAACGTGGGCTTAAAGTTCCTCTCTCAGTCTATGGTTTCGCTTATGCTTTGCTAGCTGGTTATCTAAAGCATGCATGCTGGTTATGTACAGTATGCATGCTGGTTATATGAAGTATGCATGTTGGTTATCCTGAGCATGGATGCTGGTTATATGAAGTATGCAAGCTGCTTATCTGAAATATGTATGCTGATTATGTGAGGTATGCATGTTGGTTATCTGAAATATGTATGCAGGTTATATGAAGTATCCAAGCTGCTTATCTGAAAAATGTACAGTTGCAAAAAAAGTATGTGAACCCTTTTGGAATGTTATGGATTTCTGCACAAATTGGTCATAAAATGTGATCTGATCTTCATCTAATGCCGCGTACACACGGTCGAACTGTTTGACGTACTTAGTCCGTTGAAACACATTTCAGCGGACAATCCGCTCGTGTGTGGGCTTCAGCGGACTTTTTCAGCGTGCAGTCCGGAGTACTAAGAATTTCGGTTTTTCCAAAAATCTTTCCGTCGTACTTTGGTTTCAGCGGACAATACGGTCGTCAGTATGCTAGTCCGACGGACTAAGAATGGCGCATGCCCAGAAAGGATTTACAGGGCTTTGCTGTGTCTTGGACTTCCTATTTCTAGTCCCGTCGTACGTGCTGTACGTCATCGCGCAAGCTTTCATCGGACTGTTTGTGTATCCGTGTGTATCCGTGTGTGGTCAAGTCCATTCAGTGGAAAGTACGCCGGATTGTCCGTCGGATTGTATGACGGACTAAGTACGTCATATGCCGCGTACACACGGTCGAACTGTATGACGTACTTAGTCCTAGAAATAGGAAGTCCAAGACACAGCAAAGCCCTGTAAATCCTTTCTGGGCATGCGCCATTCTTAGTCCGTCGGACTAGCATACTGACGACCGTATTGTCCGCTGAAACCAAAGTACGACGGAAAGATTTTTGGAAAAACCGAAATTCTTAGTACTCCGGACTGCACGCTGAAAAAGTCAGCTGAAGCCCACACACGAGCGGATTGTCCGCTGAAATGTGTTTCAACGGACTAAGTACGTCAAACAGTTCGACCGTGTGTACGCGGCATTACAGTTCGACCATGTGTACGCGGCATAAGTCACAACAATAGACAATCACAGTCTGCTTAAACTAATAACACACAAATAATTAAATGTTACCATGTTTTTATTGAACACACCATGTAAACATTCACAGTGCAGGTGGATAAAGTATGTGACCCCTTGGATTTAATAACTGTTGAACCTCCTTTGGCAGCAATAACTTCAACCAAACGTTTCCTGTAGTTGCAGATCAGATGTGCACAACAGTCAGGAGTAATTCATGACCAATCCTCTTTACAGAACTGCTTCAGTTCAGCAATATTCTTTGGATGTCTTGTGTGAAACGCTTTCTTGAGGTCATGCCACAGCATCTCAATCGGGTTGAGGTCAGGACTCTGACTGGGCCACTCCAGAAGGTGTATTTTCTTCTGTTTAAGCCATTCTGCTGTTGATTTACTTCTATGCTTTGGGTCGTTGTCCTGTTGCAACACCCATCGTCTGTTGAACGGCAGCTGGTGGACAGATGGCTTTAAAGTCTCCTGCGAAATGTCTTGATAAACTTGGCAATTCATTTTTCCTTCGATGATAGCAATCCGTCCAGGCCCTGATGCAGCAAAGCAGCCCCAAACCATGATGCCCCCACCACCATACTTCACAATTGGGATGAGGTTTTGATGTTGGTGTGCTGTGCGTCTTTTTCTCCACACATAGTGTTGTGTGTTTCTTCCAAACAACTCAACTTTAGTTTCATGTGTCCACATAATATTTTGCCAGTACTGCTGTGGAACATCCAGGTGCTCTTGTGCAAACTGTAAACGTGCAGCAATGTTTTTTTTGGAGAGCAGTGGCTTCCTCTGTGGTATCCTCCCATGAAATCCATTCTTGTTTAGTGTTTTACCTATCGTAGATTCATTAACAGGGATGTTAGCATATGCCAGAGACTTTTGTAAAGTCTTTAGCTGACACTCTAGGATTCTTCTTCATCTCATTGAGCAGTCTTAGCTGTACTCTTGCAGTCATCTTTACAGGACGCCCACTCCTAGGAAGAGTAGCAGCAGTGCTGAACTTTCTCCATTTATAGACAATTTGTCTTACCTTGGACTGATGAACAGCAAGGCTTTTGGAGATACTTTTATAACCCTTTCCAGTTTTATGCACATCAACAATTCTTAATCGTAGGTCTTCTGAGAGCTCTTTTGTGTGAGGCATCATTCAAATCAGGTAATGCTTCTTGTGAAAAGCAAACCCAGAACTGGTGTGTGTTTTTTTATAGGGCAGGGCAGCTGTAACAAACACCTCCAATCTCATCTCATTGATTGGACTCCAGTTGGCTGACACCTCACTCCAATTAGCTCTTGGAGATCTCATTAGTCTATGGGGTTCACATAGTTTTTCCACCCTCACTGTGAATTTTTACATGGTGTGTCCAATAAAAACATGGTAACATTTAATTCTTTGTGTGTTATTAGTTTAAGCAGACTGTGATTGTCTATTGTTGTGACTTAGATGAAGATCAAATCATAATTTATGACCAATTGGTGCAGAAATCCATATCATTCCAAAAGGGTTCACATACATTTTTTTGCAACTGTATGCTGGTTATGTGAGTTATGCATGTTGGTTATCTGAAATATGTATGCTGGTTATATGAAGTATGCAAGCTGCTTATCTGAAATATGTATACTGGTTATGTGAGGTATGTATGCTGGTTATGTGAAGTATGCAAGCTGGTTATCTGAAATATGCATGCTGGTTAGGTGAAGTTTTGCCTGGACATGCTTGGCTAAGGAGGTTGAAATACAACATGAGGCTTTAGGATAACTGTCTATATAAATCACCTAGCATGTAATTACACTTTCACATTATAGACAGGAGACAGGATGTAGACAGGATGGGTATTTTATTAAATGTTATCTGTAGAAGAATAAAGCTTTCATAATTAAGACTAGGCTTGGTCACTATTTGATCACCTCTGGTTTTTTTTTATTTTTTAAATAAAAAAAGACAGAATTAAAAAAAAAATAATACAAAATCGTTTTATATTTTGTTAATACATTTTACAAACAGGTCATTTTTCTACTTCATTGATGTACGCTGATGAGGCTACACTGATGGGCACTGAAAGGTTGCACTGATGGGCACCGATAGGCTGCATTGATGCGCACTCATAAGGTGACACTGATGGGCACTGATAAGGCGGCACTGATGGGCACTAATAGGCAGCACTGGTGGGCACAAATAGGTGGCACTGGTGAGCAGTGATGAGGTGGCGCTGGTGGGCACCGATGGGTGGCACTGATGGGCGGCACTGAAGGGCATTGATAGATGGCACTGAAGGGCACTAATAGGTGGCACTGATAGCTGGCACGGATGGGTGGCAGTGATGGGCACTGATCGGTATTGGTAGGCAACACTGATAGGCAGCACTCATTGGCTGACAGCTGATCACGTGATAAGGGGTCAGGATCTCATTGACTCAGGTGATCACAGCGCGTGCCCTGCCGGGGGTGTGGCCAGCTTGAAAAGAGGAGGACATCTATTGACGCCCTCCCGGCAAAGCAGATCCGTGATGTAGCCATCATTCGTTAAAAGAAGTTAAAAGAAGAAAGAATATGCAGAGGCTTAGGCCTTATGCACAGTGGACATTTTTACAGCAGCTTCTAGGGGTGGCAGATGTTCTTTTTTTTTCTTCCTGTCACTGAACTCCCTGCATGTACCCATACACACATAGACTTTTAGCAGGTTTTAATGGTAGAAGCTTTTATAGGCAGAAAAAAAAAATACTGCCAGTGCATCCAGGAGCAGCAGCATTTTGACAGAAAAAAGGCTCGCCACTTGTTAATGCTGGGCACGTTTAGCACTCGAGTGTCAATTAATTTCTGTGGGCAGAATTATTTATTATTCTGAAAAATAAAGTTTCCCATGTTTGAGGTGTCTGATGATAGATTTACAGAGAATTGGATTTCAACAGTAAAGCGGTTGTAAACCAATGGTGATTAACAAAAAAAAAAAAAACATTCCTGCAAGGCAATGTCATAATGTGCTAGTATGCATCACATACTAGCACATTATGATAGACTTACCTTAGAAGGGAGCCCTCCAGTGCTGCGATGTCACCACTGACACGGCTGACATCTTCCTCCGGTCCTTCTTCCAGGTTTGCGGCCTTCGGCTACATGAGTGGCAGGGGCCGCGATGACGTCACTCCCACAAATGTGCACGGGAGCCAACAGGGGCTCTGAAGGTCCGGCATTGTGAGTTCCACCTCTTGTTTTGACTCCTGCACAGGTTTACTTTGATTGACCTTTTCTTCTGGTTTCCTTGGTATATTCACTTCACAGCTTTCAGGGATCAGTGTTTCTGATGATGAGCTCTCATCAAAATAAACACTACGGCTTATTGTCACTTTGTCAGTCTTTGGGTGTAGGATTCTGTAACCCTGAGGCCCCTTTCTCACTGCGGTGCTTTGCAGGCACTACAGTGCTAAAAATAGCGCCTGCAAAGCACCCTGAGACAACCGCTGCTGTCTCTCCAGGACGCCAAAAAAAGTCCTGCTAGCAGCATCTTTGGAGCAGTGAAAGAGCGGTGTATACACCGCTCCTTCACAGCTCCTGCCCATTGAAATCAATGGGGCAGCGCGGCTATACCTTCAGCATAGCGCTGCTGCAATGGTGCTTTGCAGCGGTTTTAACCCTTTTTCGGACGCTAGCGCCCCCTGCTAATGGCCGAATAGTGCCGCTAAAGCGACAGTAAAGCAGCACTTAAAATAGCAAAATTTTACCACCAATGCTGCCCCCGCCCCAGTGTGAAAGGGGCCTTAGTTTGCTCACTGTAGCCTACTAGAATGCCCTCTATGCTCTGTTCTCCAACTTGGATTGCTTTTGACATGGAATATAGGCATATGCTTTACATCCAAACACTCTGATGTGCACTATGCTAGGCTTTGACCCATGCCACATTTCGAATGGAGTACTTTTAATGGCTCTTAAGGGTAGTCTGTTCGGTAGGTAGGTTGCAGTCATGACTGCTTCCCCCCAGTACTTGTGAGGTAGGGTGGCATCCGACAACATGCACCTGGCCGTTTCCATGAGAATGTGATTTTTTTTTCTGTTTTGTTCAGGAGTGTATGGTGTGGTTGTCAGGTGTACTATTCCTTGTTTCTTCAGGTATCAGGCCACTTCCTTGCTTATGTATTCTCCCACATTGTCTGTGCATTGGAATTTGTTGCTAGACATGGCAACAAATTCTTGAAATTTCTCTGATTCATTCTTGTGTTTCATCAGATAAGTAGTTGTGTACTTCGAATATTCATCAATGAAAGTCAGTGGATATCTGTTCCCACCTGACGTGGGAGTTCTCATTGGACCGCATATGCCAATGTGTATGAGCTGCATGGAGTGGGTCATTTTTCTTTGAGATACTTGTGGAAGGGGAGCACGTGTGGCTTTTGCTTCAATACAGCACTTGCATTTCATGAGCACTTTGCAGGGCATTATTGTCAAATCTTCTGATAAACCTCTCTTTATAATATCCTGTATAGCTTCTGGACTTCTGTGCCCCAGCCGCCTGTGCTGTAAGCAGTGTTCATTTTGGCAGCAAATTTTGATCTCCTTTTAGTCTTAGGACTAAAATGGCATTTTAATTTTAGTCCCATTTTAGTCTTTTGACTAAAATGCCATTTTAGTTTTAGTCCTATTTTAGTCATCTCTATTGTTTTAGTCATATTTTAGTCGACTAAAATAGTATTCATTTAGTCGACTAAAATGTTTTAATCGTTTTAGTCGACAATATTACCACTGACCATAAGTGAATACATTTGCTGTGTAGGTTATTAGAGACGATATTGACTTGCTGGTCTGTGGTGATGAGCCTGTATAGGTTATCATCCAGTTTTCCTTTTGTGAGGAATGGCTTATTAATGTGAATTGTGCATTCATCACCCTGGAACTTAACTGTGACCGTTGCTTGCAAGACTTTTTACTGGTAGAAGGCTGCCTTCTAGTTCTGGAACACACAGCACTTTCTTTACAAGGATACTCTGCTTGCCTTGTGATGTAATACAGTTCAGGAAGCCCTGGCCTTTATTGTCTGAGGTGATGCTTTTCCCGTTTTTTAAGAAAAATGTGTATTTTACACTGTAATTAAAGTTTTATGAAGAAGCTCTCATCACTAGTCATGTGGCTTGTCGCACCTGAGTCTATGCATCAGCCGTGTGACTTTCCGCTCCGTGTCACTTTAAAGGTGCCACTCCATGATGTGTCTGCAGTTTCCTTTGTGATTGCTCTTTTTTTGTGGATAGCTTTTAGTTTTCTCTTTCCAGATGGAACATTCCTTTTTTAAGTGACCGGTCCTTTTACAGCGGAAAAAAGCTCTGTTTTCTTTGTTGTGCTTTGTGCCTTTGTCGTCTTAAGAGCTTTGTCATCATGGTGCATATTTTCTTTCCTTCTGTCATATTAATCAATTAATTTGCCTTTGTCATATTCCAGTGTCAAGTTTGGTATTAAAGGAGAAGTCCAGCCGGAGCTCGTTTGGCTGGGCTTCTCCTATGGGTCACAGGAGTGCAATTCGTGTTGCACTCCTGTGACCCTTTTTCAGCAGAGAGCAGACTAAAGTCCACTCACTGGTGACCTCACACAGATCAGTCCAGGCACCACGTCATCATGACAATGAAGTCTGGATCTACCAGGTTCCTGGACTGATAGCCGCCTCAGCCTCTCAGTGAAAAGTATGATCATGGTGGAAAAAAATTCCCATACTTCTCTTTTAGATGTAAAGTGTGCTGTCAAAACTAAATGTATAAGTTCATAGACTTATATGCAAATACCAAATGTGTATAAGCAATTGATAAAAAATTACTAAAAGCTTGAAGCAAACCAGTAAAACAAAGTCTGAAAAACAAAAGTCCTGAAATGAAATGAAATTATGAGTGCAAAAAACTTCTAATAGGCAAGTTCAAATTCATGGTTATGTTAAGAACAACCTTAATAGCAAAAATTGCGTGTATAAAAATGTGTCCATCTGTGAATCAATTGCTAGATTCAATGGAAATGTCCATCCAAAACAATATAAGAGTAAAGGTTCAGTGCAAACATACCCAAAAATACTTCATCATCAGGGATGAGCTTTATGTTCGAGTCGAACTCATGTTCAACTTGAACATTGGCTGCTCGCCAGTTCGCTGAACGGCGAACAATTTTGGGTGTTCGTGGCAAATTCGAAAGCCGCGGAACACCCTTTAAAAGTGGGAGAAATCAAAAGTGCTAATTTTGGGTTTATATGCATGGTAATGTCATAAAAAGTGTTTGGGGACCTGGGTCCTGCCATGCCAGTTTTTTGGGAGCAGTGATTTTAATAATGCTTAAAGTGAAACAATAAAAGTGTAATATTCCTTTAAATTTCGTACCTGGGGGGTGTATACAGTGGTGTGAAAAAGTGTTTGCCCCCTTCCTCATTTCCTGTTCCTTTGCATGTTTGTCACACTTAAGTGTTTCGGAACATCAAACCAATTTAAACAATAGTCAAGGACAACACAAGTAAACACAAAATGCAATTTGTAAATGAAGGTGTTTATTATTAAAGGTGAAAAAAAATCCAAACCATCATGGCCTTGTGTGAAAAAGTGATTGCCCCCTAAACCTAATAACTGGTTGGGCCACCCTTAGCAGCAACAACTGCAACCAAGCGTTTGCGATAACGTGCAATGAGGCTTTTACAGCGTCCTGGAGGAATTTTGGCCCACTCATCTTTGCAGAATTGTCCTAATTCAGTTACATTAGAGGGTTTTCGAGCATGAACGGCCTTTTTAAGGTCATACCACAACATCTCAATAGGATTCAGGTCAGGACTTTGGCTAGGCCACTCAAAAGTCTTCATTTTGTTTTTCTTCAGCCATTCGGTGGTGGACTTGCTGGTGTGTTTAGGATCATTGTCCTGCTGCAGAACCCAAGTTCGTTTCAGCTTGAGTACACGAACAGATGGTCGGACATTCTCCTTCAGGATCTCTTGGTAGACAGCAGAATTCATAGTTCCTTTTATCACGGCAAGTCTTCCAGGTCCTGAAGCAGCAAAACAGCCCCAGACCATCACACTACCACCACCATATTTTACTGTTGGTATAATGTTCTTTTTATGAAATGCAGTGTTCCTTCTACGCCAGATATACTTGGACACACACCTTCCAAAGAGTTCCACTTTTGTCTCATCGGTCCACAGAATGTTGTCCCAAAAGTCTTGGGGATCATCAAGATGTGTTGTGGAGAAATTGAGACGAGCTTTGATGTTCTTTTTGCTCAGCAGTGGTTTTCTCCTTGGAACTCTGCCATGCAGGCCATTTTTGCCCAGTCTTTTCCTGATGGTGGAGGCATGAACGCTGACCTTAACTGAGGCAAGTGAGGCCTGCAGTTCCTTGGACGTTGATGTGGGGTCTTTTGTGACCTCTTGGATGAGTCGTCGCTGCGCTCTTGGGGTAATTTTGGGCGGCCGGCCACTCCTGGGAAGGTTCACCACTGTTCCATGTCTTCGCCATTTGTGGATAATGGCTCTCACTGTGGTTCGCTGGATTCCCAAAGCTTTGGAAATGGCTTTATAACCCTTTCCAGACTGATAGATCTCAATTACTTTCTTTCTCAATTGTTCCTGAATTTCTTTGGGTCTCGGCATGATGTGTAGCTTTTAAGGATCTTCTGGTGGACCTTACTGTGTCAAGCAGCTCCTATTTAAGTGATGCCTTGATTGTGAACAGGTGTGGCAATAATCAGGCCTGGGTGTGGCTAGAGAAATTGAACTCAGGTGTGGACAACCACAGTTATAGTATGTTTTAACAAGGGGGGCAATCACTTTTTCACACAGGGCCATGATGGTTTGGATTTTTTTTCACCTTTAATAATAAACACCTTCATTTACAAATTGCATTTTGTGTTTACTTGTGTTGTCCTTGACTATTGTTTAAATTGGTTTGATGTTCCGAAACACTTAAGTGTGACAAACATGCAAAGGAACAGGAAATTAGGAAGGGGGCAAACACTTTTTCACACCACTGTATAGTATGCCTGTAAAGTGGCACATGTTTCCCGTGTTTAGAACAGTCTGACAGCAAAATGATATTTAAACTCATTTAAAACTACTCAAGGCTATAATGAATTGTCAGGTCCGACAATACACGAGAGTGATAAAAACGGCATGGGGATTTCCTCACAGGGGAACCCCCAACCAAAATTAAGAAAAAAATGCCTGGGGGGTCCCCCTAAATTCCATACCAGGCCCTTCAGGTCTGGTATGGATCTTAAGGTGAACCCCACACCAAAAATGTAAAAAAAAATGGCATGCGGGTCACCCTCAATCAATCCATTTTATCCCCTCCAATCTGGTTTTGGGCAACTGCACAGCACAAGAACTGCCTTGGTCAGTGTTACCGGTATAATGGCAGCGGGCCAGTATAGTGACTAGTCATCGCTGTGTCTGGGACACAGCCAGTGATAGATCATGCCTCTGTAGGACCGAGCATTCTGGGAAAATATCAAATGAGGTCCACTCGGACCAACGAAAGTCCATAATTTTGCTATAGGCTGGGGGACTGGTTAAAGAGGAAGTAAACCCTGATGGGTTTTACTACCTCTTTTGCTAGCTGCTGCAGCCTGCAAATGAAAAGCATAATGGGCTAGTAGGCATCACATACTAGCCCATTATGTGCCACTTACCTGCAAAAGAATCCAGCGATGTCTCCTGTGTGGGCAGCGTCCATCTTCTGGCTCTCTTCTTTCCAGGCCGCGGACTCCGGTTCTGTGATTCGCCGGAGCCGCGTGACGTCACTCCCGTGCATGTGCACGAAGCCGCGACTAGCGGCATATGCTTGAGAAGAAACAGCATTTAGTTTTGTTTATTCCCTCGCGCATGCGCTGTAAATATTTTCAGCGAACTAGAAGTGAAATATCTCCTAAATGGCGCACGTTTAGGCGATATTTCCACTAACTATGGGTAAGCCTTATTCTAGGATTACTTATAGGTAAAAGTCCAAAAAGTGGGTTTACAACCACTTTGAAGCAGACCATAGATGAATCAGTTTTTTTTTCATTCAACCTAAAGGTGAATGGGGGCATCACTCCTGCTAGGCTATTAGAAATAAACACAGAAAAGAAAAAGTGGGACTTTTAATGGAGCTCTAACCTCAGGAATAGGTAACATAAGCATACCTCCCAACTTTTTGAGATGGGAACACGGGACACCTGTTAGCAAAAGTATGTAGACATAGGACACACCTCCTGCCACACCCTCATAAAGGAGAATTAGAATTGGATGAAAGGTTTAGCAATGGGAAACACTTTTTGAAAGATAAAAAGTGCATTTTATAAACAACTATATAAATCAGAACAAAATGAGGGACAAATGAGGATGGAAAAGGGACAGAGGGACTTTGTCCCAAATCAGGGACAGTCCCTCAAAATCAGGAACAGCTGGGAGCTATGCATAACTATAAATTTTAAAATAATTTTACATTTTATTGCATACAAAAAATTAAACTCATCTTAAAACCATCAGTCATTAGTATGCCTGTACTTTTGTTGTTACTCCCAGATGGCTCCTCACTTTAGGTTTGCTTTTGCCTACTCCAGCATATTCTAATCTGGTGAACAGCCTTTGTGACATCGCTTCCCCTCTGCTGGACAGTACACAGCATCCTGTAGCATTCCTATCTTGTTATTTATTCTTGTGAGTATTAGAGATGTATATGTAGGCAGGGATAGTGCTAGACTATTTTGCGTCCTAGGCAAGACCAGCTACTTGTACCCCCATATGATGAGGGGGGAGGGGAGTAAATGAGGCAGTATGGGGGGTAGGTGAGCCAGTAAGGGGGCTTGGGTGAGGCAGTATGAGGGGTAGGTGAGCAGTATGGGGATAGGTGAGTCAGTATGAGGGGTAGGTGAGACAGTAGAGCCGCAAGATTCTGTCTAAAATGAGACTCGCAATTATTTTCTTAGACTAAAGATCACGATTCTCACGGCGTAACATCATCTTTCACATTATACAAAAAAAGTTGGGCTAACTTTACTGTTTTTTTGTTTTTTTTAATTCATTATAGTGTATTTTTTTCCCCAAAAAAAAATTGTATTTGAAAGACCGCTGCGCAAATATAGTGTGACATAAAATCTTGCAACAACGACCATTTTATTCTCTATGGTCTCTGCTAAAAAAAAAAATAAAATGATGTTTGGGCTTGCTGAGTCATTTTCTAGCAAAAAGGTACCAGCAGGTACCAGCAGCAGGATATTCAGCTCACCTGAATCCCTCAGTGCCACTGGTCAGCCTGGAACATCTGTGCAGAGTCCGTCCTGTGTCCCAGTTTCCTGCCTGCAGTCATCTCACTCCCTGGCCGGGTAGGTCTGATGGAGAAAGTTCTGTCCTTGCCCTCCTCCTTCTGTGAATGTCGGGCCTGGGGGCTGGGCAAGCATGTGATTGATTGCTAGAACTGCCGATGTACTATCAACCAATGACTTGCTTGGCCTGCCCCCAGGCCTGACTTTCAGAGAAGGGGGAGGGCATGAACAGAGGAGGGGGAAGTCTGGGGACCATACAGCCACTGCCACTCAACCTATATTTTCTGACAGATCTGATTGCTGAGGTTGAGTGCCATGTGGCAGCAGGGACTAACTGGGCATTTGGGCAAGGTTCTCAAGGGGGTTCAGACCCCCCCCTAAACTCCCCATTTATCTACGTCCCTGCGCCGGACAGTAAGGACACCAGGGGCCAGCCTAGCGTCAGCACTGGCCCTCTATGTAGGTGTCATTGGTTTCAACATGTAATATGTGTTCATACACTAATGTAAATGCATTCTCTAGCACCCTGAGAAAGCGATCAACCATGAAATAAATAAGTTGGGACCATTTTTTACATGACACAGAACCTCCCCATGTTCAAGTTTGTTATTTTGTGCAAAGTGTTAAATTCATAAACAATTGGTTCTAGGGGGTGATATATACAGGGTGAGACTTATGTCCTCTCTAGGATATCCCCAGGCATACTATTGATTGATGGTTTTACGACGAGTTCATTTTTTTGCACACAATAAAATGTAAAATTCTTTTAATATCTGTAGTTGTCTTATCTATTCCTAATATTTTAGCACTGTTAAGTCCTTTCTATGTGTATTTCTATTGTTAATTTTGGGATGTGGCTGCCAGAGCTGATGTGATCCCAATTGGATGCTGGTTTTTCCGCATGCCCACGCGATAGAAGCATTCGGCCAGCTTCTGTCAGACAGGCTTGTGTACACACGGACCGCAAGTCAGCTGATTTCTGTTGAACTGGCCAATACCAGCCAATATTCGGCCCATGTGTACCAGGCTTAAGAATAAAATGTAACATTCTTTTAATATCTGTAGTTTTGTTATCTATTCCTGAGATTGTAGCACTGTTAAGTCTTTTCTGTGTATATTTCTATTGTTCATTTTGGTATGTGGTGCAAGCCCGCCCCCCCCACCCCCACCAGAAAACAGTAGTCATCACTTGCAGCCATTGGCTGCCAGAGCTGATGTGATGCCGATTGGATGCTGGTTTTTCAGCATGCCCGCCCAACAGAAACATTTGGCCAGCTTCTGTCAGACAAGCTTGTGTACACACGGACCGCATGTCAGCCGGTTTCTGTTGAACTGGCCAACATTTGGCCCATGTGTACCAGGCTTCAGAATAAAATGATCAGTCCATAACATTAATATATGTGTACAATTAATTTGAGTGCATTTGTTAGTTTAATACAGCATTTTTATTCTGTAACCGATAAGGCCCAGATTGTCTATGTTTTGTATATACATCACAAAAAATTGATGTTTGCAGTTCTTACAATATTTTGTGAATTATTAAGCAAACTGACCAAGCGTGTGTATATAATTATAAGTCATCCATGTCATTATTAATGAAGCGCGACTTCAAAAACCCCACTCCCTCTATTTGTTCGAGTCCTGCATGAGTGGTCACTAAAGTTGTGGCAGTGCCTCAAGAAACATCACGGATAAACAGTTCAGCGTAGATCAAAAAGGTACATCTGAGGCAAAGGTAGGGCTTTACAATAATACAGACTACCAACATGATTACACGAGTCTACGTTATTGTTATTAAAGGTTACAGTCATCAAAGTATTAAAGAAATAGCCTTTTAAGAAAAGGTCAAGCATTAAAACCAGGCAAACAATGCACATATCATTCAAATGTTTTGCATGTTAAGAAAAGAACAGAGTAGGGTGTGCCTACCGGATATAATAAGCACCAAATTTTAGGAGCACCTGCATACAACTTATGCCGCGTACACACGATCAAATTATCCAGCGGAAAAGTCCGGCGGACTCGAGTCCGCCGGACAATCCGCCCGTGTGTGGGCTCCGGTTGACTTTTTTTTACCCAAAGAGACCCAAGAAAGTAGTTTTGACTCAAAAATTGTCTGCCGGACTGTGATACAGCCGTGTGTGTGCTAGCCTGCTGTACTTTTGAAATGAACTGACTTTTTCCACACGGAGAAAAGTCCGTTCATTTTGAGCTCAGCTCCAAGTAGCCGGGACTAGCGAAGGAAGTCAGTGTTTAGGGGTTTAGGGGTTTAGGGTAAAGCACAATGGTGCTGACAAAATACATTGTTAAGTGACTAGAGTAGCTGGATATGGGCCCAGCATAGCATATTGGGGAGGTTAGTGAAGGCAAATATGCACGAAGGACAAAAAAGTGGCATTAAATGATTACAACATGCATGAGGACAAAGGGGACATTCACAGCATATTGCAATCATGGTAATTAGGGATTGAGGAAAGAAATACAATACATTAGCAAACATTAAATACAATAAAATGTGATGTTAACCAGTTGCCGACCGCCGCACGCCGATGTACGTCGGTAGAATGGCACGGGCAGGCATAAGGACATACATGTACGTCCCTTGCCTCCCGCGGGTCGGGGGCCCGATCGGGCCCCCGCCCGGTGCCTGCGGCGGTCGGTTTTCGTCCGGGAGCGATCCGGGACGAGGGGGCGGCCATTCATTCATGGCCACCCCCTCGCGATCGCTCCCGACGAATAGAAATCCCCGGTGACATCACTTCCTCTCCTGTAATGTAAACACAGGAGAGGAAGTGATGTATTCTCTCCTCCGTGTCGGTATTTTTCGTTCCGACACGGAGGAGAGCGGATCGGTGAGTTGCACCAACACTCTACACACACAGTAGAACATGCCAGGCACACTCACACCCCCCCTTTACCCCCCGATCACCCCCCCAATTACCCCTGCCCCCCAGTCACAGTGACACCAATGTCATTTTTTTTTTTTTTTTTGCATTGGTGTCATTTGTGACTGTAATAACTGTTAGGGCAGTTAGAGTTAGCCCCCTTTAGTTCTAATGTACCCCCCTAACCCCCCCAATAAAGGTTTAACCCCGTGATCACCCCCCGTCGCCAGTGTCACTAAGGCTGGGTTCACATTGCAGCGGTTTATGAGAACGAATGTGATTCGCACCGCACTGCAGTGCAAATCACATCCGATCTCTGTGCGATTCGAGTTCAGCCATTCGCCGCACCCGCCGCACCCGCCACACCCGCCGCACCCGCCGCAAATTCGCACGGGACCCTTTTTTTGGCCCGCAGCAGAATCGGATCGCATGGGTGTTCACACCATGCGATCCGAGTTTGCAGATCGCACTGCGATATGCGAACTGATCTGGGGGTGTCAGTAACATTTCACTGACACTCCCAGCAGTTCGCATAGGGCAGTGTGAACTGCCGCCGGGAGGCATGCGATGCGGGAACCCGCCGCGGATTCGCGGCGTTTCCGCATCGCTCCAGTGTGAACCCAGCCTAATAAGCGATCATTTTTCTGATCGCCGTATTAGTGTCACAGGTGACGCTAGTTAGGCAGGTAGGTATTTAGGTTCGCCGCAGCTTTTTATAGCGCCAGGGACCCCCATATACTACCGCATAAAGCCCCCTGATTGCCCCCTAGTTAACCCTTTCACCAGTGATCACCATATAACTGTTACAGGTGACGCTGGTTGGTTAGTTATTTTTTTATAGTTTCAGGGCACCCGCCATTTATTACCTAATAAAGGTTTAACCCCCTGATCACCCGGCGGGTGTCATTTGTGACTAATAACTGTTAGGGCAGTTAGGGTTAGCCCCCTTTAGTTCTAAGGTACCCCCCTAACCCCCCCAATAAAGGTTTAACCCCGTGATCACCCCCCGTCGCCAGTGTCACTAAGGCTGGGTTCACATTGCAGCGGTTTATGAGAACGGATGTGATTCGCACCGCACTGCAGTGCAAATCACATCCGATCTCTGTGCGATTCGAGTTCAGCCATTCGCCGCACCCGCCGCACCCGCCGCAAATTCGCACGGGACCCTTTTTTTGGCCCGCAGCAGAATCGGATCGCATGGGTGTTCACACCATGCGATCCGAGTTTGCAGATCGCACTGCGATATGCGAACTGATCTGGGGGTGTCAGTAACATTTCACTGACACTCCCAGCAGTTCGCATAGGGCAGTGTGAACTGCCGCCGGGAGGCATGCGATGCGGGAACCCGCCGCGCATTCGTGGCGTTCCCGCATCGCTCCAGTGTGAACCCAGCCTAATAAGCGATCGTTTTTCTGATCGCTGTATTAGTGTCACAGGTGACGCTAGTTAGGCAGGTAGGTATTTAGGTTCGCTGCAGCTTTTTATAGCGCCAGGGACCCCCATATACTACCGCATAAAGCCCCCTAATTGCCCCCTAGTTAACCCTTTCACCAGTGATCACCATATAACTGTTACAGGTGACGCTGGTTGGTTAGTTATTTTTTTATAGTTTCAGGGCACCCGCCATTTATTACCTAGTCTCACTAGTGTACCCCTAAATTTAGGGGTGTCTACTTTCCAAAATGGGGTCATTTGGGGGGGGTTTGTGCCATCTTGGCATTTTATGGCCTTCAAAACTGTAACGCCCTTAGAAAGCCTGAAGGCGGTGCTTGGTTTTCGGGGCCCCGTACGCGGCTAGGCTCCCAAAAAGTCCCACATATGTGGTATCCCCGTACTCAGGAGAGGCAGCAGAATTTATTTTGGGGTGTCATTTCACATATGCCCATGGCATGCGTGAGCAATATATCATTTAGTGACAACTTTGTGAAAAAAAAAAAAAAAGTTTTGTAATTTTCCCGCAACTTGTGGCAAAATATAAAATATTCCATGGACTCAACATGCCTCTCAGCAAATAGCTTGGGGTGTCTACTTTCTAAAATGGGGTCATTTGTGGGGGTTTTGTGCCATCTTGGCATTTTATGGCCTTCAAAACTGTAATAGGTAGTGAGAAGTGAACTCAAAAATTTACGCCCTTAGAAAGCCTGAAGGCGGTGCTTGGTTTTCGGGGCCCCGTACGCGGCTAGGCTCCCAAAAAGTCCCACATATGTGGTATCCCCGTACTCAGGAGAACCAGCAGAATTTATTTTGGGGTGTCATTTCACATATGCCCATGGCATGCATGAGCAATATATCATTTAGTGACAACTTTGTTAAAAAAAAATAAAAAAATAAAAAGTTTGTAATTTTCCCGCAACTTGTGGCAAAATATAAAATATTCCATTAACTCAACATGCCTCTCAGCAAATAGCTTGGGGTGTCTACTTTCTAAAATGGGGTCATTTGTGGGGGTTTTGTGCCATCTTGGCATTTTATGGCCTTCAAAACTGTAATAGGTAGTGAGAAGTGAACTCAAAAATTTACGCCCTTAGAAAGCCTGAAGGCGGTGCTTGGTTTTCGGGGCCCCGTACACGGCTAGGCTCCCAAAAAGTCCCACATATGTGGTATCCCCATACTCAGGAGAAGCAGCAGAATTTATTTTGGGGTGTCATTTCACATACGCCCATAGCATGTGTGAGCAATATATCATTTAGTGACAACTTTGTGTAAAAAAAAAAAAAATTTTTTTTTTGTCATTATTCAATCGCTTGAGGCAAAAAAATAAAATATTCAATGGGCTCAACATGCCTCTTATCAATTTCCTTAGGGTGTCTACTTTCCAAAATGGGGTCATTTGGGGGGGTTTTGTACTGCCCTGCCATTTTAGCACCTCAAGAAATGAGATAGGCAGTCGTAAACTAAAAGCTGCGTAAATTCCAGAAAACGTACCTTAGTTTGTAGATGTGACAACTTTTGCGCAAACCAATAAATATACAATTATTGACTTTTTTTTTACCAAAGACATGTGGCTGAATACATTTTGGCCTAAATGTATGACTAAAATTGAGTTTATTGGATTTTTCTAATAACAAAAAGTAGAAAATATCATTTTTTTTTCAAAATTTGCGGTCTTTTTACGTTTATATCGCAAAAAATAAAAATCGCAGAGGCAATCAAATACCATCAAAAGAAAGCTCTATTTGTGGGAAGAAAAGGACGCAAATTTTGTTTGGGTACAACATTGCATGACCGCGCAATTACCAGTTAAAGCAGCGCAGTGCCAAAGTGTAAAAAGACCTCTGGTCATTTACCAGCAAAATGGTCCGGTCTGAAAGTGGTTAAAGGATAAATCTTATCTTAATATAGTTCTTCTGCAGGACCTGAATGATGGCAGAACAGGTCTCTGGGATAATGATCCCCAGAGCCTGGGGGGAGATGCCTGTCAAGAACTTGAGGTCCTGCAGGCTTCTCCCAGTCGCCAAGTACTGCAACGTGGCGACTAGCCTCTGCTCCGGAGTGATGGCTTGTCTCATGCAGGTATCCTGCCTGCTGATATAGGGGGTCAGCAAAGCCAACAAACGGTGAAAAACAGGGTCCGTCATCCTGAGAAAGTTCCTAAAATCGTCAGGATTATTCTCACAGATCTCACAAAGCAAAGGCATGTGAGAGAATTGGTCATGCTGGAGCAACGAATTCTTCGTCCATGAACTTCTCCCCACCCTAGTCATGGACTGGGCTTGGGGTGAAGCATGAACCCCAACACCAAGCCCAAGCAAAGCACGAACTCTACGATGATTATGTACACGCAACATGGCTTCAAAACGGTCGGCTGGTCAGAACGAACTTAACAGAACGCACTGAAGAACAGCAAGGCCTGTGAAGAGCGAGCTGAAAATCAGCAACGAGCCGACAAGAGTGCACTGAATTAACAAATGCAAACTGACCACACGCACTGAAAAGCAGATACAAACCCCACAAGCACAAACTGAACAACAGTTAAACGATCTGAAAAAATACGAGTCTGAAAAGAGCGAATTGTCTCTTTCCCAAAGTGAGGCGCATTCGCAATTGAACTTCCGTTTTATAGTCTCGTCGGACCTGATGTACGCCACCGCGTTCTAGATGTTCGGACTTTGGTGTGATGGTGTGTAGGCAAGTCCGTTTCGGTGGAACTCCGTGGAAAAGTCCTTCGGAGTTCAGTCCGACGAGAAGTCCGCCCGTGTGTACGCGGCATTAGCAATAGGTGAAGGCTTCTGTGTAGCCTCTGTAAAGGGACACTCTTTAGTCCTAACGCTTCAGCCTGCTAGCATTGGGGCCCAGTTGTACCGCTGGCGCACATGAGTATCATCCCAGTCAAGCCTGCAGGCAGCAGTAAGACTACTCTATGGTTGTATGGTCAGTTCCTAAAGGGCTTAGTCTCTCTCTCTCTCTCTCTCTCTCTAGCAGCAGATAATAAATCCCCACAGCAACTGTTTACCAGTTCAAGTGCTATTGCATTTCACCATCCGGTCTCTGCTCTGCACCCAGGTGACAAGGGATGTCGGCACTCCCAAACTCAGCACTCTGGATCCCTCCCAGACTACTGACATGCATCCGTGATGTGCACTCTCCAGTCTCCCCTACAGCAAAAAGGAAGCTGTCCTGTACTGCAGCTCTCTCCCCTCCTCGTGGCCAGGGCCACCATCAGGGGGGTACAGGCAGTACTCCTGTAAGGGGCCCGAACGTTCCTAGGGGCCCGCCTGGCTGCCCCCCTTCCCCCCTCCGGGGGCATGCTACAGAGAGGGAGAAGGGAGCATACACATTCTGTTGCTGAAATAACATCCAGCACAGCCAGGGGGTAGCCAACTGCGATGGATCTCTGTATGTGACGAAACAGCAGCACTACTACTCATACCCGCCCCCTTTGTCAAGCAACCAGTGTATAGGGGAAGAGGCATCTGTACATTGCTGGCTGGGGAAAAGGTACCAAGGCAGGGTTTTATTTCAGTTTCAGGTTCTGCAGTAGTTGAAAGTGGGGGTAGAGCAGCTCTCCCACCACTCCTTCAACAGCATTCCTGCTCTGCACCAAGATCCTTATCACCTATCTGGTCGGGGAGTTCAGGAGTGTACAGAAAAGTTCTTTCACAAAGGTAATCATGTGGAGTAGAGGATGGTGGAGCTTTGGGGGACGGGAAGATGACAGCAGAGGAGAGGTGTGTATTGCAGAGGTTGTAGCAGGGTAGGAGAGGTGCAGTATTGGGATGTACATGGATGAATGGACTCTGTACCTAGTGTTCTCTTGAACCCTGTACATAACATACACCATAACCCACCTTCCTGTACACAACTCACACCAGAACCCACCTTCCTGTACACAATGCATGCCAGAACACACCTTTCTGTACACAACACACACCAGAACCCACCTTCCTGTACTGCTATGCTATATGCTAAACTATAGGCAGGACTAATGGGCCCCATGCCATCCAATAGGCACGGTTCTGACAAGTCCCCTTTGTAATGCATGCTTCCCTATAGTCAAGACTCAAATACACATCCTTTATAATTCATGCCCCCCCTGCCCTCTCCCCACTGTAACGCATATTACACTACAGGCAGTACTGTAATGGGCCCCCTTTGTAATGCATGCTAGGCTATAGGCAGGAATCTGACAGGTCCACTCTGCAATGCATGCTACATTATAGGCAAGACTTTGACAGGGGTCCCTTTGTAATATATGCTACACTGCAGACAAGACTTTGAGGGGGTCCCTCTGTAATATATGCTTCACTATAGGCAAGACTTTGAGGGGTACCTTATATATGCTAAGCATCATCCATCCCTCTCCACAATGTATCCACATCCAGCATCATCCATCCATCCCTCCAATCTCCACAATGTATCCACATCCACGCCCAGCATAATCCATCCATCCCTCCAGGGTCCACATCTAGGCCCAGCATCATCCATCCATCCCTCCAGTATCCACATCTGCACCCATTCATCCATCCCTCCAGTATCCACATCCGCGCGGCCATTCATCCATCCCTCCAGTATCCACATCCGCACACATTCATCCATCCATCCCTCCAGTATCCACATCCGCGCCCATTCATCCATCCATCCCTCCAGTATCCACATCCGCACCCATTCATCCATCCATCCCTCCAGTATCCACAATCATCCACGCACAGCATCATGCAATCCATCCCTCCAGTCTCCACAATGTATCCACATCCACGCCCAGCACCATCCTCTATCCATTCCTCCAGTCTCCACAATGTGGACGGATTCAGTGGGACGGCCAGTGGGCAGGCCCTGGGGAATGTTGGTGATCAGGCCTAAAGTTGTGTAAGGGGCTCCAAAATTTCTGATGGCTGCTCTGCTCCTGGCACTCTTTCTGGGAAATGCAGTTCAAAAGCTCTTGATTACAGTAGAGTTTTCCTGATCTGGACTACAGTTCCCACAATGCAGTGCTGCATCACTCAGTCTATTGAATTCTTCCTGCTCAGGAGCCCCCTCCTCTTGCTGATATAGCTGTTAACCATTTCAGCACTGCAGTGAAGCAGCCACAGAGAGCACCTGCAGCCAGTGTTTCTCTCAAGACCACTAATCATAATGATATTTTTACTGTATACGTAACTTGGAGCAGCTATGAATGTTTAAATTTGTGCAAAATAGTTAGGATACAACTGCTAGCCTCTCATGTCATTTTAGACAAAAAGGGTTGTAACTCATGGTTCATATTCTTGGGTCCATTTGCTGACTGGGATATGATCTTGGGCTTTTGATCAAGCCCCTAGAGCAGTAAAGTAATATTTTCAATTACTGTCTTACACTAGGTGAGTGGATAGAGCATTACCGAGGGCAACAATAAAACAACATCAATCAGCAATTACAGTACTGTGCAAAAGTTTTAGGCAGGTGTGAAGAAATGATTTAAAGTACGAATGTTCTTAAAATTATGTTTTAGTTGCTTATTTTTGTCAACTTACAAAATGCAAAGCAAGCGAACAGAAAACAAATGTAAATCAATAGTTGGTGGACTACACTTTGGCTTCAAATCGGCATCAATTTTTACACTTGAATATTTTGCACATTTCCCAGCACAGTTTGGGTTATTGTAGGATTAGGGTCTGGTGTATGATCAATTAATTATACCATGCAGAAGCTAATGAAGCTAATGATCATAAATTTCATATGTAGGTTGAAACACAGTCATTAACTGAACCCGAAGCAGTTGTGTTGGAGGCTTAAAACTGGGTAAGGAACAGCCAAACTCTGCTACTAAGGTGAGGTTGTGGAAGACAGTTTCAAATCATAGGCCATACACCATGGCAAGACTGAACACAGCAACAAAACCTAAAGTAGTTATATTGCATCGGAGAGGTTCTCAGGCAAAGATTTCAAAGTAGACTGTGGTTTGAAGATGTGCTGTTTAAGCTCTTTTGAAGAAGGACAAAGAAACAGGCAACGTTGAGGACTGCAGACGCCAATGGGACCCAGGTTCACCCATCTACTGTCTAAAGAAATCTGGCCAGAAGTGTTCTTCATGGAAGAATTGTGCCCAAAAAGCCATACCTTCGACATGGAAACAAGGTTAAGTGACTCAACTATGCAATAGGCTACACACACCTATGCTGGTGATTCGCTGGTACTTAGGTGGCAACAATATTATTTTCCTAACAGATTCCATGGCAGCAACGTGTGGGTAGGCTCCGCCTCCATAATTACCCTATAGGGCACCTCTCTCATAAATCTTTGCTCTGGACTGCTGACCGTGTTCCTTTTTTGTCCTCCTCTGTAGGACCAAGTTTTTGGTTCTCTTACCTGAAGATGATCTCCCTAAGATTAGGACGTCCCTCCGATAGGCCTTGTCTGTTAAGCAGGGTATGGAGTGTATATGCAGAGTAGTACGGAAGAGCTAGAAATCTGGTCACCAACAGGTTAGCGCACTTGGCTAGCTGATTGTAGGCAGCCATTTTCTGCTGTGAAGTCCGGTGTGTGTGGGTTACCTCGATCGTAGGTGGAGTGGTAAGTTCTTTCTTTAAGCACACATGGCAGCATTGTTTGTATCTGTCTGTACCTCTGGTTCTGTTTTCTCTCTTTGATGTGTGCCTTTTGCCCTGTTTATGGCAGCTGGTTCTTCCTGCGTTCCAGCCTTCACTCTCTCTCTCTCCCGGGTTCGGTGTGCGTTCGTTCACGCATGGGTTTGACGCTGTCAGTGACGTAATACGGTGCCACTTTTAAAAACCAGGAGGAGAGCCTACAGAGCTCGGGAATGATCGTGGGCATTGCAGCGATTTCCCTGGGCTCCTGTTTTGGCTCTTCCTGGTAAGCATTACTCCTCTGGTCTGAGTGGGTTCCCTGCCTAGCAGCTGACTCTGTATCTCTCCCTGCAGTATCCTTCATTGACAGCATGGATCCTTCACTGCTTCCTGGTTGCCAGCCCTCTCATAGCAGGTATGTCTAAGGTTTTTCCTGTGTTCTGCCTGCTGGGGAGGGGAGAGAGTTGGGTACTAGCTTAATAGCTTAGTATACCGTTTTTTTACTCTGCTCTTTCCTTTGTTTTTCACAGCCCTTCTAGGTCCGATCCACAACATAGCTCCGTAAGGGAAGTGGCTCCTCAAAATCGCACCACCGGCACTCTTCCTCCAGGTCCAGGCATCACGGATCTCCCTCCAGATCCAGACAGCATAGTAGGGATCCTCCTCATACCCACTCATCTCGCTCTAGTAAAGGGCCAGAAAAATCATGCTGGGGGCGCAGGGCTCCTGTTCCTGTCGGGAAATCCCTCTGTGACCATTGTATCTCTAAAGCAGCAGATGAAAGAGAGGGTACAGACCAATGTCTGGAATCTTTTGTGAAGCAGGTCGTTAGGGAGTCTCTGCAAGAAAGGGAGGCTCGTCAGCCGCTCCACCAGAGCCACTATGCTCTCCATCAGGAGAAGGGCAGGTCCATGAAACATGGGAATCCTCCCAGCTAAGCTGCCCATCCGCACCTCCTTCTGAGAGTGAGTTGGAAGTAGAAGATCTAGGAATAGGCTTTGAATATGCCTTGGTTCCCTCTCTGGTGAAAGCCGTCAGGGAAGCTTTGAATTGGCAAGACCCTGTAACTTCTCCTCTAAAACAGAGAATTTTTTTTAAACAGCTCAATAAACAGCGTCTATTTTTTCCTTTTCTTTCTGAATTGGGGGACATCATCTCTGATGAATGGGGCAAGATGGATAAGAAAAAGTTCCATGCAATCAAAGATCCAGAAACTGTATCCTTTCAAGGAAGAAGAGGTCAAGCATCTTGAGTCAGCTCCTTTGGTGGATGCAGCTCTGACAAGATTAGTGAGATATGTAACTCTTTCTTTGGAAGACACCATTTCCTTTAAAGATCCCTTGGAGAGACGGATCGACTCTGATTTGAAGAGGATCTACCTGACAGCAGGCATGGCCTGTAAACCAGTCCTAGCTGTAGCTGCAGTATCTAAAGCCATGGAGATGTGGGCAGACAGTGCTGATGAGACTCTACTGCTGCATACACACAACCGGTTTTTCTGTCAAAATAAACTCTGACAGTCTTTCCAACAGAGTTCCACTGAAACAGACTTGCCTACACACGATCACACGAAAGTCTGTTCATTTAGAACAAAATGGCGTATGACAGGACTAGAAAAAGGAAGTTCAATAGCCAGCAGCCAATAGCTGCCCTTGCGTTATTTTTGGTCCGTCGGAATAGCATACAGACGAGCGGTTTTCCCGATAGGAATTGATTCCATCTGGAAGATTTAAAACATGTTCTATTTCTAGGTCCATCAGAATTTTTGGAAAAAAAAGTCAGATGAAGCCCACACAAGATCGGAATATCCGATGATATGATTCTGTTGGACCTTTTCTGTCGGAAAGTCTGGTCATGTACACGGCATAAGAAGCATCTCCAGTGATGTGGCTAGAGGTTCTCCTATTCAGGAGATTAGGCTGGCTTCCGCCTTTTTGGGGGAGGCTTCCATTGATGTCATCCAAGTTATGTTGGTGGCTGTCTTGGCACATCGTCCCTGTCCGTGGTTGGTGGATCTGGCTTCCAAGCAAGCATGGTGCTGAATTCCCTTTGAGGGAACATCTCTTTTTGGCAACAAGCTTGATAGCGCCATAACTTGAGCCACGGATGGTTCCATCCTCAGGATCAGTGTTTACAGAACCAGAAATGTTCCTTTCCGAGAAGACACAATACTGATCGAGCCAGAGAGGCACGCAGTTATAGGCCTGGGCAGGAATTTTCAAGATCCTGGAAAGCCAGGCAATCTTCATTTAAGAAACCAACAAAAAGTGGTTCTTCCGGGATTCAGGATTCCACTAAGTCCTTTTGAGATTGGGCCCGCTCAGGCATGCCAGGTGGGGGCTTGTCTTCTCCACTTTCATCATGTCTGGGCAGCCTCAATCCAGGATTTCTTGACCGTCAAACCAGTCTCTTCAGGTCACACCTGGGCCTTCAACAGTTTTACAAAACTCAGATTCATTCCTACGACTCTGCCAGGTTCAGAGGAAAAAAAGCAGATCCTATTAGCTTACGTAAACTGTCTATTGGAGCAAGGCGCAGCCATTCTTGTTCCAGACCACGAGCGAGACAAGGGCATGCATTCTCCCCTGTTCTTGGTGCAGAAAAAGAACGGCACTTGGAGGCCAGTCATAGACTTGACCCATCTCAACCTCTTCATCCGGAAGGAAAAATTCAAGATGGAGTCTTTAATTACAATCCAGCAGTCGGTTCATCCAGGAGACTGGTTGGTGTCAATCCACCTGAAAGATGCCTATTTCCACATACCAGTGGCTGTGGACTTCCAGCAATTCCTCCGCCTTGTGGCAGGCAAACAACAGTTACAGTTCACCTCTCTCCCATTCAGTCTGACAATGTCACCTCATGTCTTCTCCAAGGTCTTGTTGGCTGTTGTTGCTATGCTTCGAGTCAAAGGGGTTCATCTTCACCACTACTTAGACAACCTACTTCCCCTAGCCCAAGACAAAGGTCAACTTTTAGAACACAGGAGTAGTGATGGACGAACTTCCGACGGGACGTTTCGCGAACGCGAAACGCGAACGGACACAAACGTTCGCGAAAACGACCGTTCGCCGCGGGCTCCATTGACTTCAATGGGAGGCGAATTTCGCAAACCTTTAGGTCGAATTTGCGGCCACGGGGTAATTATTAGGGGGTAGCACGTAGTCCCACCACCTGGACAATAGCATAATACATGTATGAGGTGAATTTGGGATCGATAACTACAAGCATTTTTTTTTTATTTGGGAAATTGTTCTGACAATTCAGGACTATGGAGCTAATGAAGGCAATGGAGGAGAGGGAAGGTCAGGGACCAGGGTAGGCAAACAAGAGGGTGCAGGAGATACAGAGCACTGACAGCAGCACCGTAATACAGAGCACTGACATCAGCACCGTGACATACAGCGCTGACAGCAGCTCCGTGACATACAGCGCTGACAGCAGCTCCGTGACATACAGCGCTGACAGCAGCTCCGTGACATACAGCGCTGACAGCAGCTCCGTGACATACAGCGCTGACAGCAGCTCCGTGACATACAGCGCTGACAGCAGCACCGTGACATACAGCGCTGACAGCAGCTCCGTGACATACAGCGCTGACAGCAGCTCCGTGACATACAGCGCTGACAGCAGCTCCGTGACATACAGCACTGACAGCAGCTCCGTGACATACAGCGCTGACAGCAGCTCCGTGACATACAGCGCTGACAGCAGCACCGTGACATACAGCGCTGACAGCAGCTCCGTGACATACAGCGCTGACAGCAGCTCCGTGACATACAGCGCTGACAGCAGCACCGTAAGCAGCCCCAGGAGGAAGTCAGCACAGCACAGGGATGGTGTGATCCCCTCATAATAAGAACCCCCAGGAGGAAGTCAGCACAGCACAGGGATGGTGGGAGCCCCTCATAATAAGAACACCCAGGAGGAAGTCAGCACAGCACAGGGATGGTGGGAACCCCTCATAATAAGCAGCCCCAGTAGAAATATGACACCGCTCAACCTCTTCAAAGAGGAGGGTAGGGGCATATAGTACGGTGTGCTTTTTTGGGTCAGGGAAGTGAGCCAAATGAATTAAGAAGGTCTGTGTGCTTGATTCCAAAAATTGTTTATAGACATATACATGGTCTACTGATCACATGTGTTGAATTCCTCCGAGATCCATGCCTCATTCATTTTTAGAAATGTGAGGTAGTTAACACTGTCGTGAGCTAGGCGAGTACGCTTATCGGTCACAATCCCCCCTGCTGCGCTGAACGTCCTTTCGGACAGGACACTGGATGAGGGGCAAGCCAACAGTTCGATTGCAAATTGGGCAAGCTCTGGCCAGAGGTCAAGCCTGCCCACCCAGTAGTCTAGGGGTTCATCACTCCTCAGAGCGTCCACATCGGCCGTTAACCCAATGTAGTCGGACACCTGACGGTCTAGGCGTTCCCTGATGCTGGATCCGGATGACACCTGTCGATGGGTCGGCTGAAAGAATGACCTCATATCCGAAGTCACCAACACATCTTCAAACCGGCCTCTTCTTGCAGGCGCTGTTGGATTGGTACCCGCAAATCCTTCTCTGGGAGTGGGAATTGCTCCTCTGCCAGCGCACGCAAAAGCAGAATGCAGCATTTCTCGAAGCAAGGCCTGGAAGTGCTGCATTCTGACAGCCCTCTGCGACGGCGGTAACATTTCCGCCATTTTGTGTTTGTACCGGGGATCTAAGTACGTTGCCACCCAGTACTGGTCCTTGACCCTCATGCTTTTTATACGGGGGTCCCTATTAAAACACTGGAGCATGAAGGCCCCCATTTGCACTCAAGCGGAAGGTATGTGGTGGTGGTGGTGTTGTTGGTGGTAGTGTCTTTGGGGGTGCACATAGCAGAGAGTGAAGAAGAGGGTGCAGATCGAGAGGATGAGGAGGGTGCAGAAGAATAAGGCTGAGTGAGCCACTCAACCAAGTCTGGTGCGTCCTTTAAAGTAATTGAACGCACCTTCTGCAACTTCCCACTTTGGCTCAAGGCTGTTGCTCCTGCCCTACCCCTACCACCCCTGCGGAAGGGCCTGCCTCTTCCTCTGCCTGTCATTTTTTAAATCACCCTGTGACAAAACTCTTAGTCCCTATACCGCTGAAGGACTGCTGCAGTATAGGGCAGCGGTCAGCAGTAGTGCACGTCAACCCTATGTATTGTGGACCGATAGCGGTCCTTACAGAACAGCAGACTGTAACGCACTCAGGCCTATGTACCGTAGCACCCTATACCAAGTTACCAGTCCTTATAAAAACTTTTGTGGACCAAGCAGGTTGTGTGTTAGTGTTTAGCAGACTGTGCGTCAGTCCCTATACCGCTGAAGGACTGCTGCAGTATAGGGCAGCGGTCAGCAGTAGTGCACGGCAACCCTATGTATTGTGGACCGATAGCGGTCCTTACAGAACAGCAGACTGTAACGCACTCAGGCCTATGTACCGTAGCACCCTATACCAAGTTACCAGTCCTTATAAGAACTTTTGTGGACCAAGCAGGTTGTGTGTTAGTGATTAGCAGACTGTACGTCAGTCCCTATACCAATGAAGGACTGCTGCAGTATAGGGCAGCGGTCAGCAGTAGTGCACGGCAACCCTATGTATTGTGGACCGATAGCGGTCCTTACAGAACAGCAGACTGTAACGCACTCAGGCCTATGTACCGTAGCACCCTATACCAAGTTACCAGTCCTTATAAAAACTTTTGTGGACCAAGCAGGTTGTGTGTTAGTGTTTAGCAGACTGTGCGTCAGTCCCTATACCGCTGAAGGACTGCTGCAGTATAGGGCAGCGGTCAGCAGTAGTGCACGTCAACCCTATGTATTGTGGACCGATAGCGGTCCTTACAGAACAGCAGACTGTAACGCACTCAGGCCTATGTACCGTAGCACCCTATACCAAGTTACCAGTCCTTATAAGAACTTTTGTGGACCAAGCAGGTTGTGTATTAGTGTTTAGCAGACTGTGCGTCAGTCCCTATACCGCTGAAGGACTGCTGCAGTATAGGGCAGCGGTCAGCAGTAGTGCACGGCAACCCTATGTATTGTGGACCGATAGCGGTCCTTACAGAACAGCAGACTGTAACGCACTCAGGCCTATGTACCGTAGCACCCTATACCAAGTTACCAGTCCTTATAAGAACTTTTGTGGACCAAGCAGGTTGTGTGTTAGTGATTAGCAGACTGTACGTCAGTCCCTATACCAATGAAGGACTGCTGCAGTATAGGGCAGCGGTCAGCAGTAGTGCACGGCAACCCTATGTATTGTGGACCGATAGCGGTCCTTACAGAACAGCAGACTGTAACGCACTCAGGCCTATGTACCGTAGCACCCTATACCAAGTTACCAGTCCTTATAAAAACTTTTGTGGACCAAGCAGGTTGTGTGTTAGTGTTTAGCAGACTGTGCGTCAGTCCCTATACCGCTGAAGGACTGCTGCAGTATAGGGCAGCGGTCAGCAGTAGTGCACGTCAACCCTATGTATTGTGGACCGATAGCGGTCCTTACAGAACAGCAGACTGTAACGCACTCAGGCCTATGTACCGTAGCACCCTATACCAAGTTACCAGTCCTTATAAGAACTTTTGTGGACCAAGCAGGTTGTGTATTAGTGTTTAGCAGACTGTGCGTCAGTCCCTATACCGCTGAAGGACTGCTGCAGTATAGGGCAGCGGTCAGCAGTAGTGCACGGCAACCCTATGTATTGTGGACCGATAGCGGTCCTTACAGAACAGCAGACTGTAACGCACTCAGGCCTATGTACCGTAGCACCCTATACCAAGTTACCAGTCCTTATAAGAACTTTTGTGGACCAAGCAGGTTGTGTGTTAGTGATTAGCAGACTGTACGTCAGTCCCTATACCAATGAAGGACTGCTGCAGTATAGGGCAGCGGTCAGCAGTAGTGCACGGCAACCCTATGTATTGTGGACCGATAGCGGTCCTTACAGAACAGCAGACTGTACTGCACTCAGGCCTATGTACCGTAGCACCCTATACCAAGTTACCAGTCCTTATAAGAACTTTTGTGGACCAAGCAGGTTGTGTATTAGTGTTTAGCAGACTGTGCGTCAGTCCCTATACCGCTGAAGGACTGCTGCAGTATAGGGCAGCGGTCAGCAGTAGTGCACGGCAACCCTATGTATTGTGGACCGATAGCGGTCCTTACAGAACAGCAGACTGTACCGCACCCAAGCCTATGTACCGTAGCACCCTAGACAGACCAAGTTACCAGTCCTGATAAAGAGCTTTGTGGAACAAGTGAGTTGTGAATGATTAGCAGACTGCAGCAGAAGGGCAGCAGTCAAGTATAATATTCTTTCTATATTTGGAAGAAAGAATATTATACGTGTACAAGCCTATTACCGTACCACTGATACCAGTCCTGAAAAGAACCTTTGTGGAACTAATAGTAACAGCAAGTCTTTAAAATTATCCTCACTGCCTGACACACTGCTTCCTGCCTGTCCCTATACAAATTGGCAAAAAAGAGTAGGCTGGAACGATTAGCTGGAACAGCTCTTTTGTGGACCTGATAGTAACAGCTAATGATGATGATGATGATGATGATGAAGAAAGACTAATCTGGCTGAGCTGTCCCTAAAATAGCAGCATACAGCGCTCTGTCCCTTTATCTAAACTGACAAAAGAAACTCAGGCTGCTGACCTAACACCTATACCAGTCCTGAAAAGAACTTTTGTGTACCAAATAGCTAGCGTTTTCTCTGTCCCTACTCCACACAGGATCCTTTCCCTACAGTGACAGAAGAAAGAATGTAAAATGGCCACCGGATCGGGTGTATTTATAGGTTAGGGGGAATGTCCAAGTGTCCATGAGCTGTCATGTCTCAATTGGTTGTCCTGTAACACATGATAAACGTGTCACGAAAGGTTAAAGTTCTTGTATACATTAAACACGTAAGTCCGCCGGGGCGAACGACGGAAAAAGGCGTTCGAACCCGCGGACGGCGAAAGTCGGAAATTCGCCGCGAAACGACCGCCGGGCGAAACGTTCGTCCATCACTACACAGGAGCCTGGTAATCTCCACCCTTCAAGAATTTGGGTGACTCCTGAACCTGGAGAAGAGCCATCTGGAACCAGCACAGTCTCTTGTGTTCCTGGGTGCACTCTTCAACACCGTGGAAGGGTCTATTTCGCTTCCCAAGGCGAAGATTGTGGTAATTCGAGACAGAATTCGCTCAACCCTCACTTCGTCTCACCTCTCCGCTCTCCAGTGTCTGAAAGTAATTGGCACCATGGCAGCCACCATTCCCATGGTGAAGTGGGCACAATGGCACACACGGCCTTTCCAAAAAAGGTTTTCTTCAACAATGAAATTCCCACAGCAAAAGCCAGTGCATCCATCTTACTCCAGCCATGAGAGTGTCTCTCCTTTGGTGGCTCCAGGGGAAAAATCTCCACAATTGCCACTCCATTGTTCCCATCTCTTGGGTCACGATACCCTCAGATGCCAGAAACTGGGGCTGGAGTGCTCATTGCCTATCGGAAGTGGCTCAGGGCAGATGGAACACCCTTCCCTGTATCCAACATCTTGGAACTGTGAGTTACCTTTCAGGCACTTCTTTAATTCCGCCATCTAATAGAGAACTCTTCACTGATGCTCAGGTTGGACAATACAACCGCGGTGGCCTACATAAGGAAGCAGGGCGGAACTCGCAGCTGGTCTCTGCTACAGGCGGTGGAACCAATCATGAATTGGGCTCAGAAGTTCTTGTCCAACATTTCAGCGGTCTACATTCCAGGGATACAGAATGTACAAGTGAACTTCTTTTCAAATGAACAATGAGTGGTCTCTCCACAAAGAGGTGTTCAATTGGCTCTTGACCTTGGAAGTGTCTCCAGAAGTCAACCTCTTTGCATCCCCATGCCACTACAAGCTGACCAAGTGTCAGGGCTGGCTTAGACCTTCCTTGTCTGGGCTTGCCGCTCAGCTGTCGGCTAATTGCCAGCTCTCTTCTCTCTCCACAGTTACCAGCTGTTCATGATGATGCTAGTCTGGCCTGCCTACTTAAAGCCTTCCAGCTTACTTCACCTCTACCTTCGTCTTGGTCACATCACTGAAACCATCTCCTGCGGTTTGTTTAAAGACTGGCTTGCTGACATCCCTTCTGGCTCCTTATCCTGCTTGCTGTGCTCTACTTGGATCCCTGAGTTCTGGCCTGGCTGACTACCCGATCTGGTTACTGGACTCTGGCTATGCTTGGCTACGCTTTTTCTATTTACCTTTTTTTTTTTTTTTTTTATAAACAAGTGTGATTTAATTGTACTTCTGTCTCAGCCTGATTCATGGTTTCTGACACCAAGTACTATTCGATTTTTTCCGAGATCCTCAAGCATATGGGATGGATGCCCTCACGGACGAGTGAAGGTTCCGCAAGGCCTATGCTTTTCCTCCAGTACCGGTGATTTTTCAGTTCCTTTGGAGCCTCAGAACAGAGATGGTGGAAGTCATAGCGGTGATTCCTTTCTGGCCCAACAGGCCTTGGTTTCCCCTTCCAACACTCCTCAGTTTTCAAAACCCAGTTCCCCTGCCTCTCAGGCCAGATCTTCTGTCTCAAGGCACAATCCTGCACCCTTGTCCTTCTCATCTGAACCTCAGGGCTTGGTTCTTGAGAGGGGAAGGCTTGAGGCTCTAGGTTGTCCAGAAGAAGCTATTTGACTATGTGACTCTTCTTAATGTCAGAAGGAAAAGTAACAACAGGGTTTACGAACATATATGGTCCAGGTTTACAGATCACATGGCTTCCAGACATAATCCTTATGTCTCTCCGGCAGTGTAGGACATCCTTAGTTTTCTACAAACAGGCCTTGACCTGTCCCCAGCAGTAAGTTCACTTTGGGTGCAAGTATCAGCCATCTCGGCATCCACGGGAGATTCATGGGCGAATCATTCCCTGGTTCATCAGTTCTTCAAAGGAGCTATCAGGCTTAGACCTCAGAGGAAATGGGGGTTCCCCAAATGGGACCTCCCTCTTGTCCTGGATTTCCTTTCCAGTCTTGGATCAGATTCTGACAAACCTCTCTCAGTGAAAGACCTCACGCTTAAGACAGCATTCCTAGTAGCAGTTACCTCAGCTAAAAGAGTGTCTGAAATCAGAAACTTGGGTTCGAAAGAGGCTTTTCTTACTTTTTTCCGGACAGAGCAGTGTTGATTACCATGTTGGGTTCAAACCCTAAAGTGACCACAATTTTTCATGAAAATCAAGAGATTATGCATCCCACTTTTAAGTCATCTGAGAATCAGGTCGTTCATCCTCTTGATGTCGGAAACAGTACCTGGAGGTCACAGCTCCGTTTAGGACATCAGAATTTCTTTTCATTCTTCTACAGGGGAAAAATAAAGGAATGAGAGGTTTGGTTAGATCCATTGCTGCTTGGATTGTACAGACACATCCAGAGGCCCCCTATGGCGAAGGCTTGGCCCCCTCCAGAGGCAGTAACGGCTCATTCAACCCAGTCTATCTCGATTTCTTGGCCAGCTTCTCGATATGTCACTCCCGAAAATAATCTGCAGAGTGGCTTATTTGTCTTCTTCTGTCTCACTATTGTGTTCAACCAGCCACATTGTCTTCCGTTAATTTTGGTTTGCAAGTTCTGTCATTTGACAGTGTTTAATCAATTACATTTTTTCTTTGCTCAACATTTTGCCCACCCGGGCATGTTTGGTGAGTTATTTCACACACGTTACTGCCATGGAGTCTCTCAGGAAAATGGAAAATTTCCTATCAAACACCGTAATTTTCCTCTTCTGATAGATGCCATGGCAGCAGAAGTTCCCACCCAAATGTCTGGAGTAGGCTAGTTACGGAAAAAATGGTTAGCAGTCCAGAGCAAAGATTTATGGAAGAGGTGTCCCATAGGGCAATTTTGGAGGCAGAGCCTACCCACACGTTGGTGCCATGGAGTCTATCAGGAAAGGAAAATTACGTATTTGATAGGAAATTTTCCATTTTATCCCTCCATCAATCTTCCATTAATATGTTTGGCACTAGTTTTTCTTAGTGTTTGTCCAAGTGTCCGTTTTTATCGAGTCTATTCACTAATAGATGAAGAGAGGTGAATTGTCAGAAAAATCTAAGCCAAAGTGGCTGAAGTATACAAAACAAAATCTCTCATTTAAATATTTTTAGTTCAGCTTTTTTGGCCTATATTTTACCATTTCTCTAGAAAGTGTACCTCAATTCACTGAATAGTGCATTAAAACAAAACTGATCTTTATAAAAACATGTATTAAAATATTTGACTAAAATCAATATATAACACTGGATTACATCTTAGTTATTTTTTTATTAGTGTGAACATTTAACAAAACATAAAAAATAGCATTTATAATATGAAAAAGAACATTCTCAAAAACTAAAAATGATACAATAAAAAAAAAAACACAAAATAAAAATTGCAGTAATATGCGATACTACCGTATGTGAAACAGTGATGAAGTGAACTAATTCAAGAAGCTAAGCAGCAAAAATAGACAAATATGAATGAATGCCTATCCCCATTTTTAAAAATAACACAAAACATAAATTGCAGTGATAAAGTGCACTTATTCAAGAAACTAAACAGCAAAAAGACAAATATGCATAAATGACTATCCCTAAATTCAATAATATGTGATAATATGTGAAACAGTGATAAAAGTGCTTGAATCAAAAAAAGGTATTCATCTGATATTGCATAAAAAATAATAATAAAATAAATCCAAAATAATAAACTGCATGTGCATCAAAAAGTGATAAGATATGAAGATCACGTGTTCAAAAAACAGTTCTTGAAAGTTGTGAACACAATTGTTCCCACCATCCAGGCATCCACCAGGAGTGTAACCTTGTAGCTCACTTTAAACAAAGACCACAACAGGTCTAGTGGCGCTTTGCTATACAAATCCTCATTGGCAGTTCAGGTTCCACTTTCCTCTACTCGCCTGCATCAAAATCTACAGCTGGTCTGACAAGGCTTTAATACATGGATCCTTTATGGAAAATCACATTTCACTCCACTCTCCTCTCCTAAAAGCGCCACTAGACCTGTTGTGGTCTTTGTTTAAAGGAGAGCTGCTAGCACAGAAACAAGGAAAAATAAAACATTCCAAACTGTGCTCCACCAATGAGATATTAGAGTTAGTCACTCCTTATTTCTACTCCTGATTTCTACTTCTCTAAACTCCATATCAGATCTCTTGGATATCACTCACCTCTCTGCACACCACGCCCCAGCACCAATTAAAGAAAAACCTTACACACAGCAGGAACCAATAATGATAATTCAGCCACAGTGGCCCCTGTGGTGGGATAACTAGTACACATCAGAACTGAACCAGAACTTGCAGAAGACTTGCATGTTTGCAAAGAAAGCTAATCTGGAGTCATGCACTGCAGAATTGCTGCAATTGTGCAACAAACTTGTGAAGCTTGGCAAGTCTAGTAAGAGCTTAGCAAGTAATTTTAAAACTTGCAGCACAATTACTTGCTATCTGGGTATACAACCCTTTACCCACAGTTGATCCAGAAGAAGGCAAAAAACCCCAATTAAGCATGATCCAACTTGCTCCAACAGGGGAAAGAAAATCCTTCCTGATCCCCAAAGAGGCAATCGGATGTTTCCTAGATAAACTACATATAAATATTAGTATCCAATTATATTAATTGTATCTAGGAAAGAATCCAGGCCTATCTTAAAATAATTTTCTGAGCTGGTCAGAACCACCTCTTGAGGGAGTCTATTCTACATTTTCACAGCTCTTACTCTGAAGAAGCCTTTCCGTATTTGGAGATGAAATCTCTTTTCCTCTAGACGTAAAGGAGGAAAGTTGTTAAAATAAGAAAAGAAGTGGGATAAGGAATGGGATATGGAATGGGTGGGATAGGAGTCACAGTGGTGAGAGTGGTTATAAAATGGTTGGATAGTGATTTACAGTGCCTTGAAAAATTATTCATACCCCTTGAAAATTTCCACATTTTGTCATGTTACAACCAAAAACGTGAACTGCAAGAGTTAAAGAGGCCATGAGCTGCTGAATTGTGCTGTGTGAGCCTAGTTACAGAGACCACAATGCTGCTTGCTTGCCCCATGCAGGTAGTAGGCTGCTGCTGCAAGAGCCTTGAACTGCTGTGCCATGAGGTTGCTGCTTTGGATGGAGCTGCTACGCTGAGAACCAATTTGCAGGTGTAGCGCTACCCCCTCAGGAGCCGCTGAGTATTCTGGCTACCCTGTTCCCTGAGCAAAGTTATGCCCCTGCTGACACCACCGAAATAGCCTGGTCAGGTGACACATACACGCTGAGGAGACAAACGCTTACCTTGTAATAATGTCATGGAAATGGCAAAATAGGCAAAAGAAACCAATTGGCGAAAACTTCCAAATGGCAGAACACCAACAAGAAAAAGGCAATATGACGTAATACAGTATTACCTTAAGACACTCTCACCCGTCCTGCAGGACTGAAGATTTAAACGTGAGCTCCCAAACCTTAAAATTTTCCCCAAGTGAATGAATGAGATAAGAAGAAAAGAATAAACAGCTAGCTTACTTGTGGGTTGTCAGTGAGAAGAGTCATGAATTTAGACAAGTAAATTTTCATCAGATACCACAAATACACAAAGAACTCAACTCTTGGCTAGTTGGGGTCCTTATGTTGATGTACAATAGGGATGTAGTCTCTTTGAGGAAATAGAGATTCCCAAAGCATGGTAAAATTGCTAATGGAGTTCCCCTATAGTAAAGACTGGTAGAGTGAAGAGTCACTTTAAGGATATCGGGGGGGCTGGATTTTGGCTGAAGTATGTCCCTTTAAAAAGAAACCAGCACTTGAACAGCTAAGTTCTTCCTTGGATAGCTTGAGTCTGAAGTAGAGTGTGTGTAGAATTCCTGCCTATCAAGGAAGCAAATGGGTGATTTCTGGTATCTTGCAGGCAGTGTGGATCAAGAAAAACAGAAATGGAAGGTGCGCACACCTTCGCCCCAGAAACGCATTAACTGTATGCCATGTTCTGTGCATGTCCATGTACTGCCTTTTGTCAGTTGCATTTTGTATGTACCCACCTTTATGCAAAAATCTACTTATTTTTTTATTATTAAATTATCTCTGATAATGCACTAGGTGTGCGTGCTTTCCATTTCTGTTTTTCTTGTAGTTCCTTTCGGATTATCTCATCTGAGGAAGGCAGCATCCACCTAGTTCTGGGATACCATATATACCTTTCACATTGCCATTTTATCTGGCATCTGTTACTCCTCACCTTGGAAAACCTATTAGCGCTGGAAGTGACTGTGGTTTTTTCTTTTTTTTAGTGTTGCTCAAGACAGTAAGGATGTTAGACTGTAGCACTGCACGGGTTGCAGCGTCTGTGTCTAAAGGTAGAGGCCTGTACTGTGAACTGTTCTGAACTCTGGCAACTGGATATAACAACAGGCTTGAAGACAATGGCAGTATGGGTTAGGAACCCTCTCTCCCGATCCCACAGCACAGCAGGGTAAAGCAATGACCTTCCATTTGGGGGGGGGGGTCACCATTTGTCCTTCCCTGGAATGGCTGTGTAGATGGCGATGACCTGGTCAGTCTGCCCACAGGATCCACTAACCTGCCTCCTCAGGGTTATCAGCAATCTGGCAGCTTTTGCATATTCTAGGCTCAGCCCGACCGATCCAATATGGACCTGAGTGGATCCCCCTCTCGCTCTCTCTCATCCAGCCTCCAACACAGTCTCTCCCATCTACCGCCAAGTTCCTGGGCTTTTCCCTTTTTAAATGCTCCTGCCCCTTTGCCAGTCCTCTTGTTGGTGGTGTGGTTCAGCTTGAGAAAATGTGGATTAAAGTATCCTGCTTACAACATACAAGTCCCAGTGTCCCCGACATTTCTGTATGAGTTGTGTGATAACTAAGTTGAGAAACACTGCCATCTTGTGGCCAAATACAGTTCTGCATAACAGTAACATTGCATGGTGTTACACAGGGAACTTTAGTGCCAGAGAAATATAGGGCAGAGCCTCAAGGAGTGCAGAAGTAGGGTCAAAGCTGCAGGATTTTCACCTGACTTTTCTTAGAAGGTGTAGGTTGGCTCCAGTCTATGGTCAACCTAAACATAGAAGCATCAATAGGTTTGGACTTTGTCTGGGAGGACAGTGTCAGAACAGCGGAGTGGTGATAGAGCTATTTGCCACACCGGTATGCCATTTTAGCTGTTTTTGCCAGTGTTGCTGTCTAACAAAAGTGAATGTAATGCTCCAATTCATCTTGGCATTACAAATACTCTCCTTATGACAGTGAGCATTCTTAGGAGTAATTCAAGGACCCAAACTCTGGTAGACTTGTTAGCCCACTGGCTAATGGTTAGCTAGGGTATTTCTGCAGTAGGAAGGCTTTACTACTGTTGGTACAGTTATTTACACTCCCTTTTTTTATATTGTCTTTGTACTGCTTCACATTGTCAGGGCAGTTACTACTACAATAGATTTGTCAGCGTCCCCCCCTTACAGTGGCTTAGTGTGTTCTGGACCAGTTATATCACAGATAGCCATGTGGCATGATCAATTGTTTCACGTGTGAAGCTATATTTGCACTGCTGTTGTGAAATTTGTCTACCCATTCCACCATTCCCAGTGTTTTTTAAGTCATCAGTGGACAGGTCAGGGCAGGGGGATCCATCCAAATCCAGGAGCATAGGGGGTAGGGATGAGCTTCGTGTTCGAGTCGAACATACGTTCGACTCGAACATTGGCTGTTCGCCCGTTCAGCGAATTCCGAACGTTATGGGCCGTTCAGTCCAAATTCGTGTGGCGCTCACGGCCCACAATGCACTGCGCCATCGCAGTGCATTGCTGGGTCATGATGATTGGCCAAGCATGCACTGTGACCCCGCATGCTTGGCCAATCACAGTGCCGGCAGCGAGGAGAGCCATGATTGGCCACAGGCAGGATGCCTGTGGCCAATCATAGATCAGGCTGTGTAGTACACGCCCCACACTATATAAGGCCACCAGCGCGGCGGCCTTGTGTAGTGTGTTGGCGTCTGTAGGAGTTAGTGGGTGGTCTGTGTACCTTCAACACAGTATACACCGATCGTTATTGGCCGATTTTTCGTTCTTGCTCTTCTGTAGTGGTTGTGGTCTGCGTGCCCTGACGGCAGTATACACCGCTATATTCACCTATATAGCTAGCTATATTTCTCTTTTTTAATAGAGCTTGCAGTCAGTGGTAGGAGATTGTGCGTGCTGTCTGCGTGCCCTGACCGCAGTATACACCACTATATTCACCTATATAGCTAGCTATATTTCTCTTTTTTAATAGAGCTTGTAGTCAGTGGTAGGAGATTGTGCGTGCTGTCTGCGTGCTCTGAACCCAGTATACACTGCTATATCCACCCATATAGCTAACTATCTTGCTCGTTTTAAATAGAGCTTGTAGTCAGTGGTAGGAGATTGAGCGTGCTGTCTGCATGCTCTGTGTGAGCTCCCAGACTTCCAGGAGGAGTGCAGCGTGATGACTTCTTCTAGCCCAGGCCCTGGGCCTTCTTCTCGGCCGGCGATGAAGCAGGGAGCCCCTAGGTTCCAGGAACTGACACAGGAGGAGAGGCTGTTTTTAGAGGATCAGTTGGACTTCTCTGATTGGACCTCAGCGCAGCCAGGAGAAGACATGGCGAAGGCCGTGGAGAGGATAAGCATGGTAAAGACTTTATTGATTAAAGTTTCAAAAATGTTTTGTGAGAAGATGAGAGTCTTATCTGAACTGAGAAACCAGAGAGACAAAGCTGGAAGTGGCAAGAAGTCTGAGTTCAAGACCGCTATTGACAGTTTAAAAAAACAGTGTAACCAAATAGGTGAACTAGTGACAGCAATGATTGAAGATGCAGCTTATGAGAGAGACTTTTTGGGGAAAGTTGACGCAGTGATGAAAGCTGCAAATGAAGAAGGGTCTCAAGCGGTGAGGCGCCGCAAGGAGCTGCGTCTATCCCAGACAGAGGAGCCTGAGAAGGAGGCGGCTGAACCCTTGAAGGAACGACTGTCAGCAGAAGAAAGGAGAGAACCGAAAGCCGTGACGGTGACAGTAATGGAAAGTATGGACTCTAGCCCTATGACTACTGGTTCTAGTGAGGCCATGGAGGGTCCCGGTGAGCCAAAGGGTACACAGCCTGCAAGCAGGGCTGTTGTCCCACAGGTCACGGTGGGTCCCGGTGATGTGGTGGTGAACCAGAGTCAAAAGGCAAAACATGTCCCTGTGGTTCAGTTGAAAAGACTAACAGAGAAGATGGAAAAGAAATCTGAGGACTTACCTGTGAAACCCCCGGTGAATCCGGCCGGTGCTTGCAAGCAAGGCATGCCATCAGTGGTCCTGTTGGCCGCCGTTGCTGCGAGCCAGGCTCAGGACAAGGGGAAAGGACTAGAGGGGAGTGCGGGAGGTGGAAATAGCCAAGCTGGCGTAGCTACTGCCGTTGGTAACACAGTAGTGGCTGGCAACAAGGCTATGGTCAGGAGGAAAGTAATGGCGCCGGGAGATGGTAGAACGCCGTCTTCCCGCGGGACTACCAAACAGGAAATGGGTGTTGGTTTGGCGGGAGATTTTGGTGCGGTTTTGGAGGGCGGGAAGGTTGGAGGTGTAACTGCGGTCGCGCCGGAAGTGAGGTCACGCCCGGAAACGGAAGTTGGCCGCGTGGGAAACTTCCGGTCGCGGACTGCAGTGACTTCCGGTGCAGAAACCCAGCGAGAGAAAGACTGTGACGCCAGGGATGAAGTAAATATGGATATGTCTGATAATGTGCAGCTTGGGCAGGCATCAGCCTGGGGTGACTGCCCAATGGGAGACTTAGATGAAAGTGACTCTATAATAGGTTATATTAAATGTTTAGAGGGCTCCCAGCAGGGGCAGGGGCAAGTAATGGTGGACTCTTGTGGGGCCCATATGGAAGTGGGAATAACGGACAGTCTGGATGCTCTCCTGCAAGATCAACAGGTTGATGGTCAGATGGGGGGCTCCCAGATGGTCCAACAAGGTAGTGTGGTAGCAGGGGTTGAGAGGCAGGTTGTTGTGGAGTGTGCCCCCCGGTTGAATCCCCAAGATGAGATTTCTTCTCCCAAACCAATCTTGAGGGGTACGCCGGAGGCAAAGCTTTTAAATGCTCTAGGGGAAAGGCGCTCTTATGCCAGTGTGGCGGGATCATCTGTGCCCCTGGGCCATTTGTACGACCAATTTGGTGCCAGCAACTTTCGGGTTCCCCCAGCGGATCAGTTTTCTGGTGCTAACCCATGGTCCCGGGGTACGGGTGGTCCTGAGCGCAAGAGGCGCAATGTAGTTCAGTTAAGGTGGGAAGGGGAGGGTCAATGCCCTACTAGAGGTCAAGTAGTAGACATGATTTTGGGTTTGGGTATCAAAGTCAGTGAGATTTTTGCAGTCATCCACCCTTCGGGTTCTCCTGACTTTGACCTGAGCTTCACAAATGTGGTAATAATGGAGATCTTCATCACCTCCTTTGGGCTGATTAGGGGGACGGATCCATGGAAGAAATTCCGGATCATCCCCCTGAGCCGACAGGAAGATGTTAAAAACATTACGGTTCTCGTGAGGAATGAGAGTTTGCCACCTGAGGACATTGTGACATGGCTGAGTAGACACGGTCAATTACAGTGTCCCCTGAATAAGAACTTGGATGAGCGGGGGGTCTGGACCGGGGCATGGAGCACCAGGATCCGGTTGCGTAGAGTTGGTAATACGGTGGCACACGTCCCCGGAAGTGCGTTTTTGGGACGTGATCGGATCCTGGTGTTTTATCCCGGGCAGCCCCGGCGTTGTTTTAAATGTGGGAGTCCGACTCACCTAAGTGCAGATTGCACGGTGGTGAAGTGCATTAAGTGCAATAAATTTGGACATTCGAGTGATGTATGTGGATTGATCTGTTGTAACCTGTGCGGTCAGATGGGGCATCCTTTCAGTAGGTGTCCCAAAGCTTTTAGGGGTGAAGCCACATCTGGTGGACAGCCCAGGGATACAGGTGCCCCCTCTGGAGCTGAACAGGACAACATGGGTGGTGGACAAACCACTACAGGTGGGAAAGAGAGTGAACCTGAAGGCACTGGTGTCGTTGCTGAAGTAGCCTCTTGTGTCTCTGGTGTGCCCGGTGGGGCGGGTCAGGCTACTGGCAACCTGCTGATGGCTCCAGCCCCTCTTCTGAGCGGGAGTGCTCCTGGTGGGGATGAGGCACCCCGGCAGGTCTTAAGCCCTGAGGAAAGGAGGGAAAGGTCGACAATTCCTAAGGTGGTGGGGTCCTCTGGGATCCCTTCTGGTGTTGGGAAAGAGGGTCCTGGTGATGAGGAGGTGTCCCGGAAGGGGTCGGGTTCGGTGGGTGAGAGGTGGGAGAGGAGGCCAAGAAGAAGTAGGAGGTTAAGGCGTACTAGCAACTCCCGTAGCAGAAGCCCTTTAAGGTCAAGGTCAGCTTCGCTTTCTTCACAGCGAGGCTTAACAGGTACAGGAATAGAGTCCTCTGATTCTGCAATGTCGGAAGAAGAATGTGAGGGTGGGGAGGGAGTTGAGGTAGAGGTGCAAGGTGGTAAAGTAGGTAAGGAATGTGTTAATGTAGAGGGAGATTCGGTCCCTGGAGGTAATAGTGAAGTTGTAGTTGTAAAAAAGAAGAAGAAAAAGAAGAAAGATTGTAGAGTACCTAAGAATGTAGATGGTTAGTTTTCTTTTTATGTGTAATAAGGCATGTGTATAGTTTGATTATGGTATAATTTGTTTTATGTAAAGTTCTTTTTTGTAATTTATGGTAGCAGTTTGGAATAAAAAAAATTTCCACCTATATAGCTAACTATCTTGCTCGTTTTAAATAGAGCTTGCAGTCAGTGTTAGGAGATTGTGCGTGCTGTCTGCGTGCTCTGAACCCAGTATACACCGCTATATCCACCTATATAGCTAACTATCTTGCTCGTTTTAAATAGAGCTTGCAGTCAGTGTTAGGAGATTGTGCATGCTGTCTGCGTGCCCTGAACCCAGCACACACCAGGAGAGGCTTTCCAGGAGAGCAGACGTGTGTGGAAGAGCTCTGTGGAGAACCACGGCTGTTTTGGACATCCGGCCTTATGGCGTCGGCCAGCCCAGGCTCGGGGCCTCTTTCCCGGCCTGGGTCTCAGACAACCCCCCCTGGGGTGAGAGACCTCTCCAGGGAGGAGAAATTGTTCTTGGTCACACAATCTGAGTTAATGGACTGGACCTGGGCCCAGCCGGGAGAGGGCCCAAGCAAGCTCCAGAAAAGGAGAGAGAGGGTAAAAACCCTTATACAGAAGGCCGTGGCGACTTATGCACAGCGATCAGAGCGACTGGCCGACCTACGAAATCGCAGGGACCGCTCAGCCAGCAGCAAGCGTGGTGAATATAGGGAGACCATAGACGGCCTGAAGCTTGAATGCAGGGACCTCTGGCGGCTGCTGGGCGGTCTCTGCGAGCGTGGAAAGGGTGAGCGAAGTTTTTTGGCAGACGTGAAGAAAGAACTTCTAAAGACCAGCCAGGAAGGAACCCAGGCGGTGAGACGAGGAAATGCCCCCCTGAAGTCCCCCCTGAAACTCTCACCTGATGTAGCAGTACAACAGACCCCAGTGGAAGCAACATTTTTTGGAGACGACCAATCCATGGCCGGTCAGGAATGTATGACCCCCGGAGCTGTCAGTGCGGAGGGTCCCCGGGTTTCTGTGTTAACACCTGCCATGCCTATGGCCGCAGTCCAGGAGGATCCGGGTAGGGTACCCGATGAAGCACGTAAAAGCTCCGGTGGAATCGCAAGTCACAAGAAACTGATGGTGGTCCTCACCAGAGAGTCGTCGGAGGGGCCAGTGAAGGCCAATGGTCAGAGGTCCCCAGCGGATAGTGCAGTCCGACCCCCCTCCGGGGCCCCCCCGGTGACCCCAACAATTCCCGCCAGACCCATAGCGGTGCGAGGAAAACCGGCCATAATGGCGGCCCCCGCCGCGGCCGCATGGAGAGAGGGGGAGGTGCTGATGGGAGCGGACACATGTGCAGTCTTGGATAGACATTGTGGACAAGCATCCTCTGCTGACACTGGGAGGAGTGGTGGGATGGGGGCGGGTGCATCACTTCCTGTTCCGGGTGACGAGACAGGAAGTGACCTCATCGACTTCCGGGAGCCGGAAGTGATGTCAGTGGTGACCCCGGAAGTCCCGGGAGGGCCTAAAACAGAAGTGGGGACACCGGGAATTCAGCCAGGGGGGCCGTTGGTGTCGCTCGTTGGGGGAGAGGAGGCGTTGGTATCGGAGACCTCCCTGGAAAAAACAGCTTTAGCGTCCTCTGGGGATTTTCTTCCAGCAGGACAAGTATGCTGGGGTGAGTCCCCGATGGGGGATTTGAGGAGCGAGTGCTCGGCCCTGGATTTCATACGGGGTTTGGAGGGGTCACAGGAGCGGGGTCCTGAAGAAATGGAGGTGGCTCCCCCCCAGGATCATATGGGTGTAGGGGGTACTGCTCCTTCCCCCGTGGTAAGGAGTGAGATGCCGGTTGGTGGGGATGCGGTGGGTAGAGGTACTGAGCCAGGGAGTCCGGTCCGTCAGGGGTCTGGCCCTTCCCCCACAGACCCAGTTTTCATCTTGGGCACACAGGAGGAGGCAAACCTCTTAGGTGCCCTGAAGGCTGGGCGTTCGTTTGCACAGGTGGCAGGTTCCTCTGTCCCCCTGGGTCCCCTGTACGGCCAGTTTGGCGCCCAGAATTTCCGGGCTCCCCCTGGGGATCAGCCCCAGGGTGCGCAGGCCTGGACGAGGGGTACGGGGGGCCCTGAGAGGCGCAGACGGAATGTGGTGCAGCTCAGGTGGGAAGGGACGTCTGCATGTCCCAGCAGGGGTCAGGTCATCGACTATCTGCTGGGGCTGCGCTTTAAAGTTTCGGACTTATTTGCAGTCATACACCCCACAAACTCGAAGGAGTTTGATGTGAGTTTCGTCTCCTTGGTCTCCATGGAGCTTTTCCTGACACTGTACGAGCTCGCCAGGAAGTCAGATCCATGGAAAAGTTTCCGGGTGATACCTCTTTCGAGGCAGGAGGAGATAAAGAATGTGACTGTACTGGTCAGGAACGAGTCCCTCCCACCTGAGGACATCGCGACCTGGCTGGCGCGGTACGGGCAGCTCCAGACAGGGCTGAGGAAAAGTTTGGATGAGCGCGGGGTCTGGACAGGTGCGTGGTTGGTCAGGATCCGGCTCAAGCGCCACAATAATACCGTGGCGCATGTACCTGGCAGCGCCTTTATAGGTAGAGACCGGATCCTGGTCTTCTACCCTGGACAGCCCCGTCGCTGTTTCAAATGCGGCAGTCCCGCGCACCTCAGTGCGGACTGCACAATGCCCCGCTGTGTGAGGTGCAATGGTTTCGGCCATTCACCTGAGGGTTGCAGGCTTATTGTCTGCAACCTCTGTGGGGAAATGGGACACCCCTTTAGTCGGTGCCCCAGGGCGTTCAGGGGGCACCAGGCTGAGGGGGGTGCCCCAGGCCCGGAGGGTGAGGGGGTCCCTAGACGAAGTGGGGATCCCAACCCCTCAGGGTCACAGAGGGAGGGTTCCCCCCTCCCTCAAAGGGTCAGACCCCCCAGGCGCGGATCAAGGACAGGAACTGGCGTAGTTAGGGAGCCGGCGAGTTCTCCGGCCCCGTCTGACCCTGTGTCAGATGGGGCAACGGTAACAAAAACACCTGGGAAGCCGGCCAAGGCGAAAAAGCCCTCGCCCAAAAATCACCCTCCCCCCCCTCCCCCTGTTTCCCCCCCGTCCTCCTCCCTTTCCCCTGCTCCCCCCCTTCCCCTCTCCCCTCCCTGGTCTCCCCCCTCCCAGCTTCCCCTTCTTCTCCTTTGCCCCCTCCCCCCCCCCTCCCTTCAGTAATTAAATCTGCGGGTAAACCGCATCCACCCCTGGATCAGGCGGCTATACTAATGCCCCCTCCGGCCTCTTCGGTGGTCGTGAGTGGTCGGCAGGCTAGTGCAGGAGGGGTGACCCCGATGGACATCTCAGGGGCCGGTAAGGGGGTTAATAAGAGGATTAAGGAGATGTCCAGTGGGAGGTCCGATGAAGAGAGTGGGAGGGAACCTCCCAAAGTGGAATGGGAGAAGAAAACTAAAAAGAAGAGGAAGAGGAAGGTTTCGGGGAAGGAGGGTGGTGAGGACCCCCAGCCCAGTACGAGTTCAGGGGCAGGGGGGGGCTCCTCACTGGCCCTATGGAACAGATACGGGATCCTTTCCTCCTCGGACTCCGAGGAGGATTGATTTTTTAGAAATGTAAAATAGAGAGGAACGTAAAATTCAATCACTAAGGATGGCGGTACCCGCTCCAATACGCCTTGCGACCATTAATGTCGCAAGTGTGCGTTCTGCGGCGGCTAGATTTTCAGCCTTTGATTTTCTCGGCCGGGTTGAAGCCGACATTTTGTTTTTGCAAGAGACCTGGCTGGCATCTGTGGCAGAGATGCACCTAGCGAAGAGGGAGTGGAGACATGGGCCCTCCCTCTGGTCTCTTGCGGCTGAGCCCTGCAGTGGTGTTGCGGTCCTTTTTAAGACCGGTTCGGTGGCTTGTCGACGAGTGATTGAATTGGAAATCGGTAGGTGTCTGATTGTGGACGCAGTCGTGAGAGGGGAATCCCTCCGCCTTATCAATTTTTATGGACCTCAGTCCCAGAGGGGGAGGAAGGACCTTCTCACGCTGCTGAAACCATACCTGTTTACATCCCAGCAGGTGGTCTTTGGTGGTGACTTTAACATGGTCACCAGGTCAAAGGACCGGGCAGGCACCTCAGGCCCTCTGGGATATGATAGTATCTTTTTGAATAGAATAGTGAGGGAAGCTGGGTTGGTGGATGTGCACGTTCGCCACTTCCCCAACCTCACTGGTTTCACATATTCCAGAGGTAGTTGTAGGAGTAGGTTAGATAGGTTTTTTTTGAAGGGGGACTCGTCCTTTGCAGCTCCTGCGCTGCATGCGGTTGAGTTCTCTGATCACCGTATGGTGTCGGTCACTCTGAATGTGGCGGACACCCCTCAGAAAGGGAGGGGCCTGTGGCGACTAAACGGGTCGCTACTTGAGGACCCTGAAATCAGATCGGCCTATGAGGACTTCTTTTTAGAACAAGCCTCGCTCCTTGAGAGCGGCTGCTCCCGCCAGGAATGGTGGGAAGTGGTGAAGAAGAGGTCGGAGGGCTTCTTCCGGGAAGTCTCGGGCCGTCGGGCAGCATCCCGGTATCAGGCCTACCAGAAGTTACGCAGGCAGCTAGATCGCTTGGTTTCTGATGGTGGCCCTCAGGACCAGATCTCGGATCTGAAGCTCCAGATGAAGGAGTGTCAGTATGACCGTCTCGCCTCCCTGGTGCTGGAGAGGGATTACGGGAAGTTCACCAACCCGGATCCCTACAAAAGCTGTGGGGACGCGGTGAGTGGGAAGGTCATACATGGACTGAGAGATCCCTCGGGTTCCCTGGTAAGGTCCAAGCCAGGCATCCTGGGGATCATCAGAGCCCATTTTTCAGACATCCTTCGGAAGAAGCCATTGGATCTGAGGAGAGCCAAGGAATTTCTTGACGGGACTCCACTTGAGGTGGGGTCTGACCCCCTAGACTCCTGGGTGGAAGAGATCTCAGTGGCCGAAATTGAGCAGGCTATTGACTCGTTGTCTCTAAAGAAGTCGCCGGGGCCTGATGGGTTCACGGCAGAATTTTATAAAGCCTTTAAGAGCCTTTTGGCTCCTCCTCTGAGGGAGGTGTTCAGTGAGTGTTTGGCATCTGGCCTGCTCCCTCCCTCGATGAGAAGGTCGGCCTTGATCCTTCTGTCCAAGGGGAAGGATCCGTCCGTGGTTGAGAATTGGCGTCCTATCGCCCTTCTCTCCACGGATAGAAAGATTCTGGCAAAGATTTTGTTTACGCGTATGTCTGCTGTTGCGGGCAAGCTGCTGTCTGCCTCCCAGCACTGCACAGTTCCCGGCCGTAGCACCTTTAGTGCAGTCCTTAACGTCCGGGAGGCTGTGGAGAGGTGCAGGGCAACGGGTGATGGGCGGTATCTGCTGGCATTAGATCAAGCGAAAGCTTTTGATCGGGTAGACCACGAGTACCTCTGGCTTCTCCTGGGTAGATACGGCCTGCCTGATCGATTTATTGATTGGCTCAGGACTTTGTACAGAGGGGCCGAGAGCTTCCCTCTGGTCAATGGTTGGGTGGGTCCTACCTTTCCGGTGGACTCTGGTGTTAGGCAGGGCTGTCCGCTGAGTCCCCTGCTCTATGTCTTTGCAGTCGACCCCTTCGTAAGAAGGCTAGACTGTGGGCAGCTGAGGGGGGTCCTGATGGAGCCCGGCAGTGGCCCGGATAAGGCGGTGAAGGTGGTGGCCTACGCGGACGACGTCTCGGTGGTGGTGGCTAGCCGAGAGGAGGCCCATTTTGTGGAAACACAGATTGGAGGCTACTCCAAGGCGTCTGGTTCGTTGGTCAACTGGGACAAGAGTGAAGCTCTCTGGTTGGGAAGGGAGGGTGAGCAGTTTGCCCTCCCGGACGTTTTTCCCCCGCCCCGACCAGAAGTTAAGATCTTAGGCATTTATTTCGGCCAGGGTGATTATCCCAAGCTAAATTGGGAGCGCAGGTTGGTAAGTGCCACCCAGAAAGTCAACGCCTGGAAAGGCTGGAAGCTGTCGTTGAGGGAAAGGGTGAGCCTGGTTAAAACCTATTTGCTTCCTGAGTTCCTCTATGTCAGCTACGCATGTCTGTTGCCAGAGTCACTCTATGCGCGGGTCTGCGGTCTGTTTTTTCTGCTTTTGTGGGGAAACAGACTGAACCTGATAAAAAGGGAGGTCACGTATCGACGGAGAGGGGAGGGCGGTTTGGACATGATCAACCCCACGGTTTTCTTTACTGTGGTGTTTCTGAAGTTCAATCTGCAATCCATTTTTGTGGACGAGCCCTCTCTGTGGGAACGTTCATGTAAGAATTGGTTCCTGGTGTTCCTGAGCAGGTGGGAGGGGGGCGGTCGCCCGGGTGACCTTCGGAGGTCCCACGGGTACCTCCCCGCCTATGTCCCAACCGCCCTGAAGGTACTAAGGCGGTGGAGGATAACGGCCTTAGAGGTAGGCTCCCTGGGCCGGCGTGAGCTGTACCAGAGGGTCATGGCTTCGGACGTTTTGAGACCACTAGCCTTAAGGGACTGTCCAGACAGGGTTCTCAGGGAGGGACTAGCCCTCCTGAATTCCAAGAGAATTCCTGCCAAGTTCTGGGATCTCGCATGGAGGGCGTTCCACGGACGACTCTATGTGAGATCGAACTTGAAGTACCGGAGCCCAGAGGACAGAGGCTGTCCTCGCCCTGAGTGTGGTGGGGTGCTAGAGACCATGGACCACTTTTTGGTCGAGTGCCCCTTCAACTTGGGGGTTCTGGGGGAGGTTGGAGATGCCATTGGCTATCCCCGTCTCCAGGCCCTTGCCTATCCTGAGAGGGTGTACGGTGACTTCAGAGCCCGGAGGGGTTTTGTGTTATCATCACTGTATTTAGTTAGTGTCATATGCCTTTACTACACTTGGCACGCTCGGTGTTTAGTGTCCACTAGGGGCAAGTTCCTGCCCATGCATGAGGTGGCGGGTGATATCGTTCGGGAATTGGGTAAGGTGAGGTTTCTTGAGGGGGAAAGAATGGGTAGGGAAAGGTGTGCTAGGTTGTGGAGAGGGTTCTCTTTCCGGCCACCTTGATGATCTCCCCCTTCTTTTCCTTAGGTGGAGGTCTGTCTATCCTTTCACCCCCTTTTTTTAGCTTTTGGGCAACTTAATTTTAAAAACATGGTATGCACCGTCAGTTTTGTTACGTTCCTGCCTATAGGGGGTATGTAATATAAATGTACATAGTTAGAATAATGATTGGAAATTGTTTGGATAGGTTTTTTTTTTTTTTTTTTTTTTTTTTTATTAGTCCAGATGATCATGGGACTAAGGGTCATCCGATATGGGCGATATGGGCAGTTTGAATAGATCCTGTCTATCTAAAAGCATTTGTACAAGTTGTTCTTTTGTTCTTTTTGCTCAAGTATGAGTCTTTCTTAAGTTCTTGATTATGTAAATCAGTAGCAGTTTTATTTTAATAAAAATTTCCACCTATATTGCTAACTATCTTGCTCGTTTTAAATAGAGCTTGCAGTCAGTGTTAGGAGATTGTGCATGCTGTCTGCGTGCTCTGAACCCAGTATACACCACTATATCCACCTATATAGCTAACTATCTTGCTCGTTTTAAATAGAGCTTGCAGTCAGTGTTAGGAGATTGTGCGTGCTGTCTGCGTGCTTTGAACCCAGTATACACCGCTATATCCACCTATATAGCCAACTATCTTGCTCGTTTTAAATAGAGCTTGCAGTCAGTGGTAGGAGATAGTGCGTGCTCTCTGCATGCTCTGAACCCAGTATACACCGCTATATCCACCTATATAGCTAACTATCTTGCTCATTTTAAATAGAGCTTGCAGTCAGTGGTAGAAGATTGTGCGTGCTGTCTGCGTGCTCTGAACCCAGTATACACCGCTATATCCACCTATATAGCTAACTATCTTGCTCGTTTTAAATAGAGCTTGCAGTCAGTGTTAGGAGATTGTGCGTGCTGTCTGCGTGCTCTGAACCCAGTATACACCGCTATATTCACCTATATAGCCAACTATCTTGCTCGTTTTAAATAGAGCTTGCAGTCAGTGGTAGGAGATTGTGTGTGCTGTCTGCATGCTCTGAACCCAGTATACACCGCTATATCCACCTACATAGCTCTTCTCTATTTGAGCCATCTGCCATCTGCAGGACTTAGTGGAAGTTGTGTGTGCCTCCAGCACAATATACACTACCCAATTGCTGGTTTTCCCAACTCCCTTCAGGCCATTACCATGTCTGGAAGGCCAGCAAGGAGAGGCAGACAGGCCCGAGCCGATAAAAGAGGGCAAGCAGGCTCTGTGTCTAGAGACAACAGTGCTGGTCGTGGACGCGGTGCATCGTCATCATCAGCACGTGGCCATGGGACACGCTTTTTTTCGGCAGCTGGAGATGTTGAGCCGCAACATGCCAACGACTTGGTAGAGTGGATGACCAAGCCCTCTTCATCCTCCTCATCCTCTCTCACCCAGGCTCAGGGTACTAGCAAAGCAGCTGCCAACGCATCGTCTTCACTCCTCTCAATGTCATCATCAGTGACTCCTTCCCTAGACCCACCATGTCCTCCTGAGGAGTCTCCTGAACTCTTTGAGCACAGTGTTGGGTACATGCTCCAGGAGGATGCCCAGTGTTTTGTAGGCTCTGATGATGATACTCAGCTAGAGGAAGGCAGTAGCGTGAATGCAGAGAGAGGGGATGCTCAAGAAAGACAGCAATCTGGCAGTCATGTTCCACAAGCTGCAGCATACTGCCAGGTTTGCTCCAGCGATGAAGAGGGAGGGGATGATGAGGGCACTGACTCCAAGTGGGTGCCTGGTAGGAGAGAGGAGGAGGAGGCACATCTCCAACGAGGCAGGATGCCCTCCGGGGGCCAGCTTAGGGGCAGCACACCGACTAAATCACACCGCAGAGCTCCACCTGTGCAGGGCGCTGCCTCTGCGCATTATTCTAAAAGTTCTTTGGTGTGGGCCTTTTTTGAGACGAGTGCATCAGATCGCACCGCTGCTATTTGCAACATATGTCTCAAGCGTATCTCGCGTGGCCAAAACATCAGCAGCTTGGGCACCACATGCTTGACCAGACATATGTTGACCTGCCATGCAGCTCGTTGGCAAGCGTACCTCAAAGACCCACACCAAAGAACAAAGCGGACCTCTCCATGCTCCTCATCAGCTGGGATCTCCAACCCCACTAGACCTTCAGTCCTCTCTGAAACCTGCGCTGAGAGGAATGAAGGTGTACAATTAGGTGTGTCACAGCCAAGTGCTTCCGGGCACTCTGCTAGCAGTACACCCACGTCCGATTATAGCAGGCAAATGTCCCTGCCCAGCTGCTGGACCGGCGAAAGAAGTTCACTCCCAGCCATCCACATGCCCAGCAGTTGAATGCTAGCTTGGCTAAATTGCTAGCACTTCAACTGCTGCCTTTTCAGTTGGTAGACTCGGCCCCCTTCTGTGAGTTTGTACAATGTGCGGTTCCTTAGTGGCAGGTACCCAAACACCGATTCCGGCTCTCTACTGGCATGTGGAAGGCAAAGTCATTGCCTCACTGGACAGGGCAGTCAGCGGTAAGGTGCATATTACCGCTGACTCATGGTCCAGCAGGCATGGACAGGGACATTACCTGTCTTTCATAGCCCATTGAGTCCCTCTTCTGGCAGCTGGGAAGGATGCAGGACAAGGTGCAGTAGTGTTGGAGGTTGTTCCACCACCACGCCTCCAAAATGCTACTATTGGTTGTGACACACCTCTCTCCTCCACCCCTCCTCTTCTTCTTCTTCCATGGCCTCTTCCAGTGCTCTGTCCTCAGAACCAGCGGTGCTCCGTAGGCGTTCCAGGGGCTACGCAAGTATGCAGGCAAAACAATGCCATGCCGTGCTTGCGCTGGTTTGTTTGGGGGACAGGAGCCACACTGGGGCGGATATTTTGTCAGCTCTGCAGGGGCAGGCCGAGAGGTGGTTGACGCCATGCCAGCTTAAGCCAGGAATGGTGGTTTGCGACACTGGCACCAACCTTCTCTCCGCCCTCCGACAGGGACAACTGACCCATGTGCCCTGTGTGGCTCATATCCTTAACCTGGTGGTGCAGCGGTTCTTGGGCAGGTACCCGGGCTTACAGGATGTCCTGAAGCAGGCCAGGAAAGTCTGTGTGCATTTCCGCTGATCATTTAATGCCTGTGCTCGGCTGGCTGAGCTCCAAAAGGAGTTGAGCCTGCCCAAGAACCGCCTTATATGTGACATGCCCACCAGGTGGAACTCAACGTTGGCCATGCTGCAGCAGCTGCACACGCAGCAGAGGGCCATCAATGAGTACCTGTCTGACTACGGCACCAGGACAGGGTCAGGGGAGCTCGGTTTTTTCTCACCACGCCAGTGGGGCATGATCAGGGATGCATGCACTGTCCTGTCACCGTTTGAGGAGGCCACAAGGATGGTAAGCAGTGACAGTGCATGCATCAGTGACACTGTACCTCTTGTCCACCTCTTGGAGCATACACTGCATGGAATAATGGACAGGGCACTTGAGGCAGAACAGAGGCAGGAAGAGGAGGACTTCCTTGCCTCTCAAGGCCCCCTTTATCCAGACAGTGTTCCTGCTGTGCCACCCATCACACAGGAAGAGAATGAGGAGGAGGAAGAAGAGGAGGAGGATGATTGTGTCAGCATGGAGGTGGAGGCTGGCACTCAGCATCAGCAGCAGCAACAGTCTTGTAGGGATGATTTACAGTCCCAAGAAACCCGTGGACTTGTACGTGGTTGGGAGGAGGTAGCTGCGGATCATGTTGTCCTTAGTGACCCAGAGGACTCCGGACCGAATGCCTCAGCTAACCTACGCTGCATGGCCTCCCGGATCCTGCGGAAGGATCCTCGTATTCTTCGGATCAAGGAGAGGGACCATTACTGGCTGGCCACTCTCCTTGATCCACGGTACAAGGGTAAGGTTGCCGACCTTATCTTGCCATCGCAGAGGGAGCAGAGGATGAGACATCTCTGGGAGGCCTTGCAGAAAGGTCTGTGCAACGCGTTTCCAGAGACTGGGAGGTTACAAACTTCTGGTCCTGGACAACGTGTTGCTGAGGCATCGGTCAGAAGGAGCGGTGGAGAAGGTGGCCGTCTGACCGATGCTTTCAGGCAATTTTTTAGTCCGCAGCCCCAAGGTATGATCGGTTCCAGCAACCATCGCCAGCGTCTGATTTACATGGTGCAAGAATACCTAGGGGCAAGGTCAGACTTGGACACCTTTCCCACTGAAAATCCTGTGGCTTACTGGGTCTTGAGGATGGATCACTGGCCAGAGCTTGCACAGTATGCAATTGAGCTACTGGCCTGTCCTGCATCCAGCGTTCTTTCGGAACGCACCTTCAGTGCTGCTGGTGGCTTTGTTACCGATCACAGGGTGTGCCTGTCCACTGAATCAGTTGATCGACTGACCTTCATTAAGATGAATCAGTCTTGGATCACCCACAGCTACTAAGCACCTGAAGCTGATATAACCGAATAATTTTTTTTTAAATATCACATCCCTTCAAGACTGCCTATGCTGATGCTGAGTGACTGTCCTGTTATGTTGATTGTCTATCCTCTTCCTCCTCCGCTGATATGTTGGAAGAACATTTTTGGTTCTGGGTGATGCCATCAGCCCAATTTTTCTGCCCCTGTTTAACAGGGGCGTTTAATTAGAATTTTTGATGCAATGCTTTGCAGCAGGGCTAATTCCTGCACTAAAACTAGAGTATATGGGAGAGGTTGCAGTGTCGTGGCACCAGCACCAGTGCCTAAGACCCAATTTTTCTGCCCCTGTTTAACAGGGGCGTTTAAATAGAACTTTTGATGCAATGCTTTGCAGCAGGGCTAATTCCTACACTAAAACTAGAGTATATGGGAGAGGTTGCAGTGTCGTAGCACCAGCACCAGTGCCTAAGGCCCAATTTTTCTGCCCCTGTTTAACAGGGGCGTTTAATTAGAATTTTTGATGTAATGCTTTGCAGCAGGGCTAATTCTTGCACTAAAACTAGAGTATATGGGAGAGGTTGCAGTGTCGTGGCACCAGCACCAGTGCCAGCAGCCCAATTTTTCAGCCCCTATTTAACAGAGGCATGTAATTACAATTCTTGATATAATATTTCACAGGAGGGCCCGTTCCTGTGCCCACCCAGAGTAACTGTGAGGACTTATAGTGTTGTGGCACCAGCACCACAACCACCAAAGGTCATTTTTTCTACCACTGTTCAACAATGGCATGTAATTACAATTCTTGATATAATCATTCACAGCAGGGCGCTCCAGCGCCCACCAAGAGTCACTTTGAGGGCTTACAATGTTGTGGCAAAACCAACACCTTGTTCCGCCATTTCTGCAGAGCATATAGGGCAGGCCCCTACTTTCAAACATCCAACTTACAAACATCTCCTACTTGCAAACCGAAGGAGACAACAGCAAGTGAGATGAAAAAAGACGGACGGCAAAACAAATTATACAGGGGTGATAACCCTTCCCTATGTTTTCCAAAAAGCTTAAAAATCGTTTTTTTGACTGGAGCTACACTTTAAAAATGTACCAGTTGAAAATTACAAACAGATTCAACTTAACACAACAAATCTACACAGTCCCTGTCTTGTTTGCACCGCCTGTATACTGCTGTTCTGAGTATATAGGGCCTGGGGGCCACACGTATTTCCTTTTTTTAATATGGGTACGGGGTTCCCCTTAATATCCGTACAAGACCCAAAGGGGCTGGTAATGGGCAGGGAGGGCTACCCATGCCATTTTTCTCAATGATTTTCAACCATATTGCAGGAACCAGATATAACAAGCAGTTTGAAATTATGTTATTTCCGTTAAATGTCATTTTGTGCAGGGACTGTTCTAAACACGGGAAACACGTGGCACTTCACAGGCATACTATAGACACCCCCCCCAGGCACGATATTTAAAGGAATATTTCACTTTTTTTTCACTTTAATCATCATTAAAATCAGTGCTCCCGCCAAAACTGCATTTTTAAAATCATTTTAGGCATTGACCCATGTCCCCTGGGGCAGGAGCCAGGTCCCCAAACCCTTTTTAGGGCAGCATCTTGCATATTAGCTGTTAAAATTAGCACTTTTAATTTCGAACGTTCGAGTCCCATAGACTTCGATGGGGTTCTAACGTTTGTACAAATTTGGGGTCAGTTCGAAAGTTCTGGTGCGAACCGAACCGAGGTTGTTCGGCTCATCCCTAATAGGGGGTAAGCATTACATACAACCGAGAAGAAAAGGTATAAACTACCCGTTCGTCCCCTGGAAATGGAGAAATGAGAGCTCAAACATGATCAGTTCCCTCTCCAACTTCCTCTTCACTTTTCACTATTGGGTCTTTGACTGACTTCTCTTTATCTCCTCCCTGTGAAACACAATCAACTGTCATTCCTCTCTCCCCTCCACAATTATCTCTGAATGTAGCTCCCCCTCCCCTTAGCCATAATCTTCTCCTTAGCAGTCATTTTAAATCTAAATTACTTGTAGATTATTCTCTTTAGGCCTCTGACCTTTTCTGCCGGAAAGTTTGGCCATGTTTATAACTTTCTAAGAGTGCCTTGTATTTGGCTCCATCCAACTTCCCATCAACTCTGGACAGCTTCCCTGTCCCTGCTGAAGAAAAGCATCCCCACAGCATGATGCTGCCACAACCATGTTTCACGGGTGTGTCCAGGCCAAAAAGTAAAATTTTGGGCTCATTTGACCAGAGCCCTTTTTTCCAAATGTTTGCTTTGTCCCCAGATGGCTTCTCGCACTCTACCTTTGGCCAATTATGTCTTTCTTAGCTGAGGGCGCTGTCATTGGCCAAAGCATGCAGGCCATGGTGCATGCTCTGGCCAATCATCATACAGCAATGCACTACGCTCCCGCAGTGCATTATGGGTCGTTACGCACCACTCGGCCCATAATGTTTGGTTTTCGACGAACGGGCGAACAGCCAATGTTCAGGTCAAACATGAACAGAAAGCTCATCTCTACTGGTCAGTGATATAACCCACTTTTTACTACACTACACCAAAGTTGGCCACACAAGATACAATTTTTTTTTGATTTATTTTCCTTTAGATTTACCAAAACCATATAATATAAGGTCAAACCTAAACACTTTCAATTTTTATGCAATCAGGCAGGCCTTTGCATTACATAGTTGAAGGTAAATCTAAAGGAAATGTAGTAAAAAGTGTTTAATCTCTTCGCTAAATAAAACCGCTAAAAATAAACCATAAAAGACCGAAAATGTTGAAAAAAAAAGAAGCTTTTTTATAGTTTGTTATAAAATCTTGCAAATTTTTCACCTTTACTGATGTGCGTTAATGAGGCTGCACTGATAGGTTGCACTGATGGGAAGTGATGAGGCAGCACTGATCACTGATGAGGCGTCACTGATAGGTGGCACTGATGGACACTGTTAGGCAGCACTGATGAGGAGGCACTGATTGGCAGCACTGTTGTGCACTGATTGGCAGTTCTGGTGGGCACTGATAGGCAGCACTGGTGTGCACTCTTGGGACTGCACTGATAATCAGGACAATCAGGATAATTAGTGCCCTGATTATCAGTGGAGATGTCCCTCTAACACATGCCAGTTATTGGCTCTCTTTTCCTCACTCTGTCAGCGTTAGGAAAGGAATGTTGATAACCAAATTGTTTTTAGATCGTGATCAGCTGTCATTGGACACAGCTAATCATGTTGTAAAGGGCCGCTGTCATTGGACCTTTACCCTGATCTATGATCAGCTGCCCTTGCCAGTGCCAGTCTTTGCCCCTTCGCATATACAGGAATCAGTCATCCCAGCACGCAGGACCATGCTAGAGATGTAAGCTGAGCTGTGCATGTGCAGCTCAATTTACCTGCAGGAGGAGACAAGGAGTAGGCAGGTAAATGCATTATATTTCAGAAGAGACATTGCAAGACTCTTGTGGAATAAAGGACCTTCCTGCTTGCAGTTTGTGAAGCAAAACTTTAGTTCTGCTTAAAAGTCTACCATTAGTCAGAAAATGAAGTCCTGCTAGATCACTTCTGGCTGGCCCCTTTTGCAGGCATAGCTATGTAAAGCATTACAAATAAGTGTCTATAATGTTTAACCATCAATACTGGGCACTTTCGCCCCCTTCCTTCCCAAATCATTTTTTAGCTCTCAGTGCTCTTGCACTTGCCTTGACAATTGATGGTCGTACTACACTGTACCCAAATAAAATTTTTATCATTTTGTTCGCATAAATAGAGCTTTCTTTTGGTGGTATTTATTCACGACTCCGTTTTTTATTTTTTGTGTTATAAGTGAAAAAAGAGCAAAAACTTGGAAAAAAATATATATATTTTACTCTTTCTATTTTAAAAGAAATATAAATTTAAGCCAAAATGTATTCTGCTACACTGATCACCAGTTGCTCTCTATTTTTACGCATTGCCGAATTTGAAGAGGCTGTTTTGCTGACATCTTTAAAGTGTGATTTAACCCTTCTATCCTTTACAGCCAAGGAGGCTGCTTTTGTTTGATCTGCGACTGCCATGGTGCTGCACATGTGATCAGTTATGAGCTCAACCATTTGATGGTTTGCCAGTTTGGTTAAGGACACAAGAAAATTTGACAGTTAGCAATCCCAGCATTCTAGGAATGTAAGGCCCCTCTCACACCGAGGTGCTTCTAAACTGCCAGTAAAAAATTTGAGCGCTTTTGAAGAGCTTTTCAGTTGCTTTTGAAGAGCTTTCCATTAATTTCAATGGAGGGGGGCGCTTTTTCACCTTCCTGCCAGCCCCCTGCCCCAGTGTGAAAGCATTCATTAATTTTAATGGAAATAGGTTTTCATGAGCTTTTCAGGCGCCTTTTTTTTAGCATGAAAGCACTTGAAAAGTGCCCCAGTGTGAAAGGGGTCTAACTGTTTTGTGAAACCGTTAAATTGACAGGTTTAGTTCCACTTTAAGATTTACTGCTGTTCAGGGGCTCTGAGCAACGCAGGAGCAATGCTGGAGGCAATTTTATGGCACACACTAATTTTGGTAGCATAGTTATTAATGTGGAATGCATGTTCCTTGCTGAAGAACATTCATTTTTATCAAGTTATTATGGGTAAAGTTCCTAAGCTTGGTAAGTTAAAGCAGAATTAAACCCATGAACGTAACATTAACATTTTTAAACAACAGTTACATTTCCAGCACGTGCCGTAAATTAAACTGTCACATTGGCTTGTGCTCTCAACCAAACTGTCAAACCATCATGGCAGTTGAAGATGAAACAGAGGTTAAGATGGCAGCTTCCTTAGCTGAAAATGATAGGAAGGTTTAGTTTTTTTTTAAAACAACAAATAGTGTAGCGCTAAATTGAATAACAAATCTGTATGAAAAGATAATATGATTGTGAAAAAACAAAAGCAAAATATGAGTATACAAAAATCGTGAATGCTGGAAACCAAGAATAATTGGATTAGTGAATCCCAGTAAAAAAGTCCACTTGTATTAAAGTGCACAAATTTTGTGGTGGATATTCCTCACAAGAAAATCAGGGAATCCACAGATCAGATGAAACCAGGTGTATCAACTTGTCTGAAGTGATCTAAAAGGTAGGTAGAATACTCTTACCAGAGAAGATGGACTCATCAGTCTTACGACAGTTGAGTCAAAAACGCTTGGGATCCAAACATGGAACCAAATGATGGGTTGTAGGTAGTCAAACCGGATGCTGGGGAGACTTCAGAAGATAAGAGCCCATAGTGGACGTCTCTCGAAGCGTCTCTCGGGATGTCAGGATCGGGTATGTCACATTTAGGGTTCCAACCCCAAATGTAGGAGAGGGTCCACAAAAATATAATAAAGAAAAAAGAAAGCTCCAAATGGTGCAGGTCAGAGGGTAACCATTGGGTTTTATTTAAAAAGTCATAAAAATAAACAAAAATTATGACATGTGATCACAAAAAAGTACTGAATAAAAGCAATGTGGGGTGCCAGATGCAAGCCCGACGCGTTTCGACAAAATATGTCTTCAACAGGGGCATATTGGAACCCACCACATTGCTATCAAATTTATAAAATCCCCAAGACTGGCCCGCCTATAAAGGGGCGGAGTCTGTAATCAAAGACAGAATGTGCGGAATGACGGCCCAATGGTACTAGACAGTGGGAGGGCAACCACAAACCAAACAACCAATGAGCTTAGCTGATTCAGCACACACATGCCTATATATCCATCAACCAACTAAACATATTAACAAACTGTCCATAAAAACATTCCAGGGATGCCATAAAGAGTCACCCATATATATTCACCTATCACAAACAAACCTTTTATCGGTATGTCTAATATCAACAGTTTAATCTAATATATACCTCAAAGGGACAATAGACACAGTTTAGTTAATACCCAAATAGCTATACAGCGGAGTGACCAGTAGTATATTCATTCTAAATCATTAGTATGGATGTATGATGTTCACATAACTGGAGTAGTAAACAGTATCTCAGATGGACTCATCAAGCAGTCAAAACAGTCATCATCCATATGCCTGATCGATAGTTGGTCATTTGAAAGACTTTAAATTACTCACATTATAAGGGTAACTTTTATTTGTTTAGGTGTATCCATATATGTAGCCCTGATCTTTAAATGGACAACGTGGTGTCCATAGCTCAGATATCCAGGTTGCTGGTTGCCACAGCAACCGCTAGGACGCTGTATTGACCCCGCGTTCCGTTCGGGGTCACGTGATGTAATCGCGTCATTACGGGCGGTTGAAATAACTGAAATAATAAACGATATTTCAAAGTCTTAAGTATATGTTGAGATCAATCAATCTTGTGCGACGAATTTCCTTAATTAGATCTGAGTCAGCGTAATTCAAAAAATGTGTATTTATTTGTACACATTTAAATACAAAAGGATGCTTACAAAAATAGTACAATGATAATCATTTGTATAAAGTTATTGCATGTGTGGAATAACCCTTTGTCTGCTGTGTATAAGAGATGTATTAGCTTGCCTGCTTTGGTCTTTCAAAAGCACATCTGCCTCATGGCGAGAGCAGGAAACAACAGGAAATCTTCCTCCCAGGTTTACCATTATATTAACCAAGCTTCTAATTTCGCGCCAAAAAGATAACTCCTCCTTCCCAAAGGTGGGGGCTAAGGAGTGATTGTTATAATCAATCTAACATATGTTAACACTTAAAACACAACTCCACAGTCTACCATGACCGGATGTAAGGGGGAAGGGTGAATTTCAGACTCTAGGCAAGCTTTCATTTACATTTAAGAAAAGCTTATATAAAATATACAATATTCCTCAAAATCCTGACAGGTTTTAAATATTTACTTCTTCAATTATCGCAAGTCATAACATAGAAATTATTGATTCAAAGGTTCCTTTCATACAGTATGAAAATATTATATTCTGAATAAAGTATAATAAAGCCAATTAAAATTTAGACATTAAGAATATAACATTCCCCTCTGAAATATGAATACTAATCATATTTTTCAGATTAAAATTCATTCATCACCATTCATGTCACATTCAAACAAACTTTGATTCAATAACTCCAAATGCTCTGTCATGCAAAATTGAAGCATTAAACATAACTGGAATATAAGGAATAACATGATAATAATAAAAATAATTACAATAGGATGTGATAAAATATTTCCTGCTGCTGAAGTTATCGAAGTTTTTCCCCACATGGATACACTATTACTAAATCTTTTCCACCAATTACTTCCTGAAAATTCTGACCATTGATGTGATATTTCTTGCAAATTACCTTGTTCATGTTTAAACAATACTTCTGCATTCTGCAATTCCTTAGCCAAAGCTATTAATAAACCTTGATCCTTTTGAATTATATTTGCCCATTTTTCCCATGGAAATTCATCTATTTGAGAAATATTATACTGTGTAGGAAGAGCGCTAATATTTTTCATAAACATATTTGTTAAATTTGTTCTCAATCCATTAATACTTATTGCAACAATATCTCCTTCTATACAATACAACCCTTGATTTAGGTTTTCTGTATTTGTACAAGAAGAGAAAAAAGTTTTAACCCTTTCTGTATCTGACATAATCTGAAAACAAACCTTCTTTTTATCTACACGAGTAATTAATTCAGAATTAATTTTATTTTCAATTCTTGCTGAACATAATGTATGATTATGATAACAAGAATGAAATATGCTTTTATCTTGATTAGGTAAACATATAATTTTAGACTGGAATTGTAAACATGATGACAAATCTAATTGTTCTAATTCAGAATTTTCATTGTTAAATACAAAATCTGTATACTGTAATTTATAGTATAATAATTGTGTATTACTGACAGGTAATCCCAAAACAGTGATTGGAACCAAAATTTGTTCTTTTCCGGCTATTGGAATCATAGAAGAACTATAACATATGTCCTGCTTGCATCCTATCCATTTATTTACCCATAAATCTGTATGATTTATCGCATATAAATATTCTTTGGGTAAATACTGTAAAATGTCAAGAGGAGTTATTCCACTCTGAAATGCTTGCGCAATTATTTTAAAATTAGTGGAATATTCGGTTTGAATCTCTAAACATGCTCTGGCTATATGAGAATGTTGTTCACTTCTCATCAAATCAAGAGTAATATTTTGAAGATATAAAATAGATGGACCCATTATATTAGCAGTTTTAATTACCATATTTTCTAAAATCTGATTTAAATGTCTTTGTATTTTAATACCATTACTTCCCACTAAACCAGCGGTTTCTAGATCAAACTTTAAAGTATTAATATCCATACTATTAGTTATACTCCCGATTGTGCCAATCCCTCCTAAAATACCTTCAACAATACCACGCTTATTTCTGTTATAATTTCTATTATTAATTCCAAACCATCTCTCAATACCCAATTCCAGGGAGGTGGAGCTACAGAAGATGGCGCCACTCACTAGCTGAACGCCGCAGCCGAAGGCGCACCTCCCCGGCGAGCTGAAAAAGCATGCTGTCTTAACTAACGATACCACCTGTGCCTATGCCTGAGCCTAAACATATGCTGAGCCACTGAGTAACTGAAGCTACGATCGCGGGGAGCTCAAGTATCCTGCCGTCGGTGGAGCCAGATACAGAAATATACGTACCCCCTCACGATAAGGAGCTTGTTAGACTCGGACGAGTGGGGAGAAGGAGTGAAGGAGATCAGCGGAGGTCCGCTCCTGGAGCCTTTGACCCAGGACGTGGATCACTGACTGCGGAGGCGATTGCTTGCAGAGACCTCCCCCTAGAGAGAGAGCGGAGTGTGGAGATCCTGTGACACTGAGAGGACGCTGATGCGGCTGACGGCGAGGGGGCTCTGGAGGGGGTAAGAAAGAGAGAGCGGCTGCAATCTTGTGGCTATGCAGAGTGATAGACTGTTAAACTGAAATTTCTCTCCCCCCTGTCCCCCCCATGTCCTGCGGGCTGCTTTGAGAGGACTGTTATATTGGATTTTCCCTTCAGGAACTGCCTTGGGTCTCTGACGGGTATAGAGACCAGTTTATGCCTAGGTTTATATAAACTAGCCCCTTTAAATATCAAACTGGATGTAAGACCTACGAACTGGCTGATGCACAGGGGCTGAGAGGAGAATCCGATCGTATGGTTGAAGTGGAGTGGACTGCCCCAGACAAAATATTTATCTCAATAGACTGAACGAAGGTCTCGGACGATAGGATACTTGAGGTTTTGGGGGAATCTGAAATATGGACTCTATTTGAAAAGAAATTAATACCATCAAACTAACTATAAATAGAGAAAGTGTGACCCTGGAGGAGTTATTGGACTGTATTTTGTAATTCCCCCTCCCCCCCCCCCCCCCCCAATTTCCTCTTTCTTTTGTCTTTTTCCGGATATTTTACTCTGGATATTAAGTTGAATGGATATCAAGATATATGTGCTGGAATCCCCTTTCTCCTTCTGACATAGCTGAAATCAAAAGTTACTTCTCTTCCTGCGCAAAGATTAAGAGACTAGGACTAGAGCATACATTTATACATTTAGTATACCTAACACAACAACTTGCCTCTTTTCCCCCCCTCCCACATTGTTATTTGCACCCCCCCCCCTTTTTTTTTTTTTTTTTTTGATGGAGGGTAAATAAAAAGGATATAAGGATTGGATTAAAAAATATTCTGGAAAAAAATAGACAAACTAAGAAATAAAAAGTACCCCCCTCCCCCCCCTATTCCTGTTCTCGGGAGTATTCCATTTCCCCTTCATTCCCCTCTCTTTGTAATTTTGGCACTCTATGCACTTTTTGACAATTTTGCACTTTTTTGCACTTTTTTGCACTTTTTGCACTTGTTGCAGTTGGACTCTCCCCTCCCCCCCTTTCCCCTCCCCTTTTTTATTATTATCCCCTTTTTTTTTTTTTTTTTTTTGGCACCTGCTGCATTAACTGCACTTACTTATTCAAAAAATATTTTTTTTTTTTTTTTTTTTTTTTTTTTTAAGCACCTCTACACTTTGTGTTTTTTGCACTTTTTTGGCAAAACTTCACTACCTTTAACACTTTTTGCACTGTGTGCATCCTTTCCCCCCTTTTTTTTATTTTTTTATTTTTTTTTTTTTTTGCACTTTATGCACTTTTTGTATTTAACTCAAAAGGAGAAAAGAAAAGGGGGAAGGAAAGCTCTTCTATATCCCCCTTTTCGGATACATAATATATATATTATATAGTTTTGGAAAAATTGTATAAAAATTGCATAATAATGAGGATGTATTGTAATTGTATAGTAATTGAAGACGGATTTGTACACAAATAGATTGGGGGAAGTGAAGAGGGAAGGGGGAAAGGAAAAGAAGAAGGGAATAAACAAGGAAAGAGTGTCTGCTCCCCAGGAGGAGCTATAATCTGGGGAAGATTAGGCCGGTAATAGAGTTAAATAATATTAATGCTTAGTTGCATAAACTTGAAAGACTAAACCGAAGGGGAAGGGGGTAAGAAAGGATCATGGTAAGGAGGGGAGCTAAAGCAGGACAAACAGAAAGCGGGAAGGGGAACTCTATAAAAACTTATATGGCCCAGGGCAGAGTAGATCAGAGGGAAGAAAGGGAGGCTGAAAGGGGAGAAGGAACATCACCTTCCTGTGAAAAACAGATGAATAAAAAACCTAATATAGAGGAAGGTACAACTCCACAGAAAAGCTTGAAAGAACGACATCAACAAAAAGAATCAGGAAAAATGTGGGAACTAGAAAAAGAAGGAACTAATCCCCAATCACTCCCTACTAAACAGGACATGGCAGAAATGATGTCACATCTGGAAGGGATGATCAAAGGAGAACTAAAGGCAACCCGGGCAGATATTCAAAACGTATTAAAAAGGGTAGAAGAATCGGAAACACAATTAGAAGAGCATAAAAAAGCTATTTCGGAATTACAAAAAAGAGCGGATATGGACTGGTTAGAAATGAGAAACATTAGATATAAATTAGAAGACCAGGAAAACAGAAATAGGCGCAATAATTTAAGAATTCGCGGCCTACCAGAATCCGTGAAAAACATTGAGTTGGAGACCGTACTTCGAGAAGTCTTTAATAAAATAATGAAAAAAGAAGTAACATCCCATATAGCTTTTGATAGAATACATAGAATTCAAACAAAAGAGAAGCCAAGACCTGAGATAGAGAGAGATGTGATTGTGAGGTTTACTCAATACGAAACAAAACAACAAATTCAGCAAGATGCAAGAAGCTCTGATACTATTAAATATGAGGGAGCTACGTTGCTCTTCTTTTCGGACCTCTCACAAGAGACACTGAGCCGGAGAAGGGCATTGAAACCCCTAATAAATCAACTACAAGAGAAGAAGATTACTTACAGATGGGGTTTCCCCGCATGTCTGATAGCTAAAAACCAAGGGATAACAGCCATTTTAAGATTCCCAGAGGACCTGAAAGAATTTTGCAATAAACTGAATATACCATGTGTTAATCTAGAAAACTGGGAGAAAAAACCCCTAGATTGGACGAAATTAAGAGAACAACCTTGGAATAGAGTGTAGGGCCTCTCTCCCTCTTTTTCCTCTCCCTTCCTCTTTCGCTGGATTAGGGGAGAGGAGAGGGGGGTGGAAGAGGCAAATAGTGGGGTAAATAAATGACAACAGGTTAATGGGAAGGATTTGGGGAAGAATAGTAAAGGGGAGGGAAGGGGGAAGAGAGGGGAAGGGGGAGGAGAAGGAAAGGGAGGAGAAAGAAAAGGGAAGGAAAAGTAAAAAATAAAGAGAGGTACTAGACAAGGATGATTTTGAGTAGGCTCGCATGGGGGGGAAGTATGCGCCAGGGGCGGGGCGGTGCCCGCGTGCCCCCCCGAGACCACCCCCAAGGTGGGGTGAGGCTCGGGGGCTCACGCGGGCACTTATACTCCCTCAAGGAAGGTCCAACCAGGGCTGGGGTCTAGTAAATAGGCACTAGCATGGAGGACGATAACATTGATATTCAATGTGTAAAGGGTGGGGGGGTGGGAAGGGAGGGAGGAAAATATTGGGGGGGGAGAATATGTTGTTGTTTCACATTTATTAATGAAGGGTATACCGACTGGATCGATCTAGGTAAAAAATATACGTTTATTTTTGTTTTTGACTACATGATGGAATGTTTATGGTGGGCTATAACCAATCTCCATGAAAGATGGCCCCGTTGAAGATTGTTACATATAATGTTAGAGGGTTAAATAGTCCCAATAAGAGATATCAGATTTTGCAGGAGTTGAAAAAATGGTCATCAAATATTGCTTTCCTACAGGAAACTCATTTTAAATGGTCCCATAATAGTGGTCTGAAGTCTAAAAATTATCCAACTTGGTTTCACGGATATTCCTCTAGCAAAAGGGCAAGAGGAATTGCTATTGGGTTTGACAGAAATACCCCCTTTACTTTAAAGGCTATGGAATCGGATTCTGAAGGGAGATATCTATTTATCAAAGGTTTGATTTTTAATAAAATGTATACGTTGGCTTGTATCTACTGCCCTAATTATCTCCCCTGTCCCTTCTTGGGGAAAGTGTTGAATAAATTAGAATGTTTTAAGGAAGGGGGGGTGATTATGGCAGGGGATTTTAACTTTGTATTTGATCCAACCCTGGATGCCCAACCCCCATCCCTACGCTCAGAAGGAAAATACCTAAAGATAATTAAACAAAAATTACATCGACAGCAACTAGTGGAGGTGTGGAGAGTTGCGCATCCGGGGGGAAAGGATTTTACATATTACTCCCAGGTACATCACTCTTACTCAAGAATCGATTATATCCTCTTGGACCATCAGCTTTTGGAGGGGTTAAAGAAAGTAGAAGTAAAATCAATAACTCTCTCCGATCATGCCCCTGTTGTGGCTGTTTTGGACCTGGAGGATATACCGATTAGACAAAGAGTATGGAGGTTGGATGAATCCCTCCTGCATGACCATAAAATATTTGAAGCTTTGGAAAGAGATATGAATTTATTTTTTAAAGAAAATAATGTAGAAAATATTGCACCAACTGTGTTGTGGGAGACCCATAAGGTATATATGAGAGGGAGATTGATAGCAGAAGCAGTTAAGAGGAGGAAAATAAGGTCAACGCAAAAATCACTAATCTTACAGGAAATCCAGGTGTTGGAACAGTTACATAAAGGGTTAAATGACCATAAAATAATGGACGAACTTATGGGAAAAAGGGAGGCACTGAGAGACATATTGGAACAGGAAACCAGGCAGGCCTTTTTAAAGTCCGCTAAAAGATAATATGAATTTGGTAATAAACCGGGGAGAATCCTGGCAGGGGTAATTAAACCTAGAAGAAATTTTAATTATATTGCAAAAATTAAAGATAAGAAGGGAGTAATGAAATATGCGACAAGAGATATTAGTAACACCTTCTCAGAATACTACCAACTACTGTATAAGGTGAATGGTGACCAGGACCCCAAGGATAAACAAAAGAGAAGGGAAAAAATTGAACAATATCTCCGGAAGATAGATCTACCGAGGATAGCAGAGGAGGATGCTGGTATGCTCGATAGGGATATCTCTAAGGAGGAAATAGAGAGAGCAATCAAGGATAGTAAGAATGGGAAGAGCCCAGGGCCCGATGGATACACGTCATTATACTTTAAAAAGTTTTTGGGACCTTTAACACCTTATTTTCATCAGTACATGAACTCAATAGGGGAAGGAAGGGAGATACGGAAGGAAGCTTTGGGGGCCTTTATAACTATATTAGCAAAGGAAGGGAAAGATCCAACATTGTGCTCTAGTTTTAGACCTATTTCTCTGATTAATGAGGATGTAAAAATTTACGCAAGGATTTTAGCTGAGAGGCTGAAAGGCTGAGAGGCTGAAACAATATATGCCAGATTGTATAGAAGGAGATCAGGCAGGCTTTGTACCTGGAAGGGAGGCGAGGGACAATATACTGAGGACAACCCTTTTAATGCAGGAAGTTAAGAAGAAGAAGAAGCAGTCTTCCCTTTTCCTATCGGTTGATGCAGAAAAGGCATTTGATAGGTTAGAATGGGAATACATGCTGCAGACATTACATAAATCTGGTCTAGGCCCAAGAATGCTGCGGTGGATAGAGGCCTTATACTCTAACCCTACAGCTCAGATTCAGGTGAATGGGACCCTATCAAACTCTTTTGGGCTTTATAATGGTACACGTCAGGGATGTCCACTATCTCCCTTACTTTTTGTATTCTCCTTAGAACCTCTTTTGGTTTCTATAAGAGCGAACCAAGGTATTGAGGGAATAAAAGTATCAGAGAATGAGCATAAGATATCTGCATTTGCAGATGATATTATGCTCTATATAACGAATCCCAAACAGTCCCTTCCTAGGATTTTGCAGGAGCTGGAGGAATACGGGAATGTTTCGAACTTTAAGATCAATAGAGAGAAAACTGAGATATTAAATGTCCATTCTCCCCCAGAGGAGAGAAGAGAACTTAGAGCTCTTTTCCCCTTTGTGTGGAAAGAGAAGGGCCTGAAATACTTAGGAATATACTTATCGACATCAGTTACAGATTTATATCAAGATAATTATCTCCCTCTTTTAAATAAAATTAAACAAGATCTTAAAGGTTACCCTGCACATAGACTGTCATGGTTCGGCAGGATAAACGTAATTAAAATGATGATTCTGCCAAAGGCTCTATATGTCTTTCAGAGCCTCCCGATAAATATCCCAGGGGCCTATTTTAAAATTATTAAATCCCTGATTCAGAAATTTATATGGAACAAAAGAGGAAGTCGCGTCTCTTATAAGGTAATGAATAGGCCTAAGGATAAGGGAGGGGTATCTCTCCCAGATTTTCAAAAATATCATTCAGCAGCGGTAATGAGGAGGATTTTGGATTGGGTTTACAACGCCCCATATAAAAAGTGGGTATCACTGGAAGATAATATGAGTAATGTTGCCCTGAGTCAGACCATTTGGATTCCAATGAAGTTTAGGGGTCTCTCTAGAAGAATATCCCCGATTACAATGGAAACATTAAGAACATGGGATGGGGTACTCAAAGGTACAGAAGGACAAAACAACAATAGCCCTCTAATGCCCCTGTCAGGAAATAACTATTTTCCTCCAGGGAAAGAAAACAAAATGTTCCAGAAGTGGATGCATAGGGACATATTAAGGTTAAGGGATGTGTTAAAAGTAAATAGCTTATGCTCATTGGAGGAGATACGAGAGAAATACGGAAGAACACCATGGGATGGATGGAGATACAGACAACTCCAACATTTTGTTGAGTCCCTTCCAAAACCTCTCCGCTCTGGTGACAATTTAAACCCTTGGGAGAAATTGATTGACCGAGGAGGAGTGGGCAGACAGGGGATCTCTAAGATATATAGGACCTTAATATCTTTAATGGAAGACGAGGCGATACCTGCTTTAGGGAGGTGGGAAGGGGAATTGAATCAACCAATCCCAGAAAAACTGAAAGGGAAAGTTATAGACTATACCCACTCCACGTCAATAGATACGAAGATCCAAGAAATTAACTATAAATTATTGGTTAGATGGTATTATGTCCCATCGAAAATGCATAAGATTAACAAAGACTTATCACCCCTCTGTTGGAGAGAGTGTGGGAGGGAGGGAACCCACGCCCATATATGGTGGCAATGCAGTGCAATCCAGCTATACTGGGAAAAGGTGGTGGGTTTAATTAAAGAGATCGATGGGAAGGAAATAGAATTGGATCCCTGGAAATGTTTGTTTCACGCGGCCGAGGGCCCTAGGGAAAAATATAGAAGAGCATTAACTCCATTTTTGCTAAACGCAGCGAAAGTACTGATCCCGAGATACTGGAAAGTAAAGGAAACACCAGGGATAAGAGATTGGTTTAGGGAAATAGACAGATTGAGGATTATGGAAGAACTAATACACCTTCAACGGGGAGCCGAAATTAGATTCCAGGCGACTTGGAGGAACTGGATGGAATTTAGAAAATCCTCAATATATCTTGGAATTATGGGGGATGGAGAGGGCGTCTAGGGGAGGGAGATAGGATGCATATACTTCATAACCCCTTATAAATTTTTTATTTCTTTTTTATAAAAGAGGGAGGAGGAGGGGAGGGAGGAAGGGAGGAGAAGGGGAAAGGATTCCTTTCCCCCCCTTGGTTGTTTTTTTTTTTTTTTTTTTTTTTTTTTTTTATTTATTTATTTATTTATTTATTTATTTTTTGTGTGTGGGGGAGGGGATGTTCTGGGGCCCTTTAGGGGGTTTGTCGGGGTTTTTTTTTTTTTTTTTTTTTTTTTTTTGTAGAAGGGAGTGGGGATGGAAGGAGAGGAATCCCCACCTTACACAAACCACAAATTGGAATTAAGAAAAAGCGTTACGTGGGGGGGGGGGTAATAAATATGGGTAAGATAAAATCACAAAAGGATAATTTTAAACACATGAAGAGAGGGGGAGGGGGTGTGCTTTATTTTTTTTTTTTTCCTCTCTCCCTCTCCCTCTCTCTTCCTCTTCTTCTTCCCTCTTGGGATATTTAAGATCGATCCGGTCGGGCACCCAATGTGTACTTTTTTTTGACTGTTTGTTTTTATGTGAATGTTGAAAACTCTGAAATAACATGAATGTTAGTCAAAGTGATTTTTAAAAGTATGTATAAGGAATATTTTGTACTGTTCTTTTTGTAAATGTGGAAAACGAAATAAACAATATTTAAACACTCAATACCCAATTCCATATTAACCAGATGTCCTTAACATTGTGGAAACCTTGTAGAAATTTTCCATTCTGAAACATTAAAGTTCCACAAAACAATGACAAACTTTCCTTCTCTCAAAAGAGTTCTGGATTGGAAATGGTTAATCTGAAAAGGGCTTGCAGAGAAACTTTTCTTATTGACACATGGAGTTTTCCTTGGAGACATAACAATAACACTTGCATTTGCACATTTCACCGGATAATTTTCTATTGATATGCAACATTCATATATGCCAGTATCATTCAAAGATACTCTCATTTGTTGATAAACAAATGTATCATTGATCCAATTCACACTACCAAAAATTCCTTTATGAATTATGATAGTAGAACTATAAAGAAAACTACCCAAAAACTCATCATTCCTTTTCCAAGTCAACAATGAATTTTGAGGTAAAGATATTTTTGTATCGCATATCAAATGCAAATTATCTTTATCTTCCATAATTTTCAAAGATTGTGGGAAAATATTAATTTCTGGAACAATCTTATCAACTATAAAGATATCGATTTTGACCCTTATTTCAGTAAATTTTCTTGTAACTTTAAAAACCCATGTTCTTACAACGTCTCCTTTTTCATCTCCAATGATGTTTAAATATTTTGGATTTAATATCTTTACAAAACTTTGAAAAAGATAATAAAATTGATCAAAGGAATAAAGTATTTTCCCAGATCTTGTCATAATATTAGTAACATCTCCAGACCAAATTGTTGAATCATTACCCTTTAAAAATATAGACCAGAAACTCCTCAACAATATGTTACACTCAAAAGTTCCGGTTTTGTTATTTAGTCTATAAGATCCCTGCATTTTAACAAACTTTGTTTTGGATTCTATTTTAACTTTGATGTCAATATCATTGCTGTGAATGAAATACAATTGTAAACAACAAAGATATCCATCTCCAATACATAAAAATCCATACAAATCTTCTGCTGTATTAATATCAACATCTCTAAAATTATGATTTTTATCATATGCACTAATATCAATAACTCTATCATTTTTGTCCTTTGTAATGATATCAATGTTCTTATTTTTCAGTTCATCTGTATTGATATCAATGTCTACATCTCTCTTATTTCTGAACAACATATGATCTTTGTTGTGTAATTCTTCATTCCTGTTAGTCTTTGCATAACTTGAGCAATTCTTGATATATCTTATCACAAATAAAATTGTCACTAGGGAAAAGATGCATCCTGTAGTGATGATACACTTTCTCTCTTTAAAACTTTTCATTTGTTGTGCTGACATCTTTTTTTTCTTTTAGAATACGCACTTTCTTCAGGTTCGATTTTTATTTTTAATTCCTGAAAAAATAAAGGCAGCATCATTATCTTGGAATATAAAATTTGTTATACCCACATTTTTCTTTCTACATACTTGTTTCACTGAACTGAGAAAGTATTTGTACCCCTTGAACATCCCAAAATGTCCATGGACTTTCCCAATTACTTTTCCATGTTTCAACTCCTGAAACTCTGTGACGTGTCACCATCTCTGGGTGTGGCCTCACATGTAACAATTCTTTAATCATTTTTTATCTTTTCTGTCTTAGACTTGTGTCAACAATATCTAATTTTATCTTAAATAAACCTTTCTGTTCCTGGTCTACTTAATAGACCGCTTATCTTATACAAAAGATAATTTTTGGTTTAACAACAAAATAACAAAATGTTACAAAAAACAATATCAATTGTAAAATATCAAAAAATAAATTATTCTTACAATGAAGATTAAATCCGATATGTGCGTGAATTTAATAACAATCCTTCATGATATATATAAATATATGTCTTATGTGTACTGGAATGAAACTTCCACTGGAATGTGTGTACTCCATTATTGTCTGTGCCCACTCCTAAAACAAAAAACCACAGCCCCCACATTATTTTACTTCTAAAGATTCATCTGAGCATGCCAGTTCTACAGAATGAGTATTTTCCCTCCCACCTTTCTAAAACAATGGGTGTCTCATTCTAAATTCCTAAGGGTTGCTATGAATAACCCTTTGTATAAAACCATTTTAAACATACACAAACCTTTTTACCTTATCAATATATATATACAAATTATTTCTTATTCTCTTAATCAAGAAACATTGTAATATAAAAACTTATATTTTTAACTAACAAAGACACTTTTTATCATGAATTAACTTTCTTTTTCAAACTTAGAAATATGAGGAGGAACCATTTTGTATACCTTCTTCAACCAATTATGACTCCACGAGGCAACACAAACTCCATTTTATTTTCTCAACTGAAAATTTCTAGAGAAACCATTTTGTATACCTTCTTCAACCAATTTTGACTCCACAAGGCAATACAAACGCCATTTTCCTTTCTCCATTAGACTCAAAAGGAGAATACTTTGTAGCATCAGAAATTGTGCTTCTTACATCCATTAAAAATAACTGGAACAACATCAACCCAAATATTTCCTTTGTCCAACAACATTTATCAATCCTAGATTTAATTATCCGATACATCCTCACAATAATACCTACAAACTGTGAATGCTATCATACATGAAATCTCTGTTCTATTCCCAAGATATTACACATCCTCTGTCACAACTGAAGTTTGCTGATATATCCCAAACTAGAAAAACATGATTACTCAACATCTAAACAATAGTTAAAGCATCATCATTAGTGAATCCCACCTGTAGGTGCTGTGAACTATAAATACACAATAATCCTTTTTCGTCATGACACAAACTTATGGTCTAATGACCCAAATAATAACTTTGTGGCAACCTATGAGGACTAAAAAAAGCGATGACCTTTTTTTCCTCTGAAATAAAAGGAATATTTGTGTCCATTTTCTTCACAACCTTAATTGATACCATTTCAGGTTGAACTACTAACTCTCCATGCAAAAGCTGCTTCCTTTGCCAATAAATCTGCTGTTCTGTTACCTACAGATAACTCACTATTTTTTATGTACTGGAATTTTTACAATATCATATGCAAAAGAATTACTCTCTGCAAAGTCAAAAACTACTTCTAATGTCTCTTTCTGCACAAGAGTCTTATTGGATGAATCCACAAAACCTCTACATAGATAACGTACAACATATGAACTATCACTATAAATCACTAGTGAACCTTTCTTCTCTTCCTTGTCAATACTCAATGCAGTTTTCATGAACAAATACAAACTCATCACTTTTCTCTGTCTCTCTTTGTTGTCTATTCATTCAATTGCTAATTGAGTACCATGCTGACTGAATACAAACCTTTCAATGTTCAGCTTGAACAAAACAAAAATAAAAACTTAATACTCATGACAATGACACATTGATAAAAAAATAATAATCCAAAAGATTATCCTTGAAAATATTAAAATTATATCAAAGTCCTCAATAATATTCCAAACGTCACAACCAAATCTTTTTAAACTCAAATCAATCCTTATTCATAGCCATTAAACATAAACCAGAAAATTCTTACCATATCTGCAGTTAATTTAAGGACTGCTGACTGTTTTCAGAGTATTATATGCTACATAATTAAACCTTTCCTGTCTTAATGGACTATTTTCAGTTTGCAATCTTTGTCTTTGGTTCTTAGAAGAAAAATGAATTTGCTTATTATGACCTCTATACCTCAGATTACTGTGCCAACGTACAGAATAAACTTCTTGACGCCTGGGCAAAATTTTCGGATAATACAACCTCTTTTGTGTATTATTATTATTCAACTTTTTATAGACTTTCCTCTGAGCATATGGCGATGAAAATCTACATTTCTGCTTACTATCAGTATTATTTAAGTCAACTGACTTCCCACTCTCATTGTCTGAGGAAATATTAACATTTGACTCATTACAGGATATGACGTTCACGTCTGCCTTTGTCACATGTTCACCATCCTCCATCCTTGAGCACTGAGCATGTGCAGGACTCTCAGTTTGCAGTAATTGGGTTTTAAGCAAACTTAAAATATTCTCATGTACACAGCTTTCCAAAAAACCTATTTGATTTTCATTTTCTTTCAGAGATTGCAATAATGCATCAATTCTATGTTCCAATTCAATTTTTTCAGTCAATAATTGTTCAGTATATTTCTTCTCCTGCTCTGCTGCAATTTCTATTGCATTCTCTAAATGTTCAATATATGTACAAAAAGTCTCACAACTTGAACATCTAGGTTCAAAAAATAAATTTTCAGTTACACTTTGACTTTGTTTTCCTGGCATATCAAACACCATAGTATTATAACTTTTAACAAGTTTCATTATATTACGTACTTTTTTCTTTGTTTTAACTAATGAGAATCTATCCTTCTCAATGTCAGCATTTGCCTGAAAGCATTGATCATACATTAATTTCCATAAAACAGCATCAGAGACCTGTTTCGATAAACCTTTAAATTCTAATGTACTTTCATCAGCTAAAACATCTACAAATTCCATATTACGTTTCTACTCACCAAATAAAAACTCGTCAGTTTTTTTTCCTGGAAATTCTCTGGTCTTTCACAATCAATCGATCGATTTTTCCTTCTAGGTTCTTTTTCAATCTTTGCGAAGTTTAATCTCTGTTCATCAATTCCTTCCCCTCTGATCAAAGGATGGAAGTTGAAAAAAAAACTTCCGACTTATGATTAAACTGGCTGCAGTTCGCCAATGAAATAACTGAAATAATAAACGATATTTCAAAGTCTTAAGTATATGTTGAGATCAATCAATCTTGTGCGACGAATTTCCTTAATTAGATCTGAGTCAGCGTAATTCAAAAAATGTGTATTTATTTGTACACATTTAAATACAAAAGGATGCTTACAAAAATAGTACAATGATAATCATTTGTATAAAGTTATTGCATGTGTGGAATAACCCTTTGTCTGCTGTGTATAAGAGATGTATTAGCTTGCCTGCTTTGGTCTTTCAAAAGCACATCTGCCTCATGGCGAGAGCAGGAAACAACAGGAAATCTTCCTCCCAGGTTTACCATTATATTAACCAAGCTTCTAATTTCGCGCCAAAAAGATAACTCCTCCTTCCCAAAGGTGGGGGCTAAGGAGTGATTGTTATAATCAATCTAACATATGTTAACACTTAAAACACAACTCCACAGTCTACCATGACCGGATGTAAGGGGGAAGGGTGAATTTCAGACTCTAGGCAAGCTTTCATTTACATTTAAGAAAAGCTTATATAAAATATACAATATTCCTCAAAATCCTGACAAGTTTTAAATATTTACTTCTTCAATTATCGCAAGTCATAACATAGAAATTATTGATTCAAAGGTTCCTTTCATACAGTATGAAAATATTATATTCTGAATAAAGTATAATAAAGCCAATTAAAATTTAGACATTAAGAATATAACAGCGGTACATCACTGCATCCTCGACCTATCCCATGGCGTGCATAATGCGTTGCCATGGTACAAGGATGGGACATGGTAAACATATTTGTTAATTCGCACCAAGAGACCCGCGGCATGCGCGTTACGGGTCACGTGGCGCGCCCCGTCGTCTCCTCCCGGTGTGTAATAGAGAAGACGGCGTTGTGTGTAAAGCACACACACGTTGGCCGGAAGTGGTCAATACCAAAAAGCGTGGCCATAGCCCGTGTCCCCATGCACCAATCCGGAAAGGAGGAAGGGGAAGGAATTTTTTTTATTAAGCATCTTATATGTACGGGGGCAATAGGTGTAGAAAAAAACTGCACCAAACTAACCCACAGTGTAACTCATTAGACATATTAAATACAATATGGGTAAATCTCAAAAGAGACATCAAAAAAATGCCAAAAATATTTTTTATAAGAATACAATTAAAATTAAAATTAAATAACGCCACATATGAAAAATATGGTGATATAGTGATGTGCAAAAATTCAGACGCAAAACGGACAAGTGTGCAAAAGACCAAAACGTATGATTTGTATGGTCTCTACATATGGGCTGATGCGCAGATGGTCAAAAGCAGCGATTATCCCGGACAGAATATATATCAACAAGGAGATCACTACTGTGGACAATCTACCAAACAATTATTATGCTGTATATCTACTATAGAGTTGCTCTAAAATCGCAGGGAGCCGCAATCCGCTGTTATATGTACAGCAGAAGGCTCCTAAATATATGTTACATAGAAACCACGGGAAACTCCTAGACTAATGAATTGGGATTTCATAGACACCACTGAGATCATCATGGGATGGTAATAACGTAATATCAAAAAATATCTATTAAGAGCTGTTGGACCATGAAAAAGCAAATTTAGGCTTGATTAATAAAGCAATTAATGTCCCAATCAGTGTTCTTGCCGTGGGGGGAGTAGCACCTCAATTCGTGTATCCAGAACGTCTCGAGGCGCGACACCCCCCGCAAGCATGAATCACCTCTCCAACTGGGAATGAATTTGTCTATAATCTGGAAATGTGTACCTGTTGGGTCTCTATTATGTTGTTCCAGAAAGTGTCTAGACACTGTGTGCTTGTCACAGCCCTTTTTTATTTTTGCAAGATGTTCGTTTACTCTGATGGAAAAATTCCTGATGGTACGGCCAACGTACTGCTTTTTACATGGACATGTAATGAGATAGACTATAAATCTAGTGGTGCAAGTAGTAAAATACTTCATGGAGTATACACGTTGCGTGGCCGTGGATGTAAAAGAATCGCTCTTCCGTTTGCCCAGCGCATTGTGCATGCAGACATTACATTTTCTACAAGGAAAAAAGCCTTTACTCTGTGGAAAAAACTGGATAGGTTTGGGAATGTCAATCGCATTAGGGGAGATATCGCTCTGAATCGAGCGAGCTCCTCTGTAAATCACTCCAGCTCTCTCGGGGATTACGCCTCCGAGGATTTTGTCACTACATAATAGTTTCCAATGTCTGTTAATGATTTTCTTTATCTCATTATGTTGTATTGAAAAAGTGGTGAAAAATGACCATTTAAATTTGTCATTCTTTTTGGTTTTGGGCTTCCTTTCGACAAGGGACGACCTATTGGCTCGCAGAGCTGATTTTATGTCCGCATCTAGAGTGCATGGGTCATATCCCTTATCAATGAATCTCTTTCTGATGGTATAAGATTGAGAGATGAAGTCACTGTCGTTAGTACAGTTATGCCGTAGCTGAAGGAACTGGCTCCGTGGTACAGATTTTAGCCATTGATGGTGGTGGCAACTGTCCACGGGGATGTACCCGTTCCTATTGGTCAGTTTAAAAAAAGTTTTGAGCACAAGGCGTTTCTGCACGACAGTGATCTCTAGATCCAAAAAATGTATATTAGTAGTGCTGGCCTCAAAGGTCAAAATGATGCCCCGGTCATTATTATTGAGAGTTGCCATGAATGAATCCAAAGATGACCGACTCCCTTTCCATAGGAGGAGGATGTCGTCTATATATCTAGCCCACAGGACCAATTCAGGCCTGTCTAGGGCATAGACGACATCCTCCTCCCACTGGGCCATAAAAAAATTGGCCAAACTGGGAGCATATTTGGCACCCATGGCAACTCCCTTAGTCTGTGTATAGAAGGTACCCTGGAACCAAAAATAGTTTCTGTGGATCAAAGGAAGCGTGGAGTCTCTTGAAAGAAAAGACTCCACTGCATTCAATCCTAGGTGTTGTGGAATGCAAGTATACAGGGCAGATACATCGGCCGTAACTAGGATAAGATCATCATGATATTGGACTTTCTCAAGTAATCTAATTGTATCACCTGTATCTTGTAAGTAGGACGGAATGCATCTCACCAGGGGTTGGAGGTAAAAATCAATATATTTCCCTATTCGGGAGGTGACAGGAGTCAATGCCACTAACTATCGGGCGACCAGGTGGGTTAACTGAATCTTTGTGTATTTTAGGTAATTGATATATAATAGGGATACGGGGTGCTAATGGAATCATAAATTCCTTCTCTTTGTGGTTCAGTATATTAAGAGAAAAGCCTTCATTTACAATCTGAATGAGTGCCTTTTTGTATTTGAAAGTGGGGTCCCCGGGTAGTGGGCTGTAGGTGGTACGATCACCCAGTAGTCTATTTATTTCTTGGATGTATCGTGACTTATCCAATACTACTATTCCGCCCGCCTTGTCGGCGGGGCGGATAATAAGATTCTTTCTTTCACAAAGAGATTTAAGACCAGTTAGTATGGCTGGATCTTGATGTACTCTCTTGTTAGGCAGTTTGTCCAAATCATCCAAAACAAGGTTTCGGAAGACATTAATGGAAGGAGATAAAGTACCTGGGGGATTGAATAAAGAAGAATTAGCCAATCCTGAGTGTCTATCCAGATTATGATCTGGAATGGTATTAGTTCCAGTAGGTGTAGACAAAAAATGTCTCTGGATGTTGAGTTTGCGAATGAATTTTTGCACATCTATAAAAGTGGGGAATTTATTGAGCTTCCTGGGTGGAACAAATTTAAGACCTTTGTCAAGAATGCGTTTTTCACTCTCAGATAGGGTCACCGTACTGAGATTGAAAATACCCACTCCTATTGTGTCCGCTTTCTTTTTCCATTGGATGCGCCGCCCCCCTCTAGAGCCTCGTTTGGTTTTATATTTCCTGCGTGGTTGGGAGTGGCCCTGTGAAAATCCTGGTGATGTGAAGATCCAGGATGGTTGTAATTATAATTATATGGAGTCCTAGGGATAGGCTCATCTCCATAAGTCATATAAGGGTAGGGGTCACGATAAGAATCGTATGAACCCTTATCCCTAAGAGGTAAGAAACTATTGTGTGTGCATATGGGAGTACTGTGGGGGTAGTTATCCCTCCTATAGCTAGATCTATCATCTCGCCATGGTCTAATTGTCTCCCGGGGGGCTTCATGTTGATAACCGCTATTAACGTCACTGGAATGTCTATCACGGCCACAATTATGGTTGCCTCTGCCTCTGCCCCTATTTCGGGGTTTGGAACCTCTACCCTGATGGTTAGAATATTGGGCCTCATTTCGTGGTGTATGTGTATAGTCATTGACTCTAGTGGGGCCTGAGGGCAGTGGTTGGGATGAAGGTGGTTCATATATTAGCTTCCTTTCCATATCTGGAACCTCAGGCTCCATATTTTCTATCAGTGGATTGCAACCTGATTCGGTAGCAATTTTTTTCTGCCAATTGAAAACAAAATTAGTTTTGTAATCATTGGTATCACGGTTATATTTTTTTTGTTTCTTACTGAGTGGTTCATTCTCCTCTTTTTCAAGATGGTTTTTTAAATTGGTAGACAATGTAATGTATTCTGATGTACCCAATGAGGGGGTTAGTTTTTCTTTAAGGTCTTTAATTTCTTTATCAATGAAAGGTAATCTCGCTTGTTTCCTTTCCACCAGGAAACCCAACAACTTAATCCCCACCTCACTGAAGTAATTAAACCATACATCAAAATCCAATTCGCCTTGTTGGGGGTGAACATCCCAACGTAGTCCTCGTGGGACCATTTTCTCCTTAATATATTGTTTTAAAAATGCGATGTCCCACTGAAGGTGTACCTCAGAGACCATCACATTTTTAAGTCTCAAAAAGAGACCACTGACTTCCGTGTTGATAGAATTAGCTGTGAAAACACCATCAGTGTTAAAGGACCTGGAGGTCCTATATTCAAAAACATCCATTTACAGGACAGTGAACTTAAGCTGCAGTGAATAATGTGTCAAAAAAACAGAGATGCAATATTCAAAAGGGGAAAACACTGCGCTATGCTAAACCAACACAAAAAAAAGATTCAGAAACAGCTGCCAACACTTCAAACGAACAAAGTTCAACAAATATAAAACAACAAATAGTGTAGCGCTAAATTGAATAACAAATCTGTATGAAAAGATAATATGATTGTGAAAAAACAAAAGCAAAATATGAGTATACAAAAAATCGTGAATGCTGGAAACCAAGAATAATTGGATTAGTGAATCCCAGTAAAAAAGTCCACTTGTATTAAATAGTGCACAAATGTTGTGGTGGATATTCCTCACAGGGAAATCAGGGAATCCACAGATCAGATGAAACCAGGTGTATCAACTTGTCTGAAGTGATCTAAAAGGTAGGTAGAATACTCTTACCAGAGAGGATGGACTCATCAGTCTTACGACAGTTGAGTCAAAAACGCTTGGGATCCAAACATGGAACCAAATGATGGGTTGTAGGTAGTCAAACCGGATGCTGGGGAGACTTCAGAAGATAAGAGCCCATAGTGGACATCTCTCGAAGCGTCTCTCGGGATGTCAGGATCGGGTATGTCGCATTTAGGGTTCCAACCCCAAATGTAGGAGAGGGTCCACAAAAATATAATAAAGGAAAAAGAAAGCTCCAAATGGTGCAGGTCAGAGGGTAACCATTGGGTTTTATTTAAAAAGTCATAAAAATAAACAAAAATTATGACATGTGATCACAAAAAAGTACTGAATAAAAGCAATGTGGGGTGCCAGATGCAAGCCCGACGCGTTTCGACAAAATATGTCTTTAACAGGGGCATATTGGAACCCACCACATTGCTATCAAATTTATAAAATCCCCAAGACTGGCCCGCCTATAAAGGGGCGGAGTCTGTAATCAAAGACAGAATGTGTGCGGAATGGCGGCCCAATGGTACTAGACAGTGGGAGGGCAACCGCAAACCAAACAACCAATGAGCTTAGCCGATTCAGCACACACATGCCTATATATCCATCAACCAACTAAACATATTAACAAACTGTCCATAAAAACATTCCAGGGATGCCATAAAGAGTCACCCATATATATTCACCTATCACAAACAAACCTTTTATCGGTATGTCTAATATCAACAATTTAATCTAATATATACCTCAAAGGGACAATAGACACAGTTTAGTTAATACCCAAATAGCTATACAGCGGAGTGACCAGTAGTATATTCATTCTAAATCATTAGTATGGATGTATGATGTTCACATAACTGGAGTAGTAAACAGTATCTCAGATGGACTCATCAAGCAGTCAAAACAGTCATCATCCATATGCCTGATCGATAGTTGGTCATTTGAAAGACTTTAAATTACTCACATTATAAGGGTAACTTTTATTTGTTTAGGTGTATCCATATATGTAGCCCTGATCTTTAAATGGACAACGTGGTGTCCATAGCTCAGATATCCAGGTTGCTGGTTGCCACAGCAACCGCTAGGACGCTGTATTGACCCCACGTTCTGTTCGGGGTCACGTGACGTAATCGCGTCATTACGGGCGGTACATCACTGCATCCTCGACCTATCCGATGGCGTGCATAATGCGTTGCCATCCTACAAGGACGGGACATGGTAAACATATTTGTTAATTCGTGCCAAGAGACCCGCGGCGTGCGCGTCACGGGTCACGCGGAGCGCCCCGTCGTCTCCTCCGGGTGTGTAATAGAGAAGACGGCGTTGTGTGTAAAGCACACACACGTTGGCCGGAAGTGGTCAATACCAAAAGGCGTGGCCATAGCCCGTGTCCCCATGCACCAATCCGGAAAGGAGGAAGGGGAAGGAATTTTTTTATTAAGCATCTTATATGTACGGGGGCAATAGGTGCAGAAAAAAACTGCACCAAACTAACCCACAGTGTAACTCATTAGACATATTAAATACAATATGGGTAAATCTCAAAAGAGACATCAAAAAAATCCCAAAAATATTTTTTATAAGAATACAATTAAAATTTAAATTAAATAACACCACATATGAAAAATATGGTGATATAGTGATGTGCAAAAATTCAGACGCAAAACGGACAAGTGTGCAAAGACCAAAACGTATGATTTGTATGGTCTCTACATATGGGCGGATGCGCAGATGGTTAAAAGCAGCGATTATCCCGGACAGAATATATATCAGAAAGGAGATCACTACTGTGGACAATCTACCAAACAATTATTATGCTGTATATCTACTATAGAGTTGCTCTAAAATCGCAGGGAGCCGCAATCCGCTGTTATATGTACAGCAGAAGGCTCCTAAATATATGTTACATAGAAACCACGGGAAACTCCTAGACTAATGAATTGTGATTTCATAGACACCACTGAGATCATCATGGGATGGTAATAACGTAATATCAAAAAATATCTTTTAAGAGCTGTTGGACCATGAAAAAGCAAATTTAGGCTTGATTAATAAAGCAATTAATGTCCCAATCAGTGTTCATGCCGTGGGGGGAGTAGCACCTCAATTTGTGTATCCAGAACGTCTCGAGGCGCGACACTCCCCGCAAGCATGAATCACCTCTCCAACTGGGAATTAATTTGTCTATAATCTGGAAATGTATACCTGTTGGGTCTCTATTATGTTGTTCCAGAAAGTGTCTAGGGACTGTGTGCTTGTCATAGCCCTTTTTTATTTTTGCAAGATGTTCGTTTACTCTGATGGAAAAATTCCTGATGGTACGGCCAACGTACTGCTTTTTACATGGACATGTAATGAGATAGACTATAAATCTAGTGGTGCAAGTAGTAAAATGCTTTATGGAGTATACACGTTGCGTGGCCGTGGATGTAAAAGAATCGCTCTTCCGTTTGCCCAGCGCATTGTGCATGCAGACATTGCATTTTCTACAAGGAAAAAAGCCTTTACTCTGTGGAAAAAAACTGGATAGATTTGGGAATGTCAATCGCATTAGGGGTGATATCGCTCTGAATCGAGCGAGCTCCTCTGTAAATCACTCCAGCTCTCTCGGGGATTACGCCTCCGAGGATTTTGTCACTACATAATATTTTCCAATGTCTGTTAATGATTTTCTTTATCTCATTATGTTGTATTGAAAAAGTGGTGAAAAATGACCATTTAAATTTGTCATTCTTTTTGGTTTTGGGCTTCCTTTCGACAAGGGACAACCTATTGGCTCGCAGAGCTGATTTTATGTCCGCATCTAGAGTGCATGGGTCATATCCCTTATCAATTTCTTTCTGATGGTATAAGATTGAGACAGTCACTGTCGTTAGTAGTGATGGACGAACTTCCGACGGGACGTTTCGCGAACGCGAAACGCGAACGGACACAAACGTTCGCGAAAACGACCGTTCGCCGCGGGCTCCATTGACTTCAATGGGAGGCGAATTTCGCAAACCTTTAGGTCGAATTTGCGGCCACGGGGTAATTATTAGGGGGTAGCACGTAGTCCCACCACCTGGACAATAGCATAATACATGTATGAGGTGAATTTGGGATCGATAACTACAAGCATTTTTTTTTTATTTGGGAAATTGTTCTGACAATTCAGGACTATGGAGCTAATGAAGGCAATGGAGGAGAGGGAAGGTCAGGGACCAGGGTAGGCAAACAAGAGGGTGCAGGAGATACAGAGCACTGACAGCAGCACCGTAATACAGAGCACTGACATCAGCACCGTGACATACAGCGCTGACAGCAGCTCCGTGACATACAGCGCTGACAGCAGCTCCGTGACATACAGCGCTGACAGCAGCTCCGTGACATACAGCGCTGACAGCAGCTCCGTGACATACAGCGCTGACAGCAGCTCCGTGACATACAGCGCTGACAGCAGCACCGTGACATACAGCGCTGACAGCAGCTCCGTGACATACAGCGCTGACAGCAGCTCCGTGACATACAGCGCTGACAGCAGCTCCGTGACATACAGCACTGACAGCAGCTCCGTGACATACAGCGCTGACAGCAGCTCCGTGACATACAGCGCTGACAGCAGCACCGTGACATACAGCGCTGACAGCAGCTCCGTGACATACAGCGCTGACAGCAGCTCCGTGACATACAGCGCTGACAGCAGCTCCGTGACATACAGCGCTGACAGCAGCTCCGTGACATACAGCGCTGACAGCAGCTCCGTGACATACAGCGCTGACAGCAGCTCCGTGACATACAGCGCTGACAGCAGCTCCGTGACATACAGCGCTGACAGCAGCTCCGTGACATACAGCGCTGACAGCAGCTCCGTGACATACAGCACTGACAGCAGCTCCGTGACATACAGCGCTGACAGCAGCTCCGTGACATACAGCGCTGACAGCAGCACCGTGACATACAGCGCTGACAGCAGCTCCGTGACATACAGCGCTGACAGCAGCTCCGTGACATACAGCGCTGACAGCAGCTCCGTGACATACAGCGCTGACAGCAGCTCCGTGACATACAGCGCTGACAGCAGCTCCGTGACATACAGCGCTGACAGCAGCTCCGTGACATACAGCGCTGACAGCAGCTCCGTGACATACAGCGCTGACAGCAGCTCCGTGACATACAGCGCTGACAGCAGCTCCGTGACATACAGCGCTGACAGCAGCTCCGTGACATACAGCGCTGACAGCAGCACCGTAAGCAGCCCCAGGAGGAAGTCAGCACAGCACAGGGATGGTGTGATCCCCTCATAATAAGAACCCCCAGGAGGAAGTCAGCACAGCACAGGGATGGTGGGAGCCCCTCATAATAAGAACACCCAGGAGGAAGTCAGCACAGCACAGGGATGGTGGGAACCCCTCATAATAAGCAGCCCCAGTAGAAATATGACACCGCTCAACCTCTTCAAAGAGGAGGGTAGGGGCATATAGTACGGTGTGCTTTTTTGGGTCAGGGAAGTGAGCCAAATGAATTAAGAAGGTCTGTGTGCTTGATTCCAAAAATTGTTTATAGACATATACATGGTCTACTGATCACATGTGTTGAATTCCTCCGAGATCCATGCCTCATTCATTTTTAGAAATGTGAGGTAGTTAACACTGTGGTGAGCTAGGCGAGTACGCTTATCGGTCACAATCCCCCCTGCTGCGCTGAACGTCCTTTCGGACAGGACACTGGATGAGGGGCAAGCCAACAGTTCGATTGCAAATTGGGCAAGCTCTGGCCAGAGGTCAAGCCTGCCCACCCAGTAGTCTAGGGGTTCATCACTCCTCAGAGCGTCCACATCGGCCGTTAACCCAATGTAGTCGGACACCTGACGGTCTAGGCGTTCCCTGATGCTGGATCCGGATGACACCTGTCGATGGGTCGGCTGAAAGAATGACCTCATATCCGAAGTCACCAACACATCTTCAAACCGGCCTCTTCTTGCAGGCGCTGTTGGATTGGTACCCGCAAATCCTTCTCTGGGAGTGGGAATTGCTCCTCTGCCAGCGCACGCAAAAGCAGAATGCAGCATTTCTCGAAGCAAGGCCTGGAAGTGCTGCATTCTGACAGCCCTCTGCGACGGCGGTAACATTTCCGCCATTTTGTGTTTGTACCGGGGGTCTAAGTACGTTGCCACCCAGTACTGGTCCTTGACCCTCATGCTTTTTATACGGGGGTCCCTATTAAAACACTGGAGCATGAAGGCCCCCATTTGCACTAAAGTGGAAGCGGTGTGGTGGCCTGGCTCCTGCTCATCATCCAGGATAATGTCGTCCTCTTCATTCTCCTCTCCCCATCCTCGCACAACAGGGATCCCAGAAAGGTTTAAAGCATGCTCTTCTTGCTCCTGCTCATCCGCCCCGGCACCATCCTCCTCTGACTCCTCATCAGACTCCTGTTGTTGACTTGTCTCAGATAGAGTAGCCCCCCCTGGGAATTCATCCAGCATTGCGACTTCCTCATCTTCCCGCTCCTGCTCCTCCACAGCCTGATCAATGACACGACGCAATGCACGCTCCAGAAAGAAGGCATAAGGTACCATGTCACTGATGGCGCCATGGCTGCGACTGACCAGTTTGGTGATCTCCTCAAATGGCCGCAGAAGTCTGCATGTGTCGCGCATGAGCAGCCACTGGCGCGGTGAAAAAAAACCCAGCTCCCCAGAACCGTTTCTTTCGCAGAGTTCATACAGGTAGACGTTAACTGCACGTTTCTGCTGGAGCAGCCTATCAAGCATATAGAAGGTTGAGTTCCATCGCGTCGGGCAATCGCAAATAAGACGTCTGACCGGCAGATGGTGTCGCCGCTGAATGTCAGCAAGGCGAGCCATGGCCGTGTAAGATCTTCTGAAATGGGCCGAGATTTTCCTTGCCTGCCGCAAGATGTCCTGGACCCCAGGGTATTTGACAAGGAATCGCTGCACGACCAAGTTTAAGACGTGTGCCATGCACGGCACGTGCGTGATTTTGCCCTGTTTCAATGCGCTAAGCAGATTGGCACCGTTGTCACACACCACTTTACCAACTGTCAAATTGAGCGGTGTTAGCCACTCATCTGCCTGTGAACGCAAAGCTGAAAGGAGTGCCGGGCCAGTGTGGCTCTTTGCTTCCAGGCACAACAGACGCAGCACGGCATGGCAACGTCTCACCTGGCATGTGGAATAGGTTCTGGGGAGCTTGGGCGGTGCAGTGGAAGAGACGCTAGCAGCGGAAAAGGAGGAGGCAGCTGAGGAGGAGAGGGAGGAGGATGGAGTAGGAGGAGGAGAAGAAGAGTCAGGCCTGCATGCAATCCGTGGCGGTAAAACCAAATCTACACGGGTGCCACGGGTTACATGCTTGACGGCCGTCAGAAGGTTCACCCAGTGGGCAGTAAAACTGATATACCTTCCCTGCCCGTGTTTGCTAGACCACGTGTCTGTGGTCAGATGTATCTTGGCACCGACACTGTGTGCCAGAGATACATTCACTTGCCGCTGAACATGGCCATATAGCTCTGGGATGCCCTTCTCTGAGAAATACTTCCTTCCTGGGACCTTCCATTGTGGTGTTCCAATGGCCACAAATTTGCGAAAGGCCTCCGAGTCCACCAGTTTATATGGCAGTAGTTGGCGGGCTATGAGTTCTGACAAGCCAGCCGCCAACCGTTGGGCAAGAGGGTTATCCGGCGTCATCATTTTTTTACGCTCAAACATTAGGCCCACGGAAGCCTGCCTTTTTGCAGAAAAATGTGAGCTTGGCGTGATGGAAGGTGGAGTGGAGGACAATTGTGAGGAGAGAGGAGAAGGAGAAGTAGAAGACGAGGCTGGACGGTGAGAGCCTGCAGTGTGGCTTTGTGTGTTCCGTTGCTCCCACTGGGCTCGGTGATGGCTGCTCATGTGCCTTCTTAAGGCGGTCGTCCCTAGGTGAGTATTGGGCTTACCGCGACTAACGCGTTGACTGCAAAGATTGCAGATGGCAACGCTATTGTCAGCAGCGGACACGTTAAAAAAAGCCCACACTGCGGAGCCATGTGCCGGTGTCCTGGGAGCGCCAGATGTGACCGTACATGGTCGATGACTCGCTCCTGATACATTTGCAGTCTGCTTTGTCCCTGCTGTGCAATGTAAGTCATTGCTGCTTCTCCTCCCTATCTGCTGGTCCATATCTCCCTCTGAACTCCCCTCCTCTTCCTCTCTTGTGGGCACCCACGTGACATCACTAGACACGTCATCATCAACGTCACCTTCCCCACCGCTATAAGTAGAGTAGGCAGCAACACCGGGGACCAACCTCCTCCTTGGGCTGATCTGGGTACTGGCGTCAGACTGCTGAGTAGCGCTTGTTGCTACCTCCTCTTCCTGATCCAATACCAAGAGTGGCTGCGCATCAGAAATGTCCTCTTGATATGGATCGGAAAATAATTCCAGTGACTCAAGCGGAAGGTATGTGGTGGTGGTGGTGGTGGTCGTGTTGTTGGTGGTAGTGTCTTTGGGGGTGCACATAGCAGAGAGTGAAGAAGAGGGTGCAGATCGAGAGGATGAGGAGGGTGCAGAAGAGTAAGGCTGAGCGAGCCACTCAACCAAGTCTGGTGCATCCTTTAAAGTAATTGAACGCACCTTCTGCAACTTCCCACTTTGGCTCAAGCCTGTTGCTCCTGCCCTACCCCTACCACCCCTGCGGAAGGGCCTGCCTCTTCCTCTGCATGTCATTTTTTAAATGACCCTGTGACAAAACTCTTAGTCCCTATACCGCTGAAGGACTGCTGCAGTATAGGTGAGCGGTCAGCAGTGGTGCACGTCAACCCTATCTATTGTGGACCTATAGCGGTCCTTACAGAACAGCAGACTGTACCGCACTCAAGCCTATGTACCGTAGCACCCTATACCAAGTTACCAGTCCTTATAAGAACTTTTGTGGACCAAGCAGGTTGTGTATTAGTGTTTAGCAGACTGTACGTCAGTCCCTATACCGCTGAAGGACTGCTGCAGTATAGGGCAGCGGTCAGCAGTGGTGCACGTCAACCCTATCTATTGTGGACCGATAGCGGTCCTTACAGAACAGCAGACTGTACCGCACTCAAGCCTATGTACCGTAGCACCCTATACCAAGTTACCAGTCCTTATAAGAACTTTTGTGGACCAAGCAGGTTGTGTGTTAGTGATTAGCAGACTGTACGTCAGTCCCTATACCAATGAAGGACTGCTGCAGTATAGGGCAGCGGTCAGCAGTAGTGCACGGCAACCCTATGTATTGTGGACCGATAGCGGTCCTTACAGAACAGCAGACTGTACTGCACTCAGGCCTATGTACCGTAGCACCCTATACCAAGTTACCAGTCCTTATAAAAACTTTTGTGGACCAAGCAGGTTGTGTGTTAGTGTTTAGCAGACTGTGCGTCAGTCCCTATACCGCTGAAGGACTGCTGCAGTATAGGGCAGCGGTCAGCAGTAGTGCACGGCAACCCTATGTATTGTGGACCGATAGCGGTCCTTACAGAACAGCAGACTGTAACGCACTCAGGCCTATGTACCGTAGCACCCTATACCAAGTTACCAGTCCTTATAAGAACTTTTGTGGACCAAGCAGGTTGTGTGTTAGTGATTAGCAGACTGTACGTCAGTCCCTATACCAATGAAGGACTGCTGCAGTATAGGGCAGCGGTCAGCAGTAGTGCACGGCAACCCTATGTATTGTGGACCGATAGCGGTCCTTACAGAACAGCAGACTGTAACGCACTCAGGCCTATGTACCGTAGCACCCTATACCAAGTTACCAGTCCTTATAAAAACTTTTGTGGACCAAGCAGGTTGTGTGTTAGTGTTTAGCAGACTGTGCGTCAGTCCCTATACCGCTGAAGGACTGCTGCAGTATAGGGCAGCGGTCAGCAGTGGTGCACGTCAACCCTATCTATTGTGGACCGATAGCGGTCCTTACAGAACAGCAGACTGTACCGCACTCAAGCCTATGTACCGTAGCACCCTATACCAAGTTACCAGTCCTTATAAGAACTTTTGTGGACCAAGCAGGTTGTGTATTAGTGTTTAGCAGACTGTACGTCAGTCCCTATACCGCTGAAGGACTGCTGCAGTATAGGGCAGCGGTCAGCAGTGGTGCACGTCAACCCTATCTATTGTGGACCGATAGCGGTCCTTACAGAACAGCAGACTGTACCGCACTCAAGCCTATGTACCGTAGCACCCTATACCAAGTTACCAGTCCTTATAAGAACTTTTGTGGAACAAGCAGGTTGTGTGTTAGTGATTAGCAGACTGTACGTCAGTCCCTATACCAATGAAGGACTGCTGCAGTATAGGGCAGCGGTCAGCAGTAGTGCACGGCAACCCTATGTATTGTGGACCGATAGCGGTCCTTACAGAACAGCAGACTGTAACGCACTCAGGCCTATGTACCGTAGCACCCTATACCAAGTTACCAGTCCTTATAAGAACTTTTGTGGAACAAGCAGGTTGTGTGTTAGTGATTAGCAGACTGTACGTCAGTCCCTATACCAATGAAGGACTGCTGCAGTATAGGGCAGCGGTCAGCAGTAGTGCACGGCAACCCTATGTATTGTGGACCGATAGCGGTCCTTACAGAACAGCAGACTGTAACGCACTCAGGCCTATGTACCGTAGCACCCTATACCAAGTTACCAGTCCTTATAAAAACTTTTGTGGACCAAGCAGGTTGTGTGTTAGTGTTTAGCAGACTGTGCGTCAGTCCCTATACCGCTGAAGGACTGCTGCAGTATAGGGCAGCGGTCAGCAGTAGTGCACGGCAACCCTATGTATTGTGGACCGATAGCGGTCCTTACAGAACAGCAGACTGTAACGCACTCAGGCCTATGTACCGTAGCACCCTATACCAAGTTACCAGTCCTTATAAGAACTTTTGTGGACCAAGCAGGTTGTGTGTTAGTGATTAGCAGACTGTACGTCAGTCCCTATACCAATGAAGGACTGCTGCAGTATAGGGCAGCGGTCAGCAGTAGTGCACGGCAACCCTATGTATTGTGGACCGATAGCGGTCCTTACAGAACAGCAGACTGTAACGCACTCAGGCCTATGTACCGTAGCACCCTATACCAAGTTACCAGTCCTTATAAGAACTTTTGTGGAACAAGCAGGTTGTGTGTTAGTGATTAGCAGACTGTACGTCAGTCCCTATACCAATGAAGGACTGCTGCAGTATAGGGCAGCGGTCAGCAGTAGTGCACGGCAACCCTATGTATTGTGGACCGATAGCGGTCCTTACAGAACAGCAGACTGTAACGCACTCAGGCCTATGTACCGTAGCACCCTATACCAAGTTACCAGTCCTTATAAGAACTTTTGTGGACCAAGCAGGTTGTGTGTTAGTGATTAGCAGACTGTACGTCAGTCCCTATACCAATGAAGGACTGCTGCAGTATAGGGCAGCGGTCAGCAGTAGTGCACGGCAACCCTATGTATTGTGGACCGATAGCGGTCCTTACAGAACAGCAGACTGTACTGCACTCAGGCCTATGTACCGTAGCACCCTATACCAAGTTACCAGTCCTTATAAAAACTTTTGTGGACCAAGCAGGTTGTGTGTTAGTGTTTAGCAGACTGTGCGTCAGTCCCTATACCGCTGAAGGACTGCTGCAGTATAGGGCAGCGGTCAGCAGTAGTGCACGGCAACCCTATGTATTGTGGACCGATAGCGGTCCTTACAGAACAGCAGACTGTAACGCACTCAGGCCTATGTACCGTAGCACCCTATACCAAGTTACCAGTCCTTATAAGAACTTTTGTGGACCAAGCAGGTTGTGTGTTAGTGATTAGCAGACTGTACGTCAGTCCCTATACCAATGAAGGACTGCTGCAGTATAGGGCAGCGGTCAGCAGTAGTGCACGGCAACCCTATGTATTGTGGACCGATAGCGGTCCTTACAGAACAGCAGACTGTACCGCACCCAAGCCTATGTACCGTAGCACCCTAGACAGACCAAGTTACCAGTCCTGATAAAGAGCTTTGTGGAACAAGTGAGTTGTGAATGATTAGCAGACTGCAGCAGAAGGGCAGCAGTCAAGTATAATATTCTTTCTATATTTGGAAGAAAGAATATTATACGTGTACAAGCCTATTACCGTACCACTGATACCAGTCCTGAAAAGAACCTTTGTGGAACTAATAGTAACAGCAAGTCTTTAAAATTATCCTCACTGCCTGACACACTGCTTCCTGCCTGTCCCTATACAAATTGGCAAAAAAGAGTAGGCTGGAACGATTAGCTGGAACAGCTCTTTTGTGGACCTGATAGTAACAGCTAATGATGATGATGATGATGATGATGAAGAAAGACTAATCTGGCTGAGCTGTCCCTAAAATAGCAGCATACAGCGCTCTGTCCCTTTATCTAAACTGACAAAAGAAACTCAGGCTGCTGACCTAACACCTATACCAGTCCTGAAAAGAACTTTTGTGTACCAAATAGCTAGCGTTTTCTCTGTCCCTACTCCACACAGGATCCTTTCCCTACAGTGACAGAAGAAAGAATGTAAAATGGCCACCGGATCGGGTGTATTTATAGGTTAGGGGGAATGTCCAAGTGTCCATGAGCTGTCATGTCTCAATTGGTTGTCCTGTAACACATGATAAACGTGTCACGAAAGGTTAAAGTTCTTGTATACATTAAACACGTAAGTCCGCCGGGGCGAACGACGGAAAAAGGCGTTCGAACCCGCGGACGGCGAAAGTCGGAAATTCGCCGCGAAACGACCGCCGGGCGAACCGTTCGGCCATCACTAGTCGTTAGTACAGTTATGCCGTAGCTGAAGGAACTGGCTCCGTGGTACAGATTTTAGCCATTGATGGTGGTGGCAACTGTCCGCGGGGATGTACCCGTTCCTATCGGTCGGTTTAAAAAAAGTTTTGAGCACAAGGCGTTTCTGCACGACAGTGATCTCTAGATCCAAAAAATGTATATTAGTAGTGCTGGCCTCAAAGGTCAAAATGATGCCCCGGTCATTATTATTGAGAGTTGCCATGAATGAATCCAAAGATGACCGACTCCCTTTCCATAGGAGGAGGATGTCGTCTATATATCTAGCCCACAGGACCAATTCAGGCCTGTCTAGGGCATAGACGACATCCTCCTCCCACTGGGCCATAAAAAAATTGGCCAAACTAGGAGCATATTTGGCACCCATGGCAACTCCTTTAGTCTGTGTATAGAAGGTACCCTGGAACCAAAAATAGTTATGGGTGGTAGCAAACTGTAGAAGTTCCATGACAAAGTTTCTGTGGATCAAAGGAAGCGTGGAGTCTCTTGAAAGAAAAGACTCCACTGCATTCAATCCTAGGTGTTGTGGAATGCAAGTATACAGAGCAGATACATCGGCCGTAACTAGGATAAGATCATCCTGATATTGGACTTTCTCAAGTAATCTAATTGTATCACCTGTATCTTGTAAGTAGGACGGAATGCGTCTCACCAGGGGTTGGAGGTAAAAATCAATATATTTCCCTATTCGGGAGGTGACAGAGTCAATGCCACTAACTATCGGGCGACCGGGTGGGTTAACTGAATCTTTGTGTATTTTAGGTAATTGATATATAATAGGGATACGGGGTGCTAATGGAATCATAAATTCCTTCTCTTTGTGGTTCAGTATATTAAGAGAAAAGCCTTCATTTACAATCTGAATGAGTGCCTTTTTGTATTTGAAAGTGGGGTCCCCGGGTAGTGGGCTGTAGGTGGTACGATCATCCAGTAGTCTATTCATTTCTTGGATGTATCGTGACTTATCCAATACTACTATTCTGCCCCCCTTGTCGGCGGGGCGGATAATAAGATTCTTTCTTATTAGAGATTTAAGATTTAAGAGATTTAAGACCAGTTAGTATGGCTGGATCTTGATGTACTCTCTTGTTAGGCAGTTTGTCCAAATCATCCAAAACAAGGTTTCGGAAGACATTAATGGAAGGAGATAAAGTACCTGGGGGATTGAATAAAGAAGAATTAGCCAATCCTGAGTGTCTATCCAGATTATGATCTGGAATGGTATTAGTTCCAGTAGGTGTAGACAAAAAATGTCTCTGGATGTTGAGTTTGCGAATGAATTTTTGCACATCTATAAAAGTGGGGAATTTATTGAGCTTCCTGGGTGGAACAAATTTAAGACCTTTGTCAAGAATGCGTTTTTCACTCTCAGATAGGGTCACCGTACTGAGATTGAAAATACCCACTCCTATTGTGTCCGCTTTCTTTTTCCATTGGATGCGCCGCCCCCCTCTAGAGCCTCATTTGGTTTTATATTTCCTGCGTGGTTGGGAGTGGCCCTGTGAAAATCCTGGTGATGTGAAGATCCAGGATGGTTGTAATTATAATTATATGGAGTCCTAGGGATAGGCTCATCTCCATAAGTCATATAAGGGTAGGGGTCACAATAAGAATCGTATGAACCCTCATCCCTAAGAGGTAAGAAACGATTGTGTGTGCGTATGGGAGTACTGTGGGGGTAGTTATCCCTCCTATAGCTAGATCTATCATCTCGCCATGGTCTAATTGTCTCCCGGGGGGCTTCATGTTGATAACCGCTATTAACGTCACTGGAATGTCTATCACGGCCACGATTATGGTTGCCTCTGCCTCTGCCCCTATTTCGGGGTTTGGAACCTCTACCCTGATGGTTAGAATATTGGGCCTCATTTCGTGGTGTATGTGTATAGTCATTGACTCTAGTGGGGCCTGAGGGCAGTGGTTGGGATGAAGGTGGTTCATATATTAGCTTCCTTTCCATATCTGGAACCTCAGGCTCCATATTTTCTATCAGTGGATTGCAACCTGATTCGGTAGCAATTTTTTTCTGCCAATTGAAAACAAAATTAGTTTTATAATCATTGGTATCACGGTTATATTTTTTTTGTTTCTTACTGCGTTGTTCCTTCTCCTCTTTTTCAAGATGGTTTTTTAAATTGGTAGACAATGTAATGTATTCTGATGTACCCAATGAGGGGGTTAGTTTTTTATTAAGGTCTTTAATTTCTTTATCAATGAAAGGTAATCTCGCTTGTTTCCTTTCCACCAGGAAACCCAACAACTTAATCCCCACCTCATTGAAGTAATTATACCATACATCAAAATCCAATTCACCTTGTTGGGGGTGAACATCCCAACGTAGTCCTCGTGGGACCATTTTCTCCTTAATATATTGTTTTAAAAATGCGATGTCCCACTGAAGGTGTACCTCAGAGACCATCACATTTTTAAGTCTCAAAAAGAGACCACTGACTTCCGTGTTGATAGAATTAGCTGTGAAAACACCATCAGTGTTAAAGGACCTGGAGGTCCTATATTCAAAAACATCCATTTACAGGACAGTGAATTTAAGCTGCAGTGAATAATGTGTCAAAAAAACAGAGATGCAATATTCAAAAGGGGAAAACACTGCGCTATGCTAAACCAACACAGAAAAAAGATTCAGAAACAGCTGCCAACACTTCAAACGAACAAAGTTCAACAAATATAAAACAACAAATAGTGTAGCGCTAAATTGAATAACAAATCTGTATGAAAAGATAATATGATTGTGAAAAAACAAAAGCAAAATATGAGTATACAAAAATCGTGAATGCTGGAAACCAAGAATAATTGGATTAGTGAATCCCAGTAAAAAAGTCCACTTGTATTAAATAGTGCACAAATGTTGTGGTGGATATTCCTCACAGGGAAATCAGGGAATCCACAGATCAGATGAAACCAGGTGTATCAACTTGTCTGAAGTGATCTAAAAGGTAGGTAGAATACTCTTACCAGAGAAGATGGACTCATCAGTCTTACGACAGTTGAGTCAAAAACGCTTGGGATCCAAACATGGAACCAAATGATGGGTTGTAGGTAGTCAAACCGGATGCTGGGGAGACTTCAGAAGATAAGAGCCCATAGTGGACGTCTCTCGAAGCGTCTCTCGGGATGTCAGGATCGGGTATGTCGCATTTAGGGTTCCAACCCCAAATGTAGGAGAGGGTCCACAAAAATATAATAAAGAAAAAAGAAAGCTCCAAATGGTGCAGGTCAGAGGGTAACCATTGGGTTTTATTTAAAAAGTCATGAAAATAAACAAAAATTATGACATGTGATCACAAAAAAGTACTGAATAAAAGCAATGTGGGGTGTTAGATGCAAGTCCGACGCGTTTCGACAAAATATGTCTTCAACAGGGGCATATTGGAACCCACCACATTGCTATCAAATTTATAAAATCCCCAAGACTAGCCCGCCTATAAAGGGGCGGAGTCTGTAATCAAAGACAGAATGTGTGCAGAATGACGTCCCAATGGTACTAGACAGTGGGAGGGCAACCACAAACCAAACAACCAATGAGCTTAGCCGATTCAGCACACACATGCCTATATATCCATCAACCAACTAAACATATTAACAAACTGTCCATAAAAACATTCCAGAGATGCCATAAAGAGTCACCCATATATATTCACCTATCACAAACAAACCTTTTATCGGTATGTCTAATATCAACAGTTTAATCTAATATATACCTCAAAGGGACAATAGACACAGTTTAGTTAATACCCAAATAGCTATACAGCGGAGTGACCAGTAGTATATTCATTTTAAATCATTAGTATGGATGTATGATGTTCACATAACTGGAGTAGTAAACAGTATCTCAGATTGACTCATCAAGCAGTCAAAACAGTCATCATCCATATGCCTGATCGATAGTTGGTCATTTGAAAGACTTTAAATTACTCACATTATAAGGGTAACTTTTATTTGTTTAGGTGTATCCATATATGTAGCCCTGATCTTTAAATGGACAACGTGGTGTCCATAGCTCAGATATCCAGGTTGCTAGTTGCCACAGCAACCGCTAGGACGCTGTATTGACCCCGCGTTCCGTTCGGGGTCACGTGACGTAATTGCGTCATTATGGGCGGTTGAAATAACTGAAATAATAAACGATATTTCAAAGTCTTAAGTATATGTTGAGATCAATACACATACATTTTCTTTAAGGTCTTTAATTTCTTTATCAATGAAAGGTAATCTCGCTTGTTTCCTTTCCACCAGGAAACCCAACAACTTAATCCCCACCTCACTGAAGTAATTAAACCATACATCAAAATCCAATTCGCCTTGTTGGGGGTGAACATCCCAACGTAGTCCTCGTGGGACCATTTTCTCCTTAATATATTGTTTTAAAAATGCGATGTCACCCACTGAAGGTGTACCTCAGAGACCATCACATTTTTAAGTCTCAAAAAGAGACCACTGACTTCCGTGTTGATAGAATTAGCTGTGAAAACACCATCAGTGTTAAAGGACCTGGAGGTCCTATATTCAAAAACATCCATTTACAGGACAGTGAACTTAAGCTGCAGTGAATAATGTGTCAAAAAAACAGAGATGCAATATTCAAAAGGGGAAAACACTGCGCTATGCTAAACCAACACAGAAAAAAGATTCAGAAACAGCTGCCAACACTTCAAACGAACAAAGTTCAACAAATATAAAACAACAAATAGTGTAGCGCTAAATTGAATAAAAAATCTGTATGAAAAGATAATATGATTGTGAAAAAACAAAAGCAAAATATGAGTATACAAAAAATCGTGAATGCTGGAAACCAAGAATAATTGGATTAGTGAATCCCAGTAAAAAAGTCCACTTGTATTAAATAGTGCACAAATGTTGTGGTGGATATTCCTCACAGGGAAATCAGGGAATCCACAGATCAGATGAAACCAGGTGTATCAACTTGTCTGAAGTGATCTAAAAGGTAGGTAGAATACTCTTACCAGAGAAGATGGACTCATCAGTCTTACGACAGTTGAGTCAAAAACGCTTGGGATCCAAACATGGAACCAAATGATGGGTTGTAGGTAGTTAAACCGGATGCTGGGGAGACTTCAGAAGATAAGAGCCCATAGTGGACATCTCTCGAAGCGTCTCTTGGGATGTCAGGATCGGGTATGTCGCATTTAGGGTTCCAACCCCAAATGTAGGAGAGGGTCCACAAAAATATAATAAAGAAAAAAGAAAGCTCCAAATGGTCTTGGCGCGAATTAACAAATATGTTTACCATGTCCCGTCCTTGTACCATGGCAACGCATTATGCACGCCATGGGATAGGTCGAGGATGCAGTGATGTACCGCCCGTAATGACGCGATTACGTCACGTGACCCCGAACGGAACACAGGGTCAATACAGCGTCCTAGCGGTTGCTGTGGCAACCAGCAACCTGGATATCTGAGCTATGGACACCACGTTGTCCATTTAAAGATCAGGGCTACATATATGGATACACCTAAACAAATAAAAATTACCCTTATAATGTGAGTAATTTAAAGTCTTTCAAATGACCAACTATCGATCAGGCATATGGATGATGACTGTTTTGACTGCTTGATGAGTCCATCTGAGATACTGTTTACTACTCCAGTTATGTGAACATCATACATCCATACTAATGATTTAGAATGAATATACTACTGGTCACTCCGCTGTATAGCTATTTGGGTATTAACTAAACTGTGTCTATTGTCCCTTTGAGGTATATATTAGATTAAACTGTTGATATTAGACATACCGATAAAAGGTTTGTTTGTGATAGGTGAATATATATGGTTGACACTTTATGGCATCTCTGGAATGTTTTTATGGACAGTTTGTTAATATGTTTAGTTGGTTGATGGATATATAGGCATGTGTGTGCTGAATCGGCTAAGCTCATTGGTTGTTTGGTTTGTGGTTGCCCTCCCACTGTCTAGTACCATTGGGCCGTCATTCCGCACACATTCTGTCTTTGATTACAGACTCCGCCCCTTTATAGGCGGGCCAGTCTTGGGGATTTTATAAATTTGATAGCAATGTGGTGGGTTCCAATATGCCCCTGTTGAAGACATATTTTGTCGAAACGCGTCGGACTTGCATCTGGCACCCCACATTGCTTTTATTCAGTACTTTTTTGTGATTACATGTCATAATTTTTGTTTATTTTTATGACTTTTTAAATAAAACCCAATGGTTACCCTCTGACCTGCACCATTTGGAGCTTTCTTTTTTCTTTATTATATTTTTGTGGACCCTCTCCTACATTTGGGGTTGGAACCCTAAATGCGACATACCCGATCCTGACATCCCGAGAGACGCTTCGAGAGACGTCCACTATGGGCTCTTATCTTCTGAAGTCTCCCCAGCATCCGGTTTGACTACCTACAACCCATCATTTGGTTCCATGTTTGGATCCCAAGCGTTTTTGACTCAACTGTCGTAAGACTGATGAGTCCATCTTCTCTGGTAAGAGTATTCTACCTACCTTTTAGATCACTTCAGACAAGTTGATACACCTGGTTTCATCTGATCTGTGGATTCCCTGATTTCCCTGTGAGGAATATCCACCACAACATTTGTGCACTATTTAATACAAGTGGACTTTTTTACTGGGATTCACTAATCCAATTATTCTTGGTTTCCAGCATTCACGATTTTTGTATACTCATATTTTGCTTTTGTTTTTTCACAATCATATTATCTTTTCATACAGATTTGTTATTCAATTTAGCACTACACTATTTGTTGTTTTATATTTGTTGAACTTTGTTCGTTTGAAGTGTTGGCAGCTGTTTCTGAATCTTTTTTCTGTGTTGGTTTAGCATAGCGCGGTGTTTTCCCCTTTTGAATATTGCATCTTAGTTCTTTTTTAAACTTTTAAAAATGAAAGATAAAATTTGATTGGTTGCCATGCACAGCTGCTCCACATTCTGGCTGCTGATGTTTTCATACATTTCCCCTCAATTTGGCTTACCATTTCTTAGATATGATGGCTTAATTTGTTCTCTTAGACTTTCTTTTAATTTCACCCCATAATCCTGCCAAAAAAAAGAAAAACTGTTGTTGTAACTGCTTATAAAGTGTTAGATAGAATTTGGCTTCAACTTGTTAGTATATCTAAATCTGCTAGTGCTTCTAACACTACCCTCCCCCAGACTGACAGTGTTGCTGTCCAAAGGTGCCATTGTTGCGCCTTCTGCTGTGAAAATAGTTTAATTAACATAAACAGGGAGACTATAAACTGTCTTAATGTGATTTTAAGCAGCTACTAAAGCTTTGGAAATATTGCTAACTCGCGAATGACATATCGGTATGGATGTCACACCACTTTCTCAAACTCAATCTTTCTAAAACTGAGCTTGTTATATTTCCTCCTTCCCAGTCCCCTCTCCATGACTTTACCATTAAGATCAACAGTATCTCCACACATGCCAGCATGTTGGGTGTAATCCTTGACTCCAGGCTCTCCTGCAGCCCCCACATCCAATCACTGGCTAAATCTTGCCGCCTTAAATTCCGTAACATCTCCAGAATTTGCCCCTTCCTGACGAACGACACCACAAAGCAACTTATCCACTCTTTGGTTATTTCTTGCCTCGACTACTGCAACTCTCTCCTTAATGGCCTACCCTTACACAGGCTATCCCCCCTTCAGTCTATTATGAATGCTGCTGCTAGACTCATACAGCACACTAACTAATCTGTGACTGCTGCCCCTATCTGCCCCTCTCTGCCAATCCCTTCACTGGCTTCCACTACCCCACCGTTTAGAATTCAGAATATTAACCACAACATACAAGGCCATCCACAACATCGCCCACAGCTACATCACTTACCTCATCTGCAGATCACCCCCTCTGCTCCTCCCAGGATCTCCACTCTCTAGCTCACTTGTTACCTCCTCCCATGCTCGCCTACAGGACTTTGCTAGAGCCTCGTCCATTCTCTGGAACTCCCTGCCCCAGTATGTCCGATCAGCTCCTACCCTGTCCACCTTTAGGAGATCCCTGAAAACTCATTTATTCAAGGAAGCCTATCCCACACCCACCAAAAAAACTGTACCCGAACCACCCCCATCAAATCATCCCCTGCAGGTTATGCCTATTGTACCACCTCCCCCCTCCCTTTAGAATGTAAGCAGGGCCCTCCTGTCCCTTCTGTATTGAACTGTATTGCAGTTGCGGACCATGCATTGGGGGCGCATGGGCGCTGCCCCCCCAACACCACAGCTGCCCTCCCTATCCATGTCCCCAGCCCCTTTCAGGACGCCGGACACATGAATTCCAATTGTGGAGATAGGTGGTGGTGTGTCTTTCGAAGCACCTGATTAGAGCCAGAGACGCTAATAGGCTTCAAAATAAGGTGAGCCCCAGGCGCTGAGAGTGCTCTCTGATCCCACCCAGTTATGTGATACTAGCAAATGAATATTCGCTATTCTATCACATTCTCCTCTCGGCCAATCAAGAAGCCCCTATTGGCCAGGAAGTCTTATAACTCCCTGGCCAATCATGTCTCAGGGCACACTTCTGGGTTCCAATCGGCTGGAAGGAGTATTCCTGTGTCCTGCCTTGAGTGGCCCGGCTCTTCCTTCTCCCTGCCTTAATGTCTCCTCCATGCTTCCACTAGGTAAGGTGATCGCCGCTGGCTGCTGTGTCTCTCATGGTGTGATCACCGCTGACTATCTCCCACCGAACGGGGGGGGGGGGGGGTACTTAGGGTTGCTACCTGTCCAGGATTCACCCGGACAGTTCGGGTTTGGAATCTTGTGTCCGGGTTTCAGTCTGCCTGAAACCCGGACACATTATTTAGACTGAGCTGTGGCTCCCCTAGTAACTGAGATAGTCACACAAAAATCTGTTGCCATTCGTGAGCTGTGGGACGCTGTCTGGGGGCAGGTTTGGCATCACTGGGAGGGGGGGCATGATGTCAGCAAAAGCAGTTTGGCCACACCCACTGTTTGCCGCAGCATGCTGCATTACCACTCTCCTTGGGGCACCCAAAGGTGTCCCAGGTCTTTTATAATCCTATAGTGTATACTACGAATAAAAATGTGCCCTGTGTCACTAAAGTGTTCGGGTTTGGCTTGAAGAAAAGGTGGCAACCCTAGGGGTACTGCGGGGTGATCACTGCTGGCTGTGTCTGTGTCGGGGGGTACTGCGGGGTGATCGCCGCTGGATGTGTCCGTGTCTGGGGAGGGGTGCTGCAGGGTGATCGCAGCTGGCTGTGTCTGTGTCTCCCAGGGGGGACAGGTTTGCTTTTAGCAGGCACACAAGCTAGAATAAATGGTAAATCAGCTAATTTTACAGAAAAAACGTTCTGAATCCAGCAATGATTCTATACATTTCTTAAATATTTACCTGTAGCTTAAAGTCGCAATTGCAAGTTATTAGGAAAGTAGTTATCCATTATCTTCTTGGAATTATAAATTGCTTAAAACATGATAGTATGATGAGTATTATACAGGACTATGGTGTCAATAATTTGCACAGCTCTTTACAATATAAAAGAAGACAGTACAGTTAAAATACAATTCCCACTGGGAAGCTTCTGTAGACGCCCAGTGGGATGGGCAAAATGCATCAAGAAAGGACCACACACACAAGGTTCAGTGACGGCTGGCAGCATCCCAAGGTGGCGATTTTTACCTGTATGCCTTTCTTTGATGTAAGTTAATTTCTTTGTGATTTTAAACAATAAATTTTTAGCACTATTACGCTATGTGAATCTCTCTCTTCATTGGCACATAATATACCCATACAATGTAGACCTTACCATAGATGTGGATGAAAGATCTTGGAATCCTTTAAAGCTTGCTGTTGGAGGGAGACACCTCAACCATTGATGTAAGATAAAGACCTTGCAATTGTAAAGCTTACTACTGGTGAGTGGGGACCCAGGAGGGGAGCACGGAGTGGCACTTACAGCTTCACAAGCAGAAGCACATTTATTTTGCATTGAAGAACGTTATTTGATTGCACTTTATGTGTTTGCACAGCACTTTAACCACTATCTGCCCAAGGACGTCATATGATGTCCTGGACTTTCAGTGGGAATATCTGAATGATGCCTGCAGCTACAGGCATCATTCAGATATCCTCGTTTTCAGCCGGCGATTCTGTGCACCATAAGAATGATCATAGCGGCAGTTCCGCCGCTTGATCATTCATAGCCCTTGTACCCACAGTCGGACATTCCAACAACAAAATCCGTCGGATTTTGTCTGACAGATTTTGTCTGAAACTTGTGTTGCATACACACGGTCGGACAAAGTTGTCGGAAAATCCGATCGTTCTGAACGTGATGACGTTATTTAGTTACGACGGGACTACGTTCAGGCTAGTAGCCAATAGCTTTGGTCTAGGAATTTGATCTGAGCATGCGTGGCACTTTGTCCGATCGGAATTCTCTACAAACGATCGGACAAAGTCCGATCGGATCATGTTGTGGGAAAATTTTTATATCCAGCTTTCAAACTTTGTTGGTCGGACTTTCCGACGGAAAAAGTCAGATGAAGCCCACACACGGTCGGATTATCCGACAACATGGTCCGATCGGACATTTTCCGTTGGAATGTCCGACCGTGTGTACAAGGGCTTATAGGCGACGGGAGGGGACAACCACCCCTCCCTCCGCCATCCAGTGCTTCTCTGGGCTCTCCCGTGTCATTGGGGACCTGGAGAAAGAATATTATAGACCCCGCATCTCTCCATAAAGAGGACCTATCATGAATGATTCCTATTACAAGGGATGTTTACATACCCTTTAAAATGTTCTAAAAGAAAGTAAAAATAAAAAAATTAAAGTAAAATTAAAAAAAAATTTAAAAAATTAAAAATGCCCCTGTCCCTTTTAGCGAACACACACGTTATTCCCGCCTACATATGAGCGAGACTAAACGTGTAACCTGTAGTACTGAAGTTTGGCGTCATTGCATGAGTGTGCGCAATTTTAAAGTGTGACATGTGGGGTATCTATTCACTCAGCGTAAAATCATCTTTCACATTATATAATAAAATTGGGCTAACTTTACTGTTTTTTTATTTATTAAATTATGAAACTGAGTACATTTATTTTGTATCACGACTAGGGGTTTTATTTTACAGCAGCCCATTGATCAATCATTTAATTAATTCAATATATTTGAGTATTCATTGCACATACCATAATGTGGGCACTTATACTTTTTTCTTTATCCCTGACCTGTCAAGTGTGTTCCTTGGCTGTATCTTTACTGAGATTAAATTACACACATGTGGACTCTACTTACTAATTAGGTGACTTCTGAAGGCAATTGGTTCTACTAGATCTTAGTAATGCCGCGTACACACGATCGGACTATCCGGCGGACTTAATCCGGTGGACAAACCGCTGGACTTTGCAACTGAGGTCTGCCGGACTTTCCGAACAAGCGGACCTGCCCACACACAACCAGACTTTTCAGGCGGGCTAGGTCTGGCGGACAACCCGCCGGACTATGGCGGGAGTCCACAGGACTTTTGAAATGAACGGACTTGCCCAAACATGGAGAAAAGTTTGTTCATTTTGGACGTGGCTCCAGGTAGCCGGGAGTAGCGAAGGAAGTGAATGTCGCCGCCTCCATCGGCGAGGTTGACACCTCCCTAGCCCCGTCGCCTGGTATGGATTTAAAAGGGAAGCCCTACGCAGAAAAAACGGTTTGGGGTTCCCCCCAAAGTCCATAACAGACCCTTACCCTTACCCGGCTGGTCAGGAAAGGGGGTGGGGACAAGCAAGCACCCCCCTCCTGAGCCATACCAGGCCGCGTGCCCTCAACATGGGGGGTGCTTTGGGGAAGGGGGGGCGCCCCAAAGCACCATGTCCCCATGTTGATGAGGACAAGGGCCTCTTCCCAACAACCCTGGCCGTTGGTTGTCGGGGTCTGCGGGCGGGGGGCATATCGGAATCTGGGAGCTCCCTTTAATAAGTGGACCCCCAGATACCGACCCCCAACCCTATGTGAATGAGTATGGGGTACATTGTACCCCTACCCATTCACCTGGTGAAAAAAGTGTAAATAAAAAAACAACACAAGTTTTTAAAATAATTTATTAGACAGCTCCGGTGGTCTTCTTCCGTCTTGGGGGGTCTTCTCGCCAGACTCCTCCGCTATCTTCTGCTCTTTTACTAGGTCTTTTACTAGCAGAGGAGCCCAGCTTTCTCCTTCGTCGTCGCCACTGTCTGGGGGTCTTCTTACGACTTCGGAGTCTTGTCCCACTCTTCTGGGGTCTTGTCCCGCTCTTCGGTTCTTCTGCCGGCCTCCGCTATCTTCTTGTAGCGTTTATAGCTCTTTTACTAGCGTTGGCCCGGTCTTCTGTCGCCGCCGCCTTCTTCCCTTCTTCTCGTTTTTTCGGCGTAGGGCTTCCCCTTTAAATCCATACCAGGTGACAGGGCCAGCAAGGTGTCAATCTCACCGATGGAGGCGGTGACATTGACTTCGCTAGTCCCGGCTACCTGGAGCCACGTTCAAAATGAACGGACTTTTCTCTGTGTGGGCAAGTCCGTTCATTTCAAAAGTCCGGCGGACTAGCACACAGACAGGCGGATTGTCAATTTTGAGTCAAAACTTCTTTCTAAGTCCTTGTACACACGGTCAGACATTCCGACAACAAAATCCATCGCATTTTGTCCGAAACTTGTGTTGCATACACACGGTCGGACAAAGTTGTCGGAAAATCCGATCGTACGTAACGTGATGACGTTATTTTGTCACGACGGGACTACGTTCAGGCTAGTAGCCAATAGCTTTGGTCTAGGAATTTGATCTGAGCATGCGTGGCTCTTTGTCCGATCGGAATTCTCTACACACAACCGGACAAAGTCCGATCGGATCATGTTGTCGGAAAGTTTTATAGCCCAGCTCTAAAACTTTGTCCGTCGGATATTCCGACGGAAACAGTCCGATGGAGCCCACACACAGTCGGATTATCCGACAACACGACCGTGTGTACAAGAGCTTAGTCTGCTGGACTTTTGGAAAGAAAAAGTCCGCCGGAGCCCACACACTGGCGGATTATCCGGCGGACTCTGGTCCACCGGATAGTTTGATCGTGTGTACGCGGAATTAGAGGTATCAGAGTAAAGGGGGCTGAATACAAATGCACGTCACACTTTTCAGACATTTATTCATAAAAAATGTTGAAAACCATTTATCATTTTCCTTCCAATACACAATTATGTGCCACTTTGTATTGGTCTATTACAACTAAACCCAATAAAATACAATTACGTTTTTTGTTGTAACTTGACAAAAATGTGGGAAATGTCAAGGGGTATAAAAACTATAAATACTTTTTCAAGGCACTGTACATGTTGCGTATAAATTTAATGGACTGTAAAAAAAAAATGTTTGCTTATCTATACATTAGTGGTTGTTATCAAATTGAAAGTAATTGTCAAACAAAGCACTTTTCTAGATTACTGTGCCACTGAAGGAAGCACCTGGAATTGGTTTTTGGGAATACTGCACAGTATCTTTGTCTCAGTTCGCTGGATGTCCAGAACTTCATCAAATCTGTGTCCTTGTAAGGCATATTTTAATTTTGAAAACAGCCAAAGTCGCAGGGTGCTAAGTCAAGGGGAATAAGGTGATCGAGTTTCAGAATGGATTTCTAGGCCAGGAACTCACAAAACACTTCATGTGCAGGAGTACTGTTGTGGTGGAGAATCCACTTGCCAGATCAAAGTTCTAGTCTTTTCCTCCAAACAGATTCCCATAACCTTTTCAGAATTTTCAAACAAGTTGGTTGACCTTTGTACTACACTCTATGAACTCGTAGTGAATTATCCACTTGTGATAAAAAAAAACCCACAACAGCATGGTTTTGAACTGAGAACGAGACATGCATGCTTTCTACAGGCAAGGTGAATTCTTTGTTTTCCACTGCATGCTCTGGCGTTTTGCTTCCGGATCACCGGTAATAAGCCTTTCAAACACCTATGCCTGCTTCAAAAGATCGGATGAAATGTTCTTTCTGGACTGTCAAGATTCAAGGCACCATCTTTGCGGAAATCTTTATCATTCCCAAATCCTCCCTTAGAATCTGCTGCACTTTTTCCCTGTTCATGTTCAATTATTCTGCTATCATTTGCACACTTAATCTTCTATTTGAGAGTACGAAGGTTCTCACTCTGTCCACATTTGCATCCATCCTTTGTGTTTTTGGCTGCCCACTTATTGCATCATTGTGGACATCTTCCTGCCCCTCTTTAAATCACTCATACCATTCAAAAACACTTGATCTCTTCATGAATAAAAAATGACGAAAAGGGGAAGGGGAATATTGGGGCTTTGAATGAGGCCATGACCTGGTAAGGTCATATGTCTCCATCCCTATCAGTATGAGGAATTAGGAGCAAGAGGGTGGAACTTTGAGTGAAGCACGGGGTTGAATAGAATACAATGGTGGATATTAAAATGTTTAATAATCTGTAAATACATGATTACATATACTTTTTCCATATATATATAGAAAGAGATACTATTCACAGTGTGAATTTCTAAAACAGTGGTAACTGATAATAACATGGTTATAAATGAATACCACCAATGGTCATAATTGGGTACACATATAATACAAGGTAACAGTTGCATGGCCTATGACCTTCCTGAGAATGTCACAAAGTATAGTAGTATAGATAAATGCCATATAGTCTCTTAGGACTGAAATACACGGCATCTGGTAGCTTGACGTGTTTTGCAGCTTGGTGCCGCTCATCAGGAGCAAGCACATGATGTATCTGGAAATAGGGAATAATGTCTATTAAATAACTTGTATTAATAGAGAGGGGAGATGAGTAGGGAAACCCACCTATAAATGACTTACAAGAAAATATGCAGTCGTAGGCATGGTGTCAGAGATCACGGGCCACCCGAAAACATCAGGGTCAGGAGCTGAGGAAGCATATCCAGCGGCGGTACCTATCACAGGCAGAAACCCAGGCAGACCCGGGCACACAGAGCACTCCTATAGTGAATATGTGACAAAAAATTAAGTGAATGACCAAATAAGTATGTGTGTGTATATAAAGACATGGAAGGGGATGTAGTGATAGTGAGGACAGTTTTAAATGGTGGAACTGGTGTATGTAAGGGGGGGGGGGGAGGCTAGTGAAGGTAAATGGACAGGAGTGAGGGTAGACAGCCATGGTGAAAGGTTGCCACCAATACACCTGAAGGGAGAAGTGATTGTGGAAGGCAAGAAAAAACAGAGTAACTGCTACATGAAGAGGATTTACCTGGTGCTGAAGAGGGAGGAGAAAAATGGTCATGATCCGAGATAAGCAGGAGATCGAATGTGTATGAGAGCCTTGAGTGACCCAGTCCCACCAGTGCAGCTGCCCATAAATGGACATGCGCCACCACCGGACCACCCCCTAACATCCCACACACAAGTGCCGTGAGGAGAAGGAGGGGCCAGCACCCGGGCGGGTACCTGTCCGGCACCGGCGCCAACACAATCACGCTCAGCTCACATGGCGATTGAAAAACGCCCACCAGGGAAGCAGCACCCAAAGGACGCAATGCGTGGCGTTGATGCGTAGTGACTGGGCGTCTGCCCCTTGAATGTCACAGGGGGCAGAGGGAGGGAGGGATGTCCCACAGTGCACATCGCAGCTCCCAACCAAGGTGAGTCACGGGCAGGAAGCACAGACCACCACACACACCACAAATTGTACAGTCATAACAATAAGATGTATCTGATAGATACAACAATAATTCACCAGAAGGGACAAAAGCAAAAAAACAAAAGAATAACTAATTAGGGAAATAAATCAAATATGACCAGGGAAGGTAAAGCATTGGGCCACCAAAGCTCAGAGATGGTTATATAGATAAAGCCAATTAAATGCAGCCACAAGCTTTCATCCCTATTTGAATAAAAAATTAGGAAAGGGGAAGGGGATCTCTTCATGGAATGTTCACTATAAGCCTGCTGTAAGTCAGAACACAGTCCTGTGTGACTCACCACCACTACAGTGCTAGACCACGGACATTCTGGGAATTAAATTGTCACGCCTCATATATTTGTCACAAAACGACACCTTTTCCTGGGTTGAAAGCCTTGTAGAGATGGACACAGGTGTATCTATTTCATTTGCAACAGAAGAAAAATAGACATGGTTGTGATCAGGGGCGTAACTAGAAATCACAGGGCCCCATAGCAAAATGTTGTATGGGCCCCCCCCCCCATCAAAAAAAAAAAAAAAATGAACTAATGCCATTGAACAACAGACTACCACACCCATGTGGCACAGTACCCAGGCAACAGCTTATATTAATTTTGAACAACAAAGTATGCACTATACTGTATGCAGCCCCTGAAGGGAACACATTGCTGACCTCCAGGCCTTCTAACCAATTTCTGTTCTGTTATATAAAATGAAATAGTTCAACTCACCATAATGCAAAATCAGTGGGATCCCTGAGCGTGTCACTTGCCATCATCGCCTGCCACCAGATGCAGATTGTAACTTGTCACAGGTTGCGGAATGTCACCTACCACATGTTGCAGATTGTCCACTTGCCACATCCCAGATTGTCACTTGCCAAGATAGATAAGTCACACATTATGCCACACATTATGGATTGTCACTTGCCACGTCCTGGATTGTCACTTGCCACGTCACTTGCTAAACATTATGGATTGTCACTTGCCACGTCCTGGATTGTCACTTGCCACATCACTTGCCACACATTATGGATTGTCACTTGCCACGTCCTGGATTGTCACTTGCCACGTCACTTGCCACACATTATGGATTGTCACTTGCCACGTCCTGGATTGTCACTTGCCACATCACTTGCCACACATTATGGATTGTCACTTGCCACGTCCTGGATTGTCACTTGCCACACATTAAGGATTGTCACTTGTCACATCACCTGCTACATGTTGCGGATTGTCCACTTGCCACATCGCCTGCCACCAGATGCAGATTGTCACTTGTCACACGTTGCAGAATGTCACCTGCCACATGTTGTGGATTGTCCACTTGCCACATCCCGGATTGTCACTTGCCACGTTACCTGCCACACATTACGGATTGTCACTTGCCACGTCCTAGATTGTCACTTGCCACGTCCCGGGTTGTCACTTGCCACGTCACCTGCCACACATTACGGATTGTCACTTGCCACATCACCTGCCACACATTACGGAATGTCACTTGCCACGTCACGGATTTTCACTTGCTACGTCCCCTGCCACATGTTACGGATTGTCACTTGCCACATCCAGGTTGTCACTTGCCACGTTACCTGCCACACATTACGGATTGTCACTTGCCACGTCATTACAGATTGTCACTTGCCACATCCTAGATTGTCACTTGCCATACATTATGGATTGTCACTTGCACGTCCCAGGTTGTCACTTGCCACGTCACCTGCCACACATTACGGATTGACACTTGTCACGTCACGGATTTTCACTTGCCACGTCACCTGCCACATGTTATGGATTGTCACTTGCCACATCCAGGTTGTCACTTGCCATGTCACCTGCCACACGTTATGGATTGTCACTTGCCACGTCCCGGGTTGTCACTTGCCACGTCGCCTGCCACACATTATGGATTGTCATTTGCCACGTCATGGATTTTCACTTGCCACGTCACCTGCCACACGTTACGGATTGTCACTTGCCACGTCGCCTGCCACACATTATGGATTGTCACTTGCTCTGCCACTTTCCTGCTGTGTCACTGAGTCAGGCAGCAGATTATCAGTCAGACAGCAGAGAGATAATGTCAGCTCTCTGCTTCCTGGCTGCCTGCCCAGTGAGGGGGGAACTGCACTGCAGGGATGCAGGGCGGCCAGAGATGATGTCATCTCTATGCTCCCCGCCTGTCAGCTCCCTGATTGGCCAGCCCACTCTCTCACCAGCGAACTGGCCACTCTCATCCGCCTCCCACGGATCCTCTGACCGCCCGCTCTCACTCACTGAGCCGCCTGTGGACCACCCGCGGAGCCGCGGACTACCCGCGGAGCCGCCCGCGGACCACCCGCGGAGCCGCGGACTACCCGCGGAGCCGCCCGCGGACCACCCGCGGAGCCGCGGACTACCCGCGGACCTCCCGCGGAGCCGCCGGCTATCTCCCGCGGAGCCGTGGCGCCTGTCCTCACCGGGCCCCACTTGACTGCGGGCCCCATAGCGCCCGCATGTGTTGCTATGGCGGTAGTTCCGCCACTGGTTGTGATGCCACTTTTAAAAGGTTGGCATATCTAAAACGTATACAACATACTCTAGTTTGGGGTTGATACTATAAAGCTGAGTTGCCCACAACCTTGTTATAGTTCTTGCAAGGGCAGCCCGTCCATTAAAGGTGCACGCCCCCCCATCCATGCCGCTTCCCCCCATATCCATGCGTCTGGCTCTTTGCAGGAAGCCGGACGCATGAATTCCAATACAGGGGGTAATGGGCTTTAAAATAGGGAGGGCTCAGGCACAAAGAATGTGCTTGGCACCCACCCAGGTATGTTACAATAGCAAATTAATATTTACTATTGTAACACCGATCCTTCTCCCGGCCAATCAGGAAGCGGGTCTGAGACCCGCCACCCGATTGGCTGAAAGGACAGGCATTCCTATTGGATACCTAGGGGGAGGGTAGGAGATGCATGGCTGATGGAGGAAAGGACACAGGAGCTGCTGCACAATACCCGCTGCCTGATGCCCGATGCCTGCTGCCTGCTTCCTAGATGGGGTAAGTGCCAGACCGACCACCAGACAGCGAGTGTGGGGGGGTTGTTTGCTGCCCCCCAAAAAAAACACCAGCCGCAACTACGCTCTTGGCGTCTTTGGTAACAAGATCATTGTACTTGTACTTACATCTCATATATATTTTAAGTTATTATAAGGGGTCTCATTCTTGTTCTTAATCAGCCTTTGTCAACCTTTTAAAAACATTTCAGGTCCTAGGGCAACCGTTTAGGCTGCATTCACACCTGAGCGTAGCGTTTTCAAGCAGAAAATCATGCGAATTTACCGCGATTCGCAGCGTTTTTTACCACGATTTGCCGCGATTTTGTGCAGGGCAAAAGGTCACCAATGTTAAAAGAAGAAAAATGCCCAAATCTGCTCGATTCGAGCGACAAAAAAGGGTCCGGAACTTGTTTGTGCTTCAGGCGACATGGAGTGGAGATGTGAACCATCTCCAATGAGAATTCGATTTTTTCCCCTCTAGCATTTTGTAGCTTCAGGCTTCAAGCTACAAAACACTCAGGTGTGAATGGGGTCTAAAACCATTGGGGTAATGCATGTACCATGCCGTGTTGCATTATCATTATTTTTGCATGGTACCCAACACAGTAATACAGTGGCAATGCACCTACAATACATAACACCGCAAAGCACATGCTGCTTTGTTGCCGTATGTCGCGTTCGAAAAAAAAAATTGAACATGTCAGTTTTTTTCTGCATTGTAATAAGTTGGTAACCAATTAAAAATTGGCTGCCCTTACTCCAAACATGTGTGGTATCTCAGAGCTAAATTGGGAATAGGCATGTATCTACAGCTCACTGTAACATGATAAGTAAAAATAATTATTTGTATTAATGAATAAGGATAATAACTGTGACACCTGATGCCGATCATATTTTAACACCCCTGTTCTACACAACAATTTTATTTAGTGCAGAAAAAAAAGGAAATTGTTTTAATGGCCAGAAGTAAAAAAGTAAAAGTAAAGCAGACAGTGAAAATGTCCCTTACATTGATGGTTAATGGAGAAGGGCACCCTCACATTTGTGGTTAGTGGGAGAAGGGCCTCCTCACAATGCTGGTCAGTTGAAGAAGGGCCTCCACTAGCACCCTATTGAGGAACCCTGGAAGAGGAAGGGATCAATGTATTATGCATTTTCCCAAAAGCAAGGGAAGGTGGGACTCGCTGCTTTGGTTTTGCTTTGCTCATAAGAATTTAAATGTACATTTTTATTACCTTGGCTATTTTGCAAAAACATCTCATATTCTGCTTTTTATTATGTGTTCTTATGATCTTTTTAAAGTTTTGTGCTGTGGGCACCATCACCCAGGATTCAATAGGAAAATGGAGATCAAATAATAATAAAAATAAACCTCTACGCATATATATATATATATATATATATATATATATATATATATATATATATATATATATATATATATATATATATATATGTCAGTAAAATTCCATTCCTCTTACTGATCAGTCAACTCCGGTCATGTTGATTAGAAGACAGATTTATTACAGATGTACCAGTACAAACGGATGAGGGACCCTTCTAGCAGGAGGTCCACAGCAAAGTCATACCAAGAAATATCTACACAGTCATTTTATAGTAGTATTTGGCAACCTGCCATTGGCTAAGGCACACTGGTGACTCATGGTGCATTGTCAGCTTTATTGCCAAAGCCAGAGTGCCTTTTACAAGCTTTTCGTAATATTTGCTAATATCTGCTAGTTTCTCAAGTATTGCCTCAGGTCTTGGCCAGGCTCTTTAGCTACACAAAGTACATATAAGGAACAAGGCAAACATCGATATCCCCTGTAATTCTTTGCATATTTCTTATCTATATATATATATATATATATATATATATATATATATATATATATATTCCTCGCATATATTTTATGGACTTCTATGAACTTTCTGAATTTTACTACCTTGGCTATGAACTTTATGAATTTATGAATTTTACTACCTTGGCTATTTTTCAAAAACATCTCATATTCTGTTTTGTTTTTATGTGTTCTTATGATCTTTTTAAAGTTTTGTACTGTGGGCACCATCACCCAGGATTCAATAGGAAAATGGAGATCAAATAATAATAAAAATAAACCTCTACTCATATATATATATTCCTCACATATATTTTATGGAATTCTATGTACTTTATGAATTTTACGAATCTATATGTTTTTTTCACATGAGCACTATATACTTACTGTGTATTTGAGTTTCCACTCCCTTACATATATATTTTTTTTATTTATTATTTAGTGGCACCATTGGCCATTGGTCAATATTTGTGTGTTTCTATGTTATATATACATTTGGTATCCAATTATTGGGTGTGTATTGCATATTACATAGCACAGCACTTTTCAATAAATTTATTTTACAATTTGTTCTGATTTTAGCTGTTGTGTCTTATAGTGATACTATTACCTTTTACATATTTTTATATTTTTAATGAGATCATATTTAATAATAATTCTTATTTTTTTGAACTATTGGGCTGCACTTTTAATATATTTAATTCATAAGTGGTATGGGACAATGAAGATATTCTGATGTGAGGAAAATTCCCATCATGATGTGATGTGAGGATCATCATGGGAAAAAGTGTCCCGAATGGGAGATTTCTCTATTACTGAGGCAATGCGAAATTTTTGGTTTACCCTCACATTCATTCCTTATGACATTGGTAATTAGGGCAGTTAAAACGTAAATCTTCCTAATGGGGACATAGACAGCAATAAGATTTAGTGTTCTAACCCCTCATTCTCTATCCAAATCCAAAACAAGTTATGCTTTTAGTTATACTTAAAAAAAAGGTTCCTCCGCATGTTTATAGCTCAGTGTGATATTATGTACCACATACTAGCACATTATGACATATTTCCCTTTCAAAAGGAAGCCCTTCAATGGTGCATGGTCACCTCTGTTGGAGCTTCCATCTTCACCCGGTCTTCCATCTGGGTTCGTGGGCTATGCATGTTTGAATGGCTGGGGCCACAATGACTTCACTCCATGCAAAATTAAAAATTCCATATATTAGAATTAAAAGTTATACAGTTGTATTTGCATGGAAAAAGGGGTATGCATAGTGTGTCAAGGCAAATTATATTATCAAGTGTTTCAAAAAGACACTGTAAATACATACTGTATGCATATCAAATTAGGATTTTGATCATTCTTAACATTTCTTAGGTTACAAACATAAATAAGAGGAAAAATGCATAAATTGAATATTGATAGTGTTTTATATGTTCCTATAATATTAGAAATATGGATTTGAGAAGCACAACTAAAATGTCTTCACATTCTGTATGTCATTTGTTACCGTTTACATGCTGCAGTATTGTCTTGTTTAAATTACACAATCTCTTAATTTCTGTATCTTTACATTTCTCTAGGTCCTTTATCTATTCAGTAATCACAAAAGGAAGACCTACACCTTTATACATTGTCATTTTGGCGGTGATATTTTGTTCATACAATGGTTTCTTACAAGGACATTGCATGGTTTATGTTGCAACCTATCCAGAGAATTGGTATACAGACATCCGATTTTTATCAGGTAATTTGTTGTCATTTGTAACGTGTCATTAACCATGAAAAAAATTGTTTGAAGTGATGGTGAAAATCGCAGTCTCCTGTAAACAATAGGTTATAAAAACGGTTGAAAAACAAAAAAAAAAGCAATCCCTACAATGAGAAAAGTTAATACAGTGGTATTAATTATATCCATTCCCGGATTATCATTATATCATTCTATTCTATTGTTTTTTTAAATTCTGTTCTTTTCTATTTTAAGGTTCCCCATAAAATCCATACCATACCTGAAGGGTCTGGAATGGATTGAGGGGCACGCTGTTTTTTTTCATAATTTTCTATTGCCGGCATTGTTTTGTTTACATTTCAGCTGTCAGTGGGGAAGCCCGCTGACAGCTGCGGAGTCATTGATTGTTAACCACTTGCCAAAGGGCACTTACACCCCCTTCTTGCCCAAGCCATTTTTCAGCATTCAGCGCTGTCGCACTTTGAATGACAATTGCATGGTCATGCTACACTGTACCCAAACAAATTTTTTATCATTTTCTTCACTCAAATAGAGCTTTCTTTTGGTCACTGCTGGGTTTTTTTTTTTCCAAAAAAAAACAAGACCAAAAATGATGAAAAAAAATATATTTTTACTTAGTTTTTGTCAGTAAATTTTGTAACAAATTTTTCTCCTTCACTGATGTGCGCTGATGAGGCGGCACTGATGGGCACTGATAGGCTGAACTGGTGGGCACTGATAGGCGGCAAGGATAGGCGGTACTGATGGGCACTAATGGGTGGCACTGATGGGTGACACTGATGGGCCTTGATCGACCGCAGGGATGGGCAGCACTGATAGCCAGTACTGACTGACATCACTAATGGGCACTGATTGGTGGCTCTTGTGGGCACTGCTGCCACTGGTGGGCAATGGTGAGCACTGATTGGTGACACTGGTGGGCACTTAATTGTAATCAGGGCACTGATGATCACAGTCTGTCAGTGTGAGATGAGGAGCGCCGATTACTGGCATCTCCATGTTTACATGTGACCGTCTGTGATTGGACACAGCCGATCACGTGCTTAAAGAGCCTCGGACACCCTCTGATTTCTATAGCTGTTGGCTAGTATACAAACTGTTGGCGCTATAGAAATCCTGTTTAATATAAGGATAATAGTAGAAAAATCTGCACTGGTCTGGCAGGGTCAATGGGTAAGCTTGTGAGTTTGCCTGTAGGATAAGGTAAAACAAAGACCACAGAGAAAACACCTAAAAAGCTGCAGAATTTTGCTTTATATTTAGCTATAGTTCTAGTTTAAAGCAACTCAAAAACACCTGAAAGCATATTGTATTTGATTCGCTTGTGATTGACTATCAAAATGATCACACGATAGGAAACAAGTCAGTAACAGCTGGGTCTCTGTGTTGGGGAACAACCCAGATGGCATCCCAGTGTGCCGTAGCACTGGGCTGGCTATAAAAGGCTGGTTTAGTTGACAGAGAATATGATTGCCTTCACCCATCATTACACATTGGGACCCTACAACTCCCTACCCAATGCAGCATGCCAGGAATAGCTGTGAACGCAGATTGCAGTTACATAGTTAGTCAGGTTGAAAAAGGGCACAAGTCCATCTAATTCAACCAAAAAAAATAAAAATAAAATACAATTCCCTATACACAATCCTTCACCCACAGTTGATCCAGAGAAAGGTGAAAAACCCCAGCAAATCATGCTCCAATTTTCTACAGCAGGGGAAAAAATTCCTTCCTGAGGCAATTGGATTTTCCCTGGATCAACATTACCTACAAATGTCAGTACCCAGTTATATTGTGTACATTTAGGGAAGAATTCAGGTCTTTTTTTAAAACAATCTACTGTTTTGGACAGAACCACCACTGGAGGGAGTCTATTCCACATTTTCACAGCTCTTAGGCTACTTTCACACTGGGGCGTTGCAAGCGCTGGCGGTAAAGCGGCGCTATGTTTAACGGCGCTTTACCGCCGGTTTAGCGGTGCTATGCGGCCACTAGCGGGGGTTAAAAACGCTTTGCAGGCACGTTTGCAGCGCTGCCCCATTGTTTTCTATGGGAAGGGGCGCTTTAGGAGTGGTAAATACACCGCTCCAAATACGTGGCTTGCAGGACTTTTTTGACTGTCCTTCAAGTGCACCGTTCCAGTGTAAAAGCCCAGTGTAAAAAATAAATAAAAATAAATGTCCCCCAGTGTAAATCATCAATCACAATGAATGCCGGTAGATATACCACACAAAAAAAGCCACATGCTTGACACTCACCGAATGATAGCACTGCTTCCCACCACCTCTTAGTAAACAAAGGGATTGGGTCATGTCACCTGGTGATGTCATCGGATGACTTCACCCCTCTGAGACTCTGCCCCATGACATCATAGGGGTGAGGTCATCCAGTGACTTCACTGGGTGACTCCGCCAATATGACAACAGGTTCTGGCCCTCTGAGACCATGCCCTATGATGTCATAGGGGCGAGGTCACCCAGGGCCCCTTCCTTTTGCATATTTAGTGGAGGGGGGGAAGTGGTGCTGTCATTCGGTGAGTGTCAAGCAACTGGAGCGGTCGTGTTCAGCAGAGGGAGATTTTTTTTTTAAAATGTTTATGCAAGTCAGCTGCCAGCGTTCATCATGATTGATGACGGATTTACATCAAAGGACATATTTAATTTTTTTTGTTACTTTTGACCTTTTTTTGGTGAATGAGTAGGGGGAAACCGGGATCCTGGGGCTTCCAGATTCTAATAAGATACTCCTCAACACCCCCACAATGACCAGGCTGTGGTTGTGGGGAAGGGGCTCATGTCCTCATCAAGATGAGAGCAAGGTGCTTTGCCAGGGGTGGTCCCCCCATGTTGAGGGCATGTGGACTGGCATGGTTTTGGAGGTTAGGGCCTGCCAGGCTACATGCTCAGATAAGGATCTGATATTGATTTTGGGTGGACCCCAAACATTTTTTTGTGTTTTGGCGTGGGGTCACAATAAACCAAACATCAGATCTTGTGTGATAAGGTGCCCCAGCAGTTTTTTATTAGATGGTATACATTTCAAAAGGAGGAGATCAACTGCACATAGCTGCCACACAGCTATGATGTTCACAGATTTCCTAGTTATCTAGCACTTCACATAAAACTCGCACAGGACAGAGAGAATAAAAAGGTGGCTCCCATGCAGTATTTTTAAAACAAAATCAAATTTATTTAAAATGTCACTCCACCGGTGGGCATGATGATGTCACAAAGCAAGCCCCACTCAACGTGTTTTGTCTTTACTCAGACATCATCAGGGGAGAGAGACTGGCCAGCGACATCCATAGTACATGTTATATTAGTCAATATACAGTGCCTTTAAAAAATATTCATACCCCTTGAAATTTTCCACATTTTGTCATGTTACAACCAAAAACGTAAATGTATTTTATTGGGATTTTATGTGATAGACCAACACAAAGTGGCACATAATTGTGAGGTGAAAGAAAAATGATAAATGGTTTTCAACATTTTTTACAAATAAATATCTGAAACGTGTGGCATGCATTTGTATTCAACCCCCTACTCTGATAGCCCTAACTAAAACCTAGTGGAACCAATTACCTTCAGAAGTCACCTAATTAGTAAATAGAGTCCACCTGTGTGTAATTTAACTAAATACAGCTGCTCTGTGAAGCCCTCAGAGGTTTGTTAGAAAACCTTAGTGAACAAACCACATCATGAAGGCCAAGGAACACACCAGACAGGTCATAAAGTTGTGGAGAGGTTCAAAGCAGGGTTAGGTTATAAATATATATCACAAGCTTTGATCATCTCACAGAGTACTGTTCAGTTCATCATCTGAAAATGGAAAGAGTATGGCACAACTGCAAACCTACCAAGACATAGCCGTCCACCTAAACTGACAGGCTGGTCAAGGAGAGCATTAATCACAGAAGCAGCCAAGAGGCCCATGGTAACTTTGAAGGAGCTGCAGAGATCCACAGCTCAGGTGGGAGAAACTGTCCACAGGAAAACTATTATGCTGCGTACACACGACCGGACTTTTCGAGGGACTAGGTCCGACAGACTTTTGACGGAGTTCTGACGGAGTTCTGACAGAGTTCTGACGGACTTTCCGAATGAACGGACTTAGCCACACACAATCACACCAAAGTCCGACAGATTTGAACGTGATGACATACGACTGGACTAGAATAAGGAAGTTCATAGCCAGTAGCCAATAGCGGCCCTCGCGTCGGTTTTTGTCCGTCGGACTAGCATACACATGAGCGGATTTCTCAGTAGGAACTGGGTCCGGCGGAGTTCTGTCGGAAAAATTTGAAACATGTTCCATTTCTAAAGTCTGTCAGACTTTTGCAAATCAAAAGTCCGCTGCAGCCCACACACGATCGAATGATCTGCTGGAATCATTCCGTCAGACTTTTGATGTTGAAAAGTCCGGTCGTGTTTACTGCATAAGTCATGCATTCCACAAATCTGTTTTTTATAGAAGAGTGGCAAGAAGAAAGCCATTGTCGAAAGAAAGCCATAAGAAGTCCCGTTTGCAGTTTGCGAGAAGCCATGTGGGGGACACAGCAAACATGTGGAAGAAGGTACTCTGGTCAGACAAGACCAAAATTGAACTTTTTGGGCTAAGAGCAAAACACTATGTGTGGCAGAAAACTAACACTGTACATCACCCTGAACACACCATCCCCACTGTGAAACATGGTGGTGAAAGCATTATGTTGTGGGGATGCATTTCTTCAGCAGGGACAGGGAAGCTGGTCAAAGTTGATGGATAGATAAATGGAGCCAAATACAGGGCAATCTTAGAAGAAAACCTGTTAGAGTCTGCAAAAGACTTGAGACTGGGGTGCAGATTCACCTTCCAGCAGAACAACGACCCTAAACATACAGCCAGAGCTAAAATGGAATGGTTTAGATCAAAGCATATTCATGTGTTAGAATGGCCCAGTCAAAGTCCAGACCTAGATGTTGAATTTTAAAAGCAGTGAACTTCTGTCAGATTAGCAAATCTCAAGAGCTAAGTAGTCAGACGAAGTTGTAAGTACTGTACTTCACTATATAAACTGACTTTACTGTTATAAATACGTGTAAAATGCAAAACTTTGGTGGGTGTAACATGCCCGCTTTCCCCCTTCTTAGTGTATCCTTACTGTGGATGAGTGTGGGGTGTAGCAAGATGGCGGCGAAGGAATGTCACTTCCGTAGCAAACTGCGATGGGTCGCCGAATATGTCGTTACAAGGGCACTGCAGTACTATGCAATGTTTGCACAAGTAATGTAAAGCGAAAGTTATAAAAAAAAAAACTTACAAGTCAATTTATTAAAAATGCTAATTGTGTATGCTGTAAAGCACTGAAAATGAAAAAAAATTAAAATATATACAATAAAACAACCAATTGATCGCCATCTAGTGGATAAAAGAAGAATTAAATGAGAATCCACATTGGCTCATTAAAGTGGTTCTAAAGGCAAAAGTTTCTACCTTAATGCATTCTCTGCATTAAGGTAAAAATCCTTTCACTTAGCAGTAGCAGGAGGAGCGGCTCCTGCCATTGGCTCTTGCTGCTTTCAATCAAACCTGTAAGCAGACAGCGGGGGAGGGGCCATGTGTGTGTCAATGTACGCACACAGCTCGGCTTGGGAGCAAGCCTGTAGGTGTGTTCCCATAGCAAGTGGCTTCCTATGGGCACAGACACTCAGAGTTGGTCCCTAGAAGAGCAGATTTAGGGCCCTCTATGCAATATCATTGCACAGCGCAGGTAAGTATGCCATGTTTGTTACTTTAATAAAAAAAAAAAATACCTTTACAATCACTTTAATACTATCAAAATAATAGTTTCAGAAATCCCAATAGTGTGGCACCAAAATCTACATTTCCATACCCCCTAGACCTAAACGAGCAGTTATCTCCTGCAATGTGGGCATAGCCCCACTGAAAGGGAGAATTTTCAAGTTTCCTGGAGTTCATCTTTAATGCCGCATACTAAACTGCGGCTTCCTAAAAGTTTATAAATGGTCAAAACTTTTTTGTTTTGGATAGAGTAGGAAAGTGTTAAAACCCAAGTCAGTTTTTTTTTTTTTTTTACTGTCTGTGTAACATTAGGGAAATTTCCCTTTACTTGAGAAATTTTCCAAACTGAAGAGGTATTTTCCTCCTAGGCAGTTGTCCCCATTGGAAGATTTCCCCTTACCTCTTGCTCTGGGAACAACTCTAAAATTCCTCTTACCTTCTTTCCTGATGTCAATGGTTACCAGTACAAATAGAGGGGCAAATCTCCCCAATGGGTTCACAGACAGCGAAAACAACTTGATAGAGGGTCTACTTCTGACCACTCTATTTAAAACAAAAATAAAAGCTTTTTGCTATAGTTACATTGTAATGCTTGACAAAATGCATAAAACGTGCAATGTATGTAAGCATACTGCAACTTCTTTTCACCACTTGCCAACCAGCCACCGTCATTATACTATGGCAGGTCGGCTCGATCCTGCAAATTGCTGTAGCTGTACATCAGTCCCTTTTAACAGCTATAGCAGACGTGCGGGGGCGCGTTATCTGCCGGCCACCCGCGATTGCTCCGCAGAGAGCCAGAACGGGAGTAAGCAAACAGATCCCCGTTCTGACAGGGGAGTACAGAGTGTCTGTGCCTAGTGATCAGGAACAGTGAGCTCTCTGTACTCCCTGTCAGTCCACTGCCCCCACAGTTAGAAACACCCCCTAGTGTTAACCCCTTACCTGCCAGTGTAGTTTCTACAGTAATCAGTGCATTTTTATAGCACTGATTGCTGTATAAATGTCACTGGTCCCAAAAAAGTGTCCGATCTGTCCACCGCAATGTGGCAGTCCCACTAAAAATTGTTGATCACCGCCATTACTAATAAAACTAAATAATAATAAAAATGCCATAAATATATCCCCTATTTTGTAGATGATATAACTTTTGCGCAAACCAATCAATATATGCTTAATGCGATTTTTTTTTTTACCAAAGATATGTAAAAGAATAGATATTGGCTTTTTAAATGTTTTGGGGATATTTATTATAGCAAAAGGTAAAAAATATTGTTTTGGTTTTTTTTTTCAAAATTGTCGGTCTTTTTATGTTTAAAGAGCAAAAAATAAAAACCGCAAAGGTGATCAAATGCCACCAAAAGAAAGCTCTATTTGTGGGGAAAAAAAAGGACGTAAATTTTGTTTGGGTACAGCATCGCAGGACCAGTCAATTTTCAGTTTAAATTGGAGGTCCACCCTGAAAAAAAAAAAAAAAAACATAGAAATGCAACAAAAAAATTGAAAAAAAATAAATAAAATTTTTTTTTACTCACCAAAAATGCCTGTTGCTAGGCAGATCGTCCTAATCTGCCACTTCCTATTCCGCAGTGATCTTCAGTCTTCTCCTCCTCGCGTTGATTTCTGGGAAATTTGGGCGCATTGTCTTCTGGGACCTGTGTGTGTCACAGAAGACAGCCGCCCATTCAGAAATCACGGGGAGACTTGTGCATGACAGTAGGAAATGGGCAGTGAAGCCGCAAGGCTCCACTGCCTGTTTCCCTTAGTGAGGATGGCGGCACCGGCACATGATATGAGGGACAGATCAGCCGACATCGGAGGCACCCTGGGCAGGTAAGTGTCCTTATTAAAAGTCAGCAGATGTTTGTAGCTGCTGACTTTTAAAAACATTTTTTTAGGGCTGGAACACCGCTTTAAGCAACGCAGTGCTGTATTGCAAAAAAATGGCCTGGTCATTAAGGGGCTAAATATTCCGGGGCTGAAGTGGTTAATGAATTTCCTATAATAAAAGATTTAATCAAAAAACCTTTATTAAAAACATGCATTGCAACATCAACTCATATAAATGCATACAAAATACAATATGCATCAATGCATAAAAATGCATTGGGTTGCCACCTGTCCGGGATTCACCCAGACAGTCCGAGTTTTTAATCAAGTGTTCGGGTTTCAGGTGGACTGAAACCCAGACACATTATTCAGACCGGCCTGTGGCTCCGCAGATAAGCAAGATAGTCACACACAAATCTGTTGCCATCCGAGAACTGTGGGCAGCTGTCTGGGGGCAGGTTCGGTATCACTGGGGGGGCAGGGCGATGATGTCAGCAACAGCAATTTGTCCATACCCACAGTTTGCTGTGGCACGCTATGCTCGCCGTATTACTACTCTCCTTGGGGCACCCAAAGGTGTCCCAGCCTGCAAAGTGTTCAGGTTTGGCTTGAAGAAAAGGCAGCAACTCTAGCATATATGCATTTTCATTTTAAAATCACGGTGCTATATTTAGGATGTACACATGACTTCTGGCTATAGAAAGGCATTATATCTGTCAAGAATGTTTAGATAAGGATAAATTAACTCACTGATATGTTTTACCTTTTTTTCCAATTTTAGGAGTTATCATTTTCATCATTGGAATGGGTATTAATATTCATAGTGACTACATATTGCGTAACTTAAGAAAACCAAGTGATTTTGGCTACAAGATTCCACAAGGTAAAATTCCTTTCATAACAGCATATGTTGCCTGATACAGCCTGCTAAAATGTCATTTGTCAGTCCATGAAAGTCTTCTTCCCATCTTCAGCAGTTTTTTGGCAGTGGTTTTGTAGCCCAGGGAAGCCTTTTTTTTTTCTATATCAGATGTAAAGAGGCATGACGCTACCTCATTTAACACTGCTGGCCCAGGCACTGTTCCAGGAGCGCAAAGAGTTTCCATTCACACCTATGCAGGTGCAAGAGTATGTGCATTTTTGCGTGTTTTGGTGCTTCAGATTTAGGACAGCACAGTCATTTCAATGTGAGAAAATCCCACAAGTGTGAACACCTTTTTAGCTAGGTGTTTTGGGGTGCCATTAAGAATTTAATGGTTCCCTAAGGTGCATTGCAGAACCACTGAATGGCTGCAAAAGGGATGCAAGTTTTTTGTGCGCCATGGGAAAGTGCACAATTTTGCGTGGGTTCCTGCATAATACAAATGTGAAGTTAGCCTAATGCCACGTACACATGATCGGAATTTCGGCCAGCAAAAGACAGATGAGAGTTTTATCATCGGCGACCGTGTGTATGCTACATCGGAATTTAGCTGGCCGAATTCCTGCCAGCAAAAATTTGAGAGCATGTTCTCAATTTTCCCGACGGAAAAAATTTTGGTTGCGTGTATGCAATTCTGACGTGCAAAAACTCACGCATGCTCAGATTCAACTACTAGATGGAAGCTATTGGCTACTAGCTATTGAACTTCCTTTTTCTAGTCCCGTCGTATGTGTTGTACGTCACCGCGTTCTAAACTATTGGAATTTGGTGTGACCGTGTGTAGGCAAGACAGCTTGAGCGGAATTCCCTCGGAATTCCGTTGGGAAAACCATCAGAGCTTTTTCCAACCATAATTCTATGTGGCATTAGGCCCGTTTACACATGTAATGCTCACCCAAATTCACATCCTGGACATTCGCCTTGAGGGCCCCCCTGTATATCTGAAGGAGCGGGCGGCTGAGACCGAGCTCCCCGATCTTCAGCCGAAGTGTAATCGGCACTGTGCGGGGAGCTCGGAGTCATTACACTGCTTGTAACTAAAGTGAAAGCAGTGTGTGCTCTTTGTCTCCCCCTACGTGCAGTACCCGGCAGGAAGAGGTAAGATAAAGCACTGCCGTTTTTGAAAAGACTTTATGTGTGTGCATTTGTGTGTGTATGTGTGTGTGTATGCGTGTATGTGTGTGCATGTGTGCGTGTATGTGTGTGTATGTGTGCGTATGTGTATGTGCATGTGTGTAGCTGGCGAGCGGGCGAGGGGGGTACACTGGCGGCATTCAAGGGCACACTAGCAGCATTTGATGACACACTGGCAGTGTTTAATGGCACAGTGGCTGCAATTGATGGCACAGTTGTAGCATTTGAGGGCACAGTGGCAGCGTTTGGCACAGTGGCAGCGTTTGGCACAGTGGCTGCAATTGATAGCACAGTGATAGCGTTTGATGGCACAGTGGCAGTGTTTGAGGGCACAGTGGCAGCGTTAAATGGGCACAGTGGCTGCAGTTGATGGCACAGTGGCAATGTTTGATGGCACAGTGACAGCTTTTGATGGCACAGTGGCTGCAATTGATGGCACAGTGGCAGCGTTAAATGGGCACAGTGGCAGCCTTTAATGGCACAATGGCAGCATTTGAGGGCACAGTGGCAGCATTAAATGGGCACAGTGGCAGCGTTAAATGGGCACAGTGGCAGTGTTAAATAGGCACGGTGGCAGTGTTAAATTGGCACGGTGGCAGCGTTTGATGGCACGGTGGCAGCGTTTGATGGCACAATGGCAGCGTTTGATGGCACAATGGCAGCGTTTGATGGCACAGTGGCAGCGTTTGGGTACAGTGGCTGCGATTGATTGCACAGTGGCTGCATTTGAGGGTACAGTGGCAGCATTTGACGGCACAGTGGCTGCATTTGATGATTTGGTTTATAAAAAATTTTGTGCCCCCCAAAAATTTTTAGCACCAGCCACTGCTGTTTAGATGTATGTATGCACATTTTATGTATCTGCGTTTAATACTGCCCCCCCTTCCCATATTAGAGCTGGGCGATTTTCAAAAAAAAAAAATGTTGTCATTTAAAAAAAAAAAACTCAATTCACAAATCGAATCCAGTTTTTTTTTTATGGACACCGCGCCAGTCCTGAGGAGCTGCGGGCAGGAGTTTTTAGGTGAGGCCGTGGCTTTGTACTAGTCCGCAGGTCCGGCTTCGCGGGCTAGGCCGAAGCCACGGCCTCGCGGGCTAGGCCGAAGCCACGGCCTCACCTAAAAACTCCTGCACGCAGCTCCTCAGGACCAGTGCGGTGTCAGCACTGATCCTGGTGAAAAAATAAATATCTAAAAAAAAAAAACTATTTGCTGAAAATTTTAATCGATTTGACCTCTCAACTCAATTCAAGATTCAAATCGATTTTTTTCCCCAGCCCTACCCCATATGTGTACAATCAGAACTGTTTTTTTTTTCTTGCTTGTTCAAAGTAGCAGCAAAAAAATGCTATTACTCTGAAAAGCGATCTGTGCTCAGATCTCTTTTCAGAGGCATTTGACAGCTGGTAAAGGGGCAATATGTTGCCTCCTGACCACCTGTTTTAATCCCTTAATGTGATTGTAAAGGTTTGCTTTTTTTTTATTTATTTATTTTTTTTTTTAATAACAAACATGTTATACTTACCTTCACTGTGCAGCTTGTTTTGCACAGAGTGGCCCCGAACCTTGTATTCTGGGGTCCCTCGGTGGCTCTCGTGGCTCCTCCTCTTATCAGACAACCCCCTAGGAGAAGCGCTCTCCCGGGGGGGTTACCTTGCAGGCGCCCCCGACGCCCGCCTCATTGGATTTTATTAACAGCAGTGGGAGCCAATGGCTGAGCTGCTATCAATCTATCCAATCAGGAGCCGAGAACCCCGGGCAAAGGAAGAGCGCATCTCCACCTGGTGAAGTTCCAGGGCTCAGGTAAGTAAAAAGGTGGGGGCTGGGGTTCCGGTGACTGCCAGGTGTTTTTTCACCTTAATGCATAGGATGGATTAAGGTGAAAAAACAACCCCTTAAATGCATCATCACTATGCTGCAACTGCATGCAATGCACACAGTTGCAGGGGGGTTGCAGTGCCGCCCCATTCACCTAGGGATGTACTTAAAGGGTGCCCTGACTGGAAAAAGCTTGAGAAACACCGACATAGAGGAACCCATCTCTCCATTTTCCTCTTGCAACCGCTGAATGCCTGTGGAAGGGAGAGGTGGAGAAGCGGCGGCAAATGGAGAAATTGGTTCGTTTACATGCAGCCACCCACTTGCAACCGGGTCCTGTTGTTCCGCCACCAAACTCGGAGTAAAGGGCCCTGTCAGGGGGGCCCTTCATGGTTTCTTGCATCGGGGCCCTGAAGGTTCTAGTTACGCCACTGGTTGAATACAAGAGGTGGAGAAGTATTGGTAAGGATTAGACTCTAGGTAGAGGGATCTTGCTCCGAAGTCCTTTCCAATTTTAATCTGGTAGGACGTCAAATCAACCCACAACCATAAGTTTTTGGTTTTTATTTTGTTTTTGGTACCTATTTGGATAGAAGTGGGAAGGTTGACCACTAGGTCAGGAAATATTATTTTTAACAGGGAAACAGAAAGCAAGAAACCTCTGTCAGACCTCTGTGTTTTCTGCGTACCTTTTGGTAGATTTACCACTTCTTATTCTGTGATGTCTGGACAACTGAATAGGAAGAGAGAAAATATTTCCAATCAGTAAAAACTTGTAGCTTGTAATCAGGGCTTTTTTTTCCTAAGAGAATAGGTGCAGGAACTCCCTTCTCCTAAGGCACCCCTTGTCTCTGCCCCTACCCACCTCCAAGCACCGTCCCTTGTTTCCATCCCATACCCACCTCCCAGTACCACCTCTTTTAGAGAACACAACCAAGTATCAAGTACCAAGTAATCTGTATGTAATTTGATAATTATAATAACAAAAGCAGTAAAATCGATCCCCTGCTTGCAACAAAATACTGCCTCACAGCAACAGACCCACCCCAGGAACAATAGACTCCATCAGCAACAATAGATCTAACCGAGCCAGCATAAAGACCTCTCCTCGACAATAGATCATTCCCAACAATTAACTACCAGCAACATAAGCCCCCCCCCCACCAGCAACAATATACCCAACAATATAACACACATCTCAACCCTAACTGCCAAGAGAACTGGGGCCTTTTCCTGATGAAGCTGACCTGGCAAAACATGAAATAGTAGGACAAGAGAATAAACCTGTATGTGACCCCAGTTCTCTCGGCAGTTAGGGTTGAGATGTGTGTTATACCCAGAATGTTGACTGTAACTGTGGTACTGACTTTTATCTTGTTTATGTTTAATAAATTATTTATATATTGCTTTTTTACATTGTTGTCTCTTTGTGTATATGGTGTACCTTTAAAATCCCAGTACCTCAACTCTTTGTGCCTTGCTACTATATAAGACATCATCACAATGAAAAGTTTTTAAGCCGGCTTACTCCATTTTGGTAGAAAATTTTCAGCTTACTGTAAAAAGTGAGACTACCATTATTTCATTTTGTCCCTTATTTTTGTTTAGTAATTTATCAAGTGAGTTTTATCGTGAATACAACAAAAAGGAAAAGATGGTCCAGCAGCAAAAGGGTTGAGGGAGACAGATAGCATCAAATACAGAGCTCCCTCTAGTGGCTATTCTAAAATTTTCTCTGTTTAATATAATAACGGATAGTATGGAAATATGTTAAACATATGTTGCGATTAAATAAAAAAAATAAGTTATGATAAACAATGCAGTAATAACTCAAAATATGTTCTCACTGCACTTTTTTTTAGCTTTAAAGATAAAATGATTTGGATTTCCGGCACATGGAATAGTTTTATTTCTCTGAATAGCTAACCCCAAGGCACCCCCTTTTGCCTTTTTTTAAACATTTTTGCAAAAAAAAAAAAAAAATCATTTTAGGGTCTGAAGATTACATAACACCTTCCCAAGCATTATATATTTTTTGAAAACAAATCTCCTGTGTGATGATTTTTTTTGGTAACAGGTTTACCTTGATGAGATACCCAAGGTTAAAGACCCCTAATGTCTCCCATGTCATCCAATGAAGCTGATGGAATGCATCAGCACTCACTGGGAGAGGATGCAAAGGAGAGAATGTTGTAGAGTTAGAGAGGATGCTGATCATGAAATGATGATGGGGTGAACTGGTATATCTTTTTCCTGGATGAAGAGCAGTGGCGGCTGGTGAAGTTTTTGGATGGGGGGGCGCAAGACCCCGCCCATCATTTTGGCCCCTCCCACTTCTTACAAACCACGCCCCTTATGTAATCCACCTAATCCGTCCCCTGTATTCCACTTCCTTCCACCCATAGTGTCACGAGTATACAGCTCAGATCACAGGACAGAGTATACAGCCCCAGAATCACAGGACAGATTATATATCTGGATAAAATATTGAAAATGGCAATGTTTAAACCAACTGTTAAAGAATGCAATAAAAGTACCACGAATCAGTGATTTTTTTTTTTACAACAGAAAACAAACTTTATTGTACAACAAACAACAAAAAGACTCAGAGTAAAGGTGACTGAATACAAATTCACGTTAGCAACAGTCCAACTATTTGAAAATAAATTTTGCTCTCCTTTCTTTCTGGCTTGCAAATTTCTCAATGACCTTCTGGTTGAAGTCAGTCATCTCTGTCACCACTCTCTTTTCCATTGACAGCATGGCCAATGCATTCAGCCTTTCCTGGGTCATGCTTTTTCTCAGAAAAGTCTTTATTCTTTTTAAGGTTGAGAAGCACCTCTCAGCTTCTGCTGTGGTCATGGGTGTGGTGATGAGGATCTTTAGCAAAGTCACAGTCTCTCTAAATACATGAGCAAGATTGTTGCCCACAAACAGCTGGAATAGGTCCAAAGCACCATTACACTTTTTGAACTCTTGTGTGCGGTAGATGAGACCAAGCTCTGTCTTTAACTTATTTTTATTCAGAACTGGATAGGCCTTCAAAGTCTCACTCAGTGCATCCTCGGGAAACTCCACTGCGTACTGTTCAAACCTGTCTGCTTGAAGCAAAGTGGCACTAACAAGGTGTTTTGTGAAGGAGAAACGTTGCATGGTGTGCAATAGTATGGTATCACAGACCTATAGAGTGAAGGATAAAAACAAAAATTAGGCAGTGATGTCAATTAGGGGTGTCAATGTCATCTCTGTTAGCTCCCTGACCATCATAAATGCATGCAACCTGACATATTTACTAAGAATTTCTTGTCCATGTGTATGGAGTCATAACTTAAAACTGGTCATTTTAAAATGTTCACTTTAAAGTTATAAAGGGAGATCAGTTTCAGTGGTTTGGAATCCATAATTTCTCAGCACTCCATACACATGGACATTGGACAACAAGACATTCTTAGTAAATATGTCAAGTTTCATGCATTTCTGATGTTCAGGCAGCTAACACAGATGAAGGTTGTAATACTAATGTTATCCACTAGAGGGAATAACAAATCCTTTTAGATCACATCATTTTTATATGACTATTGTAAGAAAAATATTTTTCTTTCCAATCTTCATATCTATAAGGGAGCTATCAAAAAGACAAATATTGCAACAAATAAACACTCACCTCAGATGCAATGCGTTTATGGTCTCCTGGATTCAGTGAGCCCTGCCTCTTCGGTTGAGAACCACCTTGACTGCTTTCGTCAACCAGGGATGGGATAGAATCTCTGCAAAATGTATGAGCAATAATAATTAAAAAAATAATAATAATAACAACAACAACACATGGAAAAGGAGGATTACGGCTGCTACCTGATCATCTGTATGTCCCGCTGGAACTGCTGGATGCTCCCCTTAATGTGGACTGAATCTATGTCCTTCTTCTGGAGTTTGGCATAAAGGAGGTCAACATGCGGCATAATGTTGTGGAAAAGCGCAAGAAAATATTTAAAATCCTGATCCTCCAGCAGCACGGCAAAGCCTGCTGCTTCTCTCATGGTAACTGAGTCAAAATCACCTGAGTCTCTTATGGTTTCAAAACAGCGGATGAGGTCCTCTCTGTGCTCAAACACTGTATGGACGGCACGGCTGTGGAAGTTCCATCTAACACTGCTTGATGTTGGTAGTCTATGGGCAACTACTTTATCAAGTACATCTGTGCGCTTGGGTGATCTGGCAAAAAAGCTGGCAAATCCTCCAAGGTTTGAAAAAAAAAGTCTCACTTTGGGCATTTGAGAAGTGGCCTGTTGCATTATCAGATTGAGCTGATGTGCATAGCAGTGGATGTAATGGGCATTTGGGTAAATATCCTGAATCTTCTTTTGAACCCCTGAAGTGGCACCCCTCATCACGCTGGCTCCATCATATGCTTGGGAGATGAGCTTATGTTTCTGATCCCCTGGAAGGATGACAGCAAGGCGCTCTTGTAGTGCTGTAGCAATGGAATCTGCATTAGCGGAATGTAGAGGAATAAACTCAAAAAACCTCTCTTGTACATTGTTTTTGTCATCTATGTAGCGCAGTACAAGCACAAGTTGGCAATGGGTGGCAATATCAGTGGTCTCATCGGCCTGGATTGAGATGAAATTGCTGCTCTGTGCTTCTTGGATAATGTGCTCCTTCACTACAGACAGCATACAGTCCAACAGCTCGTTCTGCACAGTTTTTGAAGTGCCCTTAAAAACAGTGGCATTCTCAAGGTGCTCTTTCAAAACTCCATCAAGAGAAGCAACAAAATCAACCAAGCCACGGAATATCCCACGATTTTCGGAGTTCTCACTCTCATCATGACCACGCAAAGCCAGCTCAAATGCACCACAAAATTTCACACAGTCTATTATCCTAGACAGGATGTGTCGATTTTTTGTGACCTCTTCATTGTGTCTTCTAATGGAAATTATGTAGCCTGCATCTAGCTAGTTCACCAATGCTACGCTTTCCAAAAAACTCGAGCCTCATAACATTGTCAAGATGGCTTTGGGTAGTTTCATGCCGCTTGCATTTTTCAGTGAGATGCTTTAGGTCGTTAACCCCTGTTGATATCCACAGCGTGTCGGTGCCATGACTTTGGAATAGCAAACATGGAAAACAATAATATGCATGAGTCACATCACATCCAGCTAGCCAACTCCATTTATTATAAGAAGTGGTGGAAAAGCTTCGCGTGTAAACTCGACCACGATCACTTTACCTCTGCTGAATTTGCAGTTTGGGTTGATATGGTCCAAGCTCCTTTAACCTCATTTTTTCCTCATCTGTACGCCTTGTGAAGGGAAATAGTTTCAAAGATGGAACCGAATTTTCAGTCATTTTGAAAATGAATTGCACAATGTTCAATACCTATGAGTCAAATGAAAGTATGGGTAAGTTTAAAAGAGAGATTATGGTGCTGCCAAATGCAAGTGTCTATTTCATCAAATGCAGCCTCACCTTGCCCATCAATTGCAGCCTCACTGTGCCCATAATGAGGGGTTCCCACCATGGCTGTGCTGAGTTCCCGGGCCTGTACAGCTGCTGGCTGCTGTGCCCATTATAAGGGGTTCCCCCCATCCCTGTGCTAAGTTCCTGGCTGGCTTTTATACAGTGGCAATAGACTTCAGAGGACTAGTGTACAGGGTACATAATGTAGGTTCAATCTGATCACAACATTTTTCCTGCTGTTCTGGATGCATGTTTATTCAATATTGCCATGTGAAAAACACAGCCAGAAATTTGAAGTTTATCTTGGAAAAACAATAGCTATCAGTTATTATTATACACCATACCAGGCTCTACATTATACACAGGACTCTGCACATCATATATAGATTTGTGGGTCCAGCCTTTTGCATCGGAAGTTCATCCTTTTACATAAAAATAAATAAATACATAAATAAATAAAAAAGCTTTAATATTGATTGGACCCTGGGCAAAAATTTGTATTTGGTATGATATACATATGAATGGCCACTCTATTATTTACATATCAATGCCACCAGTCCGCCGCTATTTACATATGAATGCCTGTATTTACATGTAAACACAGGGTCTGCACTTTGCAGGTGAGTTATCTGTACACAACAATAGGGCTGGGCAGCTTTAGTAACAGAACTTCACACTGAGATATTGGGACATAGCACAGGACTAAAACCTCAAGGGACAAGGGAATTTAAACTGGGATAGTTTGCAAGTATGAGTCAGCTGCTTGGGGACATACAACAATGCCAGGGCCCAGGGCAGCTGCCCCTTTTTCCCTTTTTTTTTTCTAACACCCTAGAGAATAAAATTGCGGTCATTGCAATACTTACTGTCATACTGTATTTGCACAACGGTCTTACAAGCGCACTTTATTATGAAAAAAAATAATTTTTTTAAATAAAAAAATAAGATAACAGTAAAGTTACCCCAATTTTTAGATATATTCCGAAAGATAATGTTACGCCGAGTAAATTGATACCCAACATGTCACGCTTCTAAATTGCGCCCGCTCATGGAATGGCGTCAAACTTTTACCCTCAAAAATCTCCATAGGCAACGTTTAAAAAATTCTACAGGTTGCATCTTTTAAGTTATAGAGAAGGTCTAGGGCTAGAATTATTGAGCTCAGTCTAACGATCGCGGCGATACCTCACATGTGTGGTTTGACCGCCGTTTTCATATGCGGGCGGCCGGGCGCAGTACTCACGTATGCGTTCGTTTATGCACGCGAGATCGTCGGGACTAGGTGCTTTAAAAAACATTTTTTTCACAGTTTTAAAAAATAAATGGTGTCACTTTTATTCCTATTACAAGGAATGTAATAGAAAAAAGCATGACAGGTCCTCTCAAATATGAGATCTGGGTCAAAAAGTCCCCAGATCTCACATTTACACTAAAATACAAAAAAGGTTTATAAAATGTCTTTGCCAGCAAATTAACTGTGAGTAACAACAAGCAACAGAGCATCAGCACACCATTACTTTTTGCACTTTGCTGAATAAGAATACCGCATTGAGGCTGGGTTCACACTGGAGCGATGCGGGAACGCCGCGAATCCGCAGCGTTTTCCCGCATCGCATGCCTCCCACCGGCAGTTCACACTGCCCTATGCGGACTGCTGGGAGTGTCAGTGAAATGTTAAGGACACCCCAGGATCAGTTCGCATATCGCAGTGCAATCTGCAATCTCGGACAGGAATCGGATCGCATGGTCTGAACACCCATGCGATCCGATTCTGCTGCGGAGCAAAAAAAGGGTCCCGTGCGAGTTTGCGGCGGGTGCGATGCAAATTCAGCCATACTATCTGTATGGCTGAACTCGCATCGCACAGAGATCGCATGTGATTTGCACTGCAGTGCGGTGCGAATCACATCCGGTTCTCGCTGCCGCAGCGGTGACAACCCAGCCTCAGAGGGAACTATTAGGGGATTTAGAGCTGGAGGGACCCAATACAGCTAGACTGCTCCCCCTGTGTATGGGATTTCCCATGTCATGCTGCAAAGCAGGAACAGCACTCAGGTCAGGAGAATATAAGGCAAGTTCTTGAGTACTCCTAAATGGGATGCATGTAGCAGGAGAGCTTTAGGTGACATGGGTGACTAGGCCACTAGCAGTATTAGTAAGGACTAGCAAAGGTTAAAATGTATATTTCGTGTGATTAGGAGCAGTGGCAAGAAGGGAGGCCAGGAGTCCTGACTGAAGACATTTTTTTTAAAACAGTAAAAACTTTCTTCAGTGGAAAAAAGGTGTCTATAGTATTTTATTATCTTAAATTTCAATGTGGTATACAAAAGATTCTTCAACCTCTGTGCAAAAAATGTTCTAGACAAGCAGATCATGAGATACCAGTTTTCTAAAGCGATTAATTTCCACCCATGACCTTGGACACACACCATAAGGCTCGATTCTCACAGGGGCGACTGCGATCCGACTTCAGGTCACCCCTAAAAGGGGAACTCCACGCCAAATTTCTGAAAAAAAAATTGGCGTGGGTTCCCCCTCCGAGAGCATACCAGGCCCTTAGGTCTGGTATGGATTCCAAGGGGAACCCCCTATGCCGAAAAAACGGCGTGGGGTTCCCCCCCAGATCCACACCAGACCCTTATCCGAGCACGCTACCCGGCCGGCCAGGAAAGGGGGTGGGGACGAGCGGGCGGCCCCCCCCTCCTGAGCCGTACCAGGCCGCGTGCCCTCAACATGGGGGGGTGCCTTGGGGGAGGGGGGGCGTGCGGCCCCCCCACCCCAAAGCACCTTGTCCCCATGTCGATGAGGACAAGGGCCTCTTCCCGACAACCCTGGCCGTTGGTTGTCGGGGTCTGCGGGCGGGGGGCTTATCGGAATCCGGGAGCCCCCTTTAATAAGGGGGCCCTCGGATACCGGCCCCCCACCCTATGTGAATGAGTATGGGGTACAATGTACCCCTACCCATTCACCTGTGAAAAAAAGTACAAAAAAAAAACACAACACAGGGTTAAAATATTTTATTGCACAGCTCCGGGGGTCTTCCGTCTTCGGGGGTCTTCTCGCCGGACTCCTCCGCTATCTTCTTGTAGCTCTTTTGCTAGCGGAGGAGTCCGGCCTCTTCTTCCGACTTCGGGGGTCTTGTCCCCCTCTTCGGTTCTTCTGCCCGGCCACCGCGCCTTCTTATAGCTCTTTTACAGGCGGTGTCACATGGGTTGACTGTCGCCATGTGACATCAACCCATGTGACCAACCCATGTGACATCAACCCATGTGACACCGCCCATTGTCACTATATAAGTGGCAGCACAGCGCGGCTCTGGCATTGCGGCCGGAGAGCTCGTCGAGTCAACATCTCCTGGAGGAGAAGAAGAAGAAGAAGAAGAAGAACAAGAAGAAGAAGAAGAAGAAGAACGGAAGGCGGTGGCAGCGGCGACAGAAGACCGGGCCACCGCCTGTAAAAGAGCTACAAGAAGGCGCGGTGGCCCGGCAGAAGAACCGAAGAGGGGGACAAGACCCCCGAAGTCGGAAGAAGAGGCCGGCGGGGAGGAAGAAAGCCGGACTCCTCCGCTAGCAAAAGAGCTACAAGAAGATAGCGGAGGAGTCCGGCGAGAAGACCCCCGAAGACGGAAGACCCCCGGAGCTGTGCAATAAAATATTTTAACCCTGTGTTGTGTTTTTTTTTTTGTACTTTTTTTCACAGGTGAATGGATAGGGGTACATTGTACCCCATACTCATTCACATAGGGTGGGGGGCCGGTATCCGGGGGCCCCCTTATTAAAGGGGGCTCCCGGATTCCGATAAGCCCCCCGCCCGCAGACCCCGACAACCAACGGCCAGGGTTGTCGGGAAGAGGCCCTTGTCCTCATCGACATGGGGACAAGGTGCTTTGGGGTGGGGGGGCCGCACGCCCCCCCTCCCCCAAGGCACCCCCCCATGTTGAGGGCACGCGGCCTGGTACGGCTCAGGAGGGGGGGGGCCGCCCGCTCGTCCCCACCCCCCTTCCTGGCCGGCCGGGTAGCGTGCTCGGATAAGGGTCTGGTGTGGATCTGGGGGGGACCCCCACGCCGTTTTTTCGGCATAGGGGGTTCCCCTTGGAATCCATACCAGACCTAAGGGCCTGGTATGCTCTCGGAGGGGGAACCCACGCCAATTTTTTTTCAGAAATTTGGCGAGGAGTTTCCCTTTCAGAGCTCATTCTCTGATTGGCCACGGCAAAAGTCGCCTGGCCTGGGGAAACCTTTCTGGCTGAAGTGTGAAAGCTTTTTTTCCATTCATTCAGCTAAATGCATGAACATTTAACAAAGTAGAAACTAAGGTCTTTATGCGGTGACTTGACTCACCTCCTGCCTGTCTTGCAGCTCCGCTCGGGCTGAGGAACGGAGCTGCCGACGTCACTTCCGGGTTTCGTAAAGCAGCTGAAAGCCGGAAGTGACGTGCCTGTCTAAGAATGACAATGCTCCCGCCCGTAGAATCACAGTGATTTTACGGGCGGAAGCCAGTCGGCGTTCTGCAGTGCGCCGCAAGGCGGGTTTTTAACCCGCGAATGAAGCGCCATGGATGCAATCTTGTGATTGCATTGATGTGGCGCTTCTCATAGTGCACTGTGACCGGCGCCACAGTACACTATGTCAAATTGTTAAATTACATTTTTTTTTTTTTTAAATGTCTTAAAGGGCCCGTTTTTTTTTTTTTTTTTTTTTTTTAACTTTTTTTTTTTTTTTTTTTTTTACTTTTTTTTTTTTACACCTGGGGGAGGGGGGGCGGCGCCCGGGCGCCCCCTATGGGCGGGCCGCCACTGATGAAGAGATACAGTTCATACCTTTTCCTTAATGCATGAAGTCTTTAAAGCTCATCAGTATAGAGCTAGCTATAAATGAGGGGCCTAGAATTATTTCTCTTACACCAGCATGATCTGCAGTATATACTATGGGGGTTATTTACTAAAAGTGCACTTGGAAGTAAAGTCGCTGTAGATCTGAGGGGGACATGCAAAGAAAAAAAAAATTGCATTTTAGCTTGCACATGATTGGATGATAAAATCAGCAGAGCTTCCACTCATTTCAGATCTACCCCTTAGATTTAGAGCGACTGCACTTCCAAGTGCACTTGCAGTGCAAAGTGGATTTGCCTTTCATAAATAACCCCCTGTGTGTTGTGAAATGTTGTTTACTTACACGTATGTGTTTGCGCTTGGATGTGTGTGCGCAGGGTGACAGAGATTTTTTGTTATTTTATGTGTATTTCTTAATGTTATCATTAGGGGGCTAACATCCCCATTTGATATCATTGGACAGACGAGGGGTACTCTTTTATGGAAACATCAGGGGTCTTTTTAGACTAATAATATCTCCCCTGCCCTTTGCTTCAGCTGACTGAGAAAGGACTGTGTTCAATCAGCTGTTTACTGTGCTTTCTAGGTGGGAATTTGAAAGCTGTGAACTGGAAGTGCTCAGAACTGAGTGCTTCCTGGTTGAAACTCAGCAGCGAAGAATGTGAAATGGATGTTCCCCAATCTCCTCCCAATTGCCTTTCTGACATCATTATTTGTGGTCTTCAGCACCCACCAGTAACATATGAGTGATTGAGTGGCTTTGCAGCTGCCTAGATCATTTTTCTGCAAAAATCTGGAGCCTGCTTCTTAAAAAACAGAAATAAGCTCACAGCTGTTTAACTCCTTCATACTGGATGTGCTAGACACAAATGAGATTCTTACAGACACACATAAACCTCAGCACAACTGGATTTAAGTTGAAGCTCTAATTACACATGCCTTGCTCTGCACAGAATATAGACAGACAGCTAACACTTTGATTCTAACTTAATGAAGAACACAGCTGTGGCTGTGAAGCAAAGCATCTGCTGCTGCAGAGCGGCTGCATGTTCTCTGTTAGGTGGGCATTCAGAGGGATGTAAAACCGCAACTCAACCGCTGTTTTTATTTATATCGCAAAATAAAAAACCCAGTGGTAAACCAATACCACCAAGAAAGCTTTATTTGTGTGAAAAAAATGATATAAATTTTGTTTGGGCAAAGCGCTGTTTAACCACGCAATCGCCAATTAAACTGGTGCAGTGCCGAATAGCAAAAAAAATGGCCTGTCATGAAGGGGGTAAAATCCTCTGGAGCTGAAGTGGTTAAAGTGTAGGTCAAGCCAAAAGTTTTTTTATAGTTTTGGATCGAGTTGGCAAAAAAAACAGACAGGGGTTCTCCTTCCTCCCATCTGGTGCTCCCAGATCCCCTTATACTTCCTGCTGATGTTTTACCAAACAGGAAGTCATGGGAAATCACTCAACAGAAACACAGACATAAAGAAAAACTTATGTTTAGCAGAGAAGGCTAGAACATCTGTCTGATTTTTTTTTACTTTCCAAACCCCTGTTGCAGATTTTCTAGGGCAAGAAGTGAAGGGAAATCTCTCTAATGGAACCCCTGGCAAACCTTCTTACAAAGTGGCCACTGCCCCAACCTATACCCAGTCTATTGCAGCAAGAAGCACTGGAAGGGCGACATATGTCAAACACAAATACAAGGAGATTTCCAAGCTCAAACTTACCAACCAGCCAGCAACCAACCGAATTGACCCATCTAACAATATGTGTTAAGAACAATGTGCTCCAATCTTAGAGATCCAGAAGTCAGGGTTAGGGGCAACAGAAAACAGGATGTCTTGATGGGGCCTGTAGCTTACGCATGTATTTGCAAATGTGTGCACACTAAGTCCCTGTTCTTAACGCATATTGATAGACAGGTCAATTTGGTTGGTCGTTGGTGGCTGGTTGGTAAGTTTGAGCTTGGAAACCTCCTTGTATTTGTTTGGACCTGGCAAACCTTCTCTATCTAAAAAATAAATATTATACATATATATATATATATATATATATATATATATATATATATGTGTGTGTGTGTGTGTGTGTGTGTGTATGTGTGTATGTATGTATGTATGTATATGTATGTGTGTGTATATATATATATATATATATATATATATATATATATATATATATATATATGTGTGTATGACAAGCAATTATTTTTGCTGCCCATATTTTTAACAACTAGTATTGATTTTTACACATTTATTTTAATGTTTATTTTGTGCTAATGTATCTTAATATCTTAATCATTTCAGTAATGGCAGTTACTGTGGCGTATGGAGGTGTTCACGAGAATGTTCTTTTTTTGTTACAGGAGGAATGTTCAAATATGTGTCTGGAGCAAATTATTTTGGTGAAATTGTGGAATGGTTTGGTTATGCTATAGCAACATGGTCTCTCCCAGGATTTGCCTTTGCATTATTTACTCTGTGTTCCATTGGACCAAGAGCCTATCATCATCACAAGTAAGACCTGGGAGTGTTGAAAAAGAATTCACTATAAAAAAAAGATTGAATGAAAAAAAAAATGTAACAGACAACCTTATCAGGCATTTACTTACTTTGTACAATATTATTTATAGCAGTAAACAGATGATAATGTGACTATGTTATTTAAATGGCAGGTTCACTTTATCACACCCTCTCTAGCCCCCTCAACAAAACAAATCTAAAGCCCGTCTCCCTTCCTCAGCTGCTTGTTTACTACAGTATAACAGCTGGAGCCTCATCTATCATAGACTTGAACTCAGCAATCATAGAGTCTCAGAATATGGCCATATATGAGTCTTTAAAGGGGTTGTAAAGGTATGTGTTTTTTGACTGGCCTCCCAGCCCCCACCGTTTTACTTACCTGAACCCTCGAACTTGTCCCACGGGGACGCGCTCTCTCTCTGCCCAGGGTTCTCAGCTCTTGTTTGGATAGATTGATAGCAGTGCAGCCAATGGCTCCCGCTGCTGTCAATCAAATCCAATGACGCGGGAGCAGGGCCGAGTCCTGCATTCGGGCTCTATAAACGCAGAATGCTGGACTCAGGGCGCGGCCGAAAGCTAACCCCCCAGGAGAGCTCTTCTCCCAGGAGGTTATCTGATGTGGGGAAGACGAGGTTCGGGGCCACTCTGTGCAAAACGAGCTGCACAGTGGAGGTAAGTATGATATGTTTGTTGTTTAACCACTTGCCAACCACTGTCGGCATATATACATCGGCAGAAGGGCACAGCTGGGAAAAGTAATGTACCCGTACATTACTTTGAAATTTCCGGTGTGTGCGCCTGCTGCAGTCTCCGTGACCATGCTCGCGGGACCCGCAGACTCAATTGCCGTGGAGATACCCGCGTGTCACAGAGCTCAAGAACAGGGAGATACCGATATACATCTCCCCGTTCTGCCTAATGACAAGATACTGATCGTCTGCTCCCTGTCATCGGGAGCAGCAATCAGTGTCCACGTCACACAAGCCCATCCCCCAGTCAGTTAGAAACACTCCCCTAGGACACACTTAACCCCTTCACTACCAGTGACATTTTTACAGTAATTAATGCAATTTTAAAGCATCGATCACTGTATTAATGCCAATGGTCCCAAAAATGTGTCAAAATTGTCCGATGTGTCCGCCACAATGTCGCAGTCACAATAAAAATTACTGATTGCTGCCATTACTAGTAAAAAAAAAAATATTAATAAAAATGGCATAAAACTATCCCCTATTTTGTAGACGCTATAACTTTTGTGCAAACCAATCAATAAACGCTTATTGCGCTTTTTTTTTATTTTTTTTACCAAAAATATGTAAAAGAATACGTATTGGCCTAAACTGAGGAAAATACATTTTTTTAATATATATATATTTTTGGGGGATATTTATTATAGCAAAAAGTTTTTTTCACAATTGTCGCTATTTTTTTGTTTATAGTGCAAAAAATAAAAACAGCAGGGGTGATCAAATACCACCAAAAGAACGCTCTATTTCTGGGAAAAAAAGGACGCCAATTTTGTTTGGGAGCCACGTCGCACAACTGCGCAATTGTCAGTTAAAGCAACGCAGTGCTGAATCGCAAAAACTGCTCTGGTCAGGAAGGGGGTCAATCCTTCCGGGGCTTAAGTGGTTAAAAAAAAAAAAAACTTTAGTGTCACTTTAAGGACTCGCTGTGCAAGTGCAGCCAGCACTAAGGAAAATTTGGGCCTAGAGGCAGAAGTAATTTCTTGCATTTACACATGCTGATAAAAGCAGCGCTATCTCTGTACTTAGAAGTAGCTATTACTGTTAGGTTCTGGCTTTTGTATGTAGCTTTAAGGGTCCATGCACACTAGGCATAAAAAATGCTACTTATACAGGCACTTTTGTTCTTCAGCCTGTAGAAGCAGCTCTATGTTAGCTTATGTGCCCATGCATACTAGAGAGTATAAAGGCATATTTTCAGAGGAGCGTTTAGAGGCAGAAAAAAAAACATTCAGAATTGTGGTTTTGAGAGGAGCTTTCGAGCAGAAATTTCGCTTAACCACTTCAGCCCGGGAAGATTTGGCTGCCAGGCCATTTTTTGCAACGCGGCACTGCAGCGTTTTAACTGACAATTGCACGGTCATGCGACGATGTACCCAAACAAAATTGACGTCCTTTTTTTCCCACAAATAGAGCTTTCTTTTGGTGGTATTTGATCACATCCGTGGTTTTTATTTTATTTTATTTTATGGTTTTATAGCAATCAGTACTATAAAAAAGCACAAATTACTGTATAAATGCCACTGGCAGAGAAGGGGTTAACACTAGGGGGGGGGGCGATCAAGGGGTTAACTGTGTTTCTTATGTGTGTTCTTGAGAGAGAGAGATCAGTGTTAATACTTAGTATGAACACACAATCTGTCTCCACTCCCCTGAAAGAACCGGGATCTGTGTGTTTACACACACAGATCCCCGTTCTCGCTCTGTCACGAGCAAACGTGGGAGTCCGATGGTCATCACAACCGCCGTGCATTTGCATTGGCTCTGGGCACACGCTGGTGTCCGAAGTGACGTAAGGTATTGTCGTTTTGCCCAGCCATGCCATTCTGCTGCAGAAAAACTGCGGTGGCTGGTCGGCAAGCGGTTAATGTTCATAATCGCTCATAAATGTGGCATTTAGGCGGGTTTCGTGTTTTCAAGTGAACAGTGAGAAAAGAGCAGAAGGAAATGTTTTAGAAAAAACTCTTATAAAAGCAAATTCTTGTGGGGGGGGGGGGGGGGGTGCAATCGCGCTGTCAGAATACAATAGCACCTGGGTAGGTGCAGCATGGTGGAGCCAGAAAATAGCAGAAAAATATTGTAATGGCATGTCCCTGCACTTTTCTTACTTCTCAAGAACCTTTCCCTGAAGCTAATCATTGTCCCTGACAGAGAAGTTTCCTGCCCCTACATTGACCACTTGCAAAATGCACGCTAAGCCTGGGAGCCAGGGTCTTAAATAGTTTCTGCCTGACCCAAGATGGCCACCAAAATCACATGGGGTGCCAATATCCAATAGGATATTTGCTTTCCTGTGAACAAGGAAATCATAGAGAAACTAGGTTCCTCTCAACTTCTTCCCCCCCCGGCATTGCCATTGCAGATGAGCGCCACCTGCAGTGAAGAAAATAGATTGCACCTTCTATAAGCACAATGGAAGAGGATCGTTGCTCATCACATCACGATCTGTCAGTTGTTTTAAATTAAGCCCGCTGGGCTGAACGATACAATAGCTGGCAGTGTGTAACGGTCTGGTTTTGATCAGGCAGCAGACTGATTTTTTTGTGGCCTAATTTTCCTGTGTTTAAATTGCTTTAAACATATGGAGGAAATTAAGTGATCAGATAAAATACCAAGAGATATTAATTATTCTGTTCAGCTGTACATTCCTCCTTGGAAGCTACCCTTTTTTTAAAGCGGGAATAAACTCACTGACTTATTTTTATTTTTTTTCTGACCTACAAGGGAAAAGTCATAATGAGCTAGTATGCACCGCATACTAGCTCATTATGAAATACTTACCTTAGAATGAGGCCCCGACATCTTGCCTAAACCACGCCGAGGGAGCTGACATGCTCCCTCGGCGTGTCTTATAGGTATCGCAGCTCCGGTGCTGTGACTGGCCAGAGCAGCGATATCGTCACTCCCGCGCAGGGTTCGGTGCCTGCCGGACTTTCAGCCGAGAAGCCCCTGTGTGCATGCGCCGCTGCAGTCATTATTATTATAGGCTTACCTGTAGGTTAAACTTATAAAAAAGACTTTACTACCGCTTTAAAGATGAATCCCTTAAATTAGATTGTAAACGATCTCTTTGTAAAACAACCCATTCAGATTAACATAGAAATGAAAGACAAAACATTTGTGTATAAAAAAAATAAAAAAATAAAAACATTATAAATACTTTTCCCTTTTTTATAAGTGATCACATACCCTTTGTTCCCAGCTGCATAAGAGCTAGGGGAGCGGAAACAGCAGTACACTAATCTTCCCAGTAAAAGGCTGTGCATAGCCTAGAGAACTGACCCCGATGTGTTCTCCTGCTTAGTGTGGTCAGTTTTTAATAGGAAAGCAAGGGGATTGGCAGAAACACCAGAGATTTCACACAAGAGAAGCAATACAAAGAACACAGGATTTTTTTTCATACATGTACATGGTACAGCAGGCACATTTCAAGAATATGGAATGTTGGGTTTGCAAACACTTTAAATTCTAGTCTGTGGGCGGTTCCTCTGTGTCATCACATACAGAGCAGGGCTTTTACCCTGCAATGTAAGTGGGTGGGGGGGCAACATGCGACCATGGCAGTGCTGATCCGATCGCATTGATTGGGGGTGCCTCCCAGAGCCAAGAATGAGGTATTATACCTCATCCACCTTTTTACCCCTAGATTAAATGAGCATTTAACCCTTGCAGCATGAGGGGGAGGGGGCATTGCAAGGGTAGATTTTGTCTAACGGCGAGTGAAGAGGGAAGAGCCCAGCGCCGAATCCCTGTCCGTCCGGCGGGCGCGGGAAATGTGGCGTACGGGAGGCCGTACAAACATAAAAATGCAATATAAAAAGAATTTATTAAGAAAAGCTTTGCACATTACCAGTGAAAAAAAATAAAAATAGTTCAAAACACCGGGTATTGTATTTCTAGGACCGCACTAATAAAAATGATTAAAAGCTATCGAAATAACAAATTCCTCTGACCACAGTATGTCCACCCCTCCAGGCTTACAGTAAATTATTATCCCCTATCTATAGATCACTGTCCAAATGTGCCAACACTCAGCAAAGGAATTCTTTGATGAGGTCAAATAGATTATATCACAGTCATCTGACAAACAGAGGCAGCTCTAGGCTTTGTGAGGCCTTAGGCAAAACCTAGACATGAGACCCCACTCACTCCCATAATGGGAAAAATAATTCAAGCGACAAAAAAAATGAACTATATAAATTACATATATTAAGAGCATTAAAGTTCTGGTGTCAGTGTTCTCTCTCGGTGCTGGTGTCAGTGCTCTCTATCACGGTGCTGGTGTGGTGTCAGTGCTCTCTATCTCGGTGCTGGTGTCCGTGCTCCCTATCTCGGTGCTGGTATCTGTGCTCCCTATCTCGGTGCTGGTGTCAGTGCTCCCTATCTCTGTGCTGGTGTCAGTGCTCCCTATCTCGGTGCTGGTGTCAGTGCTCCTTATCTCGGTGCTGGTGTCAGTGAAGGAGATAGCAGTGGAAGCCATTCAGCAGGCAGTGCCAGAGCAGGATGCGGAGCACTCGGCCCACCATGGCTGATCACATGATCAGGAGGAAGGGAGTGGAGTGGATGGGATGGGACAGGGGGTGGATATAAAGGCCAGTCTGTGGCTGAAGGATGCTGGAGTGGGGATGCTGGCTCTCTCTCAAGTTGGGGGTCGCTGGCTGCAGAAAGAGGTTGTGGCATGGTAGCTGTGCCTCTCCCTGCAGCTGGAGCCCCGGTCCCCCCTCCGCCCCCCACACTGATTGACAGCCCCAGAGAGGGGTGGCCCGGTCAGGACACCTCTTCTTACCTACCTCCCTTTCTATCGGCTCCATACAGCACTTGTGGGGCCTCCGCGCTTGACCTTCCTCTTCCTGTCCTCACCACTGCATGCCAGATGCCTCCTCCAGGTGTGTGTGAACCACTCTGCTGAACACTCCAGTGGTGGAGGGTGACAGGAGGACGCGATCTGCATCTCCGGAGCAGCAGGAAACATTTTGCTCTGGCTGCTGGAAACTCCTCCCCCTCCCCTACCCCAGACAACACATCGCTGGCCCCGCCTCCTCCCCAAGACACAGCCACAGTCTTCTCTCACCACTGCCTGGCCATGGAGCACACAGGCAATGTTAAACCACTGCTGGCTGCAGCTTAATGCCGCAGTGGCATTATTGTCAGTAGAGGCGGCTCTTCAATTAGGAGGTCGCGAAGCCCCTGTGAGTGCGAGGCCTTAGGCGACCGCCTTATTTGCCTAATTAGAGAGCCGCCTCTGCTGGCAAAGGAATCCTCCAATCAAGATGAGCTTCACAAAAAAAAAACTATTATGTCAAATTTACAACAAATTGCATTAGTAGACATTTGCTCAGAAAGTATTTTGTTAGTTATACAATATGTTCATACTGATTAATAACAAATGATTAGCTTAATTTGCAGAGTAGCCACACAAAGGGCAGACATAAGTCTAAACTGGATGTAGATGTTATCCAATAGTTCAACTGATGTCTGTAGATCAAACAAAAACAGTGGGTTGGTGTCCAAAAATAATAAGGCTAACAGGCATTCACAATTTTGTAAATCAAATTTCTGGATTAGCATTCCTTTCATGTGTTTTCGTGCACATTATTAACAATCCTGCAAATAATGTACTGCTATCCTCCTCATTAAGGTTATAAAAGTCCTATAATGCCATGTACACATGGTCGGACATTCCGACGACAAAATCCGTCTGTTTTTTTCCGACGGATTTTGGCCCAAACTTGCCTTGCATACACACGGTCGCACAAAGTTGTCGGAAAATCCAATCATTTAGAACGCGGTGACGTACAACACATATGACGGGACTATAAAGAGGGCAATAGCCAATAGCTTTCGTCTTGTAATTTATTCTAAGCATGTGTGGCACTTTGTCCGTCGGAATTGTCTACACATGATCGGAATTTAAACGGTCGGATTTTGTTGCCGGAAAATTTTAGATCCTGCTCTCAAACTTTGTGTGTTGGAAATTCTGACGGAAAAAGTCAGATGGGGCCCACACATGATCAGATTTTCCAACAAGATCCGATTGCACATTTTCCGTCAGAAAGTCCGACCGTGTGTACAGGGCATAATGCTCGTTGGTGCATCCAAAACCAGAGAGGTCAACACATCTCATAGATGTGAGCCAGTACTGTTAGAAAACACTGTCTGGTATGTGTACGTGTATTGACATGCTTTAAAACACATACAGTATCTCACAAAAATGTGAGTACACCCCTTACATTTTTGTAAATATTTTATTATATCTTTTCATGTGACAACAGTGAAGAAATTACACTTTTCTACAATGTAAAGTAGTGAGTGTACAGCTTATATAACAGTGTAAATTTTCTGTCCCCTAAAAATAACTCAACACACAGCCATTAAAGGGGAGGGTCAGCTGATTTTTTTTTTTTTTATTAAAAGTCAGCAGCTACAAACTGTAGCTGCTGACTTTTAATAAGGGCACTTACCTGTCCAGTGTGCCCGCGATGTTGGCCGCCCGAGGCCGACCCGTCCCTCGGCTCTTGGGTCCAAATTGGGCTCAATTAGCCATTTTTCCTCTCCAGTGACATGTGACTCGATAGGCTAAATGCCCAGGGATGTTTTAAAAAATGGGCTGTAAAGCCAGTACAGACGCCAGGAAAAAAGCGGCATTAAAAACTGGATTTTATCCGCGTTTTGCATTGAATTCAATGCACGTTACTCTGCGCTGGCTTTCAGCCACGTTTCTCTGTCTCTATTCAAAATCAGTGGTTCCCTATGGGAGCCCATTGATTTGAATAGAGGTCGCACCAGATGTCGGATCAAGAGCAGTGTGTGCTGAGAATTATTTTTTTAATTGCGTGAGGTTCCCCCCTAGGACAATGCCAGACCCTTCGGTCTGGTATGGATCTTAAAGTGGTTGAATACTCTTTTTTTTAACTTTTACCTACAGGAAAGCCTATAATAAGGCTTACCTGTAGGTAAAAAAAATATCTCCTAAACCTTTACGGTTTAGGAGATATTCCCCTCGGTATGCGCCGCTGACTGCAGCGGCGCATGCGCACGAGGGGATTCTCGGCCTGAAAATCTGGCAGTGTCCGGCCGGCCGGAATGAAATCTCCCGCGCGCATGCGCGGGAGAGACGATATCGCGGCTCCGGGCACTCACAGCGCCGGAGCCGCGATACCCAGAAGAAACGCCGAGGGAGCATGTCAGCTCCCTCGGCGTGGATCGTGCCAGATGTCGGGGCCTCGTTCTAAGGTAAGTATTTCATAATGAGCTAGTATGCGGTGCATACTAGCTCATTATGCCTTTTGCTTTGCAGGTGTTAAAAAAAAAATAAAAAAATAGCGGGTTTACTACCGCTTTAAAGGGGAGGTCCAGCCATTTTTTTTTGTTGTTTTTTTTTAAAGTCAGCAGCTACAAACACTGTAGCTGCTGACTTTTAATAAGGACACTTACCTGTCCTGTTGATGTACCCCATACTCATTCACATAGGGTGGGGGGCCGGGATCTGGGAGCCCTCTTATTAAAGGGGGCTCCCAGATTCCGATTAGCCCCCCACCCGCATACCCCGACAACCAACGACCAGGGTTGTCAGGAAGAGGTCCTTGTCCTCATCAACATGAGGGCACGGTGCTTTGGGGTGGGGAGCGCAGGGCCCCCCCTGCCCTAAAGCACCAACCCCCCACGTTGAGGGCATGTGGCATGGTATGGTCCAGGATGGGGGCACTCGCTCGCCCCCCTTTCCTGACCTGCCGGGCTGCATGTTCGGATAAGGGTCTGGTATGGATCTTGGAGGGACCCCCATGCCATTTTTTTTGGTGTGGGGTTCCCCATAAGATCCATACCAGACCGAAGGGTCTGGCATCATCTTAGGGGGGAACCTCACGCAAATTTTCTTTTTACATTTTCGCTGGGTTCCCCCCCCAAGATTCTCAGTCGCACCGCAAGTCTGTAGGTCAAAGTTGGTTGTAAGGGTTTACAACCACTTTAAAACACTGAACAACATATTATAGAATCTGGCACATAAGACAGAGTGTTTTTACATTTCTGCACTTGGGCACTAGCACTTTTATTCTTTTAACAAATGTTTGATACTATTGCCAATATTGTCACGTTTATATGGTATGGTGAATTTTGATTCAAACACTGCGGATTTGTACTAGGCACCTATCAATTTTTTTTTTTTTTCTGAGAGAATTATTCATACACCATCTTGTTTCGGGTGGAGCGCCACAGCTACCAATATTGCTTTGTAAGAATTAGGGGGGACTGGGGGGCTGCTGCACACAGAAGGTTTTTTACCTTCATGCATAGAATGTTGTGCCTTTACAACCACTTTAACCACTTACAGACCGGACCATTTTGCTGGTCAAAGACCAGACCACTTTTTGCGATTCGGCACTGCTTCGCTTTAACTGACAATTGTGCGGTCATGCGACGTGGCTCCCAAACAAAATTGGCGTCCTTTTTTTTCCCACAAATAGAGCTTTCTTTTGGTGGTATTTGATCACCCCTGCGGTTTTTATTTTTTTTGCGCTATAAACAAAAATAGATCGACAATTTTGAAAAAAACGCATTCTTTTTTACTTTTTGTTATAATAAATAGCCCCCAAAAATATATAAAAAAACTTTTTTTTCCCTCAGTTTAGGCCGATACGTATTTTTCTACATATTTTTGGTAAAAAAAAATCGCAATAAGCGATTATTGATTGGTTTGCGCAAAAGTTATAGCGTTTACAAAATAGGGGATAGTTTTATGGCATTTTTATTAATCATTTTTTTTTACTAGTAATGGCGGCAATCAGCGATTTTTTTTGTGACTGCGACATTATGACGGACACATCGGACATTTTTGACACATTTTTGAGACCATTGTCATTTATACAGTAATCACTGCTATATAAATGCAGTGATTCCTGTGTAAATGACACTGGCAGTGAAGGGGTTAACCAGTGGGTGGCAGTGTAGGGGTTAAGTGTTCCTAGGGGTGTGTTACTAACTGTGGGGAGCTGGGCTTTCATTTAGTGAACACTGATCTCTGCTCCAATCACATGGAGCAGAGATCAGCGTCACTAGTTGCTAGGCAGAATGGGGAAATGCTGTTTACAACAGCATTTCTCCGTTCAGCCGCCCCGTGAGACAATCGCGGGTATGCCCGCGGCGATTGAGTCCACGGGACCCGCGACCGGACTCGCGGGGGTCCCGACCGGCACGTGAGCGTGCCACCGGCGGCACGCTTGTGATGGCAGGGCGGCAATAAAGATTGGACGCACCTGTACGCCAATATGCATGCCCGTGCCATTCTGCCGATGCACATCGGCGTGCACCGTTCGGGAACTGGTTACCAAAGAATGTGCTGTACTTAGAATGCAGTAGTCAAGAGTAGGAAATGTAACACTGACGTAGCAATTTGGCTGTATGCTATGCACACAGCCACATCTGCTGCTGTGCTCATATAAGCACCCATTTCCATCTTAATGATATAATACTTTAGCTTACCTTCCAACCCATGCATCTCAATGACCAGACATCCCCCGCATTCCTACATCCTCATTTCAGCCTGGCTGCTCCTCAGCCAGGCCCCTCTGCAGGGCCGGCGCTCCCACTAGGCGAACTAGGCAGTCGCCTAGGGCGCACTGCCGCCTAGGGGCGCAGCCACAGCCTTGGTCTGCTCCAGAGGATCAGTTCCCTCTTGGCGAGTGGTGCAGACTGTAGCAGGAGGTGGCTCCATATGGCCGGCTGTAGAGTTGCTGGGCGGGGGAGCAGGCAGATCTCACCCTTTGGACTAAGCCAGGGATGACCATGCGGATGTCCAGCAGCCATGGGTGTCAGCTCTCTGGCCGCCCCGCCTCCCTCCCTGGTTGATGTGCAGCCATTGGAGGAGCAGGGCGGGCGGCATGGATCCACCCAGGCCTGGACTAGCTATAGGACAAACGCAGGGCCGAGGCTGCCGGGCCACTTGTCTTGGAGGAGCGAGGACCCAAAAGCAAAGCTTTTCCTGCAGCTCATCCAGCCTCTCCGCGGCCGCCGCTGGAGCGGGGTAGCGGGGGGGTGGATCAGCTGAACGGGGGTGGAGCTGAAGGAGGTCTCCCGGACGTGACACGGACTGCCGCCCGCTGCCTGACATGTGGAGGAAGCGAGAAAGAAGTGCACCAAGGTAAGAACTTGTCAGGTGGTGGGGGGAAGCGCTGGGGATGAAGGCTTCCAGTCAGAGCTTATCTTTGGTGTGTGATCCCATCCCATCCCCTGGCCCCATCCCATCCCCTGGCCCCATCCCTCCCCCTGGCTCCCTCCCTCCGCCTGGCTCCCTCCCTCCACCTGGCTCCACCCCATCCCCTGGTACCATCCCTCCACCTCGCCCCATCCCTCCGCCTGGCTCCCTCCCTCCACCTGGCTCCATCCCATCCCCTGGTACCATCCCTCCACCTCGCCCCATCCCTCCGCCTGGCTCCCTCCCTCCGCCTGGCTCCCTCCCTCCGCCTTGCTCCCTCCCTCCACCTGGCTCCATCCCATCCCCTGGTACCATCCCTCCACCTCGCCCCATCCCTCTGCCTGGCTCCCTCCCTCTGCCTGGCTCCATCCCTCTGCCTGGCTCCCTCCCTCTGCCTGGCTCCCTCCCTCCGCCTGGCTCCATCCCATCCCCTGGTACCATCCCTCCACCTCGCCCCATCCCTCCGCCTGGCTCCCTCCCTCCGCCTGGCTCCCTCCCTCCGCCTTGCTCCCTCCCCCCATCTGGCTCCATCCCATCCCCTGGTACCATCCCTCCACCTCGCCCCATCCCTCTGCCTGGCTCCCTCCCTCTGCCTGGCTCTCTCCCTCTGCCTGGCTCCCTCCCTCTGCCTGGCTCCCTCCCTCTGCCTGGCTCCCTCCCTCCGCCTGGCTCCATCCCATCCCCTGGTACCATCCCTCCGCCTGGCTCCCTCCCTCCGCCTGGCTCCCTCCCTCTGCCTGGCTCCCTCCCTCCGCCTGGCTCCATCCCATCCCCTGGTACCATCCCTCCACCTCGCCCCATCCCTCTGCCTGGCTCCCTCCCTCTGCCTGGCTCCCTCCCTCCGCCTGGCTCCCTCCCTCCGCCTTGCTCCCTCCCTCCACCTGGCTCCATCCCATCCCCTGGTACTATCCCTCCACCTCGCCGCATCCCTCTGCCTGGCTCCCTCCCTCTGCCTGGCTCCCTCCCTCCGCCTGGCTCCCTCCCTCCGCCTGGCTCCCTCCCTCCGCCTTGCTCCCTCCCTCCACCTGGCTCCATCCCATCCCCTGGTACCATCCCTCCACCTCGCCCCATCCCTCTGCCTGGCTCCCTCCCTCTGCCTGGCTCCCTCCCTCCGCCTGGCTCCATCCCATCCCCTGGTACCATCCCTCCACCTCGCCCCATCCCTCCGCCTGGCTCCCTCCCTCCGCCTGGCTCCCTCCCTCTGCCTGGCTCCCTCCCTCTGCCTGGCTCCCTCCCTCTGCCTGGCTCCCTCCCTCCGCCTGGCTCCATCCCATCCCCTGGTACCATCCCTCTACCTCGCCCCATCCCTCTGCCTGGCTCCCTCCCTCTGTCTGGCTCCCTCCCTCTGCCTGGCTCCCTCCCTCCGCCTGGCTCCATCCCATCCCCTGGTACCATCCCTCCACCTCGCCCCATCCCTCCGCCTGGCTCCCTCCCTCCGCCTGGCTCCATCCCTCCGCCTGGCTCCATCCCTCTGCCTGGCTCCATCCAATCCCCTGGCTCCATCCCTCCGCATGGCTCCATCCCTCCGCATGGCTCCATCCCTCCGCATGGCTCCATCCCTCCACCTGGCTCCATCCCTCCCCACCTGGCTCCATCCCTCCCCATCTGGCTCTATCCCTCCGCCTGGCTCCATCCCATTCCCTGGCTCCCTCCCTCCACCTGGCTCCCTCCCTCCACCTGGCTCCATCCAATCCCCTGGCTCCATCCCATCCCCTGGCTCCATCCCTCCACCTGGCTCCATTACATCGTTTGGCTCCATCCCATCGCCTGGCTCCATCCCTCCGCCTGGCTCCATCCCTCCGCCTGGCCCCATCCCATCCCCTGGCCCCATCCCATCCCCTGGCCCCATCCATCCGCCTAGCTCCATCCCTCCCCACCTGGCTCTATCCCTCCGCCTGGTTCCATCCCTCCGCCTAGCCCCATCCCTCCGCCTGGCCCCATCCCTCCGCCTGGCTCCATTCCTCCTCCTGGCTCCATTCCTCCACCTGGCTCCATCCCATCGCTTGGCTCCATCCCATCGCCTGGCTCTATCCCTCCACCTGGCTACCCCCATCTCCTGTCCACTTTGCTATATCCTCCCTCCACCTGGCTGCACCCCATCTCCTGTCCACCTGGCTCCATCCCTCCACCTCGCTCGATCCCTCCACCTGGCTACCCCCTCCTGTCCACCTGGCTCCATCCCTCCACCTAGCTGCACCCCCTCTCCTGTCCATCTGGCTATATCCTCCCTCCACCTGTCTGCACCTCCCCTCTCCTGTCCACCTGGCTGCACCCCTCTCCTTTCCTCCTGGCTGCACCCTATCTACTGTCCACCTGGCTTCATCCTTCCTCCCACCTGGTTGCACCTCCCCTCTCCTGTCCACCTCACTCCATCCCTCCACCTGGCTGCACCCCCCCTTTCCTGTCCACCTGGCTATATCCCTCCCCCCACCTGGCTGCACCCCCTCTCCTGTCCACCTGGACCAGTTCTGGTGCTAAAGTTATTGAATACATTTTTTTTGGGGGGGGGGGGGGCGCAAGTAGCTGGTCTCGCCTAGGGTGCAAAATAGTCTAGCACCGGCCCTGCCCCTCTGGTTCCCCATTAAAGAGCCATCACCAGCAATCTTACATTCTCCAAACGGTCAGCATGTCTGTCCTCTCGGACCTCGACCAAAAGGTTATTTACCTTTCCACTGGAAGCCACGCCCTAGAGGGTTTGCCTCCAACAGCTGAACACCTCCCACAAAGGGTGTGACCTCACAGCAGTAAACGGATGTGAATGCCCATATAAGGACAATACAATACAATACAATTCAGAAGAAGGTACCAATCACAGACATGTATACATTCAAATAGTCAGTGACGCAAACTGACTAAATGCTTTCAATAATGGAAACCATACAAAACCAATGAACGATGACTACAATTAAGCTGATAGAAATCCTTAACCACTTGCAGACCGGACCATTTTGCTGGTCAAAGACCAGACCACTTTTTGCGATTCGGCACTGCGTCACTTTAACTGACAACTGCGCGGTCGTGCGACGTGGCTCCCAAACAAAATTGACGTCCTTTTTTTCCTACAAATAGAGCTTTCTTTTGGTGGTATTTGATCACCCCTGCGGTTTTTATTTTTTGCGCTATAAACAAAAATAGAGCGTCAATTTTGAAAAAAACGCATTATTTTTTACTTTTTGTTATAATAAATATCCCCCAAAAATATATAAAAAAACATTTTTTTCCCTCAGTTTAGGCCGATACGTATTCTTCTACATATTTTTGGTAAAAAAAATCGCAATAAGCGATTATTGATTGGTTTGCGCAAAAGTTATAGCGTTTACAAAATAGGGATAGTTTTATAGCATTTTTATTAATAATTTTTTATTATTTTTTTTTACTAGTAATGGCGGCGATCAGCGATTTTTTATTGTGACTGCGACATTGTGGGGGACCCATCGGACATTTTTGACACATTTTTGGGACCATTGTCATTTATACAGTAATCACTGCTATATAAATGCAGTGATTCCTGTGTAAATGACACTGGCAGTGAAGGGGTTAACCAGTGGGTGGCAGTGTAGGGGTTAAGTGTTCCTAGGGGTGTGTTACTAACTGTGGGGGGGTTGGGCTTTCATTTAGTTAACATTGATCTCTGCTCCAATCACATGGAGCAGAGATCAGCGTCACTAGTTGCTAGGCAGAATGAAAAAATGCTGTTTACACAGCATTTCCTCCATTCGGCCGCTCCGTGAGACGATCGCGGGGATGCCCGCGGCGATCGAGTCCGCGGGTCCCGCGACTGGACTCACGGGGGTCCCGACCAGCGCGGGAGCACGCCGCCGGCGGCGCGCTCCCGATGGCAGGGCGGCATTGAATATTGTACGTACCTGTACGCCAATATGCCTGCTCGTGCCATTCTGTCGACGTACATCGTCGTGCGCTGGTCGGGAAGTGGTTAATATACATTGTTCCAGAGAACAATGTATACCTGGATTATTCTACACCTCCGTGTGGGTGGAAGGTTATCCACAGATGTGCACTGCCCATCTCCATGTGCTGATCAGACACAACAGAGACAATGAGCGCACATCCGCCTACAACCAATCCTTGTAGAGTAAGCATATGCCCCCAGACGATCGTCTGTACAGTGTACAGGGGCCCTTTTGCTGGCGGACATACCCCACTCCGCAAACATCTTTTTCCAATCCCAAGAAGTTATCCACTACCTAATGGATCTCAACCAGCGTCAGTCTGCCCCACTCAGCTCTTTTAGAGCAGGCTAGGGGAGAATGAACACAGGAGGACTCTTATGACAATACATATAATAAATACATCTAAAATTTTCCACAACAAAACACAGTGAGGAGAATTTATCAAAACTGTTGCATTCAGAATTTGGAACAGCTGTGCATTGCAACCAATCAGCTTCTATCTTCAGCTTGTTCAGCTATAAAAATAAAAGCTATGAGCTGATTGGTTTCCATGCACAGCTGTTCCAAATTCTATCTGCTCTAGTTTTGATAAATTCCCCTAAGGGCTAAGCAGACAGTTCCTGTGTGCTGAGCCACTTTTTGCTGCATCTGCATCCACCAGATTGCTTTACCTATAGAAATGGGTAGCACAGATCCAGGGCCAAATAGCAGGAAAGAGGAGATTTTGGGTAATTAAAAGAGAAGTATGGGAATTTTATTTATGACTCATACTTACCTAGGTATATGCTGAATCTGTCCCCTACCGGCTCTAAGGCTGAGAACTGAGTAATCAAACAGCCAATCACTCAGTTCTCAGTGCTCCCTAAGCAGAGAGCTGGTAACTGTCAGTCTCTGGCTCTGCTCCCCCCTGGTGCCCACTGAAACACTGGGCTGTGGAGCGGCTGAGAGGCTGAGCTGGGCGCCGGTCCAGGCATGTGAGCAGATCCCAATCATATCAACAATATGGTTGCGATCTTTCCCCAGCCTGGACTGATTCTGTGACATCAGCCGAGAGCAGGCTTAAGCCTGCTGTCAGCTGAAAATGGGTCACAGGATTGCAAAACAATCTGCACTGATGTGATCAACAGGTGAAGTACAACCAAACAGGCTTTGGCTGTACTTCTCCTTTAATAAATCTATCACACAACCTGTCTCTCTGCTCCTGTTTGGCATGACTTGCGAAAATTGATAAATGTCCCCATTTATGTTGTCCCCATTTGTGTGAATTTATGTTGTGAAATTATGTTGTCCCCATTTGTGTAGAGCCCAGGCAGGCTCTTCCTCAGCCCAGGCTTTAAATCCAGGCTTTCTCTCCATGAAGCTGGAAAGTCTTTTAGGCACCCTCTAGTCCAGAGGGCCTCCACGATCCCCCTCTCATAGTCCAGGGATTCCAGACACCTGCTGCCCTAGTGCAGGGCCTCCAGACACCCCCTCACCTAGTCTAGTATCTCCCTTGTCCCCCACCTATCCAGGGACCATTGCCACACCAACCACCATTTCCTAGTCAATGGCCTCCTCTGCACCCACCCCCCTAGTCCAGTGTCTCCTCTGCACTCCTCTGCTAGTCCAAGGCCTCCTTTACAGCTCACCCCAAAATAAAAGCTTCCTCTGCACCCTGCTCTCTCCGAAACCAGGTCCCTTATCAACCCCACTTTTCAAGTCTTGGGCCTCCTCTACATCCCCCAGTCCAGGGCCTCCGTTGTACTCCCCTCCTAGTAAAGGCCTCCTCTGTACCCCCCCACTCCAGCACCACCTCTGTGCCCCCCAGTACAGGGCCTCCTCTGCATCCCCCAGCCCAACAGGACCTCTTCTGCACCCCCCAGCCCAGGGCCTCCTCTGCACCCCCCATCAGCCCAGGGCCTCCTCTGCATTCGCCATCAGCCCAGGGCCTCCACTGCACCCTCCAGTCCAGGGCCTCCTCTAACCCCTCAGCCCAATGCCTCCTCTGCTCCCCCCCCCCCCCGTCCAGGGCCTCTTCTGCACCACTTCAGTCCAGGGCTTTCTTTGAAGCCTCCCCTTCTCTGGGATGCCTCACGCAGAAAAGACATAGGCTGTTTGGGCACTGGGCAGGACTAGGAGGGAGACCTGCTTGTCCATTACATTTGATCAGGCAGCAGTGACACACTTAGAGCAGCGGTTTCCAGTGAGGGTGGGAGCACCACCCCTGGTGGTACCCCCGTAGATGTGTCACCCGGGGCAAGTCACCCCCCTAGTTTTGGTCCTGCTTAGATTAATGCCAGGTGGGGGTGTGCCAAATATAGGATCCGCCCTTGGTGTAAAATGCTCTAGGTAATGCCCCTGCTTGGTTAAGGAGATTTTGACAAGCATCTATACAGCATCTATACAGCTTTGTGGATATCTCACTACATCAAGGACAGGTTAGCAAAGGGAGCCGGGTAGAGCAGGCCAAGGTACAATATAAGTATAACTGCACCAAAAATATATGGCTTTGGCAAGAGTTGCACTTTCCAGTCATACAAGTTTATGATAACACTTGTCTTTATACATTTGCTATTTATTTTAAAATGTGTTAACTTTAAAATGTCATGTCTTTTTTACAGGTTTTACCTCCTGGAGTTCAAACACTACCCCAGAGAAAGAAAAGCTGTAATACCTTTTATTTTCTAACCCTGTGAATGGAGATAATGGAATACCTGAGACTGGACATTTTAAATCCAACTTGTCAACATTTTTTTATGTCACATTTGAAATCGACCCTTCTATATTTTATATATCATTATAATGGTTTTAGAGGTATCTTGTCTGTTGTTTTGTATATCTGTTATAGACCATATGCTCTCAATCATTGGTACAAGTACCCCAAGGGGTGCATTTGTTCTTTGCAGTAAATTTATACAGCATTTTAAAATTGTAATAAATACATTTAAAAATAAAACGATGAGTAATTTTTAGTCATTTAAAGCAAAAAGATTTTTTTGGGGAACTGCTAAACACAAAAACGAGGGCTGTACCTACTTTGATGATGTTGAGAAGCACTGTTTGTAGAATATCATGTCATCATAGGGCAGTGATGGCGAACCTTGGCACCCCAGATGTTTTGGAACTACATTTCCCATGATGCTCCACTAGACTGCAGAGTGCATGAGCATCATGGAAAATATAGTTCCAAAACATCTGGGGTGCCTAGGTTCGCCATCACTGTCTTAAAGTAACCAACAGCACGGCAATTCATCCATAAATAAGCATTTATTTTGTCAGAAATTTGTATTCCTTAACAATAAAAGATAAGCACCACAGACACAAAGCCCGAAATACTGAAAAGTTTGTAATAATTAATTTCTTTATCTTTAAATTACTATCACAGGTCACTTGTGCTCTTGCCTCAATCCAGGCACGTTATTGTAATTAATGTATGTTTTTGTGAATTATGTTAGACTATAAGTTTTATTTGAATGACTCATTGAAATTTAATTTGAGTGGCTTTCTCTAACAAGTACCTTCATGTAACAAAATTACTAAAACAATGCTGTCAGTGATTTTCCCCTATGAAAAATACAGAACATGCTGAAAATCAACAGGGATGGCGAGGGAATCTGTCCAGGTTCAATTCCTAGAAGGTTCAATCAATCCTGTTTAAAACTTGGCAAACCTGAACGTAGTAGCAAATCCCACTGAAGTGTATGAGAGGGTGAGGGGCATACAGCATCCATAGTTTTAGTAGTGACATGTTTTTTCTTTATGCTCAGTTCACACTGGCCTACAGCCTGGATTCGGGTGCACCTGTTCCCGCACCCACAGCCAAATTGCGCTTTTCTTCCAAAACGGGTGGGGCTGCCATTCATTCTGAATGGCACCCCTACACATCTCAGCCCGAAGCACATTTGCAGGTACGGAAACCACAGGGAAATTACATTGGTCTAAAAGAGCATGCTGTTTTCCTGCAGCCACACTTTTAAAAATGAGCATGCACCTTTTTCCTGCGGGAAACGCGGGTACAGTAGCCCATTCAAGTGAATGGCCTGCCATGTCTGAGGAAACACGGGCTGCGAGGCCCGTAAAAGTGTGAACCTAGGTGAAAGAAATTGTCCTGTTTGCTGAGCTTGTCCATCTTCTCATTTGATGCAAAACTGTCAGACTGCAGGCCAGTTTCTATCAAGTTCTTGTTAAGACTATAGACGATACAGTAGACATGGGCGCCGTCAATAAATTAGTTTCGCTCTGTTCCGTTACGGTTCGTATTAAAATTAATTCGTACTTCGTATTTCGTGTCCGAAATTCAATTTCAATTCGTACGAAATAAGAATTGTCGTTAGGTTCGTTAACTTTTACGAACGTTCGTTACGATGAATTTAAAGGCAAAAATATACCTCAATTTGACAGTCGATGCTGATGGAAGTTTGGTTTTCATCCGAAATATGAAATTCCGTTGAAGAATTTCCTATCCGAAATACGAATTTTCGTTAGATGACTTCCTCCTGGGGATTCGTAAACAAAAGTTCGTATTTTGTACAAAATTCGGACGCATGGCAATTCGTATTTTCGAATCCTCCCGGACGTACGAATTTAGGGAAATTCGTACGAATTTGAGATTCGTACGAAACGAATCGCACATGTCTACGATACAGTAGTGCAAGATTGGCCAGCAGTATAATGGTATGTTGGATACTTATATAAATAAAGAATTTGCAAAAAAAGAAAAATGCTAGAGATAAACAATACAAGTAGGGGTTTTACTACAAGAATTATGATGCTGCAGAAAATATATCAGTGTATAACTGACCAGAAGTAAGACAGAATTAAAGTGTCACTAAACCCACATAAAAAAACCTATCAATAAATGCTGTATTACATGCAGGTCAAACTCACTCAGTCGCTATGGGATTCCTTTTCTGTACTTTGCTAAAAAAACAGGTTGATCCTGCTGTTCTCTACCTCCCCCATTTGATCATGTCCCCAATCAGTTGCAGTTGCAATAACCAGCTAAACACAATGGGTGGGATATTACATGCAGATTGATGAAGGCTTCACCTCCCTCTTTTTTTTTTGCAAAATCTTTTTTATTGAATTTTTCAATAGCATAGAAAATTGCCCACAGAAGGGCCAACAGTACCCACACAGGGGCAAAATCTCTGATGCGGCCACAGACCACAGCAGGGCACATCAGGTAACACAACATAATCGGTCTGCCTCTGAAGCAACAACATGCCTCAACCAGGCAGACCGATAACAAACAAAACTTAACTTATCTAAACCCCACTGTGGGGAGAGGTTAAAAGCAGGAGAATCTTTGCTCAATAGCATAAATGCAGGATAACATAACATAGAAATACTTGTAGTACCTGGGTCAGTCTATTACCAATTTACCATATTATAACCTTAATGTTGGTCTAAGGCAGGGGTGCCCAACAAGTGGCCCGCGGAGCCCTCTGATGTGGCCCGCGACCTCCTTCTGTTGAATGGCAGATTGTCAAGCCCAGATCTTGGGTTGCAGACCCGCCATCCCAGAGCATCTGTGTTGTTAATGATGCCGGCAAAGCAAGCAGCTGTGGAGCAGAGCTGTATAAGCTGATGCTTCCTGTATAGCGCCGTCTCATGCCACAGGTGGAGTGATACCAAATGCACTCTGCCGGGATAGAAACAGCAGGCGATACCTGAATGGAAGACTGTTATTAAAGGTCAGTTTATTACTAAAATTGCAGTGTATATATGGGAATATCTGTGCAGTGGTTACTGGGCTACTTTCAAACTGATCCACAGGTACAGTGCACCTTCAGGTTACCTGCACTGAGGCAAAGACTTCTGTTATTACCTGCGGGTTTGGTGAGCTTTCAGAAAGTGCACCACACCTGCAGGCTAATAGAAGTCTATGGCAAAGTGTAGCTAACCCACAGGAAAGACACAGGTGCACTGCGCTGCATTAGGCTGGATTCACACCTATGCATTTGTAGTGCATTTTGCAGATTTGCACTACAGAACGTGTTCCATAGGAAACCATGTTACATGGACTGTAGTTCAAATCTGCAAAATGCAAAAAGCACAAAAAAATGCATAGGTATGAATCAGGCCTTACTATGAAAGGCCCCTTTCACACAATCGGTACAACTCAATCGGACCCTGTATTCACCTCTATGAAACGGCAAATGTAAACATATTTGTGTCCTTTTACACCCGCCTACCTCCAATCTGAAAAACAAACAAACAAAAAAAAAACAGAAGGGCATCAATCCCCTTCTGTCAGGGTGTATTGGATCGGAAGGACCCATAGAGTAGAGTGGGCTGTGTCCATTCAAGCTCTGCTCAGACCTGTCATCCGCCTGCTCTACTCATTGTGGCCCCCGACCGGTTTCCAAGTCACTTAAGTGGCCCTCACTCTTCAAAAGGTTGGGCACCTCTGGTCTAAGGGTTAGTTACTGCATCAGTTGCTGTAGTGCTATCGTCTAACCAACAGGTCCACACCTTCTCAAATTTTCGTGGGCAACCCCTGCCCTCGTAGGTGGCTCTATAAAGGGGCAAACTGGCATTCACTAGACCCTTCCAGAACTTGACAGAGGGGGGAGATGATTGCTTCCAATTCATTGTGATGGCCTTACGTGCATAGTGCAGTAGTAAGGATATGAGTATATTCCTACCTCTGTGGATTGACATCTGTTCCACCAGCCCCAGCAGACAATATTTAGGATCATAAGGAACACTAGTCTTAGTGATATTAACTATCACCTGGAGAACTTCCTTCCAGAACTGACATCTATAAGCATGGGCGATTTGGAGATACCTGAAATGAGCCCGTACAGGCACATTAAATTTTGTACGCAATACATGAAAGGGAGCAAGCTCCCCATTGGTGATAACATGCTCCAGAGTCAGTATTTTGTATCTGGCCCAGGCCTGTAGATCTGGGATAGTGGTTAACTGTGGTAGGTTAGGATTCAGCCAAAGGGGGGTGTGAGGAGACCAGGTGTTCGGCAGGGATGCTCTTAGCGCCTCTCCCACCTTCCACGTCCTCATAGTGGTGCGCATAGAAGGGGTAAGGCGATGAGGTGCTTTTGGCCCCCTGAATATCAACCCTTTCAAGGAATCCAGAGACCCCACTATAGCCGCCTCCAACACCGTAGCAGAATTGGTCAGATCTGGCTGCAACCACCAGTGGATGGTTACAAGCTGAGTGGCCAAGTATTTGTGGCAGTCCGGGAGAGCCAAGCCCCCACTATCCACAGGCCTGGTCAGAGTGGTATACTTGAATCTAGGTGTTCCAGACCCCCAAATAAATGAGAGGAAAAGTTGTTTAGATTAAAGAAGGTTTTATTCAGCCATTGTGGGGGAATTCCTAAATATGTACGTTAGTTTGGGGAGGACTTTCATTTTTAGAAGGTTAATGCACCCAATGAGGGAGAGGGGAAGATTGTCCCATACCCTTAGTTTGGATTTAATCCCTATCAGAACAGGTTCAAGGTTAAGCCGTACAAAATCCCCGCTCTCCCTTGAAATAATATCTAAATAGGTAAACCTATCCACCCATTGAAGCGGGGTAGAGGGGGACGAGGAGGATCTGGCCCCCTTGTCCACAGGGAAAAGCTGAGACTTATGCCAATTCACCGTTAACCCGGTGAAGACGGAAAAATCGTCCATGATTCTGAGTGCGCCCGCAAAGAATCACCAGCATCATTTAAAAAAAAAAAAGCCGTAAATCATCCGCGTAGAGAGTCACTCTCTCCTCCAGCCAGCCCACCCTAAGTCCACGGACCTCGGCCGAGCATCTGAGGGCCTCCGCAATAGGTTCTATTGCCAGGGCAAACAAGGACGGGGAGAGAGGGCATCCCTGCCTGGTGCCCCCCTGCAGGGGGAATGAAGGATCACCTCCCTCTTTCTAAGCAAAAAAATGTCACCAGCATACCAAGGATCTCCAGAGTAGGTCCAAAGCTTTAATCAGCAATAACATCATTACAGCAGATAGCAAAGTTTCAGAGCTACGCAGGACCCAGGGGCGTAACTATAGGGGGTGCAGCAGTTGCGACCGCAACCGGGCCCTGTGATGCAGGGGGCCCATGCAGCCCCCTCTACATATGGCTGCTCTTTAGTTGTGCATTCCCCGCATGACCTGTGTCCTCAGCCGGCTCCTCAGAGTACCCCTCTCCTGCTCCATGCATTGCCGCTCTGTCTGATGTCTATTCTCCCCAGCCAGAGTCCCGCCCACCCCGAGTCCGGCCCACACTGCACTACATAATTCTCCCTGGTAAACAAACTTTAAGCACACAGATGTAGTGCAGCCCTATGAGAGCCGGCTCCCCGGAGGACACTGCAGGCTTGTCTGCCAGCCCCCCCTCCTCCCCCGTCATACACAGATGATGAAAGGTCTTTCTGGGAGATATGCTGATCGCCCGTCCAGCACACTGGATGGAGCCCAGGTCAACATGGATGAGTGCGCGGCCTACAGCATGGTCATGGTGAGTGAAAGGACCCCATCCCCCACACACCATTACATACCCCCTCCATCTCCCCCTGGGGACAGGGACCCCTTCTCACGTGGGGACAGGGACCCCCACCTCCCCTGGGGACAGGGACCCCTTCTCACCTAGGGGCAGTAACTTCATCTGCCCTGGGGAAAAGGACCTCATCTCTTCTGGGGACGGGGACCCCATCCTGCCTAGGGACAGTCCCCCAATGGGGCACCTAGAAATTAAAAAAATAATAATAAAAAAAAACTACTGATACCAGTGGTGGAACTACAGGGCTCACAAAGGTCATACCTGTGTTCCACCGCTGGACTCGGAGGGAAGGGCCCTGGCTGGGGTTCAGGGTTTCTTGCTTCATGGTTTCTTGCATCGGGGCCCTGAAGGTTCTAGTTACGCCACTGGCAGGACCCCTTCATCAGGCATTATTCCAGGGGTAGCTAACCTTTTGAGCACAGTGTGCTGAAAAATATCTTCAAAGAAATTGAGAGTGCCGATTTAATTACAAAAAAATGTCAACTTCCCACTCAATCACAAAAAGGATTTTTTTATAAAGTAAATGCTGTAAACTACTTGAGTAGTAGTGAGAAATTAACATCCTGCACTCCTCTTCTCAGATCAGCTCCAATTCCTGCAACTCCACGCTTCAGATCAGCTCCAATTCATGCACCTTCACACCTCAGATCACTTTCCCCCCTACAAATCTGTTTCACCACTGTAACCCCCTGCACATCTGCCCCACCACTGTACCACTCTGCACATCTGCCCCACCTCTGTACCCCCTGCTCATCTGTCCCACCACTGTAACCCCCTGCTCTTCTGTCCCACCACTGTAACCTCCTGCTCTTCTGTCCCACCACTGTAACCCCCTGCTCATCTGCCCCACCACTGTAACCCCCTGCTCATCTGCCCCACCACTGTACCACCGTGCTCTTCTGTCACACCACTGTAACCCCCTGCTCATCTGCCCCACCAATGTTCCCCCTTTCACATCTGCCCACCGCTGTACCCCCCTGCTCTTCTGTCCCACTGCTGAACCCCCTTCTCATCTGCCCTAACACTAAACCCCCCCCGGTCATCTTTCCCACCACTGTAACCCCATTCTCACCTGGCCCAGCACTGAACCCCCCCTCCCTGCTCATCTGTCCCACCACTAAACCCCCTGCTCATCTGCCCATCACTGTACCCCCCTTGTTTTCTGTCCCACCACTGAACCCCCTTCTGATCCCTCCCACTACTGTACCTATTGCACCACTGTACCCCCTTACTCTTCTGTCCCACCACTGTAACCCTGCTGCTCATCTGCCCCATCAATGTACTCCTTTTCTCATCTGCCCCACCACTGTACCCCCCTGCACATCTGCTCCACCAACGTATCCCCATGTTCTTATGTCTCACTACTGAATCACCTTCTCATCTGTCCTAACACTGAACCAATCTGCTCTCTGCCCCACCACTGTAACCCGCTTTCTCATCTGCCCCATCAATGTACCTCTTGCACATCTGTTTCACCTCTGTTCCCCCTGCTCTTATGCCCCACCTCTGTTCCCCCTGCTCATCTGTCCCATCAATACACCTCCTTTGACATCTGACCCACTGCTCTAGCTCCTGATTTTCTTTCCCACCACTGAACCCCCTTCTTATCTGCCCCAACACTGAACCCACCTGCTCATCTGTTACACCACAGTAGCCCCCTTCTCATTTGGCCCAACACTCAACCCCCCTGCTCATCTGCTCCATCACTGTACCCCCCTGCTCTTCTGTCCCACTGCTGAACCCCCTTTATATCTCTTCCACCATTGTACCTCGCTGCACATCTACCGCACCGCTGTACCTCCTGCTCTTCTGTCCCACCTCTGAAACCGTTCTGCTCATTTTCCCCACCGCTGTACCCTCCTGCTCATTTGCTCCACTGCTGTACCCTCTTCTCATCTATGATATGCATCGTTTGCAAAGTGGTGAAAGGAAGCAGAGATGAAACACATCTACCTGTCCTGGCACACTCATCCTGCTGATCCATCTCTTGCATCCAGCCCACATGCTTGTAAGTAAGGATGAGCCGAATACCCCCTGGTTCGGTTCGCACCAAAAATTTGTGCAAACTTTAGAACCCCATTAAAGTCTATGGGACTCGAACGTTCAAAATCAAAAGTGCTAATTTTAAAGGCTAATATGCAAGTTATTGTCCTAAAAAGGGTTTGGGGATCCGGGTCCTGCCCCAGGGGACATGTATCAATGCAAAAAAAGTTTTAAAAACTGCCTTTTTTTCGGGAGCACTGATTTTAATGATGCTTAAAGTGAAAAAAAAAAGTGAAATATTCCTTTAAATATCGTGCATGGAGGGTGTCTATAGTATGCCTGTGAAGTAGCACATGTTTCCCGTGTTTAGAACAGTCCCTGCACAAAATTACATTTCTAATGGAAAAAAGTTATTTAAAACTGCTTGCGGTTTTATTGTAATGTCTGGTCCCCACAATATGGATGAAAATCATTGAGAAAAATGGCATGGGTGCCCCCCCCCCCCCCCGCCCATTACCAGCCCCTTTGGGTCTTGTATGGATATTAAGGGGAACCCCGTACCCAAAATAAAAAAAGGAAAAGCGTGGGGCCCCCAGGCCCTATATACTCAGAACAGCAGTATACAGGTGGTGCAAACAAGACAGGGACTGTAGGTTTGTTGTTAAGTAGAATCTGTTTGTAATTTTGATCTGGTACATTTTTAAAGTGTAGCTTCAGTCAAAAAATCTATTTTTAAGCTTTTTGGAAAACATAGGGAAGGGTTATCACCCCTGTAACATTTGTTTTGCTGTCTGTGCACCTCTTCAGAAGATTTCACCTCACCTTCTGTCCCAACGACAAATGTTTTTTGGGGTTTTTAGTAAAACAGGGATTGGGATAAAGCATCAGTGGAGAGGATACACGTTTTTCCCATATCAACTCTTACAGGAGAGAATTTCCCTTCCTAGGGATAGATTTCATCGCACTTCCTGTTGTCTCCTTCCGTTTGCAAGTAGGAGACGTTTGTAAGTTGGATGTTTGAAAGTAGGAGCCTGCCCTATATGCTCTGCAGAAATTTGAGCCTAAGGTGTTGGTGTTGCCACAACACTGTAAGCCCTCAATGTGACTCTTGGTGGGCCCTGCTGTGAACTATTATATCAAGAATTGTAATTACATGACATTGTTGAACAGTGGTAGAAAAATTGGGCCTTTGGTGGTGGTGTCATAGCACTGTCCTCACAGTTACTCTCGGTGGGCGCTGGAACGGGCCCTGCTGTGAAATATTATATCAAGAATGGTAATTACATGCACCTATTGAACAGGGGCACAAAAATTGGGCCTTAGGCACTGGTGCCACAACACTGCAACACCTCACAAAAACTCTAGTTGGAGAGCAGGCATGAGCCCTGCTGCAAAGTATTGGACCAAAAATTGTAATTACATGCCCCTGTTAAACAGGGGCTGAAAAATTGGGCCTTAGGCACTGGTGCTGGTGTCACAACACTGCAACCCCTCACAGATACTCTAGTTGGAGCTCAGGAATGAGCCCTGCTGCAAAGTATTGCATCAAAAATTTTAATTACATGCCCCTGTTAAACAGGGGCTGAAAAAATGGGCCTTAGGCACTGGTGCTGGTGCCACAACATTGCAACCACTCAAACAAATATTGTAGTTAAGCGCAGCAACGAACCCGCCTACAAAATATTGCATCAAAAATTGTAATTACATGCCCCTAAACAGGGGCTGAAAAATTGGGCCTTAGCCACTGGTGGCGGCACCCAGAATCAAAAATGTTCTTACCAGCTATCAGCATGATCATTGAGGAGGAAGAGGATAGTCACTCAGCATAACAGGATAGTCAGTCAGCATCAGCATAGGCAGTCTTGAAGGGATGTGACATTTAAAAAAAAATTATTCGGTTACATCAGCATCAGGTGCTTGGTAGCTGGTGGTGATCCAAGACTGATTAATTTTTATGAAGGTCAGTCGATCAACCGAGTCGGTGGACAAGCGCACCCTGTGATCAGTTACGAAGCCACCAGCAGCACTGAATGTGCGTTCCGAAAGAACGCTGGATGCAGGACAGGCCAGTAGCTCAACTGCATACTGTGCAAGCTCTGGCCAGTGATCCATCCTCAAGACCCTGTAACCCAGAGGATTTTTGGTGGGAAAGGTGTCCAGGACTGATCTTGCCCCTAGGTATTCCTGCACCATGTAAATCAGACACTGGCGATGGTTGCTAGAATCGATCATACCTTAGGGCTGCAGACTAAAAAATTGTTTGAACGCATCGGTCAGATGGCCACCTTCTCCACCGCTCTTTCTGTGACTGACCGAAGCCTCAGCAACACGTTGTCCAGGACCAGAAATTTGTAACCTCCCAGTCTCTGGGAACGCGTTGCACAGACCTTTCTGCAAGGCCTCTCGAGGAGGTTTCATCCTCTGTGATGGCAAGATAAGGTCAGCAACCTTACCCTTGTAACGTGGATCAAGGAGGGTTGCCAGCCAGTAATGATCCCTCTCCTTGATCCGATGAATACAAGGATCCTTCCCCAGGCTTTGCAGGATCAGGGAGGCCATGCAGTGTAGGTTAGCTGAGGCATTTGGTCTGGAGTCCTCTGGGTCACTAAGGAGGACATGATCCGAAGCCACCTCCTCCCAGCCACATACAAGTTCACAGGTTTCTTGGGACTGTAAATGATCCCTAAAAGACTGCTGCTGATGCTGAGTGCCAGGCTCCACCTCCATGCTGACACAATCCTCCTCCTGTGTGATCGGCGGGCCCCCAGGAACACTGTGTGGATAAAGGGGGCCTTGCGAGGAAAGGAAGTCCTCCTCTTCCTGCCTCTGTTCTGCCTCAAGCGCCCTGTCCATTATTTCACGCATCGTGTGCTCCAACAGGTGGACAAGAGGGACAGTGTCACTGATGCATGCACTGTCACTGCTCACCATCCTCGTAGCCTCCTCAAATGGTGACATGACAGCGCATGCATCCCAGATCATGGCCCACTGGCTTGGGGAAAAAAAAACAAGCTCCCCTGACCCTGTCCTGGTGCCGTAGTTGCACAGGTACTCATTGATGGCCCTCTGCTGCGTGTGCAGCCGCTGTCACAGTCCATCTGAGTACCAGAGTACCTAAGTACCTGTCACAGCCCATCTGAGTACCTGAGTACCTGTCACAGTTCATCTGAGTACCTGAGTACCTGTCACAGTTCATCTGAGTACCAGAATACCTGTCACCAGTAGACATGTGCAGAGTAAAATATTTCGTTTCGGAATTTCGTTTTCGTCTGAAAACTTAATTTATTTAGTTACTCCCGAAATTCGTTTTTATTTATTTCATTTTTCGTTCAAAAATTGCATTCGTCCGAAAATCCACATGAATCACGGTCGAATCTGTCTTTGAAGGCTTATGGTGTCTGTCGAATGTATAAAGAAGATTCGACGGAGCTAGTATATAGCATACTTTAGAACCCTATTAAAGTCTATGGGACTCCAACGTTCAAAATCTAAAGTGCTCATTTTAAAGGCTAATTTGCAAGTTACTGTCCTAAAAAGTGTTTGGGGACCCGGGTCCTGCCCCAGGGGACATGGATCAATGCAAAAAAAAGTTTTAAAAACGGCCGTTTTTTCGGGAGCAGTGATTTTAATAATGATTAAAGTGAAACAATAAAAGTGTAATATTCCTTTAAATTTCGTAGGGGGGGGTTGTCTATAGTATGCCTGTGAAGGGGCGCATGTTTCTGGTGCTTAGAATTGTCCCTGCACAAAGTGTCATTTATGCAGGAAAAAAAGTCCTTTAAAATCACTCGCAGCTATAATGAATTGTCGGCTCCCGTAATACAGAGAACACTCATTGAAAGTCATTGATAAAAAAATAAATAAAAAAAAAAAAAAAAAAGCGTGGGGGTCCCCCAAATTCAATTACCAGGCCCTTCAGGTCTGGTATGGATATTAAGGGGAACCCTGCCTCAAATTTAAGAAAAAATTTGACGTGGGGTTCCCCCTAAATATCCATAACCAGACCCTTCAGGTCTGGTATGGATATTAAGGGGAACCCCGCGTCAAATTTAAAAAAAAATTGACGTGGGGTTCCCCCTAAAAATCCATACCAGACCCTTTATCCGAGCACGCAACCTGGCAGGCCGCAGGAAAAGAGGGGGGGACGAGAGAGCGGCCCCCCCTCCCTCCTGAACCGTACCAGGCCACATGCCCTCAACATTGGGAGGATGCTTTGGGGGTCTGTGACCCCTCAAAGCACCTTGTCCCCATGTTGATGAGGACAAGGGCCTCATCCCCACAACCCTGGCCGGTGGTTGTGGAGGTCTGCGGGCGGGGGGCTTATCAGAATCTGGAAGCCCCCTTTAACAAGGGGACCCCCAGATCCCGGCCCCCCCCCCTGTTTGAAATGGTAAGGGGGTACAAAAGTACCCCTACCATTTCACAAAGAAAGTGTAAAAATTTTTTAAATAAAACAAACACACTTTTGAAAAATTCCTTTATTAAAAATAAAAAAATAAAAAAAAGATTCCAGCGGCGGTAATCCACTCTTGCTATCCATCGACGGACGGTCATATCTCCAGCGATGTCTCATGTCATCCAGCGCAGCGCAGCATCCTTCTTCTGTCTCCGTGGAGGAGACACTACAGACATTCCGGCGGCTGACGTTTCTTATATAGGGTGGGCGGGGCCACCCGTCACCTGACCCCGCCCCCCTCTGACGCAAGGGGAAACCCGGGGTTCCCTGTGACGTAGGGGTGACCCCGCCCCCCTCTGATGTAACGGAAACCTGCCTGTGTTACATCAGAGGGGTGCGGGTCACCCCTACGTCACAGGGAACCCCGGGTTTCCCCTTGCGTCAGAGGGGGGCGGGGTCAGGTGACGGGTGGCCCCGCCCTCCGTATATAACAAACGTCAGCCGCCGGAATGCCTGTAGTGTCTCCTCCACGGAGACAGAAGAAGGATGCTGCGCTGCGCTGGATGATATTAGACATCGCTGGAGATATGACCGTCCGTCGATGGATAGCAAGAGTGGATTACCGCCGCTGGAATCTTTTTTTTATTTTTTTATTTTTAATAAAGGAATTTTTCAAAAGTGTGTTTGTTTTATTTAAACATTTTTTACACTTTCTTTGTGAAATGGTAGGGGTACTTTTGTACCCCCTTACCATTTCAAACAGGGGGGGGGCCGGGATCTGGGGGTCCCCTTGTTAAAGGGGGCTTCCAGATTCTGATAAGCCCCCCGCCCGCAGACCTCCACAACCACCGGCCAGGGTTGTGGGGATGAGGCCCTTGTCCTCATCAACATGGGGACAAGGTGCTTTGAGGGGTCACAGACCCCCAAAGCATCCTCCCAATGTTGAGGGCATGTGGCCTGGTACGGTTCAGGAGGGAGGGGGGGCCGCTCTCTCGTCCCCCCCTCTTTTCCTGCGGCCTGCCAGGTTGCGTGCTCGGATAAAGGGTCTGGTATGGATTTTTAGGGGGAACCCCACGTCAATTTTTTTTTAAATTTGACGCGGGGTTCCCCTTAATATCCATACCAGACCTGAAGGGTCTGGTTATGGATATTTAGGGGGAACCCCACGTCAAATTTTTTCTTAAATTTGAGGCAGGGTTCCCCTTAATATCCATACCAGACCTGAAGGGCCTGGTAATTGAATTTGGGGGACCCCCACGCTTTTTTTTATTTTATTTATTTATTTATTTTTTTATCAATGACTTTCAATGAGTGTTCTCTGTATTACGGAGCCGACAATTCATAATAGCTGCGAGTGATTTTAAAGGACTTTTTTTCCTGCATAAATGACACTTTGTGCAGGGACAATTCTAAGCACGGGAAACATGCGCCCCTTCACAGGCATACTATAGACAACCCCCCCCTACGAAATTTAAAGGAATATTACACTTTTATTGTTTCACTTTAATCATTATTAAAATCACTGCTCCCGAAAAAACGGCCGTTTTTAAAACTTTTTTTTGCATTGATACATGTCCCCTGGGGCAGGACCCGGGTCCCCAAACACTTTTTAGGACAGTATCTTGCAGAATCTTTTCTCTCTGTCAAATCTTTTTTCTCTGTCGAATATTTTCTCTATACAATCTTGGACTAATAGAGGTAAGGTTAGGCACATTCGAACACAGGTTCTATAGACACAGATTGTTGTCAGAGTCATGTCGAATCTCCTATTCTATATCGAACTGTTGTAACAATGAAAACGAAAATAAAGCATTTATTTATGTTGGATCTTTCGTTTTTCGGATTTTGTGCTTTCGTTATCGTTTGTCAAAACGAAAACGAAAATAGCTGAAATTCGGACGAAAATGCATTCGGACGAAAACGAATGCACATGTCTAGTCACCAGCCCGTCGGAGTACCCAAGTACCTGTCACCAGCCCATCAGAGTACCCGAGTACCTGTCATCAGCTCATATGAGTACCCGAGTACCTGAGTACCTAACAGCCCATCTGAGTACCTGTCACAGCCCATCTGAGTACCCGAGTACCTGTCCCAGCCCATCTGAGTACCCGAGTACTTGAGTACCTGTCACAGCCCATCTGAATACCCGAGTACCTGTCTGCGCTTCTGAGTACCCAAATACCTGAGTACCTGTCAGCCCATCTGAGTACCCGAGTACCTGAGTACCTGTCACAGTTCATCTGAGTACCTGAGTACCTGTCACAGTTCATCTGAGTACCAGAATACCTGTCACCAGCCCGTCGGAGTACCCAAGTACCTGTCACCAGCCCATCGGAGTATCCGAGTACCTGTCACCAGCTCATATGAGTACCCGAGTACCTGTCAGCCCATCTGAGTACCTGAGTACCTGTCACAGCCCATCTGAGTACCCGAGTACCTGTCCCAGCCCATCTGAGTACACGAGTACCTGTCACAGCCCATCTGAGTACCCGTGTACCTGTCAGCGCATCTGAGTACCCAAATACCTGAGTACCTGTAAGCCCATCTGAGTACCCGAGTACCTGAGTACCTGTCAGCCCATCTGAGTATCCGAGTATCTGAGTACCTGTCCCAGCCAGTCTGAGTACCCGAGTACCTGTCCCAGCCCAACTGAGTACCCGAGTACCTGTTCCAGCCCATCTGAGTACCCGAGTACCTGAGTACCTGTCACAACCCATCTGAGTACCGAGTACCTGAAAACTTGTCCCAGCCCAATCTGAGTACCTGTCACAGTCCATCTGAGTACCTGTCACAGTCCATTTGAGTACGTGAGTACCTGAGTACCTGTCACAGCCCATCTGAGTACCCAAGTACCTGTCAGCCCATCTGAGTACCCGAGTACCTGAGTACCTGTCACAGCCCACCTGAGTACCCGAGTACCTGTCACAGCCCATCTGAGTACCTGTCACAGTCCATCTGAGTATCCGAGTGCCTGAGTACTTGTCCCAGCCCATCTGAGTATTAGAGTACCTGAGCACCTGTCAGCCCATCTGAGTATCCGAGTACCTGAGAATCTGTCCCAGCCCATCTGAGTAACCAAGTACCTCAGTACCTGTCCCAGCTCATCTGAGTACCCGAGTACCTGTCCAAGCCCATCTCAGTACCTGAGTACCTGTCACAACCCATCTGGGTACCCGAGTACCTGAGTACCTGTCACAGCCCATCTGAGTACCTGAGTACCTGTCACAGTCCATCTGAGTATCCGAGTACCTGTAACAGCCCATCTGAGTACCTGAATACCTGTCACAGTTCATCTGAGTACCCGAATACCTGTCACCAGCCCGTCGGAGTACCCAAGTACCTGTCACCAGCCCGAGAACCTGTCAGCCCATCTGAGTACCCGAGTACCTGAGTACCTGTCAGCCCATCTGAGTACCCGAGTACCTGAGTACCTGAGTACCTGTCAGCCCATCTGAGTACCTGAGTACCTGTCCCAGCCCATCTGAGTACCCGAGTACTTGAGTATCTGTTACAGCCCATCTGAGTACCGGAGTACCTGTCAGCCCATCTGAGCACCCAAGTACTTGAGTACCTGTCAGCCCATCTGAGTACCCGAGTACCTGAATACGTGTCAGCCCATCTGAGTATCCGAGTACCTGAGTACCTGTCAGCACATCTGAGTACCTGAATACCTGAGTACCTGCCAGCCCATCTGAGTACTCGAGTACCTGAGTATCTGTCCCAGCCCATCTGAGTACCCGAGTATCTGAGTACCTGTCCCAGCCCATCTGAGTATCCGAGTGCCTGAGTACTTGCCACAGCCCATCTGAGTACCTGAGTACCTGAGCACCTGTCAGCCTATTTGAGTACCTGAATATCTGTCCCAGCCCATCTGAGTATCCGAGTATCTGAGTACCTGTCCCAGCCCATCTGAGTACCCGAGTACCTGTCCCAGCCCATCTGAGTATCCGAGTACCTGTCACAGCCCATCTGAGTACCCGAGTACCTGTCCCTGCCCATCTGAGTACCTGAGTACCTGTTACAACCCATCTGAGTACCCGAGTACCTGAGTACCTGTCACAGCCCATCTGAGTACCTGTCACAGTCCATCTAAATACCCGAGTACCTGAGTACCTGTCACAGCCCATCTGAGTACCCGAGTACCTGAGTACCTGTCCCAGCCCATCTGAGTACCCGAGTACCTGAGCACCTGCCAGCCCATCTGAGTACCTGAGTACCTGAGTATCTGTCCCAGCCCATCTGAGTACCCGAGTACCTGTCCCAGCCCATCTGAGTACCCGAGTACCTGTCCCAGTCCATCTGAGTACCCGAGTACCTGAGTACCTGTCACAGCCCATCTGAGTACCCGAGTACCTATCAAAGTCCATCTGAGTACCCGAGTACCTGAGTACCTGTCACAGTTCATTTGAGTACCTGTCACAGTTCATCTGAGTACCCAAATACCTGTCACCAGCCCGTCAGAGTACCCAAGTACCTGTCACCAGCCCGTCTGAGTACCCGAGTACCTGTCACCAGCCCATCTGAGTACCTGTCAGCCCATCTGAGTACCCGAGTACCTGAGTACCTGTCAGCCCATCTGAGTACCTGAGTACCTGTCAGCCCATCTGAGTACCTGAGTACTTGTCACAGCCCATCTAAGTACCTGAGTACCTGTCCCAGCCAATCTGAGTACCCGAGTACCTGTCCCAGCCCATCTTAGTACACGAGTACTTAAGTACCTGTCACAGCCCATCTGAGTACCCGAGTATCTGTCAACCCATCTGAGTACCCGAGTACCTGAGTATCGGTCCCAGCCCATCTGTGTACCTGAGTACCTGTCCCAGCCCGTCTGAGTACCCGAGTATCTGTCCCAGCCCATCTGAGTACCCGAGTACCTGTCACAGTCCATCTGAGTACCTGTCACAGTCCATCTGAGTACCCGAGTATCTGTCAGCCCATCTGAGTACCCGAGTACCTGAGTATCTGTCCCAGCCCATCTGAGTACCTGAGTACCTGTCCCAGCCCGTCTGAGTACCCGAGAATCTGTCCCAGCCCATCTGAGTACCCGAGTACCTGTCACAGTCCATCTGAGTACCTGTCACAGTCCATCTGAGTACCCGAGTATCTGTCAGCCCATCTGAGTACCCGAGTACCTGTTACAACCCATCTGAGTACCCGAGTACCTGAGTACCTGCCACAGCCCATCTGAGTACCTGCCACAGTCCATCTGAATACCGAGTACCTGAGTACCTGTCAAAGCCCATCTGAGTACCCGAGTACCTGAGTACCTGTCCCAGCCCATCTGAGTACCCGAGTACCTGAGCACCTGCCAGCCCATCTGAGTACCCGAGTACCTGAGTATCTGTCCCAGCCCATCTGAGTACCCGAGTACCTGTCCCAGCCCATCTGAGTACCCGAGTACCTGTCCCAGTCCATCTGAGTACCCGAGTACCTGAGTACCTGTCACAGCCCATCTGAGTACCCGAGTACCTGTCACAGCCCATCTGAGTACCTGAGTACCTATCAAAGTCCATCTGAGTACCCGAGTACCTGAGTACCTGTCACAGTTCATTTGAGTACCTGTCACAGTTCATCTGAGTACCCAAATACCTGTCACCAGCCCGTCAGAGTACCCAAGTACCTGTCAATAGCCCGTCGGAGTACCCGAGTACCTATCACCAGCCCATCTGAGTACCTGTCAGCCCATCTGAGTACCCGAGTACCTGAGTACCTGTCAGCCCATCTGAGTACCTGTCAGCCCATCTGAGTACCTGAGTACCTGTCACAGCCCATCTGAGTACCCGAGTACCTCACCCAGCCAATCTGAGTACCCGAGTACCTGTCCCAGCCCATCTTAGTACACGAGTACTTAAGTACCTGTCACAGCCCATCTGAGTACCCGAGTATCTGTCAGCCCATCTGAGTACCCGAGTACCTGAGTATCTGTTCCAGCCCATCTGAGTACCTGAGTACCTGTCCCAGCCCGTCTGAGTACCCGAGTATCTGTCCCAGCCCATCTGAGTACCCGAGTACCTGTCACAGTCCATCTGAGTACCTGTCACAGTCCATCTGAGTACCCGAGTATCTGTCAGCCCATCTGAGTACCCGAGTATCTGTCCCAGCCCATCTGAGTACCTGAGTACCTGTCCCAGCCCGTCTGAGTACCCGAGTATCTGTCCCAGCCCATCTGAGTACCCGAGTACCTGTCACAGTCCATCTGAGTACCTGTCACAGTCCATCTGAGTACCCGAGTATCTGTCAGCCCATCTGAGTACCCGAGTACCCGAGTATCTGTCACAGCCCATCTGAGGACCTGAGTACATGTCACAGTCCATCTGAGTACCTGTCACAGTCCATCTGAGTACCTGAGTACCTAAGTACCTGTCACAGCCCATCTGAGTACCTGAGGACCTGTCACAGTTCATCTGAGTACCTTAGTACCTGTCACAGTTCATCTGAGTACCAGAATACATGTCACCAGCCCGTTGGAGTACCCAAGTACCTGTCACCAGCCCGTCGGAGTACCCGAGTACCTGTCACCAGCTCATCTGTGTACCCGAGTACCTGAGTACCTGTCAGCCCATCTGAGTACCTAAGTACCTGTCACAGCCCATCTGAGTACCCGAGTACCTTTCCCAGCCCATCTGAGTACCCGAGTACCTGTCCCAGCCCATCTGAGTACTCGAGTACTTGAGTACCTGTCCCAGCCCATCTGAGTACCCGAGTACCTGTCCCAGCCCATCTGAGTACCCGAGTACTTGAGTACCTGTCACAGCCCATCTGAGTACCCGAGTACCTGTCCCAGCCCATCTGAGCACCCGAGTACTTGAGTACCTGTCAGCCCATCTGAGTACCTGAGTACCTGTCAGCCCATCTGAGTACCCAAGTACCTGAGTACCTGTCAGCCCATCTGAGTACCTGAGTACCTGAGTACCTGCCAGCCCATTTGAGTACCCGAGTACCTGAGTATCTGTCAGCCCATCTGAGTACCCGAGTATCTGTCAGCCCATCTGAGTACCCAGAGTACCTGAGTACCTGTCAGCCCATCTGAGTACCCAAGTACCTGAGTACCTGTCACAGTCCGTCTGAGTATCCCAGTGCCTAAGTACTTGTCCCAGCCCATTCTGAGTACCTAAGTACCTGTGCACCTGTCAGCCCATCTGAGTATCGGAGTACCTGAGTACCTGTCACAGTCCGTCTGAGTATCCCAGTGCCTAAGTACTTGTCCCAGCCCATTCTGAGTACCTGAGTACCTGAGCACCTGTCAGCCCATCTGAGTACCCGAGTACCTGAGTATCTGTCCCAGCCCATCTGAGTACCCGAGTATCTGAGTACCTGTCACAGCCCATCTGAGTACCCGAGTACCTGTCAAAACCCATCTGAGTACCCGAGTACCTGAGTACCTGTCACAGCCCATCTGAGTACCTGAGTACCTGTCACAGTCCATCTGAGTACCTGTCATAGTCCATCTGAGTACCCGAGTACCTAAGTACCTGTCACAGCCCATCTGAGTACCTGAGTACCTGTCACAGTTCATCTGAGTACCAGAATACCTGTCACCAGCCCGTCGGACTACCCAAGTACAGTGGTGTGAAAAAGTGTTTGCCCCCTTCCTCATTTCCTGTTCCTTTGCATGTTTGTCACACTTAAGTGTTTCGGAACATCAAACCAATTTAAACAATAGTCAAGGACAACACAAGTAAACACAAAATGCAATTTGTAAATGAAGGTGTTTATTATTAAAGGTGAAAAAAAATCCAAACCATCATGGCCCTGTGTGAAAAAGTGATTGCCCCCCTTGTTAGAAACATACTATAACTGTGGTTGTCCACACCTGAGTTAAATTTCTCTAGCCACACCCAGGCCTGATTATTGCCACACCTGTTCACAATCAAGGCATCACTTAAATAGGAGCTGCTTGACACAGTAAGGTCCACCAGAAGATCATTAAAAGCTACACATCATGCCGAGACCCAAAGAAATTCAGGAACAATTGAGAAAGAAAGTAATTGAGATCTATCAGTCTGGAAAGGGTTATAAAGCCATTTCCAAAGCTTTGGGAATCCAGCGAACCACAGTGAGAGCCATTATCCACAAATGGCGAAGACATGGAACAGTGGTGAACCTTCCCAGGAGTGGCCGGCCGCCCAAAATTACCCCAAGAGCGCAGCGACGACTCATCCAGGAGGTCACAAAAGACCCCACAACAACGTCCAAGGAACTGCAGGCCTCACTTGCCTCAGTTAAGGTCAGCGTTCATGCCTCCACCATCAGGAAAAGACTGGGCAAAATTGGCCTGCATGGCAGAGTTCCAAGGAGAAAACCACTGCTGAGCAAAAAGAACATCAAAGCTCGTCTCAATTTCTCCACAACACATCTTGATGATCCCCAAGACTTTTGGGACAACATTCTGTGGACCGATGAGACAAAAGTGGAACTCTTTGGAAGGTGTGTGTCCAAGTATATCTGGCGTAGAAGGAACACTGCATTTCATAAAAAGAACATTATACCAACAGTAAAATATGGTGGTGGTAGTGTGATGGTCTGGGGCTGTTTTGCTGCTTCAGGACCTGGAAGACTTGCCGTGATAAAAGGAACTATGAATTCTGCTGTCTACCAAGAGATCCTGAAGGAGAATGTCCGACCATCTGTTCGTGTACTCAAGCTGAAACGAACTTGGGTTCTGCAGCAGGACAATGATCCTAAACACACCAGCAAGTCCACCACCGAATGGCTGAAGAAAAACAAAATGAAGACTTTGGAGTGGCCTAGCCAAAGTCCTGACCTGAATCCTATTGAGATGTTGTGGTATGACCTTAAAAAGGCCGTTCATGCTCGAAAACCCTCTAATGTAACTGAATTAGGACAATTCTGCAAAGATGAGTGGGCCAAAATTCCTCCAGGACGCTGTAAAAGCCTCATTGCACATTATCGCAAACGCTTGGTTGCAGTTGTTGCTGCTAAGGGTGGCCCAACCAGTTATTAGGTTTAGGGGGCAATCACTTTTTCACACAGGGCCATGATGGTTTGGATTTTTTTTCACCTTTAGTAATAAACACCTTCATTTACAAATTACATTTTGTGTTTACTTGTGTTGTCCTTGACTATTGTTTAAATTGGTTTGATGTTCCGAAACACTTAAGTGTGACAAACATGCAAAGGAACAGGAAATGAGGGAGGGGGCAAACACTTTTTCACACCACTGTACCTGTCACCAGCCCATCGGAGTACCCGAGTACCTGTCACCAGCTCATATGAGTAACCGAGTACCTGAGTACCTGTCAGCCCATCTGAGTACCTGAGTACCTGTCACAGCCCATCTGAGTACCCGAGTACCTGTCCCAGCCCATCTGAGTACCCGAGTACCTGTCCCAGCCCATCTGAGCACCCGAGTACCTGTCAGCGCATCTGAGTACCCGAGTACCTGAGTACCTTTCAGCCCATCTGAGTACCTGAGTACCTGTCAGCCCATCTGAGTACCCGAGTACCTGAGTACCTGTCAGCCCATCTGAGTACCCGAGTACCTGAGTACCTGTCAGCCCATCTGAGTACCCGAGTACCTGAGCACCTGTCAACCCATCTGAGTACCCGAGTACCTGTCAGCCCATCTGAGTACCCAAGTACCTGAGTACCTGTCACAGTCCATCTGAGTATCCCAGTGCCTGAATACTTGTCCCAGCCCATTCTGAGTACCTGAGTACCTGAGCACCTGTCAGCCCATCTGAGTACCCGAGTACCTGAGTATCTGTCCCAGCTCATCTGAGTACCCGAGTATCTGAGTACCTGTCACAGCCCATCTGAGTACCCGAGTACCTGTCAAAACCCATCTGAGTACCCGAGTACCTGAGTACCTGTCACAGTCCATCTGAGTACCTGTCACAGTCCATCTGAGTACCTGTCACAGTCCATCTGAGTACCCGAGTACCTAAGTACCTGTCACAGCCCATCTGAGTACCTGAGTACCTATCACAGTTCATCTGAGTACCTGAGTACCTGTCACAGTTCATCTGAGTACCAGAATACCTGTCACCAGCCCGTCGGAGTACCCAAGTACCTATCACCAGCCCATCGGAGTACCCGAGTACCTGTCACCAGCTCATATGAGTAACCGAGTACCTGAGTACCTGTCAGCCCATCTGAGTACCTGAGTACCTGTCACAGCCCATCTGAGTACCCGAATACCTGTCCCAGCCCATCTGAGTACCCGAGTACCTGTCCCAGCCCATCTGTGCACCCGAGTACTTGAGTACCTGTCAAAGCCCATCTGAGTACCCGAGTACCTGTCAGCGCATCTGAGTACCCGAGTACCTGAGCACCTGTCAACCCATCTGAGTACCAGAGTACCTGAGTATCTGACCCAGCCCATCTGAGTACCCGAGTACCTGTCACAGCCCATCTGAGTATCCGAGTACCACTCACAACCCATCTGAGTACTCGAGTACCTGAGTACCTGTCACAGCCCATCTGAGTACCCGAGTACCTGTCACAACCCATCTGAGTACCCGAGTACCTGTCACAGCCCAACTGAGTATCTGTCACAGTCCATTTGAGTACCTGTCACAGCCCATTTGAGTACCTGAGTACCTGACTACCTGTCACAGCCCATCTGAGTACCTGAGTACCTGTCCCAGCCCATCTGAGTACCCGAGTACCTGAGTACCTGTCACAGCCCATCTGAGTACCCGAGTACATGAGTACCTGTCACAGCCCATCTGAGTACATGAGTACCTGTCACAGTCCATCTGAGTACCCGAGTACCTGTCCCAGCCAATCTGAGTACCCGAGTACCTGTCCCAGCCCATCTTAGTACACGAGTACTTAAGTACCTGTCACAGCCCATCTGAGTACCCGAGTATCTGTCAGCCCATCTGAGTACCCGAGTACCTGAGTATCTGTTCCAGCCCATCTGAGTACCTGAGTACCTGTCCCAGCCCGTCTGAGTACCTGAGTATCTGTCCCAGCCCATCTGAGTACCCGAGTACCTGTCACAGTCCATCTGAGTACCTGTCACAGTCCATCTGAGTACCCGAGTATCTGTCAGCCCATCTGAGTACCCGAGTACCTGAGTATCTGTCCCAGCCCATCTGAGTACCTGAGTACCTGTCCCAGCCCGTCTGAGTACCCGAGTATCTGTCCCAGCCCATCTGAGTACCCGAGTACCTGTCACAGTCCATCTGAGTACCTGTCACAGTCCATCTGAGTACCCGAGTATCTGTCAGCCCATCTGAGTACCCGATTACCCAAGTATCTGTCACAGCCCATCTGAGGACCTGAGTACCTGTCACAGTCCATCTGAGTACCTGTCACAGTCCATCTGACTACCCGAGTACCTAAGTACCTGTCACAGCCCATCTGAGTACCTGAGGACCTATCACAGTTCATCTGAGTACCTTAGTACCTGTCACAGTTCATCTGAGTACCAGAATACATGTCACCAGCCCGTTAGAGTACCCAAGTACCTGTCACCAGCCCGTCGGAGTACCCGAGTACCTGTCAACAGATCATCTGTGTACCCGAGTACCTGAGTACCTGTCAGCCCATCTGAGTACCTGAGTACCTGTCACAGCCCATCTGATTACCCGAGTACCTTTCCCAGCCCATCTGAGTACCCGAGTACCTGTCCCAGCCCATCTGAGTACCCGAGTACTTGAGTACCTGTCCCAGCCCATCTGAGTACCCGAGTACCTGTCCCAGCCCATCTGAGTACCCGAGTACTTGAGTACCTGTCACAGCCCATCTGAGTACCCGAGTACCTGTCAAAACCCATCTGAGTACCCGAGTACCTGAGTACCTGTCACAGTCCATCTGAGTACCTGTCACAGTCCATCTGAGTACCTGTCACAGTCCATCTGATTACCTGTCACAGTCCATCTGAGTACCCGAGTACCTAAGTACCTGTCACAGCCCATCGGAGTACCCGAGTACCTGTCACCAGCTCATATGAGTAACTGAGTACCTGTCAGCCCATTTGAGTACCTGAGTACCTTTCACAGCCCATCTGAGTACCCGAGTACCTGTCCCAGCCCATCTGAGTACCCGAGTACCTGTCCCAGCCCATCTGAGCACCCGAGTACTTGAGTACCTGTCAAAGCCCATCTGAGTACCCGAGTACCTGTCAGCGCATCTGAGTACCCGAGTAGCTGAGCACCTGTCAACCCATCTGAGTACCCGAGTACCTGAGTATCTGACCCAGCCCATCTGAGTACCCGAGTACCTGAGTACCTGTCACAGCCCATCTGAGTACCCGAGTACCTGTCACAACCCATCTGAGTACTCGAGTACCTGTCACAGCCCATCTGAGTACCCGAGTACCTGTCACAACCCATCTGAGTACCCGAGTACCTGTCACAGCCCAACTGAGTATCTGTCACAGTCCATTTGAGTACCTGTCACAGCCCATTTGAGTACCTGAGTACCTGACTACCTGTCACAGGCCATCTGAGTACCTGAGTACCTGTCCCAGCCCATCTGAGTACCCGAGTACCTGAGTACCTGTCACAGCCCATCTGAGTACCCGAGTACATGAGTACCTGTCACAGCCCATCTGAGTACATGAGTACCTGTCACAGTCCATCTGAGTACCTGTCCCAGTCCATTGGAGTACCTGAGTACCTGAGTACCTGACCCAGCCCATCTGAGTACCCGAGTACTTGAGTACCTGTCCCAGCCCATCTGAGTACCCGAGTACCTGTCACAACCCATCTTAGTACCTGAATACCTGAGTACCTGTCACAGTCCATCTGAGTACCTGAGTACCTGTCACAGTCCATCTGAGTACCTGTCACAGCCCATCTGAGTACCTGAGTACCTGAGTGCTTGTCTCAGCCCATCTGAGTACCTGTCACAGTTCATCTGAGTACCTGAGTACCTGTCACAGTTCAACTGAGTACCCGAATACCTGTCACCAGCCCATCGGAGTACCCAAGTACCTGTCACCAGCCCGTCGGAGTACCCGAGTACCTGTCACCAGCCCATCTGAGTACCCGAGTACCTGTCAGCCCATCTGAGTACCCAAGTACCTGAGTACCTGTCAGCCCATCTGAGTACCTGAGTATCTGTCAGAGCCCATCTGAGTACCCGAGTACCGGTCAGCCCATCTGAGTACCCAAGTACCTGAGTACCTGTCAGCCCATCTGAGTACCCAAGTACCTGTCAGCCCATCTGAGTACCTGAGTACCTGTCAGCCCATCTGAGTACCCGAGTACCCGAGTACCTGTCATCCCATGTGAGTACCCAAGTACCTGAGTACCTTTCATAGTCCATCTGAGTATCCGAGTGCCTGGGTACTTGTCCCAGCCCATCTTAGTACCCGAGTACCTGAGCACCTGTCAGCCCATCTGAGTACCCGAGTACCTGAGTATCTGTCCCAGCCCATCTGAGTACCCAAGTACCTTAGTACCTGTCACAGCCCATCTGAGTATCCGAGTACCTGTCCCAGCCCATCTGAGTACCCGAGTACCTGCGTACCTGTCACATCCCATCTGAGTACCCGAGTACCTGTCAAAGCCCATCTGAGTACCCGAGTACCTATCACAGTCCATCTGAGTACCTGAGTACCTGTCACAGTCCATCTGAGTACCTGTCAGCCCATCTGAGTACCCGAGTACCTGTCAGCCCATCTGAGTTCTCGAGTACCAGAGTACCTGTCCCAGCCCATCTGAGTACCTGTCACAGTCCATCTGAGTATCCGAGTGCCTGAGTACTTGTCCCAGCCCATCTGAGTACCCGAGTACCTGAGTATCTGTCCCAGCCCATCTGATTACCCGAGTACCTGAGTACCTGTCACAGTCCATCTGAGTGCCTGAGTATCCATTCCCAGCCCATCTGAGTACCCGAGTACCTGAGCACCTGTCAGCCCATCTGAGTACCTGAGTACCTGAGTATCTGTCCCAGCCCATCTGAGTACCCGAGTACCTGTCCCAGCCCATCTGAGTACCCGAGTACCTGAGTACCTGTCACAGCCCATCTGAGTACCCGAGTACCTGCCACAACCCATCTGAGTACCCGAGTACCTGAGTACCTGTCACAGCCCATCTGAGTACCTGAGTACCTGTCACAGTCCATCTGAGTACCTGTCACAGTCCATCTGAGTACCTGTCACAGTTCATCTGAGTACCTGAGTACCTGTCACAGTTCATCTGAGTACCAGAATACCTGTCACCAGCCCGTCGGACTACCCAAGTACAGTGGTGTGAAAAAGTGTTTGCCCCCTTCCTCATTTCCTGTTCCTTTGCATGTTTGTCACACTTAAGTGTTTCGGAACATCAAACCAATTTAAACAATAGTCAAGGACAACACAAGTAAACACAAAATGCAATTTGTAAATGAAGGTGTTTATTATTAAAGGTGAAAAAAAATCCAAACCATCATGGCCCTGTGTGAAAAAGTGATTGCCCCCCTTGTTAGAAACATACTATAACTGTGGTTGTCCACACCTGAGTTCAATTTCTCTAGCCACACCCAGGCCTGATTATTGCCACATCTGTTCACAATCAAGGCATCACTTAAATAGGAGCTGCTTGACACAGTAAGGTCCACCAGAAGATCATTAAAAGCTACACATCATGCCGAGACCCAAAGAAATTCAGGAACAATTGAGAAAGAAAGTAATTGAGATCTATCAGTCTGGAAAGGGTTATAAAGCCATTTCCAAAGCTTTGGGAATCCAGCGAACCACAGTGAGAGCCATTATCCACAAATGGCGAAGACATGGAACAGTGGTGAACCTTCCCAGGAGTGGCCGGCCGCCCAAAATTACCCCAAGAGCGCAGCGACGACTCATCCAAGAGGTCACAAAAGACCCCACAACAACGTCCAAGGAACTGCAGGCCTCACTTGCCTCAGTTAAGGTCAGCGTTCATGCCTCCACCATCAGGAAAAGACTGGGCAAAATTGGCCTGCATGGCAGAGTTCCAAGGAGAAAACCACTGCTGAGCAAAAAGAACATCAAAGCTCGTCTCAATTTCTCCACAACACATCTTGATGATCCCCAAGACTTTTGGGACAACATTCTGTGGACCGATGAGACAAAGGTGGAACTCTTTGGAAGGTGTGTGTCCAAGTATATCTGGCGTAGAAGGAACACTGCATTTCATAAAAAGAACATTATACCAACAGTAAAATATGGTGGTGGTAGTGTGATGGTCTGGGGCTGTTTTGCTGCTTCAGGACCTGGAAGACTTGCCGTGATAAAAGGAACTATGAATTCTGCTGTCTACCAAGAGATCCTGAAGGAGAATGTCCGACCATCTGTTCGTGTACTCAAGCTGAAACGAACTTGGGTTCTGCAGCAGGACAATGATCCTAAACACACCAGCAAGTCCACCACCGAATGGCTGAAGAAAAACAAAATGAAGACTTTGGAGTGGCCTAGCCAAAGTCCTGACCTGAATCCTATTGAGATGTTGTGGTATGACCTTAAAAAGGCCGTTCATGCTCGAAAACCCTCTAATGTAACTGAATTAGGACAATTCTGCAAAGATGAGTGGGCCAAAATTCCTCCAGGACGCTGTAAAAGCCTCATTGCACATTATCGCAAACGCTTGGTTGCAGTTGTTGCTGCTAAGGGTGGCCCAACCAGTTATTAGGTTTAGGGGGCAATCACTTTTTCACACAGGGCCATGATGGTTTGGATTTTTTTTCACCTTTAGTAATAAACACCTTCATTTACAAATTACATTTTGTGTTTACTTGTGTTGTCCTTGACTATTGTTTAAATTGGTTTGATGTTCCGAAACACTTAAGTGTGACAAACATGCAAAGGAACAGGAAATGAGGGAGGGGGCAAACACTTTTTCACACCACTGTACCTGTCACCAGCCCATCGGAGTACCCGAGTACCTGTCACCAGCTCATATGAGTAACCGAGTACCTGAGTACCTGTCAGCCCATCTGAGTACCTGAGTACCTGTCACAGCCCATCTGAGTACCCGAGTACCTGTCCCAGCCCATCTGAGTACCCGAGTACCTGTCCCAGCCCATCTGAGCACCCGAGTACCTGTCAGCGCATCTGAGTACCCGAGTACCTGAGTACCTTTCAGCCCATCTGAGTACCTGAGTACCTGTCAGCCCATCTGAGTACCCGAGTACCTGAGTACCTGTCAGCCCATCTGAGTACCCGAGTACCTGAGTACCTGTCAGCCCATCTGAGTACCCGAGTACCTGAGCACCTGTCAACCCATCTGAGTACCCGAGTACCTGTCAGCCCATCTGAGTACCCAAGTACCTGAGTACCTGTCACAGTCCATCTGAGTATCCCAGTGCCTGAATACTTGTCCCAGCCCATTCTGAGTACCTGAGTACCTGAGCACCTGTCAGCCCATCTGAGTACCCGAGTACCTGAGTATCTGTCCCAGCTCATCTGAGTACCCGAGTATCTGAGTACCTGTCACAGCCCATCTGAGTACCCGAGTACCTGTCAAAACCCATCTGAGTACCCGAGTACCTGAGTACCTGTCACAGTCCATCTGAGTACCTGTCACAGTCCATCTGAGTACCTGTCACAGTCCACCTGAGTACCCGAGTACCTAAGTACCTGTCACAGCCCATCTGAGTACCTGAGTACCTATCACAGTTCATCTGAGTACCTGAGTACCTGTCACAGTTCATCTGAGTACCAGAATACCTGTCACCAGCCCGTCGGAGTACCCAAGTACCTATCACCAGCCCATCGGAGTACCCGAGTACCTGTCACCAGCTCATATGAGTAACCGAGTACCTGAGTACCTGTCAGCCCATCTGAGTACCTGAGTACCTGTCACAGCCCATCTGAGTACCCGAATACCTGTCCCAGCCCATCTGAGTACCCGAGTACCTGTCCCAGCCCATCTGTGCACCCGAGTACTTGAGTACCTGTCAAAGCCCATCTGAGTACCCGAGTACCTGTCAGCGCATCTGAGTACCCGAGTACCTGAGCACCTGTCAACCCATCTGAGTACCAGAGTACCTGAGTATCTGACCCAGCCCATCTGAGTACCCGAGTACCTGTCACAGCCCATCTGAGTATCCGAGTACCACTCACAACCCATCTGAGTACTCGAGTACCTGAGTACCTGTCACAGCCCATCTGAGTACCCGAGTACCTGTCACAACCCATCTGAGTACCCGAGTACCTGTCACAGCCCAACTGAGTATCTGTCACAGTCCATTTGAGTACCTGTCACAGCCCATTTGAGTACCTGAGTACCTGACTACCTGTCACAGCCCATCTGAGTACCTGAGTACCTGTCCCAGCCCATCTGAGTACCCGAGTACCTGAGTACCTGTCACAGCCCATCTGAGTACCCGAGTACATGAGTACCTGTCACAGCCCATCTGAGTACATGAGTACCTGTCACAGTCCATCTGAGTACCCGAGTACCTGTCCCAGCCAATCTGAGTACCCGAGTACCTGTCCCAGCCCATCTTAGTACACGAGTACTTAAGTACCTGTCACAGCCCATCTGAGTACCCGAGTATCTGTCAGCCCATCTGAGTACCCGAGTACCTGAGTATCTGTTCCAGCCCATCTGAGTACCTGAGTACCTGTCCCAGCCCGTCTGAGTACCTGAGTATCTGTCCCAGCCCATCTGAGTACCCGAGTACCTGTCACAGTCCATCTGAGTACCTGTCACAGTCCATCTGAGTACCCGAGTATCTGTCAGCCCATCTGAGTACCCGAGTACCTGAGTATCTGTCCCAGCCCATCTGAGTACCTGAGTACCTGTCCCAGCCCGTCTGAGTACCCGAGTATCTGTCCCAGCCCATCTGAGTACCCGAGTACCTGTCACAGTCCATCTGAGTACCTGTCACAGTCCATCTGAGTACCCGAGTATCTGTCAGCCCATCTGAGTACCCGATTACCCAAGTATCTGTCACAGCCCATCTGAGGACCTGAGTACCTGTCACAGTCCATCTGAGTACCTGTCACAGTCCATCTGACTACCCGAGTACCTAAGTACCTGTCACAGCCCATCTGAGTACCTGAGGACCTATCACAGTTCATCTGAGTACCTTAGTACCTGTCACAGTTCATCTGAGTACCAGAATACATGTCACCAGCCCGTTAGAGTACCCAAGTACCTGTCACCAGCCCGTCGGAGTACCCGAGTACCTGTCAACAGATCATCTGTGTACCCGAGTACCTGAGTACCTGTCAGCCCATCTGAGTACCTGAGTACCTGTCACAGCCCATCTGATTACCCGAGTACCTTTCCCAGCCCATCTGAGTACCCGAGTACCTGTCCCAGCCCATCTGAGTACCCGAGTACTTGAGTACCTGTCCCAGCCCATCTGAGTACCCGAGTACCTGTCCCAGCCCATCTGAGTACCCGAGTACTTGAGTACCTGTCACAGCCCATCTGAGTACCCGAGTACCTGTCAAAACCCATCTGAGTACCCGAGTACCTGAGTACCTGTCACAGTCCATCTGAGTACCTGTCACAGTCCATCTGAGTACCTGTCACAGTCCATCTGATTACCTGTCACAGTCCATCTGAGTACCCGAGTACCTAAGTACCTGTCACAGCCCATCGGAGTACCCGAGTACCTGTCACCAGCTCATATGAGTAACTGAGTACCTGTCAGCCCATTTGAGTACCTGAGTACCTTTCACAGCCCATCTGAGTACCCGAGTACCTGTCCCAGCCCATCTGAGTACCCGAGTACCTGTCCCAGCCCATCTGAGCACCCGAGTACTTGAGTACCTGTCAAAGCCCATCTGAGTACCCGAGTACCTGTCAGCGCATCTGAGTACCCGAGTAGCTGAGCACCTGTCAACCCATCTGAGTACCCGAGTACCTGAGTATCTGACCCAGCCCATCTGAGTACCCGAGTACCTGAGTACCTGTCACAGCCCATCTGAGTACCCGAGTACCTGTCACAACCCATCTGAGTACTCGAGTACCTGTCACAGCCCATCTGAGTACCCGAGTACCTGTCACAACCCATCTGAGTACCCGAGTACCTGTCACAGCCCAACTGAGTATCTGTCACAGTCCATTTGAGTACCTGTCACAGCCCATTTGAGTACCTGAGTACCTGACTACCTGTCACAGGCCATCTGAGTACCTGAGTACCTGTCCCAGCCCATCTGAGTACCCGAGTACCTGAGTACCTGTCACAGCCCATCTGAGTACCCGAGTACATGAGTACCTGTCACAGCCCATCTGAGTACATGAGTACCTGTCACAGTCCATCTGAGTACCTGTCCCAGTCCATTGGAGTACCTGAGTACCTGAGTACCTGACCCAGCCCATCTGAGTACCTGAGTACCTGTCCCAGCCCATCTGAGTACCCGAGTACCTGAGTACCTGTCACAGCCCATCTGAGTACCCGAGTACCTGAGTACTTGTCACAGCCCATCTGAGTACCTGAGTACATGTCACAGCCCATCTGAGTACCTGTCACAGTCCATCTGAGTACCTGTCACAGTCCATCTGAGTATCTGTCACAGTTCATCTGAGTACCTGAGTACCTGTCACAGTTCATCTGAGTACCCGAATACCTGTCACAGCCCATCTGAGTACCCGAGTACCTGTCACAACCCATCTGAGTACCCGAGTACCTGTCACGGTCCATCTGAGTACCTGTCACGGTCCATCTGAGTACCTGTCACAGCTCACCCGAGTACCCGAGTACCTGTCACAGCCCATCTGAGTACCCGAGTACCTGTCACAACCCATCTGAGTACCCGAGTACCTGTCACAGCCCATCTGAGTACCTGTCACGGTCCATCTGAGTACCTGTCACAGCTCACCCGAGTACCTGACCACCTGTCACAGCCCATGTGAGTACTCAAGTACCTGAGTACCTGTCCCAGCCCATGTGAGTACCCGAGTACCTGAGCACCTGTCAGCCCATCTGAGTACCCGAGTACCTGAGTATCTGTCCCAGCCCATCTGATTACCCGAGTACCTGAGTACCTGTCACAACCTATCTGAGTACCCGAGTACCTGAGTACCTGTCACAGTCCATCTGAGTACCTGTCACAGTCCATCTGAGTACCCGAGTACCTGAGTACCTGTCCCAGCCCATCTGAGTATCTGAGTACTTGTCCCAGCCCATCTGAGTACCCCAATTGCTGAGCACCTGTCAGCCCATCTGGGTACCCGAGTACCTGAGTATCTGTCCCAGCCCATCTGAGTACCCGAGTACCTGTCCAAGTCCATCTGAGTACACGAGTACCTGAGTACCTGTCACATCCCATCTGAGTACCCGAGTACCTGAGTACCTGTCACAACCCATCTGAGTACCCGAGTACCTGAGTACCTGTAACAGTCCATCTGAGTACCTGTCACAGTCCATCTGAGTACCCGAGTACCTGAGTACCTGTCCCAGCCCATCTGAGTACCCGAGTACCTGTCCCAGCCCATCTGAGTACCCGAGTACCTGAGTACATGTCACAGTCCATCGGAGTACCCGAGTACCTGAGTACCTGTCACAGCCCATCTGAGTACCTGAGTACCTGTCACTGTTCATCTGAGTACCTGAGTACCTGTCACAGTTCATCTGAGTACCCGAATACCTGTCACAGTTCATCTGAGTACCCGAATACCTGTCACCAGCCCGTCGGAGTACCCAAGTACCTGTCACCAGCCCGTCGGAGTACCCGAGTACCTTTCACCAGCCCATCTGAGTACCCGAGTAACTGAGTACCTGTCAGCCCATCTGAGTATCTGAGTACCTGAGTACCTGTCAGCCCATCTGAGTACCTATCCCAGCCCATCTGAGTACCCGAGTACCTGTCCCAGCCCATCTGAGTACTCGAGTACCTGAGTACCTGTCACAGCCCATCTGAGTACCCGAGTACCTGTCACAACCCATCTGAGTACCCGAGTACCTGTCACAGCCCATCTGAATACCTGTCACAGCCCACCCGAGTACCTGTCACAGCCCACCCGAGTACCTGACCACCTGTCACAGCCCATGTGAGTACTCAAGTACCTGAGTACCTGTCCCAGCCCATGTGAGTACCCGAGTACCTGAGCACCTGTCAGCCCATCTGAGTACCCGAGTACCTGAGTATCTGTCCCAGCCCAACTGAGTACCCGAGTACCTGAGTACCTGTCCCAGCCCATCTGAGTACCCGAGTACCTGTCCCAGCCCACCTGAGTACCTGAGTACCTGTCACAGCCCATCTGAGTACATGAGTACCTGTCACAGTCCATCTGAGTACTCTAGTACCTGAGTACCTGTCACATCCCATCTGAGTACCCGAGTACCTGTCACAACCCATTTGAGTACCCGAGTACCTGTCACAGCCCAACTGAGTATCTGTCACAGTCCATTTGAGTACCTGTCACAGCCCATTTGAGTACCTGAGTACCTGACCCAGCCCATCTGAGTACCTGAGTACCTGTCCCAGCCCATCTGAGTACCCGAGTACCTGAGTACCTGTCACAGCCCATCTCAGTACCCGAGTGCATGAGTACCTGTCACAGCCCATCTGAGCACATGAGTACCTGTCACAGTCCATCTGAGTACCCGAGTACCTGTCACAACCCATCTGAGTACTCTAGTACCTGAGTACCTGTCACAGCCCATCTGAGTATCTGTCACAGTCCATTTGAGTACCTGTCAAAGCCCATTTGAGTACCTGAGTACCTGAGTACCTGACCCAGCCCATCTGAGTACCTGAGTACCTGTCCCAGCCCATCTGAGTACCCGAGTACCTGAGTACCTGTCACAGCCCATCTCAGCACCCGAGTACATGAGTACCTGTCACAGCCAATCTGAGTACATGAGTACCTGTCACAGCCCATCTGAGTACCCGAGTACCTGTCACAACCCATCTGAGTACCCGAGTACCTGTCACAGTCCAACTGAGTATCTGTCACAGTCCATTTGAGTACCTGTCACAGCCCATTTGAGTACCTGAGTACCTGAGTACCTGACCCAGCCCATCTGAGTACCTGAGAACCTGTCCCAGCCCATCTGAGTACCCGAGTACCTGAGTACCTGTCACAGCCCATCTCAGTACCCGAGTACATGAGTACCTGTCACAGCCCATCTGAGTACATGAGTACCTGTCACAGTCCATCTGAGTACCTGTCACAGTCCATTGGAGTACCTGAGTACCTGTCACAGCCCATCTGAGTACCTGAGTACATATCACAGCCCATCTGAGTACCTGAGTACCTTTCACAGTCCATCTGTGTACCTGTCACAGTCCATCTGAGTACCTGTCACAGTTCATCTGAGTACCTGAGTACCTGTCACAGTTCATCTGAGTACCCGAATACCTGTCACCAGCCCGTCGGAGTACCCAAGTACCTGTCACCAGCCCGTCGGAGTACCCGAGTACCTGTCACCAGCCCATCTGAGTACCCGAGTACCTGTCAGCCCATCTGAGTACCTGAGTACCTGTCAGCCCATCTGAGTACCTGTCCCAGCCCATCTGAGTACCCGAGTACCTGTCACAGCCCATGTGAGTACCCGAGTACCTGTCACAACCCATCTGAGTACCCGAGTACCTGTCACAGCCCATCTGAGTACCTGTCACGGTCCATCTGAGTACCTGTCACAGCCCACCCAAGTACCTGACCACCTGTCCCAGCCCATGTGAGTACTCAAGTACCTGAGTACCTGTCCCAGCCCATGTGAGTACCCGAGTACCTGAGCACCTGTCAGCCCATCTGAGTACCCGAGTACCTGAGTATCTGTCCCAGCCCATCTGATTACCCGAGTACCTGAGTACCTGTCACAACCTATCTGAGTACCCGAGTACCTGAGCACCTGTCACAGTCCATCTGAGTACCTGTCACAGTCCATCTGAGTACCCGAGTACCTGAGTACCTGTCCCAGCCCATCTGAGTATCTGAGTACTTGTCCCAGCCCATCTGAGTACCCCAATTGCTGAGCACCTGTCAGCCCATCTGAGTACCTGAGTATCTGTCCCAGTCCATCTGAGTACCCGAGTACCTGAGTACCTGTCACATCCCATCTGAGTACCCGAGTACCTGAGTACCTGTCACAACCCATCTGAGTACTCGAGTACCTGAGTACCTGTAACAGTCCATCTGAGTACCTGTCACAGTCCATCTGAGTACCCGAGTACCTGAGTACCTGTCCCAGCCCATCTGAGTACCCGAGTACCTGTCCCAGCCCATCTGAGTACCCGAGTACCTGAGTACCTGTCACAGTCCATTGGAGTACCCGAGTACCTGAGTACCTGTCACAGTCCATCTGAGTACCCGAGTACCTGAGTACTTGTCCCAGCCCATCTGAGTATCTGAGTACTTGTCCCAGCCCATCTGAGTACCCCAATTGCTGAGCACCTGTCAGCCCATCTGAGTACCTGAGTATCTGTCCCAGCCCATCTGAGTACCCGAGTACCTGACCCAGCCCATCTGAGTACCTGAGTACCTGTCCCAGCCCATCTGAGTACCCGAGTACCTGAGTACCTGTCACAGCCCATCTGAGTACCCGAGTACCTGAGTACTTGTCACAGCCCATCTGAGTACCTGAGTACATGTCACAGCCCATCTGAGTACCTGTCACAGTCCATCTGAGTACCTGTCACAGTCCATCTGAGTATCTGTCACAGTTCATCTGAGTACCTGAGTACCTGTCACAGTTCATCTGAGTACCCGAATACCTGTCACAGCCCATCTGAGTACCCGAGTACCTGTCACAACCCATCTGAGTACCCGAGTACCTGTCACGGTCCATCTGAGTACCTGTCACGGTCCATCTGAGTACCTGTCACAGCTCACCCGAGTACCCGAGTACCTGTCACAGCCCATCTGAGTACCCGAGTACCTGTCACAACCCATCTGAGTACCCGAGTACCTGTCACAGCCCATCTGAGTACCTGTCACGGTCCATCTGAGTACCTGTCACAGCTCACCCGAGTACCTGACCACCTGTCACAGCCCATGTGAGTACTCAAGTACCTGAGTACCTGTCCCAGCCCATGTGAGTACCCGAGTACCTGAGCACCTGTCAGCCCATCTGAGTACCCGAGTACCTGAGTATCTGTCCCAGCCCATCTGATTACCCGAGTACCTGAGTACCTGTCACAACCTATCTGAGTACCCGAGTACCTGAGTACCTGTCACAGTCCATCTGAGTACCTGTCACAGTCCATCTGAGTACCCGAGTACCTGAGTACCTGTCCCAGCCCATCTGAGTATCTGAGTACTTGTCCCAGCCCATCTGAGTACCCCAATTGCTGAGCACCTGTCAGCCCATCTGGGTACCCGAGTACCTGAGTATCTGTCCCAGCCCATCTGAGTACCCGAGTACCTGTCCCAGTCCATCTGAGTACACGAGTACCTGAGTACCTGTCACATCCCATCTGAGTACCCGAGTACCTGAGTACCTGTCACAACCCATCTGAGTACCCGAGTACCTGAGTACCTGTAACAGTCCATCTGAGTACCTGTCACAGTCCATCTGAGTACCCGAGTACCTGTCCCAGCCCATCTGAGTACCCGAGTACCTGTCCCAGCCCATCTGAGTACCCGAGTACCTGAGTACATGTCACAGTCCATCGGAGTACCCGAGTACCTGAGTACCTGTCACAGCCCATCTGAGTACCTGAGTACCTGTCACAGTTCATCTGAGTACCCGAATACCTGTCACAGTTCATCTGAGTACCCGAATACCTGTCACCAGCCCGTCGGAGTACCCAAGTACCTGTCACCAGCCCGTCGGAGTACCCGAGTACCTTTCACCAGCCCATCTGAGTACCCGAGTAACTGAGTACCTGTCAGCCCATCTGAGTATCCGAGTACCTGAGTACCTGTCAGCCCATCTGAGTACCTATCCCAGCCCATCTGAGTACCCGAGTACCTGTCCCAGCCCATCTGAGTACTCGAGTACCTGAGTACCTGTCACAGCCCATCTGAGTACCCGAGTACCTGTCACAACCCATCTGAGTACCCGAGTACCTGTCACAGCCCATCTGAGTACCTGTCACAGCCCACCCGAGTACCTGTCACAGCCCACCCGAGTACCTGACCACCTGTCACAGCCCATGTGAGTACTCAAGTACCTGAGTACCTGTCCCAGCCCATGTGAGTACTCGAGTACCTGAGCACCTGTCAGCCCATCTGAGTACCCGAGTACCTGAGTATCTGTCCCAGCCCAACTGAGTACCCGAGTACCTGAGTACCTGTCCCAGCCCATCTGAGTACCCGAGTACCTGTCCCAGCCCACCTGAGTACCTGAGTACCTGTCACAGCCCATCTGAGTACATGAGTACCTGTCACAGTCCATCTGAGTACTCTAGTGCCTGAGTACCTGTCACAGCCCATCTGAGTACCCGAGTACCTGTCACAACCCATTTGAGTACCCGAGTATCTGTCACAGCCCAACTGAGTATCTGTCACAGTCCATTTGAGTACCTGTCACAGCCCATTTGAGTACCTGAGTACCTGACCCAGCCCATCTGAGTACCTGAGTACCTGTCCCAGCCCATCTGAGTACCCGAGTACCTGAGTACCTGTCACAGCCCATCTCAGTACCCGAGTGCATGAGTACCTGTCACAGCCCATCTGAGCACATGAGTACCTGTCACAGTCCATCTGAGTACCCGAGTACCTGTCACAACCCATCTGAGTACTCTAGTACCTGAGTACCTGTCACAGCCCATCTGAGTATCTGTCACAGTCCATTTGAGTACCTGTCAAAGCCCATTTGAGTACCTGAGTACCTGAGTACCTGACCCAGCCCATCTGAGTACCTGAGTACCTGTCCCAGCCCATCTGAGTACCCGAGTACCTGAGTACCTGTCACAGCCCATCTCAGTACCCGAGTACATGAGTACCTGTCACAGCCAATCTGAGTACATGAGTACCTGTCACAGCCCATCTGAGTACCCGAGTACCTGTCACAACCCATCTGAGTACCCGAGTACCTGTCACAGTCCAACTGAGTATCTGTCACAGTCCATTTGAGTACCTGTCACAGCCCATTTGAGTACCTGAGTACCTGAGTACCTGACCCAGCCCATCTGAGTACCTGAGTACCTGTCCCAGCCCATCTGAGTACCCGAGTACCTGAGTACCTGTCACAGCCCATCTCAGTACCCGAGTACATGAGTACCTGTCACAGCCCATCTGAGTACATGAGTACCTGTCACAGTCCATCTGAGTACCTGTCACAGTCCATTGGAGTACCTGAGTACCTGTCACAGCCCATCTGAGTACCTGAGTACATATCACAGCCCATCTGAGTACCTGAGTACCTTTCACAGTCCATCTGTGTACCTGTCACAGTCCATCTGAGTACCTGTCACAGTTCATCTGAGTACCTGAGTACCTGTCACAGTTCATCTGAGTACCCGAATACCTGTCACCAGCCCGTCGGAGTACCCAAGTACCTGTCACCAGCCCGTCGGAGTACCCGAGTACCTGTCACCAGCCCATCTGAGTACCCGAGTACCTGTCAGCCCATCTGAGTACCTGAGTACCTGTCAGCCCATCTGAGTACCTGTCCCAGCCCATCTGAGTACCCGAGTACCTGTCACAGCCCATGTGAGTACCCGAGTACCTGTCACAACCCATCTGAGTACCCGAGTACCTGTCACAGCCCATCTGAGTACCTGTCACGGTCCATCTGAGTACCTGTCACAGCCCACCCGAGTACCTGACCACCTGTCCCAGCCCATGTGAGTACTCAAGTACCTGAGTACCTGTCCCAGCCCATGTGAGTACCCGAGTACCTGAGCACCTGTCAGCCCATCTGAGTACCCGAGTACCTGAGTATCTGTCCCAGCCCATCTGATTACCCGAGTACCTGAGTACCTGTCACAACCTATCTGAGTACCCGAGTACCTGAGCACCTGTCACAGTCCATCTGAGTACCTGTCACAGTCCATCTGAGTACCCGAGTACCTGAGTACCTGTCCCAGCCCATCTGAGTATCTGAGTACTTGTCCCAGCCCATCTGAGTACCCCAATTGCTGAGCACCTGTCAGCCCATCTGAGTACCTGAGTATCTGTCCCAGTCCATCTGAGTACCCGAGTACCTGAGTACCTGTCACATCCCATCTGAGTACCCGAGTACCTGAGTACCTGTCACAACCCATCTGAGTACTCGAGTACCTGAGTACCTGTAACAGTCCATCTGAGTACCTGTCACAGTCCATCTGAGTACCCGAGTACCTGAGTACCTGTCCCAGCCCATCTGAGTACCCGAGTACCTGTCCCAGCCCATCTGAGTACCCGAGTACCTGAGTACCTGTCACAGTCCATTGGAGTACCCGAGTACCTGAGTACCTGTCACAGTCCATCTGAGTACCCGAGTACCTGAGTACTTGTCCCAGCCCATCTGAGTATCTGAGTACTTGTCCCAGCCCATCTGAGTACCCCAATTGCTGAGCACCTGTCAGCCCATCTGAGTACCTGAGTATCTGTCCCAGCCCATCTGAGTACCCGAGTACCTGTCCCAGTCCATCTGAGTACCTGAGTACCTGAGTACCTGTCACATCCCATCTGAGTACCCGAGTACCTGAGTACCTGTCACAACCCATCTGAGTACCCGAGTACCTGAGTACCTGTAACAGTCCATCTGAGTACCTGTCACAGTCCATCTGAGTACCCGAGTACCTGAGTACCTGTCCCAGCCCATCTGAGTACCCGAGTACCTGTCCCGGCCCATCTGAGTACCCGAGTACCTGAGTACCTGTCACAGTCCATCGGAGTACCCGAGTACCTGAGTACCTGTCACATCCCATCTGAGTACCCGAGTACCTGAGTACCTGTCACAACCCATCTGAGTACCCGAGTACCTGAGCACATGTCAGCCCATCTGAGTACCCGAGTACCTGAGTATCTGTCCCAGCCCAACTGAGTACCCGAGTACCTGAGTACCTGTCCCAGCCCATCTGAGTACCCGAGTACCTGTCCCAGCCCACCTGAGTACCTGAGTACCTGTCACAGCCCATCTGAGTACCTGAGTACCTGTCACAGTCCATCTGAGTACTCTAGTACCTGAGTACCTGTCACAGCCCATCTGAGTACCCGAGTACCTGTCACAACCCATCTGAGTACCCGAGTACCTGTCACAGCCCAACTGAGTATCTGTCACAGTCCATTTGAGTACCTGTCACAGCCCATTTGAGTACCTGAGTACCTGAGTACCTGACCCAGCCCATCTGAGTACCTGAGTACCTGTCCCAGCCCATCTGAGTACCCGAGTACCTGAGTACCTGTCACAGCCCATCTCAGTACCCGAGTGCATGAGTACCTGTCACAGCCCATCTGAGTACATGAGTACCTGTCACAGTCCATCTGAGTACCCGAGTACCTGTAACAACCCATCTGAGTACTCTAGTACCTGAGTACCTGTCACAGCCCATCTGAGTATCTGTCACAGTCCATTTGAGTACCTGTCAAAGCCCATGTGAGTACTCAAGTACCTGAGTACCTGTCCCAGCCCATGTGAGTACCCGAGTACCTGAGCACCTGTCAGCCCATCTGAGTACCCGAGTACCTGAGTATCTGTCCCAGCCCATCTGATTACCCGAGTACCTGAGTACCTGTCACAACCTATCTGAGTACCCGAGTACCTGAGCACCTGTCACAGTCCATCTGAGTACCTGTCACAGTCCATCTGAGTACCCGAGTACCTGAGTACCTGTCCCAGCCCATCTGAGTATCTGAGTACTTGTCCCAGCCCATCTGAGTACCCCAATTGCTGAGCACCTGTCAGCCCATCTAAGTACCCGAGTACCTGAGTATCAGTCCCAGCCCATCTGAGTACCCGAGTACCTGTCCCAGTCCATCTGAGTACCCGAGTACCTGAGTACCTGTCACATCCCATCTGAGTACCCGAGTACCTGAGTACCTGTCACAACCCATCTGAGTACCCGAGTACCTGAGTACCTGAGTACCTGTAACAGTCCATCTGAGTACCTGTCACAGTCCATCTGAGTACCCGAGTACCTGAGTACCTGTCCCAGCCCATCTGAGTACCCAAGTACCTGTCCCAGCCCATCTGAGTACCCGAGTACCTGAGTACCTGTCACAGTCCATCGGAGTACCCGAGTACCTGAGTACCTGTCACAGTCCATCTGAGTACCCGAGTACCTGAGTACCTGTCCCAGCCCATCTGAGTATCTGAGTACTTGTCCCAGCCCATCTAAGTACCCCAATTGCTGAGCACCTGTCAGCCCATCTGAGTTCCCGAGTACCTGAGTATCTGTCCCAGCCCATCTGAGTACCCGAGTACCTGTCCCAGTCCATCTGAGTACCTGAGTACCTGAGTACCTGTCACATCCCATCTGAGTACCCGAGTACCTGAGTACCTGTCACAACCCATCTGAGTACCCGAGTACCTGTAACAGTCCATCTGAGTACCTGTCACAGTCCATCTGAGTACCCGAGTACCTGAGTACCTGTCCCAGCCCATCTGAGTACCCGAGCACCTGTCCCGGCCCATCTGAGTACCCGAGTACCTGAGTCCCTGTCACAGTCCATCGGAGTACCCGAGTACCTGAGTACCTGTCACATCCCATCTGAGTACCCGAGTACCTGAGTACCTGTCACAACCCATCTGAGTACCCGAGTACCTGAGTACCTGTAACAGTCCATCTGAGTACCTGTCACAGTCCACCTGAGTACCCGAGTACCTGAGTACCTGTCCCAGCCCATCTGAGTACCCGAGTACCTGTCCCAGCCCATCTGAGTACCCGAGTACCTGAGTACTTGTCACAGTCCATCGGAGTACCCGAGTACCTGAGTACCTGTCACAGCCCATCTGAGTACCTGAGTACCTGTCACTGTTCATCTGAGTACCTGAGTACCTGTCACAGTTCATCTGAGTACCCGAATACCTGTCACCAGCCCGTCGGAGTACCCAAGTACCTGTCACCAGCCCGTCGGAGTACCCGAGTACCTTTCACCAGCCCATCTGAGTACCCGAGTAACTGAGTACCTGTCAGCCCATCTGAGTATCCGAGTACCTGAGTACCTGTCAGCCCATCTGAGTACCTGTCCCAGCCCATCTGAGTACCCGAGTACCTGTCCCAGCCCATCTGAGTACTCGAGTACCTGAGTACCTGTCACAGCCCATCTGAGTACCCGAGTACCTGTCACAACCCATCTGAGTACCCGAGTACCTGTCACAGCCCATCTGAGTACCTGTCACAGCCCACCCGAGTACCTGTCACAGCCCACCCGAGTACCTGACCACCTGTCACAGCCCATGTGAGTACTCAAGTACCTGAGTACCTGTCCCAGCCCATGTGAGTACCCGAGTACCTGAGCACCTGTCAGCCCATCTGAGTACCCGAGTACCTGAGTATCTGTCCCAGCCAACTGAGTACCCGAGTACCTGAGTACCTGTCCCAGCCCATCTGAGTACCCGAGTACCTGTCCCAGCCCACCGGAGTACCTGAGTACCTGTCACAGCCCATCTGAGTACATGAGTACCTGTCACAGTCCATCTGAGTACTCTAGTACCTGAGTACCTGTCACAGCCCATCTGAGTACCCGAGTACCTGTCACAACCCATCTGAGTACCCGAGTACCTGTCACAGCCCAACTGAGTATCTGTCACAGTCCATTTGAGTACCTGTCACAGCCCATTTGAGTACCTGAGTACCTGAGTACCTGACCCAGCCCATCTGAGTACCTGAGTACCTGTCCCAGCCCATCTCAGTACCCGAGTGCATGAGTACCTGTCACAGCCCATCTGAGTACATGAGTACCTGTCACAGTCCATCTGAGTACCCGAGTACCTGTCACAACCCATCTGAGTACTCTAGTACCTGAGTACCTGTCACAGCCCATCTGAGTATCTGTCACAGTCCATTTGAGTACCTGTCAAAGCCCATGTGAGTACTCAAGTACCTGAGTACCTGTTCCAGCCCATGTGAGTACCCGAGTACCTGAGCACCTGTCAGCCCATCTGAGTACCCGAGTACCTGAGTATCTGTCCCAGCCCATCTGATTACCCGAGTACCTGAGTACCTGTCACAACCTATCTGAGTACCCGAGTACCTGAGCACCTGTCACAGTCCATCTGAGTACCTGTCACAGTCCATCTGAGTACCCGAGTACCTGAGTACCTGTCCCAGCCCATCTGAGTATCTGAGTACTTGTCCCAGCCCATCTGAGTACCCCAATTGCTGAGCACCTGTCAGCCCATCTGAGTACCCGAGTACCTGAGTATCAGTCCCAGCCCATCTGAGTACCCGAGTACCTGTCCCAGTCCATCTGAGTACCCGAGTACCTGAGTACCTGTCACATCCCATCTGAGTACCCGAGTACCTGAGTACCTGTCACAACCCATCTGAGTACCCGAGTACCTGAGTACCTGTAACAGTCCATCTGAGTACCTGTCACAGTCCATCTGAGTACCCGAGTACCCGAGTACCTGTCCCAGCCCATCTGAGTACCCGAGTACCTGAGTACCTGTCACAGTCCATCGGAGTACCCGAGTACCTGAGTACCTGTCACAGTCCATCTGAGTACCCGAGTACCTGAGTACCTGTCCCAGCCCATCTGAGTATCTGAGTACTTGTCCCAGCCCATCTGAGTACCCCAATTGCTGAGCACCTGTCAGCCCATCTGAGTACCCGAGTACCTGAGTATCTGTCCCAGCCCATCTGAGTACCCGAGTACCTATCCCAGTCCATCTGAGTACCTGAGTACCTGAGTACCTGTCACATCCCATCTGAGTACCCGAGTACCTGAGTACCTGTCACAACCCATCTGAGTACCCGAGTACCTGAGTACCTGTAACAGTCCATCTGAGTACCTGTCACAGTCCATCTGAGTACCCGAGTACCTGAGTACCTGTCCCAGCCCATCTGAGTACCCGAGTACCTGTCCCGGCCCATCTGAGTACCCGAGTACCTGAGTACCTGTCACAGTCCATCGGAGTACCCGAGTACCTGAGTACCTGTCACAGCCCATCTGAGTACCTGAGTACCTGTCACTGTTCATCTGAGTACCTGAGTACCTGTCACAGTTCATCTGAGTACCCGAATACCTGTCACCAGCCCGTCGGAGTACCCAAGTACCTGTCACCAGCCCGTCTGAGTACCTGAGTACCTGAGTACCTGTCAGCCCATCTGAGTACCTGTCCCAGCCCATCTGAGTACCCGAGTACCTGTCACAGCCCATCTGAGTACTCGAGTACCTGAGTACCTGTCACAGCCCATCTAAAAACCCGAGTACCTGTCACAACCCATCTGAGTACCCGAGTACCTGTCACAGCCCATCTGAGTACCTGTCACAGCCCACCCGAGTACCTGTCACAGCCCACCCGAGTACCTGACCACCTGTCACAGCCCATGTGAGTACTCAAGTACCTGAGTACCTGTCCCAGCCCATGTGAGTACCCGAGTACCTGAGCACCTGTCAGCCCATCTGAGTACCCGAGTACCTGAGTATCTGTCCCAGCCCAACTGAGTACCCGAGTACCTGAGTACCTGTCCCAGCCCATCTGAGTACCCGAGTACCTGTCCCAGCCCACCGGAGTACCTGAGTACCCGTCACAGCCCATCTGAGTACATGAGTACCTGTCACAGTCCATCTGAGTACTCTAGTACCTGAGTACCTGTCACAGCCCATCTGAGTACCCGAGTACCTGTCACAACCCATCTGAGTACCCGAGTACCTGTCACAGCCCAACTGAGTATCTGTCACAGTCCATTTGAGTACCTGTCACAGCCCATTTGAGTACCTGAGTACCTGAGTACCTGACCCAGCCCATCTGAGTACCTGAGTACCTGTCCCAGCCCATCTGAGTACCCGAGTGCATGAGTACCTGTCACAGCCCATCTGAGTACATGAGTACCTGTCACAGTCCATCTGAGTACCCGAGTACCTGTCACAACCCATCTGAGTACTCTAGTACCTGAGTACCTGTCACAGCCCATCTGAGTATCTGTCACAGTCCATTTGAGTACCTGTCAAAGCCCATGTGAGTACTCAAGTACCTGAGTACCTGTCCCAGCCCATGTGAGTACCCGAGTACCTGAGCACCTGTCAGCCCATCTGAGTACCCGAGTACCTGAGTATCTGTCCCAGCCCATCTGATTACCCGAGTACCTGAGTACCTGTCACAACCTATCTGAGTACCCGAGTACCTGAGCACCTGTCACAGTCCATCTGAGTACCTGTCACAGTCCATCTGAGTACCCGAGTACCTGAGTACCTGTCCCAGCCCATCTGAGTATCTGAGTACTTGTCCCAGCCCATCTGAGTACCCCAATTGCTGAGCACCTGTCAGCCCATCTGAGTACCCGAGTACCTGAGTATCAGTCCCAGCCCATCTGAGTACCCGAGTACCTGTCCCAGTCCATCTGAGTACCCGAGTACCTGAGTACCTGTCACATCCCATCTAAATACCCGAGTACCTGAGTACCTGTCACAACCCATCTGAGTACCCGAGTACCTGAGTACCTGTAACAGTCCATCTGAGTACCTGTCACAGTCCATCTGAGTACCCGAGTACCTGAGTACCTGTCCCAGCCCATCTGAGTACCCGAGTACCTGTCCCAGCCCATCTGAGTACCCGAGTACCTGAGTACCTGTCACAGTCCATCGGAGTACCCGAGTACCTGAGTACCTGTCACAGTCCATCTGAGTACCCGAGTACCTGAGTACCTGTCCCAGCCCATCTGAGTATCTGAGTACTTGTCCCAGCCCATCTGAGTACCCCAATTGCTGAGCACCTGTCAGCCCATCTGAGTACCCGAGTACCTGAGTATCTGTCCCAGCCCATCTGAGTACCCGAGTACCTATCCCAGTCCATCTGAGTACCTGAGTACCTGAGTACCTGTCACATCCCATCTGAGTACCCGAGTACCTGAGTACCTGTCACAACCCATCTGAGTACCCGAGTACCTGAGTACCTGTAACAGTCCATCTGAGTACCTGTCACAGTCCATCTGAGTACCCGAGTACCTGAGTACCTGTCCCAGCCCATCTGAGTACCCGAGTACCTGTCCCGGCCCATCTGAGTACCCGAGTACCTGAGTACCTGTCACAGTCCATCGGAGTACCCGAGTACCTGAGTACCTGTCACAGCCCATCTGAGTACCTGAGTACCTGTCACTGTTCATCTGAGTACCTGAGTACCTCTCACAGTTCATCTGAGTACCCGAATACCTGTCACCAGCCCGTCGGAGTACCCAAGTACCTGTCACCAGCCCGTCTGAGTACCTGAGTACCTGTCAGCCCATCTGAGTACCTGTCACAACCCATCTGAGTACCCGAGTACCTGTCACAGCCCATCTGAGTACTCAAGTACCTGAGTACCTGTCACAGCCCATCTAAAAACCCGAGTACCTGTCACAACCCATCTGAGTACCCGAGTACCTGTCACAGCCCATCTGAGTACCTGTCACAGCCCACCCGAGTACCTGTCACAGCCCACCCGAGTACCTGACCACCTGTCAGCCCATCTGAGTACCCGAGTACCTGAGTATCTGTCCCAGCCCAACTGAGTACCCGAGTACCTGAGTACCTGTCCCAGCCCATCTGAGTACCCGAGTACCTGTCCCAGCCCACCTGAGTACCTGAGTACCTGTCACAGCCCATCTGAGTACATGAGTACCTGTCACAGTCCATCTGAGTACTCTAGTACCTGAGTACCTGTCACAGCCCATCTGAGTACCCGAGTACCTGTCACAACCCATGTGAGTACCCGAGTACCTGTCACAGCCCAACTGAGTATCTGTCACAGTCCATTTGAGTACCTGTCACAGCCCATTTGAGTACCTGAGTACCTGAGTACCTGACCCAGCCCATCTGAGTACCTGAGTACCTGTCCCAGCCCATCTGAGTACCCGAGTACCTGAGTACCTGTCACAGCCCATCTCAGTACCCGAGTGCATGAGTACCTGTCACAGCCCATCTGAGTACATGAGTACCTGTCACAGTCCATCTGAGTACCTGAGTACCTGTCACAACCCATCTGAGTACTCTAGTACCTGAGTACCTGTCACAGCCCATCTGAGTATCTGTCACAGTCCATTTGAGTACCTGTCAAAGCCCATGTGAGTACTCAAGTACCTGAGTACCTGTCCCAGCCCATGTGAGTACCCGAGTACCTGAGCACCTGTCAGCCCATCTGAGTACCCGAGTACCTGAGTATCTGTCCCAGCCCATCTGATTACCCGAGTACCTGAGTACCTGTCACAACCTATCTGAGTACCCGAGTACCTGAGCACCTGTCACAGTCCATCTGAGTACCTGTCACAGTCCATCTGAGTACCCGAGTACCTGAGTACCTGTCCCAGCCCATCTGAGTATCTGAGTACTTGTCCCAGCCCATCTGAGTACCCCAATTGCTGAGCACCTGTCAGCCCATCTGAGTACCCGAGTACCTGAGTATCAGTCCCAGCCCATCTGAGTACCCGAGTACCTGTCCCAGTCCATCTGAGTACCCGAGTACCTGAGTACCTGTCACATCCCATCTGAGTACCCGAGTACCTGAGTACCTGTCACAACCCATCTGAGTACCCGAGTACCTGAGTACCTGTAACAGTCCATCTGAGTACCTGTCACAGTCCATCTGAGTACCCGAGTACCTGAGTACCTGTCCCAGCCCATCTGAGTACCCGAGTACCTGTCCCAGCCCATCTGAGTACCCGAGTACCTGAGTACCTGTCACAGTCCATCGGAGTACCCGAGTACCTGAGTACCTGTCACAGTCCATCTGAGTACCCGAGTACCTGAGTACCTGTCCCAGCCCATCTGAGTATCTGAGTACTTGTCCCAGCCCATCTGAGTACCCCAATTGCTGAGCACCTGTCAGCCCATCTGAGTACCCGAGTACCTGAGTATCTGTCCCAGCCCATCTGAGTACCCGAGTACCTATCCCAGTCCATCTGAGTACCTGAGTACCTGAGTACCTGTCACATCCCATCTGAGTACCCGAGTACCTGAGTACCTGTCACAACCCATCTGAGTACCCGAGTACCTGAGTACCTGTAACAGTCCATCTGAGTACCTGTCACAGTCCATCTGAGTACCCGAGTACCTGAGTACCTGTCCCAGCCCATCTGAGTACCCGAGTACCTGTCCCGGCCCATCTGAGTACCCGAGTACCTGAGTACCTGTCACAGTCCATCGGAGTACCCGAGTACCTGAGTACCTGTCACAGCCCATCTGAGTACCTGAGTACCTGTCACTGTTCATCTGAGTACCTGAGTACCTGTCACAGTTCATCTGAGTACCCGAATACCTGTCACCAGCCCGTCGGAGTACCCAAGTACCTGTCACCAGCCCGTCGGAGTACCTGAGTACCTGAGTACCTGTCAGCCCATCTGAGTACCTGTCCCAGCCCATCTGAGTACCCGAGTACCTGTCACAGCCCATCTGAGTACCCGAGTACCTGTCACAACCCATCTGAGTACCCGAGTACCTTTCACAGCCCATCTGAGTACCTGTCACGGTCCATCTGAGTACCTGTCACAGCCCACCCGAGTACCTGACCACCTGTCACAGCCCATCTGAGTACTCAAGTACCTGAGTACCTGTCCCAGCCCATGTGAGTACCCGAGTCCCTGAGCACCTGTCAGCCCATCTGAGTACCCGAGTACCTGAGTATCTGTCCCAGCCCATCTGATTACCCGAGTACCTGTCACAACCTATCTGAGTACCCGAGTACCTGAGCACCTGTCACAGTCCATCTGAGTACCTGTCACAGTCCATCTGAGTACCCGAGTACCTGAGTACCTGTCCCAGCCCATCTGAGTATCTGAGTACTTGTCCCAGCCCATCTGAGTACCCCAATTGCTGAGCACCTGTCAGCCCATCTGAGTACCCGAGTACCTGAGTATCTGTCCCAGCCCATCTGAGTACCCGAGTACCTGTCCCAGTCCATCTGAGTACCCGAGTACCTGAGTACCTGTCACATCCCATCTGAGTACCCGAGTACCTGAGTACCTGTCACAACCCATCTGAGTACCTGTAACAGTCCATCTGAGTACCTGTCACAGTCCATCTGAGTACCCGAGTACCTGAGTACCTGTCCCAGCCCATCTGAGTACCCGAGTACCTGTCCCAGCCCATCTGAGTACCCGAGTACCTGAGTACCTGTCACAGTCCATCGGAGTACCCGAGTACCTGAGTACCTGTCACAGTCCATCTGAGTACCCGAGTACCTGAGTACCTGTCCCAGCCCATCTGAGTATCTGAGTGCTTGTATCAGCCCATCTGAGTGCCCCAATTGCTGAGCACCTGTCAGCCCATCTGAGTACCCGAGTACCTGAGTATCTGTCCCAGCACATCTGAGTACCCGAGTACCTGTCCCAGTCCATCTGAGTACCTGAGTACCTGAGTACCTGTCACATCCCATCTGAGTACCCGAGTACCTGAGTACCTGTCACAACCCATCTGAGTACCCGAGTACCTGAGTACCTGTAACAGTCCATCTGAGTACCTGTCACAGTCCATCTGAGTACCCGAGTACCTGAGTACCTGTCCCAGCCCATCTGAGTACCCGAGTACCTGTCCCGGCCCATCTGAGTACCCGAGTACCTGAGTACCTGTCACAGTCCATCGGAGTACCCGAGTTCCTGAGTACCTGTCACAGCCCATCTGAGTACCTGAGTACCTGTCACTGTTCATCTGAGTACCTGAGTACCTGTCACAGTTCATCTGAGTACCCGAATACCTGTCACCAGCCCGTCGGAGTACCCAAGTACCTGTCACCAGCCCGTCGGAGTACCCGAGTACCTGTCACCAGCCCATCTGAGTACCCGAGTAACTGAATACCTGTCAGCCCATCTGAGTATCCGAGTACCTGAGTACCTGTCAGCCCATCTGAGTACCTGTCCCAGCCCATCTGAGTACCCGAGTACCTGTCCCAGCCCATCTGAGTACTCGAGTACCTGAGTACCTGTCACAGCCCATCTGAGTACCCGAGTACCTGTCACAACCCATCTGAGTACCCGATTACCTGTCACAGCCCATCTGAGTACCTGTCACGGTCCATCTGAGTACCTGTCACAGCCCACCCGAGTACCTGACCACCTGTCACAGCCCATGTGAGTACTCAAGTACCTGAGTACCTGTCACAGCCCATGTGAGTACCCGAGTACCTGAGCACCTGTCAGCCCATCTGAGTACCCGAGTACCTGAGTATCTGTCCCAGCCCATCTGAGTACCCGAGTACCTGAGTACCTGTCCCAGCCCATCTGAGTACCCGAGTACCTGTCCCAGCCCATCTGAGTACCTGAGTACCTGTCACAGCCCATCTGAGTACATGAGTACCTGTCACAGTCCATCTGAGTACCTGTCACAGTCCATTGGAGTACCCAAATACCTGAGTACCTGTCTCAGCCCATCTGAGTACCTGAGTACCTGTCACAGTTCATCTGAGTACCTGAGTACCTGTCAGCCCATCTGAGTACCTGAGTACCTGTCAGCTCATCTGAGTACACGAGTACCTGTCAGCCCATCTGAGTACCCGAGTACCTGTCAGCCCATCTGAGTACCCGAGTACCTGAGTACCTGTCAGCCCATCTGAGTACCTGAGTACCCGAGTACCTGTCATCCCATCTGAGCACCCAAGTACCTGAGTACCTTTCACAGTCCATCTGAGTACCCGAGTACCTGAGTACCTGTCACAGCCCATCTGAGTACCCGAGTACCTGTCACGGTCCATCTGAGTACCCGAGTACCTGTCACAGCCCATCTGAGTACCTGTCACGGTCCATCTGAGTACCTGTCACAGCCCACCCGAGTACCTGACCACCTGTCACAGCCCATGTGAGTACTCAAGTACCTGAGTACCTGTCACAGCCCATGTGAGTACCCGAGTACCTGAGCACCTGTCAGCCCATCTGAGTACCCGAGTACCTGAGTATCTGTCCCAGCCCATCTGAGTACCCGAGTACCTGACCCAGCCCATCTGAGTACCCGAGTACCTGACCCAGCCCATCTGAGTACCCGAGTACCTGTCCCAGCCCATCTGAGTACCTGAGTACCTGTCACAGCCCATCTGAGTACATGAGTACCTGTCACAGTCCATCTGAGTACCTGTCACAGTCCATTGGAGTACCCAAATACCTGAGTACCTGTCTCAGCCCATCTGAGTACCTGAGTACCTGTCACAGTTCATCTGAGTACCTGAGTACCTGTCACAGTTCATCTGAGTACCCGAATACATGTCACCAGCCCATCGGAGTACCCAAGTACCTGTCACCAGCCCGTCGGAGTGCCCGAGTACCTTTCACCAGCCCATCTGAGTACCCGAGTACCTGTCAGCCCATCTGAGCACCCAAGTACCTGTGTACCTGTCAGCCCATCTGAGTACCTAAGTACCTGTCACAGCCCATCTGAGTACCCGAGTACCTGTCAGCTCATCTGAGTACACGAGTACCTGTCAGCCCATCTGAGTACCTGAGTACCTGTCAGCCCATCTGAGTACCCGAGTACCTGAGTACCTGTCAGCCCATCTGAGTACCTGAGTACCCGAGTACCTGTCATCCCATCTGAGCACCCAAGTACCTGAGTACCTTTCACAGTCCATCTGAGTACCCGTGTACCTGAGTACCTGTCACAGCCCATCTGAGTACCCGAGTACCTGTCACAACCCATCTGAGTACCCGAGTACCTGTCACAGCCCATCTGAGTACCTGTCACGGTCCATCTGAGTACCTGTCACAGCCCACCCGAGTACCTGACCACCTGTCACAGCCCATGTGAGTACTCAAGTACCTGAGTACCTGTCCCAGCCCATGTGAGTACCCGAGTACCTGAGCACCTGTCAGCCCATCTGAGTTCCCGAGTACCTGAGTATCTGTCCCAGCCCATCTGAGTACCCGAGTACCTGAGTACCTGTCCCAGCCCATCTGGGTACCCGAGTACCTGTCCCAGCCCATCTGAGTACCTGAGTACCTGTCACAGCCCATCTGAGTACATGAGTACCTGTCACAGTCCATTGGAGTACCCGAGTACCTGAGTACCTGTCTCAGCCCATCTGAGTACCTGAGTACCTGTCACAGTTCATCTGAGTACCTGAGTACCTGTCACAGTTCATCTGAGTACCCGAATACATGTCACCAGCCCATCGGAGTACCCAAGTACCTGTCACCAGCCCGTCGGAGTGCCCGAGTACCTGTCACCAGCCCATCTGAGTACCCGAGTACCTGTCAGCCCATCTGAGCACCCAAGTACCTGTGTACCTGTCAGCCCATCTGAGTACCTGAGTACCTGTCACAGCCCATCTGAGTACCCGAGTACCTGTCAGTCCATCTGAGTACCCGAGTACCTGAGTACCTGTCAGCCCATCTGAGTACCTGAGTACCTGTCAGCCCATCTGAGTACCCGAGTACCTGAGTGCCTGTCAGCCCATCTGAGTACCTGAGTACCCGAGTACCTGTCATCCCATCTGAGCACCCAAATACCTGAGTACCTTTCACAGTCCATCTGAGTACCCGAGTACCTGAGTACCTGTCACAGCCCATCTGAGTACCTGAGTACCTGTCACAGTTCATCTGAGTACCTGAGTACCTGTCACAGTTCATCTGAGTACCCGAATACATGTCACCAGCCCATCGGAGTACCCAAGTACCTGTCACCAGCCCGTCGGAGTGCCCGAGTACCTGTCACCAGCCCATCTGAGTACCCGAGTACCTGTCAGCCCATCTGAGCACCCAAGTACCTGTGTACCTGTCAGCCCATCTGAGTACCTGAGTACCTGTCACAGCCCATCTGAGTACCCGAGTACCTGTCAGCCCATCTGAGTACCCGAGTACCTGAGTACCTGTCAGCCCATCTGAGTACCTGAGTACCTGTCAGCCCATCTGAGTACCCGAGTACCTGAGTGCCTGTCAGCCCATCTGAGTACCTGAGTACCCGAGTACCTGTCATCCCATCTGAGCACCCAAATACCTGAGTACCTTTCACAGTCCATCTGAGTACCCGAGTACCTGAGTACCTGTCACAGCCCATCTGAGTACCTGAGTACCTGTCACTGTTCATCTGAGTACCTGAGTACCTGTCACAGTTCATCTGAGTACCCGAATACCTGTCACCAGCCCGTCGGAGTACACAAGTACCTGTCACCAGCCCGTCGGAGTACCCGAGTACCTGTCACCAGCCCATCTGAGTACCCGAGTACCTGTCAGCCCATCTGAGCACCCAAGTACCTGTGTACCTGTCAGCCCATCTGAGTACCTGAGTACCTATCACAGCCCATCTGAGTATCCGAGTACCTGTCAGCCCATCTGAGTACCCGAGTACCTGAGTACCTGTCAGCCCATCTGAGTACCCGAGTACCTGTCAGCCCATCTGAGTACCTGAGTACCTGTCAGCCCATCTGAGTACCCAAGTACCTGAGTACCTGTCAGCCCATCTGAGTACCTGAGTACCCGAGTACCTGTCATCCCATCTGAGTACCCAAGTACCTGAGTACCTTTCACAGTCCATCTGAGTATCCGAGTGCCTGGGTACTTGTCCCAGACCATCTTAGTACCCGAGTACCTGAGCACCTGTCAGCCTATCTAAGTACCCGAGTACCTGAGTATCTGTCACAGCCCATCTGAATACCCGAGTACCTTAGTACCTGTCACAGCCCATCTGAGTACCTGAGTATCTGTCCCAGCCCATCTGAGTACCCGAGTACCTGCGTACCTGTCACATCCCATCTGAGTACACGATTACCTGTCAAAGCCCATCTGAGTACCCGAGTACCTTTCACAACCCATCTTAGTACCCGAGTACCTGAGTACCTGTCACAGCCCATCTGAGTACCTGTCACAGCCCATCTGAGTACCTGTCACAGTCCATCTGAGTACCCGAGTACCTGTCACAGCCCATCTGAGTACCCGAGTACCTGTCAGCCCATCTGAGTATCCGAGTACCTGAGTACCTGTCAGCCCATCTGAGTACCTGAGGACCTGTTCCAGCCCATCTGAGTACCCGAGTACCTGTCCCAGCCCATATGAGTTCTCGAGTACCTGAGTACCTTTCACGGCCCATCTGAGTGCCCGAGTACCTGTCACAACCCATCTGAGTACCCGAGTACCTGTCACAGCCCATCTGAGTACCTGTCACGGTCCATCTGAGTACCTGTTACAGCCCATCTGAGTACCCGAGTACCTGACTACCTGTCACAGCCCATCTGAGTACCCGAGTACCTGAGTACCTGTCCCAGCCCATGTGATTACCCGAGTACCTGAGCAGCTGTCAGCCCATCTGAGTACCCGAGTACCTGAGTATCTGTCCCAGCCCATCTGAGTACCCCAGTACCTGAGTACCTGTCCCAGCCCATCTGAGTACCCAAGTACCTGAGTACCTGTCACAGCCCATCTGAGTACCTGAGTACCTGTCACAGCCCATCTGAGTACATGAGTACCTGTCACAGTCCATCTGAGTACATGAGTACCTGTCACAGTCCATCTGAGTTCCTGTCACAGCCCATCTGAGTACCTGAGTACCTGAGTGCTTGTCTCAGCCCATCTGAGTACCTGAGTACCTGTCACAGTTCATCTGAGTACCTGAGTACCTGTCACAGTTCATCTGAGTACCCGAATACCTGTCACCAGCCCGTCGGAGTACCCGAGTACCTGTCACCAGCCCATTTGAGTACCCGATTACCTGTCAGCCCATCTGAGTACCCGAGTACCTGTCAAAGCCCATCTGAGTACCCGAGTACCTGTCACAACCCATCTTAGTACCTGAATACCTGAGTACCTGTCACAGTCCATCTGAGTACCTGAGTACCTGTCACAGTCCATCTGAGTACCTGTCACAGCCCATCTGAGTACCTGAGTACCTGAGTGCTTGTCTCAGCCCATCTGAGTACCTGTCACAGTTCATCTGAGTACCTGAGTACCTGTCACAGTTCAACTGAGTACCCGAATACCTGTCACCAGCCCATCGGAGTACCCAAGTACCTGTCACCAGCCCGTCGGAGTACCCGAGTACCTGTCACCAGCCCATCTGAGTACCCGAGTACCTGTCAGCCCATCTGAGTACCCAAGTACCTGAGTACCTGTCAGCCCATCTGAGTACCTGAGTATCTGTCAGAGCCCATCTGAGTACCCGAGTACCGGTCAGCCCATCTGAGTACCCGAGTACCTGAGTACCTGTCAGCCCATCTGAGTACCCAAGTACCTGTCAGCCCATCTGAGTACCTGAGTACCTGTCAGCCCATCTGAGTACCCGAGTACCCGAGTACCTGTCATCCCATCTGAGTACCCAAGTACCTGAGTACCTTTCATAGTCCATCTGAGTATCCGAGTGCCTGGGTACTTGTCCCAGCCCATCTTAGTACCCGAGTACCTGAGCACCTGTCAGCCCATCTGAGTACCCGAGTACCTGAGTATCTGTCCCAGCCCATCTGAGTACCCAAGTACCTTAGTACCTGTCACAGCCCATCTGAGTATCCGAGTACCTGTCCCAGCCCATCTGAGTACCCGATTACCTGCGTACCTGTCACATCCCATCTGAGTACCCGAGTACCTGTCAAAGCCCATCTGAGTACCCGAGTACCTATCACAGTCCATCTGAGTACCTGAGTACCTGTCACAGTCCATCTGAGTACCTGTCAGCCCATCTGAGTACCCGAGTACCTGTCAGCCCATCTGAGTTCCCGAGTACCAGAGTACCTGTCCCAGCCCATCTGAGTACCTGTCACAGTCCATCTGAGTATCCGAGTGCCTGAGTACTTGTCCCAGCCCATCTGAGTACCCGAGTACCTGAGTATCTGTCCCAGCCCATCTGATTACCCGAGTACCTGAGTACCTGTCACAGTCCATCTGAGTGCCTGAGTATCCATTCCCAGCCCATCTGAGTACCCGAGTACCTGAGCACCTGTCAGCCCATCTGAGTACCTGAGTACCTGAGTATCTGTCCCAGCCCATCTGAGTACCCGAGTACCTGTCCCAGCCCATCTGAGTACCCGAGTACCTGAGTACCTGTCACAGCCCATCTGAGTACCCGAGTACCTGCCACAACCCATCTGAGTACCCGAGTACCTGAGTACCTGTCACAGCCCATCTGAGTACCTGAGTACCTGTCACAGTCCATCTGAGTACCTGTCACAGTCCATCTGAGTACCTGTCACAGTTCATCTGAGTACCTGAGTACCTGTCACAGTTCATCTGAGTACCCGAATACCTGTCACCAGCCCATCGGAGTACCCAAGTACCGGTCATCAGCCCGTCGGAGTACCCGAGTACCTGTTACCAGCCTGTCGGAGTACCCGAGTACTTGTCACCAGCCCGTCGGAGAAACGGAGTACCTGTCACTAGCCCATCGGTGTAACGGAGTACCTGTCACCAGCCCGTCAGAGTACCTGAGTACCTATTTGCAGACCATTGCCTCATAGAATACACGTTGAGATGTTTGCTTTCCAAAATGGGGTCATTTTAAGGGGTAATTCCACTGTCCTGGTGCTCCAGGACCTTCAAAATGTGATAGGTAGGAATGAAATGAGATGGGTAATTTATGCTCCTAAAACGCCTGAAAGTACTACTTCCATGTTGGACCTCTGTATATGGCCAGGCTGTGTAAAAGTCTCACACATGTGGTATCACAATACTCAGGAGGTGTAGCAGAATGTGTTTTGGGGTGTAATTTTTGCTATATACATGCTATGTGTTAGAAATATCAAATAAATGGACAACTTTGTGTAAAAAAAAAAGATTTTCATTTTTCTTTCCATGTTTTCTGAAGACTTGTGTAAAAAAAATAACCGTTCAAAAGACTCATAATGCTTCATATTTGTTTTCCAAAATTGGGTCATTTCCTGGGTAATTCCATTGTCCTGGTACTCCAGGGCCTTCATAAATGTAATAGGTTGTTAGTAAATTAGAGGTGTCATTTATGCTCCAAGAACACCTGACGGCGCTCCCTGCATGTTGGGCCTCTGTATGTGGACACACTGTGTAAAAGTCACACACATGTGGTATCGCCATACTCAGGATGAGAAGCAGAACGTATTTGGGGTGTCATTTTTGCTATGTACATGCTTTAAGTTAGAAATATCTTATAAACGGACCACTTTGTGTAAAAAAAAATATGTTTTAATTTTCTTTCCATGTTTTCCGAAGACTTGTGGAAAAAAAATGAACTGTTCAAAAGACTCATTATGCCTCGTAGAATATACGTTGGGGTGTTTGCTTTCCAAAATGGGGTCATTTTGTGGGTAATTCTACTGTCCTGGTGCTTCAGGGCCTTCACAAATGTAATAGGTCGTTAGGAAATTAGAGGTGTCATTTATGCTCCTAGAACCCCTTACGGTGCTCCCTGCATGTTGGACCTCTCTGTGTGGCCAGCCTGTGTAAAAGTCCCACACATGTGGTATTGCCATACTCGGGAAGAGTTGCAGAATGTATTTTTGGGGTGTAATTGGAAGTATGCATATGCTGTGTATGAGAAATAACTTGTTATTATGACAATTTTGTAAAAAACAAAAAACAAAAAAAAACATTCTTCTTTTTCCCAAGAATTGTGGGAAAAAAATTACAACTTCAAAAAACTCACCATGCCTCTTAATAAATACATTGGACTGTCTACTTTTCAAAAAGGGGTCATTTGGGGGGTATTTGTACTTTTTCTGACATTTCAGAGCCTCAAGAAATGAGATAGGCCGTCAGTGCATCAGGTGTGATCAGATGTGATCAATTTTCAATGATTTGCACCATAGCTTGTAGACTCTATAACTTTCAAAGAGACTAAATAATATTCACTAATTTGGGTTATTTTTACCAAAGAGATGTAGCAGTATACATTTTGGCCCAAATTTATGAACGAAAATGACTTATTTGCAAAATTTTATGATAGAAACTAAAAAAAAGTATTTTTTTTCAAAAATTTTGCTCTTTTTTCACTTATGTTGCAAAAAATAAAAAACCCAGTGATGATTAAATACCACCAAAAGAAAGCTCTATTTGTATGAAAAAAATGATAAAAATTGTGTTTGGGTACAGTGTTGCATGATTGAGTAATTGGCATTCAAAGTGTGAGAGTGCTGAAAGCTAAAAATTGGTCTGGGGAGGAAGGGTGTATAAATGCCCTGTATTGAAGTGGTTAACAAGCTAAAACGTGTGCGCCCTGTCAGTCGAGGATGAAATGGTGTGCTTTGTCAATGTGCATGTGCAGTTGAGTAAGCTGAAAGAAAGGTGTAAACGGCTTGATTAGTTATAAGACAGATCTACATGTTCTGGACAGAATGTGTACATTTAAACAAGATTATATACATACATTTTAGCCTGGTAATAGAAGATGGGAAACTGTAGTAAAGTTATTCACAGTATTCAGACAAAAATGTAGGAGATTACATTGGCTGCGCTTGCTAATGGTAGGCGCAAAAGAATGCGCAAGTGCGCAATAGTGCTTCCTATGTAAATATGGTTTGGCGCATGTGAGTGCACCATCATTTTTAATAAATGTCTTAAAGTGGGGTACCCCCTAAAAAAAAAAAATTTAAAGTCAGCAGCTACAAATACTGCAGCTGCTGGCTTTTAATAATCGGACACTTACCTGCCCCAGGGTCCAGCGATGCAGGGGAACGAAGCCCCCCCCCTCGCTCCCTGCTCCGCTCGCGGCGCCGTCATGCATACTGTGGGCACCCGGCTGTGGCTTCACAGCCGGGCACCCACTGCGCATGCGTGAGCGGCGCAGGGCGCCGTGATACGCCGTACAGTCACCTGGGACACATGACAGGTCCCAGGTGAATGTGCGGCGCGAGGGGAAGTGATGTCACCAGCCCGGGCAATGAGGAAGGCAGATTACGAGGGACCCCCTAGCAACCGGTATTTAGAGGTGAGTAAAAAAATTTTTTTTGGCCAATTATTTTTTTTTTATTTTTTTTACGAATTTTAAGCAGTTTTAATTTTTTGGTGGCAACACCACTTTAAGTCCCGTTTTTTGTGCAATTGCTCCAATTTCTCCACTGCACTACAGGCACAGGTCTTTAGTAAATCACCCCCTTAATGTCCGACTTGGCCAAAAGTGCTCCCGAGTTGCAACGCTTGATCACCCAAATCGCATCATCAAACGTAGCGTATGAGACCTAACAGCAGGATGCATCAATTTAATTATTAACGGACTGCTCAGTCGGAAATGACAAGTGGTGTATCAGCCGGAAAGAGTTAAGCCCCATACAAACTATCAGTTTTTCCTTCAGATTTACCAAAACCATATAATATGAGGTCAAACCTTAGGAGTTTCAATTTGTATGCAATCAGGCAGGCCCTTGAACTACATGGTTATGGTAAATCTGAAGGAATAACTCAGCAAAAAAACTGATAGTTTAGGCTCCTTCTTGGGCACGATACCTAGAAGAGAAATACAAAAATTCTCAAAAGGAGGGGAGCTAAACGGGAACGTATATCAGAGTTCTCAGTGTCCCCCCTTAAATCAAGGTTCCCAGAGCATCCCTTATGTCAGAGTACCCAGAGTTCTAGGTTACATCAATCTGCAGAGTCCCCCTCAGGCCGCGTACACACGGGCGGACTGTTCGCCCAACTTTGTCCGCTGAACAGTGTTTGGGCGGACAGTCCGCTCGTGTGTGGGCTTTCAGCGGACAGTTTCAGCGGACAGTTTGACGAACAAGGTTTTTCGGAAATTCCGTAAAACTGTCCGCTGAAACCTTGTTTGAGCGAACAGTCCGCCCGTGTGTAGGCTTGTTCGACAAACTAAGTATGGCGCATGCTCAGAAAGGCTTAACACGCCGAAAGTTATAATGCAGTGTATAGGACGTCGTATTTTTCGTCCCGTCGTACGTGCCGTTCACGTCATCGCGCACGGTTTCAGCAAACTGTTCGTTCGTCGTGTGTGGGCATGTCCGTCCATGCTAATTTTGAGCGGACTGTTTGCCGAAACTGTTTGACGGACAAAGTTGGGCGAACAGTCCCCGCGTGTGTACGCGGCCTTACAGTGTAAGGGAACGCTGCAAGTTCAGATGTAAGGGAAAACTCTGGGGTTTTAGATGTAAAGGGGAACATTGTGGATTCAGATGTAAAGGGGAAATCCGCAGATTCAGATGTAAAAGGGGACCTCTGTGGACTCTGATGTAAGAGGGGACTCTTGTGATTACCTTCATATGATTATAAATGTTATTTAATCACAAAATATATGTACTGTATAGTACACACTGTAAAAAAAAATGCTGTGTGCCGCTAAAGTGTTCGAGTTTGACTTGAAGAAAAGGTGGCAACCCTATTCACTCCCCTGGGCAGAATCTTCATCCATCTGGAGACAGTGCTGTAGCCACTCCTACCCGCCGGCACTCTCTGCCTTCTCCAACAGCCTGCCAACCAGGCTCTCCATGGCAGATATGCAGCAAGCTGTGTATTACAGTTCCAGTGCTTGCTTGTCCTAAGGTTGTCCGAAAAGGCTCGTTCGCCAGGGAAGGTTGCTACTCACCATATATATATAGTGTGACAGTGGGGTCACTTTGGACACAGGGTGAATAAAAGAACCCCCGATATGGTCTGTGATAGCCATATTCAAGGCTATATATAGGCTATATATAGGCCTTCGTTTACTGAAACTATTTGTCAATCTCAGGAATTAATCTACAGTAGGAATTTTGCTGTTTTTTGGGACATCTGAGTAGCTTGTAAATTAAAAATCGCAGAATAGCAGCTTTTTTGGGGATATACCCCTTTTTATTATATATATATTCTTTAGGATGAATACATGATATATTCGGGATTATATATTTATATACATACATGTAAGGAGTTTTATTTGTAGGTAGCGCCAATTACCCCGGTTACCATATTGTTCTATTTTTTGGAGGAAACACCTATTGGAGTTTCTTTCCTTGTGGGTGGCAGCAACCTAATGATATAACTAGTATTTGGCTGTAGCCACTGTTATTGCTATCCTTTCCTACTTCCCACCGTTGTTGAGCGCGGTTTTCCTTAATTTTATACTTATTGTATATAGATTGGATGTATACTGTATATGGGGGTTAACCCTTTCCCGCCGAGCGTACGCAGATATGCGTACTCGGCTTTCCGGGGGTTATACCGGGATGATGCCCGCACCTGCAGGCATCATCCCGGTACCGTTTTTTGCAGCAGGCGATTGGCTATCCAGGTATAACAACCGATGCGGCTAAAAGCCGCTCGGCTGTTATGCCGGAGGAGCGGGAGGGGACGTCCCCCCCTCCCGCTGCCTCTCGCCGCTGCTACCGGTGCTCCCGTTCGATCGGGAGCACCGATTCCGTGTCCGATGCCTCCGGCTGCTGCGGAGGAACTGGAACGAAGCCGTAATCGGCTTCGTTCCAGTCTCCTCATCGTAAACACGGAAGCGACGTCATGACCTCACTTCCCATTTACTTGGCTGCCAATGGCGCCGGTTTTAAAAAAATATCCGGTATTCAGAATCGCCGTTTTCGGCGATCTGAATACATTGAAGTCTAAAGGAGGGGTGGGGGGTCTTTTAGACCCCCGATCCCTCCATAAAGAGGACCTGTCACCACCTATTACTGTCACAAGGGATGTTTACATTCCTTGTGACAGCAATAAAAGTGATCAATTTTTATTTTTTTTTTTAAACAATTTAGTTATTTTAAAATAAATAAAGCTCGCGAAGCAAAGAAAATGCATACGGAAGTCGCGCCCGCGTATGTAAACGGTGTTCAAATCACACATGTGAGGTATCGCCGCGATCGTCAGAGCGAGAGCAATAATTCTAGCACTAGACCTACTCTGTAACGCTAACCTGGTAACCGTAAAAAAAATTTAAAGCGTCGCCTATTGAGATTTTTAGGTACCGTACTTTGTCGTCAATCTACAAGTGCGCGCAATTATAAAGTGTGACATGTTTGGTATCTATTTACTCGGCGTAACATTATCTTTCACATTATGCAAAAAAATTGGGCTAATTTTACTGTTTTTTTTTTTTTTTATTCATGAAAGTGTCCCTTTTCCCAAAAAGTTGCATTTAAAACACCACTGTGCAAATACCGTGTGACATAAAATATTGCAACAATTGCCGTTTTATTCTCTAGAGTCTCTGCTAAAAAAATGTATATAATGTTTGGGGGTTCCAAGTACTTTTCTAGCAAAAAATATGGATTTTAACTTGTAAACACCAAATTCCAAAAATAGGCTTAGTCATGAAAGGGTTAAGTATCATTGCTGTGAGGAATTAAGTTGTTTTGCATTTCTATTGTTCATTTAAGTCTGTCCTTGTGTGTATTGTAAAGTGCCAGACAGACTGGCTGCCAACCCTTTGTGAAAAGATGTGTATTGGGTGGGATCGTTTGAAGCCTAGCAGACGTCAGGATGGGGTGTTGAGTCTTGGGATGTGTGGGTGGAGCTGGGCCCTTGTTCATGTTAAAGCATGTGCCTTGAATTGTGTATAAAGTTACAATGTTTCTCATTAATAAAGTCATTCCTACTACAGAAGAGACAGAGTGCGTCTCGTCTTTTTGCCAGAGGGGTCGGCTCCTATAGGAAAGGGTCGTTTAGCTGTGGATATTGGTAGCGAGTGGATGTGTGTCTAGGAGAGGGAACATCGTAAACGGCGTTAACCCCCTTTATATTAGGGGTGCCGTTACATATAGCTTCAATAATATTGTATCCAATAGGGTCAACACTACAGGGAGACAGCTCCACATTAATAGTGCTGCATAATGTCTCTGAATTGCAGGCACAATAGCCAGCTCCTGGCTACACTGTGAACCACAGGGCGTCCCGGCCAGGGAGATTTAAAGAGGAACTGCAGTCTGCTCACATAATTTGTAATAAAACATCTTCACCATTCTGAAGCTTCCCTCCAACCACTTTGCATATTATTTTATTTTATATATACTGTGATTCTGTACTTGCAATAAGAGATATGGAAAGGGGAAATTCAACACTGAGAGTTAAAAAAAAAATATATATATATATATATATATATATATATATATATATATATATATATATATATATATACGTTACTGACTTAATTATAACTGGTGAGCTGAAAGTGTCTCTTGTAGATAAAGTTGCAACAGTTGGTTATTGTATGAACTTATAAATGTGATACAGAAATGAAACACTGTAGTGGCGGGACTTCAGTGTCCCTTATCAAGATCTCACTCACTATGAAAAGGACAATGGGGTAAACAAACCCTGAGACTTTTAAGGTGTTAAACATAAAGTAGATAGATATTCAACAGATATCCATAAAAAAGTTTTTATTACAATGAAATGCACGATACATAACAAAATAAAATTATCCACATCAAGATTTGTACAAGGCAAAACAAATGGTTGAAACAAAAGATACCACTCAGAGTATACCACTCAACATGTTTCGCTCATCTGAGCTTCCTCAGGAGTTTAGGTACACTGTATGGTAAGCTAGAAACAATAAAAAGATATGGATAAGATTTCATATTGAATAATGAAGGTTACAATCTCAAATACATATAGTGATTTAACAGCGCGTCAAAAAAGATGTTACAAACGAATAGAAATTGTTTGTGATCTCACCCACTATGCTGCTTGTTTCTGTGATCTATTCATAATGGTAAGGTGTGACAACCATTCAAATCCCCAGGTTTTCAGGTAACCTTACTGGATATTTTAAAGCAGTTAAATGAATCATCAGTCAATGTTGGATTGCTGACAGCTCTTCAAAGGTGGCGCTGGATAGTGGTTCCCCGTGATGCCAGATTTACTCCATGTTTAGGCGGAGTCCAACTTTTTGTCTGTCGGACAGATCGACATACATGCCCCATACACACAATCAGAAATTCTGCCAGCAAAAGTCGGATGTGAGCTTTTGGTCAGAAATTCCGACCGTGTGTATGCTCCATCGGACTTTTGCTGCCAGAATTCCAGCAAAATTCTGTAAGAATTCTGTGGCACAAATACATATGTGTATAACAATATTGGAATGGTAACATAGTAAAAACACCAAAGTGTGATCTATAGCTTATTATACCATATTACAGAGTAGCAAGGTAAAAATTACTTACATATTTTTGGCTCACTGGGGATTTGAAGGATAAAAACAGAGAGGAGAAATTACATGCTGGCTGCATGAGTCCACACACACATGACATAGGAAATTGTGCGTGTCCATAGGCCGGTTGCTGGGATGCATTTACAAGGGGCGCCTGATTTTTTCAACAGCGATCAAAGTTTTGCCACTGTGGGGACATTTGTAATAGGAGGACAGTTAAATCAAACCTCCTCTTATTACGGAATAGTAAAGAGAGTAAGAAGGATTATGACAGACACATGGACAGAGAACCATGTCCATATAGTGCCTGTTATAGCAATATTATTTACCTCAGGTTAGAAGCTGAGTGCACTGCTGACATCTGGGTGGGGGCCAGTGGACTGACACAAGCCAGCCGAGTGTGAGCATTTAACCACCTCAATACTGGGCACTTACACCCCCTTCCTTCCCAGACCAATTTTCAGCTTTCAGTACTTTCACACTTTGAATGACAATTACTCAGTCATCATACACTGTACCTAAATAAAATTTGTATCATTTTGTTCACACAAATAGAGCTTTCTTTTGGTGGTATTTATTCACCACTTCATTTTTTATTTTTTGTGATATAAGCTATAAAAGCGAATATTTTGGAAAAAAAATTCTACTTTCTGTTTTGAAAGAAACCAAAAAAATCGAATTTTGTCGAAAATTTAGGCCAAAATGTTATTGAAAATGTATCAATCCTAATGCACTGATGGCCTATCTCAATTCTTGAGGCCCTAAAATGTCAGAACAGTACAAATAACCCCCAAATGAGCCCTTTTTGGAAAGAAGACAGTCTGAGGTATTTAGTAAAAGGCATCGTGAATTTTTTGAAGTTACAATTTTTTCCCCACAATGCTTTGGAAAATTAAGAAATATATATATATTTTTTCTTCACTAAATTGTCATATTTACAAGTTATTTCTCACACAATGACCCCATTTTGGAAAGAAAACACCCCAATGTATATTCTATGAGGCATAATGAGTTTTTTGAACATGTCATTTCTTTCCACAAGTTTTTGGAAAATGTGAAAAGAAAATGAAAATCTATATTTTTCTCACATAGTTGTCAATTTAGAAGATCTTTCTAAAACATAGTATGTACACAGCTAAAATTACACCCCAAAATACATTCTGCTACTCGTCCTGAGTATGGCAATACCCCACGTGTGAGACTTTTCCACTACTTAGCCACATACATAGGCCCAACATGCAAGTAGCACCTTCAGGCTTCTAACACATAGCATGTACACACCAAGAATTACACCCCAAAATACATTCTGCTGAGCAAAGGATAAAAAAAAAAAAAAAAAAAAAAAAAAAAAAAAAGCTCACCTGTGGTTTTAGCACACAGGAATACCGTCCCAGAGCAGTCAAAGCATTTGTTCAGACAGTAAAGCAAATGTCCAGAAATTGTCCAGGCAGCAAACAGATATGGAAAAGTACAAACATGGTTCAGTACAGTCCAAGGTTTAGCAGGCAGTTTAGATGGCAGGCATGGCCAGTTCAGGTGGCAGGCAGAGGCATGGCCAGTTCAGGTGGCAGGCAGAGGCATGGTCAGTTCAGGTGGCAGGCAAAGGTATGGCCAGTTCAGGTGGCAGCAGGGTGCACTATAACATTGGGCCTTGGTCAGGTAAGACCTGAGGACAGGGGTAGAGGCTTCTTCCCACCTAAATCTCTTTGAAGCCTCCGAGTCTCCAGACCCTGATCCGAGAAAACTAAAAACCCGGAGAAAAACGTTTTCTCCACTCGGAAAATCTTTTCTTAAGCCCCTCACATATGTGAGACCCCTGTGCTGTACAGTGGCAGGGCAAAGGGTCAGTTCAGGAGGCAGGCAAAAATCATGGTCATTTAATAGGCCGAGGTCAATTCACGTTGAAAGCAGAAAGATGTTTGGCAGAGGCATAGTCATTAACAGTCCGGGTCATTCACAGAAATGGCAGATAGTGGAAGCTGGAAAAAAAATCATCTTCACTACTGATAGTGTAGTGAAGTATGATAGCTCTGATAGCACTCTCCAATACAGAGGCCTGGCTGGGAGGGACATTGGGGACAATAGTATCGGGTGTCATGTCGAATTCCTCTACTTGAACACACACATTTTTTGGGAAAGTGCCTTTCATGGAGTCTGGCTAATGCATCAGAGCGAATTAAATGGGGGGCTTGGCCACGTGGATAGAGAAGGGCTGTGATAATGTCTTCTTGGAATTTCAGATAGGTTAGGGAACTTTGGGTGCACTTAGAAAAAGTAATATACGAATTGAACAGGGCTAGTTGCATCAAATAAACTGCAATTTTCTTGTACCAAAACAGTGATTTCCTGGTGGCCAAGTAAGGTGGCCGAATAGACCGGCATGTGGTGGATAGGTTGGGTAGACTAGTAGGCATGGAGTTCATTTTTTTTTTTTTGTCAGCCCCATGTTGAGGGTTAGGCCAAGGAAAGTTTGAAATTCTTCCACGGTGAGGGGTTTCCAAACAAAGGGACAGGCATATGAAGAATTTAGATTGTTGGCTATATGTTGGCTGGCATATAGATTATATTGCTCCATGATGTAATTTAGGAGATCATCAGTAAAAAAGAAATGAAAATAATAAATTGGGGTTACGTTTTCTGACTGTACCTGAGGGCCTGGCTGGGCTGTAAAAAGGGCAATTACAGGTTCTACTGATGTATCGGGCACAGTAAAACATCTGGGAGGCTAGTATGGGCCCTGCCTCATTGATGGGATTCTCAGTTGAAAGCATCTGGCCTATCCTCTAGGAAGCTTGCAGAACTGCTGGTGGATGCCTGCCTATCCCGGAGTGCTGCGCTGCTGGTGGATGCCCTGGATTGCTACACTGCTGGTGGATGCCTGCATATCATCCTGGAGTGCTGCGCTGCTGGTGGATTCCTGCTGGTGGATGCCCTGGAGTGGTGCGCTGCTGGTGGATGTCTGCGCCTGCTCATATCTCCCGATTCTCCTTGTTAGAATTCTATCTTCCTCGGTTTCCATCTCAGAGCCACTGCTTTCCACTGGCTTGTAGTCGCTATCTGAGTCTGACGGAGAGAGTTCCCCGCTACTCTTGTCCTACATACTCTGGAGTATCTGGAGAGCCTCCTCTGCACTGTAGGATCTTTTTGTCATGTTGTTGACAGATGTGCCAGATGGCGGGCAGATGTGTCAGATGTTGGCAGGCAGATGTGCCTGATGTTGGCGGGTGGCAGATGTGCCTGATGTTGGCGGGCAGCAGCAGGATGTGCCTGATGTTGGCGGGCGGCAGCAGGATGTGCCTGATGTTGGCGGGCGGGAGCAGGATGTGCCTGATGTTGGCGGGCGGGAGCAGGATGTGCCTGATGTTGGTGGGCGGGAGCAGGATGTGCCTGATGTTGGCGGGCGGCAGCAGGATGTGCCTGATGTTGGCGGGCGGCAGATGTGCCTGATGTTGGTGGATTGCAGATGTGCCAGATGTTGGTGGGCGACAGATGTGCCAGATGTTTGGCAGGCGGCTGATGTGCCTGATGATGCCAGGCAGCTGATATGCCAGCTGTTGAGGGGCAGATGTGCCAGCTGTTGGCAGGCAGATGTGCCAGTTGTTGATGGGCAGATGTTCACTGTATGACTGGTGTTTTCACTGTTTTTGAGAGACTGTGTTTTGGGGACACTGTGTTTTAGGGACACCACCTGGGTGATCAGCTAACAGTGGGTGGGTTAACAGCAGACAAACAGCTAAAACAGCTAAAAACTCACTGATCTCCCGGCTGCAGCACAGATTGTCTCTTCCTCTTCTCACTGGCAGGCTCTATGTGAGGAGAGGAAGAGAGGAGAGCAGTTACACATCTCTCTATTTACATTAAATGACTACTGTGATTGGACACAGTCGTCATGAGATCAGGAGGGCCAATCACATAGCCCTCCTGTCTTGAACAACTCGTCTGTCTCTGGGGGGCACAGGCAGATCAGGATCACGCAGCTGCACGGGCATGCAGCAGCCCGATCCCCTGTCAAATAGAACCCCTCCCGCTATGTTTACAATATGAGAGCTGTGATTAGACATGACAGTGCCCTCCTGTCGTTCTGAGATGCGGCATGTCCAGGGGACACGCGCGCATCAGGATCATGTGGGTGCGCCCCTGCGTGATCACGCTCCTTCTGAAGGACGTTCGGGAACGTCCACTCAGAAGGAGAGAGCTCCCACCTGGTCATTTATGTGCAGTGGCCGGGTGGGTGGGAAGTGGTTAAATACCTGGTCTGATTTGGCATAAACCAATCAGGTAATCCATTTCGCCTATTCAGCTGCATGGGATGAGTCAGAGCATCTTTCTGACGAGAAGACGCACGGCATAGCTATGCCCACAGGGGCGCATTGACGTCACCGTCGGGGGGACACTCTCTGCTCATCATGAAAATGACAGCAGGGGCGTAGACAGGCTCTTCCTGAAGCAATGGGGTGAGGGCGGAGACAAAACCTAGTTTGTCATAAGCCCACCCTGCATCAGTGGAGCTTACCCGCCGGGTGTCTGTGTGCAAGCAGAACAGCATCGAAGCGGGGCTGTAAGCCATCTAGTGGAGAAAGAAAAGATGTCAGCCAGCAAGTTTACATACAGGGGGGAACACAGAAAAGATTAACAAAAATATATAAAGTAATGTTACATAGGAAATAATACTAGGCATCAGAAGTTCAAAACAGGGAGAACCCAAGGTGGTAGATATTACATTACTAACCAGCATTGTCATACTATTTGTAGGGAGAATTGTAATAGAGGTAGAAAGTTGTATACGTAGTGATGACAGTATATTGTTAAAGCTAGGAGAGAAGATCTCAAAACATTCCTAGAAACTTTTGTTTATCCCTATATTTTTAGTTAAACAATACCTATCCTAGATGGAGAAGACATAGCTGTGCTGGAACATGTCAGAAACGAATTATGCAGAAGGAGAATGCAACAAAGGGAGAAAAGATTTTGAAAAGTTCATTCAAAATTCTGATTTGGAACCAGGACCTTCAGTTCACAAACCCCAGAAGTGAATCCTGGGAGAAATGATCGAAAAGCTGAAGGCCTCATTTAATCCAGGTGGCCTGTAGATTGAATATCTACCTTAATTCATATTGGAGGAGGCGTTTGTTAAAATCATCTCCTCTCTAGGGGCGTGGCCTGACGTGCATGGCGGCGGACGTGTCTGAGGCTGGCTCCTGAGACCCACGGAGCAATCCGCCGCCATCCACACCTCCGCTGTAGAAATCTCCACCCGAGACCCACACCATCGGGTCCGGGGCGCTGTCCTGCTTCCCCCCAGGTGGCCATTGCAGGAATTTGTAGTCGGAAACCTCCCGCGGATCCTGGGGAAGAACCGGCACCGACCGCCATCTTGCCTCCCCGAGGCCTCCCGGCCAGCGCTACTCCAAGCCGCTCGGGCAGGTAAGAGACTGCCATCCTTCCCCCCCTGCCATGCATCCATTGTTAGGGGACACTCTGGGGGTGGTTCTGGGCCCATACATCGCCCGGGGAAGAGGCGGCAGGCTCCGGCCCGGTGCGGCCTAGTAAGGCCTGAGGATCCCCGGCCTTTCCTGAGGCCGTTGCCCGCGGTAGTGCTCCGAGGCCGGTCCGGCCTCCTACTATGAACTTTGCCCTGCTACGTAGCCATCCCGGGGGACGTGGCTTAAAGATGGACATGTGAGGACTCACTGTTTGGAGCTCTGCAGGAGCTAGCCAGAGAACTGACCGCAGACTCGCCAGACGCGGTGAAAAATACATGCCAGGAGCGCGCAGACACCGACGGGGCTCGGGGACACCATCAGGACACGGCATTAGCAATTACTTTCTTCGCCAGCACGGGCTCGCCTCCCCCGCCGTACCGGCCAAAATGGCGCCACAGCGTCTTTCATCCTCTCAAGGTACCACTCCGCAGGGGACAGGTGGCGCAGCGGGAGCAGCTACATCCCGTTCGAACCCCCCTCAGGCAGAAGGATCATCTCCCCCTGGTCCCCTCCCCTGCCTCACCGGCCTCTCCAAACATGGACATTCCCTGCAGTTTAACAGGCGGTGGGGACACGGGGGTCAGAGCAGATAGCTCTTGGCGGGACTTAGTGGCAGGCCTGCCGTCCAAGCAGGACCTGCAGGAGATGGCAGCTTCCATAGTCAGTGCCCTGTCTCGCGAACTCCACGACCTGCGCCAGCAAGTGGACACTGTTGATGAACGGGTCACCGCACTGGAGGCCTCCAGCTCTTCCTCGGAGAACCGCTTGGCTGCCCTTGAGTGCGGGCAGCAAGTCCTGCAGCGACACCTGATTGAGATGCAACTCCGTGTAGATGATGGCGAAAACAGGAGCCGGGGGAACAATCTGCGCCTCCGGGATGACCATGGGACCTGACCTACGTACTACAGTGGTGGCCCTGCTGAACCAGGTCTTAGGGAAGCCCCCAGGTACTGACCTAGAGCTAGACCGGGTTCACCGGATTCCAGGCCCCAGAGTGGCCCCGTCAGCCTCCAGGGAACCAGGAGCAGCGGACCAGCCCCGCGATGTACTATGCAGAGTGCACTTTTTTACTGTAAAGGAGGAAATCCTACGCCTCGCCTGGGAAAGGGGCCCTATTGACTTTGATGGAGCTCTCATTAGGATCTACCCAGACGTCTCCAGGCAAACAAGAGCCATGCGGGGCCTTATGCGCCCCCTTCTTGAGGTGATCCGAACGGCCGAAGCCAGCTATCGATGTGGCCGCCCCTTTCATCTAATCATCCGCAGGAGGGGAGCAGAGTTTTTTCTTAGTTCGCCTGATCAGTTGCCGAACCTCTTCGAGTTTCTTGGCAAGCCAGCCGTTTCGGTCCCTAATTGGTTTGACTATTTGCTCTCCCAGGAGGCGCTCGGACCACCTTTGCCAAGGCCGCAGCGGGTGCGTCGTCCTCGCTCCCGTGCACCCAGCAGAGAGGACACTAGACGACATCCACTGGCTTCTGAGGACTGAGCCTACCCCTGTCCGGGGTTGGGTAAGCAGCTGAACTCTTTTTTCATTGCCACTGTACTACTAAGTACATTCCTCTGTGCCCATGACTCTGTAAGAGATGAACTGTGGGATGTTATTGTGATTTGCCTGTCCTTTCCCACGTATCCTCTGTTAGCTGTTTGCTTAGGGGAGAGGCTGCTCCTCTGTGTTTTGGGGGGTGGGGTTTTTTGTGGGGGGGGGTTGTACCTTCGGTGGGGGATGGGGGGGTTTTTGCGGGGAGCTGGAGGCCCTGTGTTCTTTCCCTCTCCCCCCGTTGGCCGGTAGTTGGGGTGCCCCCGATTCCTCCATGGTGCTCTCAATCACCCTATTATACTTGTGCTTCCCCCCGACAGGTTTTGGGGCGTTGGCCCCTCCCTCTGCCCCTCTTGCCCCCCCTCCCCAATTGCAGCTGATTGGAGTTTTGGGAGTCACCCTCCTACTTATACTGCCGTGGGCGTGGACTTACCGATCATCCCTAGATTGCTGATCACGATGGGAATTTTCCTGCTCTGTTTGGGCCGCACTTGCCTCACTGTCTCCGGTCCCAGTAAGGGGACCCGGGACAGTGCCCTGGGTGGCCGGTTATGTTATGATATGTTATGCCACTGTTGACAACTGTTATGTTTACATATGTTAATGTTATGTATGCCATGTATCTTTCCAGATTTTAGTTCTTATTGGCTAGTCTCCTGCATCTCCAATGTTACTGAGCTTTGTCTCTTTACGATTTCTCGATTGACCATCATCGGGAATCTCATCGTTCTTCCCCCCCCCCCCCCCCGTTAGGGTAGGCCCTGGTGAGGACACCTAGTGTGCCCAATCGTAGGGCTACAAGTTTGAGTAGCGATCACCGCCGATTCTCCCTCTTCCTTTCCCCCCCTCCTCTCCTTTCCCTCTCTCTCTTGCCCCCTTTTCTCCCGCTCTTTCTTTTCTTCCCTTCTCCCGGTGATCCCCTTCTCCTCTCTTCCCCCCTATTTCTTTTCTTCTCTTCCCTCTCCCCCTGTAGTTTCTGCCCACTCTCTTCCGGTGCTTCTGTGGGTTGATCCCGTGTCATGGGGGAGGGGCTGTGGGTCTGGGATCTGTGAGCTCCCTTGCCGTTGGTCTCCAGTAAGGTGGGATGGGTCTCCTTAACCACTTGCCGCCCGCCCTATAGGCAATTGAGGGTGGCAAAGTGGTTGCATAATCCTGATCGGACGTCATATGACGTGATCAGGATTATGAGCCGCTGCGCGCCCCCGGGGGCGCGCATCGCGGCAATCGTTGTTACGGGGTGTCAGTCTGACACCCGGCAACTACGATCTCGGTAAAGAGTCTCCGACGGAGACTCTTTACCACGTGATCAGCCGTGTCCAATCACGGCTGATCACAGTGTAAATAGGAAGAGCCGGTGATCGGCTTTTCCTCACTCGCGTCTGTCAGACGCGAGTAGAGGAGAGCCGATCGGCTGCTCCTCTGACAGGGGGGGTCTGTGCTGATCGATTATCAGCACAGCCCCCCCGAGGATGCCCACACTGGACCACCAGGGACGCCACCAGACCACCAGGGATGCCCAGCAAAAGGTAATCCTCCCTAGACCACCAGGGATGCCAGTCAGTGCCACAATGGATGCCAATCAGTGCCCATAATGGATGCCAATCAGTGCCCACAATGGGCATCACTGATTGGCATGCATTATTGTTTGGCACTGATTGGCATCCATTAGTACAGTATAACAATACAATGCCGCCTATGAGTGCCCACCTGTGCCGCCTATGAGTGCCCACCTGTGCCGCCTATCAGTGACTACCTGTGCGCCTATCAGTGCCCATCCATGGCACTTATCAGTGCCCACCCATGCCCATCTGTGCCGCCTATCCATGCCCATCTGTGCCGCCCATCCATGCCCATATGTGCCGCCCATCCATGCCAATTTGTGCCACCTATCAGTGCCCATCCGTGTCGCCCATCAGTGCCACCCATCAGTGCCGCCTATCAGTGCCGCCTATCAGTGCCACCTATCAGTGCCACCTATCAGTGTCCATCAATGCCACCTCATCAGTGCCACTTCATTGGTGCCACATCATTGGTGCCCATCAGTGCCGCCTTATCAGTGCCCATCAGTGTAGCCCCATCAGTGCCCATCAGTGAAGGAGAAAACGTACTTATTTACAAAGTTTTGAAACTGAAACAAAAAAAACATATTTTTTTTCAAAATTTTCGGTATTCTTTTATTTGTAGCGCAAAAAATAAAAACCGTAGAGGTGATCAAATACCACCAAAAGAAAGCTCTATTTGTGGGGAAAGAATGATAAAAATTTAATTTGGGTACAGTGTAGCATGACCGCGTAATTGTCATTTAAAGTGCAATAGCGCTGAAAGCTCAAAATTGGTCTGGGCAGGAAGGTGTTTAAGTGCCCGGTATTGAAGTGGTTAAGGTCATCTCTCTGAATGTGCGGGGCCTCAACACCCCGGAGAAACAATCACAGCTGTTGACGGACCTGCGTAAAGGTGGGACGCAGGTAGCATTTTTACAAGAGATGCATTTTTGCGTGGGTTGCACACCCAGACTTACCAATGGGGCCTTCCCTCGGGCTTACCACAGTGTTTCTCCGATCTCCAAATCAAAGGGGGTGAGTATCTTAGTGGCTAAATCTGTTCCATGGTCGTTTGTGGCGCAGCGGACAGACGCACAGGGCCGTTTTATCTTTCTGAAGGGGACGGTTTTTGGTAGGCAGGTCACCTTTGCCAACGTGTACTTCCCGAACACTGACCATGTGCAGTTCTTGCAGAGTCTTATCCCTGAGCTGCTGGAGTTTGCAGAAGGGCTGCTGATCTTTGGCGGGGACCTTAACTTTGCCATGTACCCAGCTCTCGATGTCTCTAGGGGGGCCTCCCACTTGTCGTATGCGCACTTGAAGCGGCTGAAAACGGATCTCCAGGCGCTGCGCCTGGTTGATCCATGGCGGTTGCTGCATGCGCAAACCAGAGACTATAATTTTTTCTCGCAGGTGCACCATACGTACTCTCGGTTGGACTATTTGTTGGTATCGCATAGGGATCTGCCCGCGGTGGTGACCACCTCCATCGACGTTATCTCATTTTCTGATCATGCGCCTGTCCACCTAACCTTTCAGTTGAGATCGATGTCGCGTCCCCCGCCATCATGGAAACTCAATGAGGCCTTGCTCCAGTCAGAGGATACTCGGTTGGAGATCCAGACTGTGTTGCGAGAGTACTTCTCTATTAATGGGGCATCGGTGGCTAAGCCGCTTACTGTATGGGAGGCACATAAGGTGGTGATTAGGGGCATGCTGATGAAAGTAGGGGCCCGTCTTAAGCGGGAGAGGATGCAGCGCACGGAAGAACTCCTAGCCACGATCCGGAGGCTGGAGACTCAGCATAAGGCACATTTGGCACGTTCTTCAGGACCTTCTTATGGCCCGTGAAGAACTGCGTTCTCTTCTCTTTCAGAAGACTAAACAAAAGGTGGCCTGGGCCTGGCGGACTATGTTTGAGTACTCTAACAAACCTGGGTCCTTGCTGGCAAGGGCCTTGCGCTGTCCGCGCGCCCAGACCTACATTCCCCATATTAAGTCGGCGTCTGGTCAGAAACTGAGCGCGTCAGAGCACATAGCAGCCGAGTTCCAGGCCTATTATGAAGGCCTCTACAATCTGAAAGGGCCGCCTGCTCCTGACTCCCATGATGTGGAGGGCTTGGCCCCTCGGTCGTATTTAGCTGCTTCGGGTATGCCCTCCCTCCCTGGGGAGGTGCGGGATGAGTTGGAGGAACCCATTTCGGTCAAGGAGCTGGGGGTGGCACTGGCGGCGTCAAAGCCTAGGAAGGCTCCAGGCCCCGATGGCTTCACACCGACCTACTACAAGACCTTTTTTGGGATACTGGGGAAGCCCCTGGTCACTGCCCTCAACTCCCTCACCGAGGGCACTTCCTTTCCGGTGGACTCCCTCAGGGCTCATATTTCCCTCATCCCGAAGGAAGGGAAGGATCCACTGTGTTGTGGAAACTACCGACCGATCGCACTGTTAAATACGGACCTGAAGCTCTTTGCCAGGATTTTGGCCAACAGGTTGCTCCCGCACATCCCTAGCCTCATTCACAGGGACCAGGCTGGGTTTGTCCCGGGGCGCGAACCCCCGGGACAACACCATTAGAGTCCTCAACCTGATCCACGCGGCCAGAACCTCTAAGCGAGCCCTTCTCTTGCTGTCAACTGACGTGGAGAAGGCTTTTGACCGCGTGGACTGGTCGTTTATCCGAGCTACCATGGAACATATCGGACTGCGCCACTCCATGCTCCACTGGGTTTTGTCCCTCTAATCAAGCCCCACTACAGCGGTTAAGGTCAACGAAACGAGGTCTCCCTACTTTTCTATCAAGAATGCTACCCGACAGGGTTGTCCCCTGTCCCCACTGATTTTTATTTTATCTCTTGAACCCCTTCTGTGCCATATTCGGTCAAATACGGGCATTGCTGGATATGCTAAGGTGTCGGGTACTCACAAGGTGGCCGCATTTGCGGATGACTTGATTTTCTTTATAACGGACCCTTTTACGTCACTGCCTACCCTGCTATCCTCTTTGGCGGAGTATGGTTCTCTCTCTTTATTCCAAATCAATTTAGCTAAATCCTCCATCCTTAACATCACCGTAGGGGGAGATGTGGTTCGACGTCTACGGGGGGCATACCCGCTGAGGTGGGCTACGAATCATATTCGCTACCTTGGCGTAGATGTTACCCCTGACCCGGCGACCCTCTACACAGCCAATTTTGTGCCTCTGGTGGACCGCTTAAGGGCAGATCTCCTGCACTGGCATTCACTAACGCTGACGTGGTTTGGCCGGTGCAGTGCACTTAAGATGACTCTGTTGCCAAAAATTCTGTATCTGTTACAGGCGTTGCCTATTTACCTCCCTCCCACCTTCTTCAAGCGGATAGATTCCCTGTTCCGTGCTTTTATCTGGTCACACCAGAAACCACGTCTTAGCCCTTCTACACACGGTCGGAGAATCCGTCGGAATGTGTCCTATCAGACCGTGTTGTCGGATAATCCAACTGTGTGTGGTATGCATCGGACTGATTCCATTGGAATATCCGTCGGACCCAATTTTCCAACTTGTTGGAAATATTTCCCGACCAACTGGGCCGATCGGACATACTTCGATCATGTGTAGAGAATTTTGATCGGACCAAGTGCCACGCATGCTCAGATCAAATTCCTACATCAAAGCTATTGGCTACTAGCCTGAATGTAGTCCCATCGTAACGAAATTACATCACGTTCTGAAAGATCGGATTTTTCGACAACTTTGTCCGACCGTGTGTATGCAACAGTTTTGGACAAGATCCGACGGACAAAATCCGACGGGCAAAATCCGATGGATTTGGTTGTCGAAATCTCCAACCGTGTGTACAGGGGCTTAGACTACAACTTCTGCACCTGCCTAAGCACAGGGGTGGAGTTGGTCTTCCAGACGTGAAAGCATATTACAGGCAGGGCCGGTGAAAGGATTTTTGACACCCTAGGCGAAAGCTAATTTTGCCGCCCCCTCTGGCTCTGCCCCCTGGCTCCACCGACTTTGCCAGGTTAAACGGTTTAATTCAACCCTCTAACTGCTACATCTGCAAGACAGCTCGTTCATTTGAAAAAACAACAGACGTACTAGAAGGATGACCAGGTGACTATAAAAGAGTAAACCTAAAAACAAAACTAATGCAGCCACCCATCTAAGAATTGGTAAGCTGCAGTATAATAACTATTTTGCTTTGCTTTAAAACCACTTTAACTGGATAAATTTAATCAAGTAATTCTGTTATACATCAATGTATAGGCAGGTGATGGGAAGGAAGGAGTTAAAACAGGAGATGGAACAGACTGGAATAAAGCTACTTCCAGTGCTGGCAAGGAGAGAGAGCGAGGGGGGTCAGGAAGAGAGAGAGAGAGAGAGAGAGAGACAGGGAGAGAGAGGTCAGGAGAGAGAGAGAGGGGGTGACAGAAAGAGGGGGGTCAGAGAGAGCGAGAGACAGAGAGAGAGAGAGGCAGAGAGACAGAGATAGACACAGAGAGAGAGAGACACACACCGAGAGAGAGAGACACAGAGAGAGAGAGAGACACACAGAGAGAGAGAGAGAGAGAGAGAGAGAGGTCAGAGAGAGAGAGGGGGTCAGAGAGAGAGGGGGGTCATATAGAGAGAGAGAGAGGGGGGTCAGAGAGAGAGGGGGGTCAGAGAGAGAGAGGGGGGGTCAGAGAGAGAGGGGGGGTCAGAGAGAGAGAGGGGCTCTCAGAGAGAGAGAGAGAGGGGGGGTCAGAGCGGGAAGGGTGAGGTGAGAGAGAGAGAAAGGGGGGGGTGAGAGAGAGAGGGGGAAGTGTGTGAGAGAGAGGGGGGAAATGAGGGAGAGAGAGATGCGGTCAGAGAGAGAGAGGGGGGGTCAGAGAGAGGGGTCAGAGAAAGGGGGAGGTGAGAAAGGGGGGTCAGAGAGAGGGAGAGAGATGGGCGGTCAGAGAGAGGGAGAGAGAGGGAGAGAGAGGGGGGAGGTGAGAGTGAGGGGGAGAGAGAGAGTCAGAGAGGGGGGGGGTCAGAGAGAGAGAGAGAGAGAGAGAGAGAGAGAGGGGGTCAGGGAGAGAGAAAGAGAGGGGGTCAGAGAGAGAGGGAGAGGGGGGAGGTGAGAGAGAGCGAGGGAGAGGGGGGAGGTGAGAGAGGGGGGTCAGAGAGAGGGGGGAGGTGAGAGAGGGGGGTCAGAGAGAGGGGGGAGGTGAGAGAGAGAGAGAGGGGGTGAGAGAGAGAGAAAGAGAGGGGGTCAGGGAGAGGGGGGAGGTGAGAGAGAGTCAGGGAGAGGGAGAGGGGGGAGGTGAGAGAGAGTCAGAGAGAGGGGGGTGAGAGGGGGGTCAGAGAGAGGGAGATGAGAGAGAGGGGGGGAGGTGTGAGAGAGAGAGAGAAAGGGGGTCAGAGAGAGGGAGGGGGTGAGAGAGAGGGGGAGGTGAGAGAGAGAGAGAGGGTCGGAGAGAGGGAGGGGGGGTGAGAGAGAGTCAGAGAGAGGGGGGTGAGAGAGAGGGGGAGAGAGAGGGAGAGAGAGGGGGGTCAGAGAGAGGGGGGAGGTGAGAGAGAGAGGGTCGGAGAGAGGGAGGGGGGGTGAGAGAGAGTCAGAGAGAGGGGGGAGGTGAGAGAGAGAGAGGGGGGTCAGAGTGGGAGAGGGGGAGGTGAGAGAGAGAGAGAGGGGGAGGAGAGAGAGAGAAGGGAGCAGGGTCTGGTCAGTGAAAGTGCTCACTCACTTGAAATGGTCCCCGGGGGCTCATTAGTTCATTCAGCAGTTTTTCAGTGTGGCTGTTGGCTCGGCTGCTTGTTTTTAATCTTCCCGCCCACCTCCCCTTCACAGATGGAGCAACAGGAGGGACGAGGCTTGAGAGGAGTGTGAAGCTGCTCGTGGCACACATGCTGGAGGTGGATTGGACGGAGCACACAGGAGGGGCGGGACTCAGGAGAAGTGTGTAGCTTATGTGACATCATGACGTCAGAGCGGAGAGGGGGAATGACTGCTGGACACACAGGGCAGAGAGCGCCCTACGGGGGGAGGGAGGGGGGTCAAGGGTGTTTGTTGGACACAATGTCAGTCAGAGCAGAGAGCCGCGCGGGGCGGGCGGGAGTTGGTGCTGCTTGACTTGACACATGTCAGAGTGGCTGGAGAGTGTAGGAGGGGGTTAGAATATCTGGCGGCCGGGCGCCCTAGGCGGTTGCCTAGTCCGCCTAGTGGTAGCACCGGCCCTGATTACAGGGCAGTTCACCTGACCAGGTTGGTGGACTGGCATTGTCATGTGGGTGACCATGGAGGGAGAGGACTCCGGGGACACGATCGGGAGCAGGCCATGGCTATCAACGCCCCTGCCAAGGGCTATACTAGATCACTCCACATTGGGTGGTACCCTGCGGGTGGCGAGGGAGGCCTTTCAGAGCTCGTCTGTGTCCCCGGTGCCCTCCCCTATGGTGCCGGTCCTGGGCAACCCGGATTTTATACCGGGCATCCAGAATCCCTGCTTCCATCGTCTGCTGATGGGCGACAGGCGGCGGTTATGTGACTTTATTGGCCCGGATGGTCGACTTACTCCAGAGGCAGGGACGCGGGCAGTGGACCCTCCACTGGACTTTTGGAGCGGTCTGCAATTGCGGACGCCGGGCATCTCTCGCCCCCTCACGGAGTTAGAGCGGATCTGCCATCGTGGGGAACTGGTGCGGCACTGCCTCTCGCTTCTTTACTCTGCACTGATCCATCCAGCTGAGGGGTATGTCCCCCCATTCGTGGCTAAGTGGGAGGCGGAGCTCTGCACCCACTTTACTCCAGATCAACAGCAGAAAATTCTCCATTTTGCGCAGAAATCCTCTATGTCCACAAGAGTCCAGGAGACGTGCTAAAAAATCACAACCAGGTGGTATAGGGTCCCATCCGTTCTTCCCCGCTTCTTCCCTCAGGTGCCTGATTGTTGCTGGCCTTGTGGGGAGGCGGAGGGAACCATGTTGCATGGGAGGCGTCAAGCCGCAGGTTACAAGCGCCAGGCTTCCACACTCCCCATCTCTTCCGGTCTCGGAAGAGATGGGGAGTGTGGAACCGAGACCGGAAGAGATGGGGAGTGTGGAAGCCTGGCGCTTGTAACCTGCGGCTGGACGCCTCCCCGAGCGGTAGTGTGATGAGCAGAGAGGCCGGCTGTGTAGGGAGGAGGCCCAGTGAGAAGTTGTAGCGATAGGAAAAATTATTGGACAGTTACTGGATATTAACCGGACCAGCTCTGCATAGCGACACAGGGGCTTACACTGTGGAGGCGCATTAACCCCTCAAGGGGAGGGGGAGCTGGTGAGTGCGGACTATTGTCTTTATACACACAAATCGCACCGGTTGCAATCCAGGAGTCCACTGGGGTTTGGAGCACATTGACACTTTTTGGTTAAGAAGAACTCTCTTATTGGAGTAGTGTTGTTTTCTCTGCTGTTGGACTTTTTCATCTATTTAAAAATTACACACTTTCATTTAGCGATTTTAAAAAAATCGCATGTCTTTTTAAAAAATCGCATGCTTTTATTTAGCGATTTTACAATATAAAGGACTGGATTTGTATATTGTGGCACTTGTAGTAGCACGTAGCACCTTTTCATAATTGGTATTGATGTTATTATGGCACTTTTCTAAGCACATAGCACCTTTCATTGTAAGTTTTGCACACATGTACATTCGCACTTTCAATATTGCAATAAGTTGCTTTGTAGCTCTTGTTATGTGAATTAGGGTTTCCTCATGCATATTGCCAGCGATTTTTAGTAATTCATTTGTTTTTAAAAAAAAAAAAAATTTCATTACAATTTATCATAAAAATATTTGGTGTGAGATATTGTCACATAGGTAGCTTCTAGTTACACTGTTTATTGTTACACACACCCACGTAAAGATTAAGTACAATTAATAGCAGGTGAGCCCCCTGCAGGCATAACTAATAGTAGGAGAGCGCCGTTACTACCACTTTTGTATTCAGATCCTGTGTATTGGGTCTGGATGTACCAGGGCCATATGTCGGCCAATAGGTACCTCAGGATCTCGTTTATGGATGGTGGATATATGCTGGTATATTATTTTCCAGAACTCGTTGATCGTCTTCCCGACCTAGTAACAGCCACACTCACATGTAAGTAAGTATACGCCGGGAGTCTTGCAACTGACATAGTGCTTAGGACGGAAATGGTGACCGGTAAGTGACTACCAGTAAGTTCAGCAACACAAGAAAAAAAGGAGAGAAAGTGACTCCTATAGTGCAGTATCAGAGGGGGTAAAAATGAAACCACTCTACCCCAGCTAGCATTAGGCTTGTGCAATTAGTTTCGTAACGAATCGAAATTCGGCCGAGAGGGGAGGAGAAAGAGGGGGAAGAGAGAGAAAGAGGGAGGGTGAGAGAGAGGATGAGAGGGGGGAGAAGAGAGAGGGAGGGAGATAGAGAGGGAGGGGGAGAGAGGGAGGGGGAGAGAGGGAGGGGGAGAGAGAGAGAGGGGAGAGGGGGTGAGAGAGGGGTAGAGAGGGTGTGCAAAAGGAGGAGAGAAAGAGGGTGAGCGATGGGGGAGAGAGAGGAAGAGAGAGGGGGAGGGAGAGAGAGAGAAAAAGAGTGAGGGGGAGAGAGAGAGAGAGAGAGAGGGGAAGGTGAGAAAGAGGGGGTGAGGGAAAGGGGGCGAGAGAGATCTCTAGCCATGTCCCTGTCTGCGGCCCCTCCTGTGCGCCATGTCTCAGTCTGTGAGAACACTGGGGGGGGGGGCAAAGAGCAGGGAGGAGCTGGAGTGTGCTGGGGGGTGGGGGCCAGAGGGTGCAGGTGGGTGGGGGGCAGAGGGTGCTGGTAGGTGGGAGCCAGAGGGTGCTGGGGTGTGGGGGCAGGAGAGTGCAGGGGTGGGGGGAGTAGAGTGCTGGCAGGTAGGGGTAGGAGAGTGTAGGGGGCAGAGAGTGCTGGTAGGTGGGGGCCAGAGGGTTCTGGGGGGCAGAGAGTGCTGGTAGCTGGGGGCAGGAGAGTGCAGGGGGGTAGGGGGCAGAGAGTGCTGGTAGGTGGGGGCCAGAGGGTGCTGGGAGGTGGGGGGCGGAGAGTGCTGGTAGCTGGGGCAGAAGAGTGCAGGGGGGTTGGGGAGCTGAGAGTGCAGGGGGGTAGGGGGGGCTGAGAGTGCAGGGGTTGGGAGCAGGAGAGTGCAGGGGGTGGGTGCGGAAAGTGCTGGTAGGAGGGGTGTGGGGGGCAGAGAGTGCTGGTAGGTGGGAGTAGGAGAGTGCTGGTAGGTGGGGGCTGGGGTGTGGGGGTCAAAGAGTGCAGGGGGTGGGGGACGGAGAGTGCAGGGGGGTGGGGGCAGGAGAGTGCAGGGGGTGGGGGGCGGAGAGTGCTGGTAGGAGGGGTGTGGGGGGCAGAGAGTGCTGGTAGGTGGGAGCAGGAGAGTGCTGGTAGGTGGGGGCTGGGGTGTGGGGGGCAGAGAGTGCAGGGGGTGGGGGACGGAGAGTGCAGGGGGGTGGGGGCAGGAGATTGCAGGGGGATGGGGGGCGGAGAGTGCAGGGGGTGGGGGCTGGAGTGTGCTGGCAGGAGATTGCAGGGGGGTGGGGGCGGAGAGTGCAGGGGGGTGAGGGCAGGAGATTGCAGGGGGTGGGGGCCGGAGGGTGCTGGGGGTTGTGGGCCAGAGATTGCAGGGGGGTGGGGGGCAGAGAGTGCTGGGGGATGGGAGCAAGAGAGTGCTGGGGGCCAGAGACAATTGGGAAAGGTGGAGAGCACAGGAAGGGTGGGGGCTGGAGAGGGGCAGCAGAAAGAATTGGAGTGAAGAGCAGGGGGTGCTGGCAAAATGGGGGCGGAGCCAGGGAGGACAAGGAGGGGCTGGAGAGCAGGAGGGGCGGGGCCAGGGAGCACACGGAGACGCTGGAGAACAGGAGGGGCTGAGCCAGGGAGCACAAGGAGGGGCTGGATAGCAGAAGGGGCAGAGCCAGGGAGCACACAGAGATGCTGGAGAGCAGGAGGGGTGGGGCCAGGGAGCACAAGGAGGGGCTAGAGAGCAGGAGGGGCGGAGACAGGAAGCACACGGAGATGCTGGAGAGCAGGAGGGGCATGGCCAGGGAAAAAACGGAGGGGCTGGAGAGCAGGAGGGGCGGAGCCAGGGAGAACACAGAGGGGGCGGAGAGCACGGGGATACAGAAAAGGTTAGATAGCAGGAGCGGTGGGGAGACTGCTCATAGTGGAATTGATTTTTCCATATTCCTCCTGAAGCCACTTAATGATCACTTCTCCTCCTCCTCTCCCTCCTGCAGACACCGCTCCTCCTATTCAGGCACACAGGGAGGCTGCACAGACACTCACCTTCTATCCGGTCAGCCAGGCAGCATAAGAGCTCCTTCCTCTTCACAATCATGGGGCAGCTCAGCTGGATAGCTTCAGCGACCCCCCCCTCACTGCTGAACCAAATAGGAGGCAGGTGCGGAAGAGAGGTCGGGGGAGCGGCGCAGGCTGAAGGAGCAGCTCAGCTGCGGGTCCCATGGACATGCCGCCCACATGCCTTGGAGCCGGGTGATGTCATCCAGCTGCTGCGCCACCTAGAGGCCTCTCCTGTCTCACTCCGAGCACTTGCTGCCATTGGATTGGGACGGTCCGAGATGAGATCTTGTTATCGGCATTTGATCACAGGCAAATTAGGTGGCCCGCGAGGCCCCTGTGTGTGCGGGGCCTTAGGCGATCGCCTAATTTGCCTAATTAGAGAGCCGCCTCTGCTTGCAAAGCAAGGCTGACATCCTCCTGTCTCAGTGTTGGACCATTTTCTGGGGTTGTGTCAGTGGAGACCAAAGTCCCATCCACTTTCACAGGAACTCCGTCCTCTGTTAGTTGAGGGCAGAGACCAGCAGCACTCTGCTCGGGTACCAGCTCTTCTGCTGGGTGGCTGTGAGTGGAGACCGCAGACCCACCCCCCGATATCAGCTCAAGCTGCAGTTGTGTGCAGAGGCCAGTAGCATTCTGCCCTGCTGCCAGTGATTCAGCTGGGAGTAAAAGCTTTACTACCTCAGCTTGTAGCTGGAGAGAGGTGCCAACTGCCCCTGCTCCCTAGAACTCCACAGTTTTTGCCAGTGCTGGGCAGAGGTTAGTAGCACTCTGCCCTGTTGCCAGCACTTCTGCTAGGGACTAAACACCCTCTGCTCCGGTTAACCGTTGTGGCAAGTGGCTGGCTTCCTCCACTCCCAAACGGTGTAGCTGCCATATGGGAGGTGAGCCAGCTGCTTCCTTTTCCAATTCCCTCATCTGGCTGCTGGGATGACATTTCTCTGTCACTGTCTTCCAGGTGCTTGAATCCTTGTTGGGGAGTGACCCTCACCTTCTCACCATGGGCTCCTGGCACTGCTGCAGGTGTGGGGCAGAGCTCAATGATGTCTGGCCCTGATGCCAGCTCTCCTGCTAGGTTGGTAGCATCATTCTGGGGTGCCATCTGCTGCTGGGAAGGGACCATCTCCTTCTCACCCTGGGACTCCAGAACCGCCACAGGTGTAGGGCAGAGGTCTTGGACCCTCTGTCCAGTTGTCAGCGCTTTAGCTGAAAAAGTTTCTGGTGACGCCACCGATGCTGCTGGCAGAAAATCCCATGTCTCTGGCAGTATTGTGGGAGAAAGGCCGACTACCTCTTCTCTTCGGGAGGCTGAAGCTGCTGTTGGGCAGAGGTTAGCAGAGCTCTACCCTGTTGTCAGCACCTCAGCTTTGCAGATCGCAATCTCCGGAGTTTCCACTGCAGATTCTCTGGCATGCTGCTGAGCGCATTCTAACAGTTTCCTGTATGCCCTTTCCATATGCTGTTCCTTCCTTAGCAAATAGTCTAGATCAGGTTTAAGCTCTGAGACCCCTGCAAGACTGAGCATAGCCTCTCTGTGTTCTTGCAGGTCTTCAAGGGTAGGTTCCCCTTCATCGCCATACACAAAATAATCTGAAAGGCCCAAAGCAATCCAGGGCCACCAAAGTCATATCCCTCCGGAGAGCATTCTGTTGTTTCCCCTAAATGCATACGCAACTCCCGTTGTTCACTGGCCTGCTGCTCTGGGGTTGGAAAGCACTTGCCCTGTTGCATAGCAACAATCTGGAGGGCTCTAATCCAGTGTCTTACACGAATCTGCTGCCTGACCTTCAGGTATTCATCTGCAGACACAGCTCTGGTGTATGCTAAAGGATCTGCAGCAGCCCCGGAAACTTTGATGCCAGATCCATATCTCCACTGGGGTGACTGAAGTCTGCTATCCTGATCTTGGATCCAGGTGGAGGTTCGGACGTCTTCACAGCCAGGAAACACGATCCCGCTGCTGCCAACCAGTTGTGATGAACCCTCTGTCCTCAAACAGAACTTGGTCCGCAGTCAATGCTTCCTCCGTCCAGAACCAGCCCTATCCAAGACCCTTTAGCCCACCCAGTCACCAGACAACATCAGTCTTGGAGCGGCAAACAACAAAACCCCTTTATTATCACACATGGACACACAGATATCTCACTTCAAAACACTTCCCTCCCACCCTTGGAAAACAAGACAGGTTAAACTATCCAATGACAACGGACACACAGGTCAGGTGTGTTCAAACTTCTCCTCAGTAAACGGTCTTATCCGTAGGGGGCTGCTGGAGGAATTCCACCCTCCCTCTTTCCTCACAGCAAGACACTTTCACATCCCATAATATCCAAGGCAGACAGACACAATACAACAATAAATTACAGCCACGCTCCAAAAGAATCACAGCAAAGAGTCCACAACAAAATGTATGCGCCATCGAACATTTGCTGTCGGAATTTCCACCCACAAATGTTTAAAGAGCAGGTTCTCAAATTTTCCACCAACATAAATTTCCAATCTCGTGTACACAAGTCTGTCGCACAAAAGTTCACACATGCTCGGAATCAAGCAGGAGGAGCTGCACTGGCTATTGAACTTCCTTTTTCTCAGCACGTCGTACGTCTTGTACGTCACGCGTTCTCACGTTCGAAATTTGTGTGATCGTGTGTATGCAAGACAAGTTTAAGCCAACATCCTTTGGAAAAAAATCCACGGTTTTGTTGTCGGAAAATCTGATTGCGTGTACAGGGCATAAGCATTCTATAAGTTTAGAGGTGAATGGGAGCAAAGAGATGGGTCTTAAGTTGTTTAGGTTGGTGGGGTCCAGTGAGGGCAAACTCTTGCAGTTATCTGACCATTCATTCATTAATTCAATGCGCTTTTTTTTATTATTACACATGTGAGTGCCTCCCTTTGCTGATCCGCTGGGTTTTGAATTAACAATATTGCTCAATGATTTTTTTTCTTCCTTTTCTAATATTTCACCCGGAGCGGTGGAAGCAGGAATACCCCCCTTTTTTTCAGCTCATCTTTCACAGAAGTAGGAGAAGTGTGGTGTTTTCCTGTGGTATCCCCATTAATCCAAAGCTTCTTAGGTGCCTAGGACGAATTTTCCCTTTCGAGTGTGGATGTCCCTGGATAAGTACATTTGACACTATCATTTACCTATATATATATATATATATATATATATATATATATTACTTTTTACCTGTGCGGGGACCTGTATCAGATGATTAGTACTGGTATCAGAATCAATTAATCCACATTGATCATTTATTAGGCACAGTGGTTATGTCGCTCTTCACCATTAGTTAATTTAATTATATTAATTTAGTTTGATTGAGTGCACAATTGGTGTTTTTTTATGGTTTCATTTTTTTCTTGGCATATATATTTTTTTATGTTGTCCTTAGGGTGCTGATTTATATATTTCATATATATTTACTTAATATTTAAATACATGTATGAATATGTATATATATATATATATATATATATATATATATATATATGTGTGTGTGTATATATATATATATATATATATATATATATATATTTATATATATATATATATATATATGTTTGACCCAAATATCTTCCGATGGGGATACTAATCCCATATGGGGGGTACATACACTAAGATTAAATTTTAGGATAGCGCGGTTCTATTTGGGTCATGTTTACACGTATATAACTTTTTGGTATATAACAGAACTGCAGCAGTATTGGTTTTGTATTTTCTAACTTATATTTTTTTGTAGCACAATTTTTCTTTTCTTTTTTTTACCAATATATATATATATATATATATATATATATATATATATTTTTTTTTTGCAATCACTTCCTTATGAGAAGTTGAAAAATTAGAATATATATTTTAGCACTTGGCACTTTTTATTGTAGTGTGAATATCTAAGAAAGCACATTACATGTTTTAGGTCTTTTTCTAGACAGTGGTCCGATTATTGAAGATAGCGCAACTCTATTTATTGTATTAACCCTAGTATGGACCCATGTCATGTCTGTGCATGCACAGATAGGAGTTTAAAGGCCCATACATGCGATCAGACTTTTTGACAACAGACCGACAGACCTGTTTTATTGGACAATCCGACCGTCTGTATGCTCCATCGGACAAATGTTGCTTTTTCAACGTTCGCTGTGCATGCTCTCAAACTTTTCGACAACAAATGTCCGATGGAGGATAATTATTATTATTATTATACACGATTTATATAGCGTCAACAGTTTACGCAATGTATAGGGGGGGGACAACACAATTACAGTACAGTTTAGAGGTCGACCGATATGGGTTTTTCTCTGGCCGATGCCGATGCCGATATTTAGAAATCATGGCGGCCGATAGCCGATATATGATGCCGATTTTTTTGGGCCGATATGTTAGGCCGATTTTATTTTATTTATTTATTTTTAATCCCCCTTGATCTAACACACCTTTCCCACTGGGGCGTTTTTTAAGGCGCTTTTGGGCTAAAAATAGCGCCTGTAAAGTGCCTGCAAAATGGCTCCCCTGCAGTCTGTGTGAAAGACAGAGTGCTTTCCCACTGAGGCGATGCGCTGGCAGGATCTTAAAAAAAAAAGTCCTGCAAGCAGCACGTTTGGAGTGGTGTATACCGCTCCTCCACCACTCCTGCCCATTGATATGAATGGGCACCACTGCCGAAGCGCATGCAATGCGATTTGGCAGCGGTGCTTCATGGGCGCATTTAACCTCTTCCTTGGCCGCTAGCTGGGTTATATGTGCCCCACTAGCAGCCAAATAGCACCGCTAAAATGATGGTAAAGAGCCGCTAAAACTTGCGTTTTACCATCAACGTCTGCCCGCTCCAGTGTGAAAGCAGTCTTCATAAGTGATACAGAAAATTTCTTACACTTAAAGCGGAGGTCCACCCTAAAATGGACCTTCCGCTCATCGGATTCCTCCCCCCCTCCGGCGCCACAATTGGCACCTTTCAGGGGGGAGGGGGGTGCAGTTACCTGGATAATCCAGGTAACTGCACCCACTTCCGGGCTAGCTCTCTGTGGAAAGGGGCGTACATTACGCCCCTTTCCGCAAGTGCCCGCCCCCTTCCGCAAGTGCCCCGCTGCCTGCTGGGAAACACACAGATCCCAGAGGCAGCGGGGACCGTCCTCATTGCGCAGCGCGGCTCGCGCATGCGCAGTAGGGAACCGGGAAATTAAGCCGAAAGGCTCCATTCCCTGATTCCCATACCCAAGATGGCGGCGGCAGCACTCGAGTGTCGATCTAGAGATCGGCTTCGGGTGCCGACATCGCGGGCGCGCTGGACAGGTAAGTGTCACTATTTTAAAAGTCAGCAGCTGCAGTATTTGTAGCTGCTGGCTTTAAAAAAAAAAAAAAAAAAAACGCGTCCCGCGGACTCCCGCTTTAAACATTTATTAAACAAAACAAACCTCCAATCAGTTTACTTGTATGTATGATCTAGATTAAAAAAAAAAAAAAACCTATATATTAAATAAAAACGGGTACTCAAAACTTTTGGACAAAAAAAAAACAAAAAATGGGCTAACTTTACTGTTTTTATTTTATTTTTATTTTTTAAATGGTGTATTTTTTTCCCAAAAAAATGCATTTGAAAGACCTCTGTGCAAATGCCGTGTGACATAAAATATTACAACAACCGCTATTTTATTCCCTAGGATCTCTGCTAAAAAAATATATATAATTTTTGGGGGGTCTAAGTGATTTTCTGGCAGAAAATACAGGATTTTTACTTGTAAGCAACAAGTGTCAGAAAAGATTTAGTCTTTAAATGGTTAAACTGAGAACTTCTACAAGCAGAGATGACTTCATTCATTTAAGTGTAAACATTGTATCATTTAGTTCTTTTCTTGGCAGCCTGCCCAGAGAGGAGGAAAGTGTTGCTATGACGACTCAGGCAACTCACACTGACTTCTTACAGAAGTCATTTCAAAGTCCCGCTGTAGAATCGGCTTTTTATCAACACAATCGGCCGATGCCGATTATTTAAAAAACGGCAAATATCGGCCGGCCGATATATCGGTCGACCTCTAGTACAGTTCAATGCAAAAAGTACAGGAGGGCCCTGCTCGTAGGGCTTACATTCTAAAGAGAGGGAGTTGTGGTACAAAAGGTAATAGCTGCAGGGAATGACTTGATGGGGGTGGCTCAGGGAGAGTTGTTAGATGGGTGTGGGATAGGCTTCCCTGAATAAATGAGTTTTCAGGGATCTCCTAAAGGTGGACAAGGTAGGGGCTGATCGGACAGACTGAGGCAGGGAGTTCCAGAGGATGGGAGGGACTCTGGAGAAGTCCCGAAGGCGAGCATGAGAGGGGGTAACAAGGGAGCTAGAGAGCAGGAGGTCCTGGGAGGAGCAGAGGAGATGATTTGGGCGATATCTGCAGATGAGGTTGGTTATGTAGATGGGGGCAATAATCCGGTCATATGTACACAAGTCCCATAGTTGCCAACTGTCCCGAATTTCCCAGGACATTCCCGGGATTAGGACCCTTGTCCCGATTTAATTTTGTCCCGGGAAATTCGGTTAGTCGTGGTTTTTCGCCACTGGCCGCTAGAGGTCTGCGGCCGGCGGAGACAATGTCTCCGCCAGCCGCCATTTTAAAGAAGACCAGAAGCTGGTCTACAATAGAGATGCTGCGGTGTGGCCCATCCCCGCCCCGCTGCCAGTGTCTGTGAAGTGTAATGGAAAGGGCTGGAAGGTAGGCGGCACCGCAGTTCAATCTCTGCGCATGGCAGCGACGGTCTGGATGTCAGAGGGGGGCCAGTCTGGATGTCGGGGGGCAGTCTGGATGTCAGAGGGGGACCAGTCTGGATGTCAGAGGGGCACCATATGTTAGGAGGACTGATGGGGACACCAGATGTAAGGAGGACTATTGGGGACACCAGATGTAAGGAGGACTGATGGGGACACCAGATGTAAAGAGGGGCTCCACTGATGGAGACACAGATGTGAGTAAGGCTGCTCTGATGGGGCACCTGATGTAAGGAGGGACTGGGGCACCTGATGGCAGGCAGCGTGGCTAGTGACGCGCTCATGGCTCCCACTGATTCTGCATTATGGTGAGTTGAATGATTTCATTTTCTATTACAATGTAATAATAGAAATAATTTGCTTCACTCATCCTGACACCATAACAATCATGGCGCTGGGATGATTGAAGTACTAACACCAGGTATTTGGAGTATCTTTATCTGCTGATTGTCAAACTCTGGAAAACACATATTGCTATTGTGGTGTAGGATCTGGGGTTGCTGTCCCTCCATCCCTCCACCCCCTTTCCCTCTCCATCCCGCATTCATCTGAGACTCTAACCACACCCCTTTGAGACACACCCATGCTAGCCACACCCACTATTTTACGCAAAACACGCCCATATTTCAGCTTTTCCCATGCCACGCCTATAACCGCACCCCCTAATTATAATACAACTCCGCCTACAGCCAAAAAAAAAGGGTCCCCAAATTTTTTTTACAATGTTGGCAACTATGAAGTCAATTGGACTAAAGTCCAAACACGCATGCTCAGAACCAATGCTAAACATCAGCCAATAGCAGAAGTTGCCCAAAGGCTGGCGGTAAAGAGTTGAAAAACCACGTGATTTGGTGAAAGTTGGCTGAAAATATTCTGCCGTGTGTATGCAGAACAAGTTCACGGCCAACGCCCATTTGGACCAAAATCCACAGAAAAGTCTGATGAAGTCCGATCATGTGTATGAGGCTTATGTGACTTGATAGAACCATGGGGCAGAGGGAGGGGTATGGAAAGATTCTCTACATGCACAGACATGTCGCTGAGGACCTAGCAGAGACCCGTGGCACTTCTGCAGCGACATAGAAGAACATTGAGCTGGAAGGACGACAACACCCAGATTCCAATGACTGATAAGCATCTTTTATTTCCATAGAGAAACAATTCCCAGGGATTACTAATACACTTTCAGCTACGTACGGTGAAGCTCCTCTTGCATACTGAACAGTAGGCAAGAAATTCCCGCCACAACTTTGAGCTGGGTGAGGTATCAGGGAGAACGTTCCCGCCTCCTGCACCTCCTCCTTCTCCAATCACATTCCTCCTCCAGCACCTCCTTCTCCACTCACATCCCTCCTACGCAATCTGAACGAACTAATCAGAAAGTCGTCTTGGGTCCGCCCCCTCTAACGCTGCGTCTACGACCGCGACGTAAGGACTGTACGTGTTGTTTTGACGCTGTGTAAAGGAAAGGGAAGAGGCGGGGCTTAAGGTTCAGTGATGGTTGACGCTGTAACGACATATTTGGCGACACCGCGATGTTCCCGGGTGTGTGATAGGCCTGCGTGTTAGAAAAAGATTGCCGTTCGGCGCCGCTCTTTTTAATACGCGAAGCCATTGGAGGTGACGAGACTGCTCTGGGCCCCCAAGACGAGGTGAACGCGGAAAAGCCCCGTAGTAGCGGGAACGAAAGGGGCGCTGTATCTCCGGTGCTGGACTGGGAGCCCCTGACCTATGTGAAGCATAGGACGGCTTTCATTCCGGTGTCAGGCTGCCGACAGTTGTCACGGCGGTGACTGTTCTCAGGTAATTGCATTTTAATAGGTCGCTGTGCTGTCCCTGCGTCTGCTGAGCAGCATGGTGATGCAGAGGGGGCGGGGCCCGCACGGATCTCCCCGTCACGTGTGCAGATCTGCTCACCTAACAGAATGCCGATCTGTTTCAATGGCGGAACTTTGGCACTGCTTGCTACAGATTGCAGAGCAATCACCGGGCGAAGTACGTCCTGCTGATCACTAACATGCAGGCCGCTGTGCTGCCACACACTACTAGCCCAGCCTAGGCATTTCACTACAGAAATCTGCGGAGCTTATCCAGGCAATCTTTGCAGCTTTCTATTCACCAATACACAATCCGATCACCCATCTAATACTGTGTAGGTTCCCTCTTTTGCTGACCTGTCAAGGCATGACCTAACCAAAACATCTGAAGGTGTGCTGTGGTATCTGTCACCAAGCTGTCAATAGCAGACCATTTAAACCTGCACCAGTTTATTCCAGCCTATCCCATAGATGCTCTCTTGTGGGGTAGGTAACATTATAGCTATGGGCTTCAAGTATATCCTGCGGATTTGGTGCACTGTCTGAATGCAATTTTGGTGTGCATTCAGAAAGTACACCACACCTACAGGATATAATAGAAGTCTGACAAAGTGCAGCTAACCCAGGACAGTTGTGAATGCACTGCACCTGCCAGCCAGGTAAACCGCAGCACATCAGTGTGAAAGCAGCCTGATAGGGGACCCAGAACAGTAAGGGTTAATTTAAATTTGTAATTTGGGGGTAAAACCCCATTGTTAAAGCGGGATTCCACCCTAAAGTGGAACCTCCGCTGATCGGATCCCTCCCCCCCCCCCCTCCGGTGTCACAATTGACACCTTTCAGGGGGGAGGGGGGTGGAGATACCTGTCAAAGACAGGTATTTACACCCACTTTCGGGCATAGACTCCCGTGGGAGTCTACGCCATTTTCTGTCCTGCCGCGCTGTCTGCTGGGACACACACGGGTCTCAGAGACAGCGCGGAGAATTCCTATTGTGCTGCGCGACTCACGCATGCGCACTAGGGAACCGGGAAGTGAAGCCAATTCGCTTCACTTCCTGATTCCCTCACCCAGAATGGTGGCGGCAGCAGCCGAGGATCGATCGGCCTCGGCTTCCGGCATCGCTGGAACCCGGGACAGGTGAGTGTCCATTTATTAAAAGTCAGCAGCTGTAGTATTTATAGCTGCTGGCTTTTAATAATTTTTTTTGTAGGTGGAATCCCTCTTTAAAGAGGTGGAGACCTACCTGAACAACATGAGACGTCCAAAGGGCACAGTGTCTCCTCGCGCCTGATTTAAAACCTCTAATTGCCGTACTGCCGTGTCACAATTGCGTGCATTGCACAGCAATCATGAGTTCAACTCAGGTGCTGAGGAGGCAACATCCCCTCCTCGCCACCTGTCAAAAACACTTGGATTGCTTTTCAGAGGAGCAGCATTGCCTGCTGCACTTGCGAATGAGCCTTTAGTTGCGTTCAGCAGACACCTTTAGAACGCGTTCACACAAAGTTGGGGGGGGGTGTAAACTAGAGCTGCACAATCGTCAAGAATCGTTATCGCAATCTTGACTAAAGTGTTTCACAATTCTTTCTATGCAAAGAATTCTCTCTGCTCTTCTGAAGCCACAGCCATCAAAAGAAAGGAAGAGAAAAACTGGCTCATTATGTCTTTTGCCTTACAGGCGTAGAAAAAGTGTCAGCGGGTTTACTACCGCTTTAAGTGTAAACATTGTAACAATTTGTCAATGGAATAGACTGTGTGTAAGTGAAAAAAGTTGAACCACTTAAACACTAAACCTTTTTCCGACATTTGTTGGTTTCAAGTTAAATTATTATTTTTTTGCTTGAAAATCACTTAGAACTGCTAAACATGTATTCTTTTTAGTAGAAACCCTAGAGAATAAAATGGTGGTTGTTGCACTATTTAATGTCAAATTGTATTTGCGCAGTGGTCTTCCAAATGCAATTTTTTTGGGGGAAAAAATTACTTTAATTAAACAAAAAAACTCGTAAAGTTATCTTTTTTTTTTTTTTTTTTATATATGTGAAAGATTTTACGTTGCGAGAATCAGTCTTTTTTTTTTTTTTTTTTTTCTAAGCAAAAAAATGTGATTCTCATTTTGGCCAGAATCGTGTACTCATGCCGCAGCAGGAATTGCACCCCCTGTTGCTTTTGGTGGGTGCTACCACCTGCCAAACACGACTCTTAAGTAAATGGGGCCATTCTGCAAGCGCCCCGCAACTGCATGCTACTAACCATAAAAGGGTGTATAACGTTTTCTGTGACGTGTGTCCCCTGCCCTGGCCACTGCAGCTGAAGGCAGGGTACTAACCATAAAAGGGTGTATAAAGTTTGCTGTGACGTGTGGCCCCTGCCCTGGCCACTGCAGCTGAAGGCAGGGGTGGAAAAAACATGTCTTAAAGAGGGATTCCACCAAAAAAAAAATATTAAAAGCCAGCAGCTATAAATACTACAGCTGCTGACTTTTAATAAATGGACACTCACCTGTCCCGGGTTCCAGCGATGCCGGCAGTCGAGGCCGATCGATCCCTCGGCTGCTGCCGTCACCATTCTAGGTGAGGGAATCAGGAAGTGAAGCGAATCGGCTTCACTTCCCGGTTCTCTACTGCGCATGCGCGAGTCGCGTCGCGCAATAGGAAATCTCCGCGCTGTCACTGGGACCCGTGTGTGTCCCAGCAGACAGCGCGGCAGGGCAGGAAACGGCGTAGACTCCCAAGGGAGTCTATGCTCGGAAGTGGGTGTAAATACCTGTCTTTGACAGGTATCTCCACCCCCCTCCCCCCTGAAAGGTGTCAATTGTGACACCGGAGGGGGGGAGGGATCCGATCAGCGGAGGTTCCACTTTAGGGTGGAATCCCGCTTTAACAATGGGGTTTTACCCCCAAATTACAAATTTAAATTAACCCTTACTGTTCTGGGTCCCCTATCAGGCTGCTTTCACACTGATGTGCTGCGGTTTACCTGGCTGGCAGGTGCAGTGCATTCACAACTGTCCTGGGTTAGCTGCACTTTGTCAGACTTCTATTATATCCTGTAGGTGTGGTGTACTTTCTGAATGCACACCAAAATTGCATTCAGACAGTGCACCAAATCCGCAGGATATACTTGAAGCCCATAGCTAAGTGCAGGAAGGTTGCAGGTACACTGCACCTGGGCTGTGGGTGAACCGCAGCACATCAGTGTGAAAGCAGCCCTATACTATTATAACCAATTTATTTCTTTACACTGACCTGAAGATCTCTTCTTTCCTACTGCTGGCACCACTCTGGAGACCGCTAGCTGGGATAAGAGGTGGAGTGCAGTTGGTATCACTCTGCATGGGACAGGAGCCAGCCCTACAAAGGAGTCATTTAACTTTACAAGTCCCGTTACGTTTCAATCTGAGGCTCTGGGATTGCGGGTCAGCAAGCCCAGACCGCAATCTACCGGTTACCTGGCCATAGGGCTGCAACCAACGTTTTTTTCATAATTGAATAGTTGGCCAATTTTTGTTTTGATCCTATAATAACCTTAAAAAAGTGTATAATTTTAGTTAATATGTAAAGTATTAAAAAGGTAATTTATTCTTAAATATTTCTATGCAGTGTAGGGATGAGCTAAGTGTTCGACTCAAAAGCATGTTAGACTCAAACATCGGCCGTTCGTTGAATTCAGAACTTTGTGGACCATTCGCACCAAATTCGTATGGTACGAACGGCCCACAATGCACTACGCCATTGCAGTGCATTGCTGGCTCATGAGTGGCCAAGCATGCACTCTGACCCCGCATGCTTGGCCAATCACAGCGCCGTCAGCGAGGAGAGCCATAATTGGCCACAGGCATCCTTGGCCAATTATAGCTCAGGGGGTTTAGTATACGCCCCACATGATATAAGGCCGCCAGTGCGGTGGCCTTGTGTAGTGTGTTCCAGCGTGCAGGGAAGTTGTTCTTTTCTCAGGCATCTGCAAGAGTTAAAGTGGGTGTTGTGTGCCTCCAGCACAGTATACACCTGAAGATGCCCTTTATTGCTGGTGTTGTCTGTTGCATATCTTGCATATTAGTCTTTAAAATGAGCACTTTTGATTTGTTCGAGTCCCATAGACTTTAATAGGGTTATAAATTTCGTATGAATTTTTGGTCCGTTTGAAGGTTCTGGTTCTAATGGAACTTCCGCTTTAAGGGAAGGTGACCCCCTGACATGCCACATTTGGCATGTCATTTGCTTGAGGGAGGGCTGTGGAAACCCTCTCCCACTTCCTCCCGGGTCTCCGCAGAGCTGGAAGTCAGTTCACCTCTTTATCCCCCAACCCCTCCCTCGGCAATCATCTGGGACACGTCACAGGTCCCAGATGATTGCCCGGCCAGTCGGTGTGGCTCGCTTTAAACAAACCTGTTATACTTACCTGCTCTGTGTAATTGTTTTGCACAGAGCAGCCCTGAGTCAACACTTCTGGCTCCTCCTTGCCTTCAGAGTGCCCCAATACCAAGCTGCGAAGTATAGAGTGCCCCTATAGCAAGGTAAAAAAACTTCAGTTTAGAATCACTCACTCCCTGCCCAGGACTACATGTCCCATGAGACATTGCGCCTCACTAAGGATGAGCTCCGGTGTGTTCGCACAGCACATGTGCAGTGCCCGATTATTCGATTAGTTGTTTTGGCCCTGCATGGCTGCAATCTACTTGTTGCTGACCCCTGCTCTATTGGTTTGAGATTTGGTGAATTTGGAGGCAAAGTCAACACCTCAAACTTGTGTTCTTCAAACCATTCTTGAACCATATGCAGTAAGGCAGGGTGCATTATACTACTGAAAGAGGCCACTGCCATCAAGGAATACCATTTGCATGATGGGGTGTACTCATTCAGCAGCAATGTTTAGCTAGGTGGTATATGTCCAAGTAACCTACACATGAATGGCAGGACCAAGGTGTGTTAGCAGAACATTGCCCAAAGCATCACACTGCCTCTATCAGCTTGCCTTCTAATACCACATCCTAGTGCCATCTTTGTTGCCCAGGTAAGTGATGTGCATACACCCAGCCCTCCACAAAATGTAGAAGAGAACCTAATTCACCAGGCTAGGCCACCTTCTTCCACTGCTCTATGGTCTAGTTCTGATGCCCACATGCCCATTGTAGCATGCTTGGCTGTGGACATGGTTCAGCATGGACATCCTGCCCAGCCTACAGCTACTCGGCCCTATACACAGCAAACAGCTGTGTGTTTTGTCACCTTTCTATCAGAACCAACATTTAAGGTCTGCACAGTGTAATTTTGGCTTTCTGCCAAAAACTTTTTTTATTTTTTTATTCTGGGCTTTAAATGTCTTAAGAGAAGACTGCAGAACAGGTACAATTTATGTAGGAGGATTTTTCACCTCCTGTGTATCGCCTGAAGCCAGTCACTTCACTGGGTATATGTAAGGGTTTACAACCACTTTATCTTTGACAGCAATTTGAGCTACAGTAGAGCTGCCACGACGAGTCGAAGTAATCGGTTACATCGACATGCGTCCAGGGCATCCATGCGTCACACTGCTCCGTGTCTCCCTCTCTTCTCCCCCTCTGTGCATCTGTCCACCTCCGTGCTGGCGCCCCCTCTCTTCTTCCCCTCGGTGCATCTGTCCCCCTTTCTTCTCTGTGTAACCCCCTCCGTGCTGCCCCCCCCCCCCCTCGGTATCTCAGGATGGAGAGCGGAGGTAGAAGCCGGTAAACCCGGCTAATTTAGTTTTCAGAATGGACTGAGTCGGTGACCACTGACTGTCCATTCACATAACTGAAACATTGTAACCTCCTGTGATTACAATGTCTCAGTTAATGAATGGAGAGAAGCCGCTGTCTTCTCTCCATTCATTATCAGTGCAGCAGAGGCTGCAGAGAAAGGGACTGGGGAATCGCTGTCCCCAGTCCCTTTCCCTGTCTCAAATGGGAGATGTCAGAGGTCTGTTAAGACCCCTGATATCTCACCATAGCCCCCCCCCCCCCCCCCCAACAGGGCAAAAAATAAAAAAAACATTGCAAATAAAAAAAAGTTGTAAAAAATAATAAAAAAACACACTGACACTGTCCCCACTCCCACAAAATAAAAAGCTAAGATAAAAGAAAATATAATTTTTTTTTCTTTTATCTTAACTTTGCAAAAAAATAAGTACATAAAAAAAAAAAGTAAGATAAAAGAATGTAAGTACATACTTATATATAACATGTATATCTATGTACTAGTTATATTCTTATCTTAACCTTTTTTTAAATTTTTTTGTACTGATCATTTTTTGTAAAGTTATCCAAAGGATTAATTAGCTAATCAAAAAAAAAAAAACCCACTAGATTAATAATAAAAAAAAAAATAAGTCGATGACTAATCAATAGATTCGTTGACAGACAAACTAATCGTTAGTTGCAGTTCTAAGCTACAGGAGCTCTTCTATTGGATCACGACTACACTTGCCAGCCTTCACTCCCTTGGCCACCCTTGAATTTTAGTTTTCCCTTCCTTGGGCCACTATTGGTAGGTCCTGACACTGCAGACCCGGAACCTCCCACAAGAGCTGAAGTTCTGGTTCTGCTGCGTCGTGTCTAACCATCACTAACCTTGTCAACATTGCTGAAATCCTTACTTTTTTTTTTTCTGCTTTCAACTTCAGGGAAAAAGGTTCCATTTCTGCTTAATATATCCAATACAATTTCAGGTGTCATTGTCATGAAATGTTATTCACTTTACCTGTCACTGGTCATAATCTTGTGGTTGATTGAATACTGCTTTATTAGAACGGTGCTTGAACTGGACTTAAATATGAGCTTACACTGGGAGAAGTAGCACAAGAGGCCAGTCACTGCACTTGTCAGTCTCTGTAAAGCAGTGTTTGGTGTGGCAGTGCAAGGAGCGTGCTGGCCGAGCATCATAGCCTTCTGTGTTTTGATAGCCAGCCTTTTAATTTCTCTGTCCCTGGCTGCAACTGCACTGCAAAGTCCCATAGATGTCTATGGGCATCACTGCCCAAGAGCAGATGTCAACAGGGAGGCTGCGGGCATTGGATCCCAGTAGGTATGCATTTAGGTGGGTGGGGTGTAAATATTTTCAGATAAAGTTCACTTTTTACATAAACTGGTCTGAGCAAACAATGGACCCCAGTTCTTTAAAATGTACTGTGCCTTTTGTAAAAATACTGTTTAATGCAGTACTGCCCTACCTGCATTTGGCATGTTTCCCCCTATAACAGGTTTTTATTGCCATTCTTTCTGACCAGCCTATAACTGAAGTAATGTATCACTCATGGGTTATAGATTATACCTGTTCTTTTACAATCTGTTTTTTTGTGGTTTGTAGGCAAAAAAGATGCAAAATCTGTCGGCCCAAGTAACAAGCGAGTTCCTGCAATTTCCTGATGCAACTGTAAAAGCACTTCAGGAAGATGATATACAGTTGGATTCTGTTCTTCGGGCAAAATTTGCAACAGGTATGTTTAACATCTTTCTGGGAGTTGTACAGTGTTTTTTTTTTTTTTTTATTATTATTTTTAAGATCCAGCAAAATACCTGGTTTCAGAGTGCCGCTGTTCGCTCACATGACATCCCGACGCTCTTCTTTCCCGATCTGAGGACTACAGTGAAAAAGGCTGCGATTCCCCATTGATGGCAGCTAGGAGGAGTGCAGTGGGAGGTCAAGTAAGCGCACATCGGCGCTTTGAAATGGGGCATTTCGCTGCATACTTTTTTTATTTTTTTTTCAATTAATTTTTATTAGCAATCTCGCAAGGTTAACAGTACATAGACCTGCAAAAAGAATGTCTCGGGATAATGTACTGCTGCATACTTTTTATAACCGATCCGGCATAGTATATATTTCTGTAAGGGAGGGCTTCCAGTATTTGGAATTGGTGATTTTACAGCCATTGCGGCACACGCGCACACATGGATAAGGAGAGACTGCAGGCTGATGGAGGGAGGTAAACTGACCGCGGTATCATGAATCAGCAGCCATGATTACCATGGTCAGCACACACACACACACACACACACGCAGGATCAACCAGGTATTTTGCAACATGGAGAGGGACAAATAACACCGCAGAAGCACTATGCTGTATATCCTGCTTTAAAGTAACAGGATTTATTTATTTTTAAGGGTTACAACCACTGTAATTCAAAATAAATAAGTACTGGCTTAGGAGGGTGAAAACAGGTCACGAGTGTGCAGAGCGAACTGCACTCCTGTGATCCCTAGAAGTACAGCCAAACAAGCGTTGTCTGTACTTCTCCTTTAAACCTATATCTTAATAATAGTGCCGACTTATTGAACCATCATTACATGTTTTTACTTTTTAAAAACATTACATTTCAGTATGGCTTGGGTAGCAATTGTATATACAATATTTTTTATTTGCTATTTCTATTTCCCTCAAGAGGCGTTGCCTTTTTAGGTGCAGATTACCCAGTTTAACCACTTTCAGACCGGACCATTTTGCTGGTAAATGACCAGAGGTCTTTTTACACTTTGGCACTGCGCTGCTTTAACTGGTAATTGCGCGGTCATGCAATGTTGTACCCAAACAAAATTTGCGTCCTTTTCTTCCCACAAATAGAGCTTTCTTTTGATGGTATTTGATTGCCTCTGCGATTTTTATTTTTTGCGATATAAACGTAAAAAGACCGCAAATTTTGAAAAAAAATGATATTTTCTACTTTTTGTTATTAGAAAAATCCAATAAACTCAATTTTAGTCATACATTTAGGCCAAAATGTATTCAGCCACATGTCTTTGGTAAAAAAAAGTCAATAATTGTATATTTATTGGTTTGCGCAAAAGTTGTCACATCTACAAACTAAGGTACGTTTTCTGGAATTTACGCAGCTTTTAGTTTACGACTGCCTATCTCATTTCTTGAGGTGCTAAAATGGCAGGGCAGTACAAAACCCCCCCAAATGACCCCATTTTGGAAAGTAGACCCCCTAAGGAAATTGATAAGAGGCATGTTGAGCCCATTGAATATTTTATTTTTTTGCCTCAAGCGATTGAATAATGACAAAAAAAAATATTTTTTTTTTTTTTTACACAAAGTTGTCACTAAATGATATATTGCTCACACATGCTATGGGCATATGTGAAATGACACCTCAAAATAAATTCTGCTGCTTCTCCTGAGTACGGGGATACCACATATGTGGGACTTTTTGGGAGCCTAGCCGCGTACGGGGCCCCGAAATCCAAGCACCGCCTTCAGGCTTTCTAAGGGCGTAAATTTTTGAGTTCACTTCTCACTACCTATTACAGTTTTGAAGGCCATAAAATGCCAAGATGGCACAAAACCCCCACAAATGACCCCATTTTAGAAAGTAGACACCCCAAGCTATTTGCTGAGAGGCATGTTGAGTCCATGGAATATTTTATATTTTGCCACAAGTTGCGGGAAAATTACAAACTTTTTTTTTTTTCACAAAGTTGTCACTAAATGATATATTGCTCACGCATGCCATGGGCATATGTGAAATGACACCCCAAAATAAATTCTGCTGCTTCTCCTGAGTACGAGGATACCACATATGTGGGACTTTTTGGGAGCCTAGCCGCGTACGGGGCCCCGAAAACCAAGCACCGCCTTCAGGCTTTCTAAGGGCGTTAGTTTTGAAGGCCATAAAATGCCAAGATGGCACAAACCCCCCCCAAATGACCCCATTTTGGAAAGTAGACACCCCTAAATTTAGGGGTACACTAGTGAGACTAGGTAATAAATGGCGGGTGCCCTGAAACTATAAAAAATAACTAACCAACCAGCGTCACCTGTAACCGTTATATGGTGATCACTGGTGAAAGGGTTAACTAGGGGGCAATCAGGGGGCTTTATGCGGTAGTATATGGGGGTCCCTGGCGCTATAAAAAGCTGCGGCGAACCTAAATACCTACCTGCCTAACTAGCGTCACCTGTGACACTAATACAGCGATCAGAAAAACGATCGCTTATTAGGCTGGGTTCACACTGGAGCGATGCGGGAATGCCACGAATCCGCGGCGGGTTCCCGCATCGCATGCCTCCCGGCGGCAGTTCACACTGCCCTATGCGAACTGCTGGGAGTGTCAGTGAAATGTTAATGACACCCCCAGATCAGTTCGCATATCGCAGTGCGATCTGCAAACTTGGATCGCATGGTGTGAACACCCATGCGATCCGATTCTGCTGCGGACCAAAAAAAGGGTCCCGTGCGAGTTTGCGGCGGGTGCGACACGAATTCAGCCATACTATCTGTATAGCTGAACTCGAATCGCACAGAGATCGGATGTGATTTGCACTGCAGTGCGGTGCGAATCACATTCGTTCTCATAAACCGCTGCAATGTGAACCCAGCCTTAGTGACACTGGCGACGGGGGGTGATCACGGGGTTAAACCTTTATTGGGGGGGTTAGGGGGGTACCTTAGAACTAAAGGGGGCTAACCCTAACTGCCCTAACAGTTATTACAGTCACAAATGACACCCGCCGGGTGATCAGGGGGTTAAACCTTTATTAGGTAATAAATGGCGGGTGCCCTGAAACTATAAAAAAATAACTAACCAACCAGCGTCACCTGTAACAGTTATATGGTGATCACTGGTGAAAGGGTTAACTAGGGGGCAATCAGGGGGCTTTATGCGGTAGTATATGGGGGTCCCTGGCGCTATAAAAAGCTGCGGCGAACCTAAATACCTACCTGCCTAACTAGCGTCACCTGTGACATTAATACGGCGATCAGAAAAATGATCGCTTATTAGGCTGGGTTCACACTGGAGCGATGCGGGAACGCCACGAATCCGCGGCGGCTTCCCGCATCGCATGCCTCCCGGCGGCAGTTCACACTGCCCTATGCGAACTGCTGGGAGTGTCAGTGAAATGTTAATGACACCCCCAGATCAGTTCGCATATCGCAGTGCGATCTGCAAACTCGGATCGCATGGTGTGAACACCCATGCGATCCGATTCTGCTGCGGGCCAAAAAAAGGGTCCCGTGCGAATTTGCGGCGGGTGCGGCGAATGGCTGAACTCGAATCGCACAGAGATCGGATGTGATTTGCACTGCAGTGCGAATCACATTCGTTCTCATAAACCGCTGCAATGTGAACCCAGCCTTAGTGACACTGGCGACGGGGGGTGATCACGGGGTTAAACCTTTATTGGGGGGGTTAGGGGGGTACATTAGAACTAAAGGGGGCTAACTCTAACTGCCCTAACAGTTATTACAGTCACAAATGACACCAATGCAAAAAAAAAAAAAAAATGACATTGGTGTCACTGTGACTGGGGGGCAGGGGTAATTGGGGGGGTGATCGGGGGGGTGTGAGTGTGCCTGGCATGTTCTACTGTGTAGTGACGTGTTGGTGCAACTCACCGATCCTCTCTCCTCGGTGTCGGAACGAAAAATACTGACACGGAGGAGAGATTACATCACTTCCTCTCCTGTGTTTACATTACAGGAGAGGAAGTGATGTCACGAACGATTCCTATTCGTCGGGAGCGATCGCGAGGGGGTGGCCATGAACGAATGGCCGCCCCTCGTCCGGGATCGCTCCCGCACGAATACCGACCGCCGCAGGCACTGGGCGGGGGCCCGATCGGGCCCCCGACCCGCGGGAAGGCAGGGACGTACATGTACGCCCATATGCCTGCCCGTGCCATGCTGTCGACGTACATCGTCGTGCGGCGGTCGGGAAGTGGTTAAGAGCTGCAGGAATGTTTACCTAGTGACACACATCTTTTGTTTACATTTTTGGTAATTTCTTTCTCATGTTTTTTAAAGGTAAATCTGGACTAGCTTGGCTGGCTTGTGGACCTCAGCTGGAAGTTATAAATGCTTTAACAGGTGAAAGGCTTTCTGCCTATCATTTTAGCGGAGTCACTGAACGACCGCCTACAGTTGTGACCGTCAAAGAGTTTTCATGGCAAAAGAGGACTGGATTACTTGTGGGACTAATTGAAGCAGAAAGCAGTGTTCTCTGCCTATATGATGTTAGCATTTCAAGAGTAGTTAAAGCTGTTGTACTTCCCGGTTTGGTATGTACTTAATGAGTTTTTTTTTTTTTTTTGTACATTAAATGTGTTCATTTATTGCATGGATGATCTTAGTTTTTTTTTTTTTAAAGTTATGTTCTATAGCCCTGCTGAGGTTGTTAGTGGAAGTAAAGTCCACGAGTACTCTGCTTCATTCCAGCAATGCAGCATTCGCAAGCTCCCTCACTGGCACTGACTTCTTCTGGGCCTTTGGCTGTTTTATTTACTCAGTGGGGGAGTGTAAATTACGTAACTCGCGAGCATGCTCACTGGAGTTCATTTATTCTCAGCACCAAAGTGTGCTGAGAATGTAAATGGAGCTGCATGTTCTAAAGAAGTTTTCCAACAATCTGATACATTTCTTTTATTGCAAAAGTGACATAAGCATGTGTGCTCTGCAATAAAGAGCATACCCACTTACCATTTTTCAATTTTAAAGCGGTTGTATTGTCCGCTTGGTCATTTTTACCTACAGGTAAGCCTATAATTAGGCTTACCTGTAATGAATATCTTCTAAACCTGCACGGTTTAGGAGGTATTCCCCTTGCATGCAGCCACTGTTGACAGAGGGCTCCCATGCGCAGGAGTGACCTCATCGCAGCTCCGTTCCGTTCCCTCAGCAGTGACCGGGTTGGCCCTGGAGGAGCCTCGTTCTAAGGTAAGTATTTTCATAATGAGCTAGACCAGCAACCTGGCTCCCAATGACATTCAGGGGAAAAATGTGCCCACTGAGCAGAGCATCTCTCAGGTGAGTATGCAAATAAGACAACCCTAGTTTAACAGGTGAGAGGGGAAGGTAAAAAAACAGGTTGGTTATCTTTTATTTCCACACTCCCTTAAATCCTCTTTAGTACTCACCTGTCCATGCTTCTGCTACATTCATGGAAAGGCTGAGCAGCCGCTGCTGAAATCGCTCCTTGTTCACACAATGTAGATCTGGTGGGAGTGAGGACAGAGAGTAAAGACTTGGGATAGGTGGAAAATGGGGGGAAAATAAACCAAGGGCACTTAATCCAAAACCTTTTTATTTTAGGTAGAACGGGTTAGAATGTTTAGTTTCTATCTGTGTTTAAATGTAAAGGAGGTTTCACCTCAGTACATTTTCGGAATGGAAATAATGGGAAATTTGAAGAAACAAAAATGTTTGTAGTGGACTGAAGAGGGTTAGCACTTTTGACAGTGTTTTGCGGTTTTTGTATTAGGAATCAGCTTTAATTGGCTAAAATGTCAGAAGTGTCTGTTGTATAGCACATACTTTGGTACTTTGTTTTACATAGGTCTTTTATATCTAAGATCTAGCAATATACTTTGCAAAGGGGTCTTATGACTTACATTCCGCTTCCCCTTTTTTGTTTTCTGTTTCGATGCAAACTTAGGTAACTGCTGTTGAACCTATAATCAATCATGGTGGAGCTAGCGCAAGCACTCAACATTTACATCAAAGTTTGAGGTGGTTCTTTGGCGTTGCTGCGGTTGTTACGGATGTTGGCCACGTTCTTCTTATTGATTTATGCTTGGATGATGTATCGGGCAATCAAGATGAACTGGAAGCTTCAGGTACTCCTTTTTTTTATTTTTTTTTTTTTTATTTTTTCCACTCACCTAAATGTTATAGTTACATCCCATACTTTGTATTGCAATATTGTATAATGCTAAGATTTAAAGGGTTTGTAAAACTTCAGCCTTTTTTAATTTTACAAACATGTTCTTGCCTCCTCTTCTCGGGTCTCCCCCTGGCACTTCTGGCCCCTCCCTGAGTGCCTCCATAGCAAGCTGCTTGCGCTTGGGGCAATTGTGCATGCTCTCTCCCTAGCCGCCTCTGTGTCTGAGACACATGGAGCGCAGCTCGGCCCTGCTCCATCCTCAATGGCTGTGATGGGACAGTTGTTTCTCATCCAGTGAGGAGGTGGAAAGCTACTCTGCTCTAGTGCAGATCGCTGACTTAGGTGAGTATTGGGGAGGGGGAAGCTTGCATGATGAAGAGTGTGTTGTGTGTGTGTCCCCCCCCCCCCCCCCCCCTCTCTCTCCCCTTCGCGTATAGAATGCATGAAGGTGAACAAAAACCTTCAGCACCACTTTAATTCCATATGTACAGTGCCTTGCGAAAGTATTCGGCCCCCTTGAACTTTTCAACCTTTTGCCACATTTCAGGCTTCAAACATAAAGATATAAAATTTTATTTTTTGTGAAGAATCACCAACAAGTGGGACACAATTGTGAAGTGGAACGAAATCTATTGGATTTTTGAAACTTTTTTTAACTAATAAAAAAAGGAAAAGTGGGGCGTGCAAAATTATTCGGCCCCCTTGCGTTAATACTTTGTAGAGCCACCTTTTGCTGCGATTACAGCTGCGAGTCGCTTGGGGTATGTCTCTATCAGTTTTGCACACTGAAATTCTTGCCCATTCTTCCTTGCAAAACAGCTCGAGCTCAGTGAGGTTGGCTGGAGAGCGTTTGTGAACAGCAGTTTTCAGCTCTTTCCACAGATTCTCGATTAGATTCAGGTCTGGACTTTGACTTGGCCATTCTAACACCTAGATACGTTTATTTGTGAACCATTCCTTTTTTAGATTTTGTTGTATGTTTGGGATCATTGTCTTGTTGGAAGATGAATGTCCGTCCCAGTTTCAGGTCTTTTGCAGACTCCAACAGGTTTTCATCCAAAATGGTCCTGTGTTTGGCTGCATCCATCTTCCCCTCAATTTTAACCATCTTCCCTGTCCCTGCTGAAGAAAAACAGGCCCAAACCATGATGCTGCCACTACCATGTTTGACAGTGGGGATGGTGTGTTGAGGGTGATGAGCTGTGTTGCTTTTACGCCAAACATATCGTTTTGCATTGTGGGCAAAAAGTTTGATTTTGGTTTCATCTGACCAGAGCACCTTCTTCCACATGTTTGGTGTGTCTCCCAGGTGGCTTGTGGCAAACTTTAGACGAGACTTTTTATGAATATCTTTGAGAAATGGCTTTCTTCTTGCCACTCTGATTGTTGTCCTATGGACAGACTCTCCCACCTCAGCTGTAGTTCTCTGCAGTTCATCCAGAGTGATCATGGGCCTCTTTGCTGCATCTCTGATCAGTCTTCTCCTTGTCTGAGCTGAAAGTTTAGAGGGACGGCCAGGTCTTGGTAGATTTGCAATGGTCTGATACTCCTTCCATTTCAAAATGATCGCTTGCACAGTGCTCCTTGGGATGTTTAAAGCTTGGGAAATCTTTTTGTATCCAAATCCGGCTTTAAACTTCTCCAACAGTATTACGGACCTGCCTGGTGTGTTCCTTGGTCTTCATGATGCTCTCTGCGCTTTCAACAGAACCCTGAGACTATCACAGAGCAGGTGCATTTATACAGAGACTTGATTACACACAGGTGGATTCTATTTATCACCATCAGTCATTTAGGACAACATTGGATCATTCAGAGATCCTCGCTGAACTTCTGGAGTGAGTTTGCTGCACTGAAAGTAAAGGGGCCAAATAATTTTGCACGCACCACTTTTCAGTTTTTTATTTGCTAAAAAAGTTTAAATTATCCAATAGATTTCATTCCACTTCACAATTGTGTCCCACTTGTTGGTGATTCTTCACAAAAAATTTAAATTTATATCTTTATGTTTGAAGCCTGAAATGTGGCAAAAGGTTGAAAAGTTCAAGGGGGGCAGAATACTTTTGCAAGGCACTGTAATTGTGGACATTGAAAATTGTACTGTTAAAATATAATTTAATTTATACACTGTGCACATTGCATCCATAACTTGTAGATTAAACTGTAAGTTGTACACATGCACTAGCTCCTGTCTAAAAAAAATTGTTCACATTGGATATTAAAGGACCCTTTGTGGGGTGGGGGTGGTTTGGGGGGGGATACCAACGAGTTAAAAAAAAAGTACATCAATACAATTTTTGCATTGACACCTGCAGAGCATTTCACCCATGATCGGTGCCTAGGATCCTGCATTGTTTAACTCTAGGTCTCTATATAGACCTTGTTACAGGGCTGGAGGAAGTAAACAATAGACTTCAAGTATGGTAATGTCACTGCACTTGTGCTGGAGTGATCTGCAAGTCCCTCTGCTACTGTGGCAGTTGTGGCCATCCTGCCAACTTACTAATGACTTTTATTTTTTAAATAATGCTGGCTATACTACAGCCAGGAAATAAGGTGTTTTTTTATTTGTCTGAGATTCTAATGTATACTGTGAGAAGCTCACAATGTGCAGTGATATCAGGCCAATGGTATGGTCACACCAGCAGCTGCATTGCAACACAGTGGCTGGTGTGCGGTTTGGCCCGGCCCAGATCATAATGTGCTGATCTCGGCATGTGGGTTTTTTTTTTTTTGTGCAGATAGGTAGACCAGGTATTTCGCTTTGTCATGCAGTGGGACTGGTGGAATAGCTGCCCAACTCAGTTCCACCACATGTGTTGTGAATATATTCCTTTGGTTCAGAAGAGGAGCCTGCGCAACTGAAGGTAAGTATGGAGTTCAGCTTTAAACATGCATTGTTTATAAACTTAATAGTCAACCACTTGAATGAAACGGCAGGCAGCTCCAGTATCTGCATATATTTTCAGCTTGCATTTCCTGTACCAATTTATTGATCAGAGAAGCCATGCATATCACTTTGGGCCAAAAGTGTGGCATGGGAGAAGCAAGATAATTGGTCGATCTTCCTAGCATTACTAAATTTACTTTCAATACAGGTACACATACAGGAGTCATCCCTATTTTGACAGCAAATGCTATTTTGTTCTTTAAGTCAAGAAATTAAAAATTTTAGGAATGATTTTGAAAATGTCTTTGTATAGTTGAAGGGTTTTTTTCAGCTTGTAACCTAAAACCTAATTTTGTTTCGTAGACTTGGAAGTAATGAGTGGGATACCAGCTGAAATCCCAAAACTGAGAGAAGTAGCATCAAGAGAACGCCGCCATCTATGTCTTCAATTGCTAGCCCCATCTGGAACTTCAGTAACTGCCCTCAGCTTTATAAGTAGAACTAACCAGCTGGCTGTTGGATTTTCTGATGGATATCTTTCCTTATGGAACATGAAAACTTTACGAAGAGAGTGAGTAATTTTCCAATTAAATTTGGCAGGACTGTATTCAGGATTAGTATGAGTAAAATTACTTTTGGGTTTTGGCTTGACTCTATTAAATGAGCATTGACTGTAAAATAGACAGAAGTTTTCTTATATACATGAATGAGCTTCCAGTGCGGTTTGACTGCTTACTTCACATGGTCATATTTCTTTGTGATTAGTTGTACAGTGCTCTGACAGCAATTCCATAGATAGACTTTTAGTCCATATTGTAGCCTCTACAGCACATTAAAAGAGCAGTATGGCCTAAGCTGCTTTGGCCATACTTCTCTTGAGGGTCACACGAGTGCACTTGAACTCTCCTGTGACCCAGAATCTGCCGATGGTGAACTGACATTGCAGAGCCGCTGCAGACTGAGGGATCCCGACAATGTCTGGATCCACCCAAATGGCTGATTGGCAGCTGGCTCAGCATCTCGGCATGCCACTGAGCAGCCGCTCCCACACTCTCCCCAGCCCAGCCACCCAGTGAGCATTGGCGGGGCAGAGCAGAAATTGGTGTCAGTCACCGCTCTGCTCAGAGTGGACCAGAGAACTAAGTGACTGGACTTGGTGCTGGCGAGGGAGAGCTGCAGCTTTCAGCTGATGCTGCTGCCATATAGGTAAGCATGTGTGTTTTGTGTTTTATTGTAATGCTTATTTGTCATACTTTACACTTCTTGTTTGATAGATACCATGTTCAAATTGAAGGTGGAAAAGTTCCTGTGTCTGCGGTTACTTTTCAAGAGCCTGAGAATGACCCCAGGAATTGCTGCTATCTTTGGGCTGTTCAGGCCACTGAGAGGTATTTTGAGTGGTTTGTTGATGGCGGGTGCCCCTGTGTAAAGGGAAGGGAGACCAGAGACGTACTTTTTGCTGACCTCCCCTTCCTGTTAGCGACTTGGAAGCAGCATGTAAAACATAATTTCCGGGCTTCTGTGTCCCTTCCCCCCAGGCAGTATGGACAGAGAAGAAACAAATGCAGTTTGATTTAGTTTTTTTGGAAAACCGGTGAGACATCTTTTAAGACCCCCCCCCCCCCCCTCTCCATGTGTCATTAGGGAGAACCTGTCGACAAAAATGTATTACATGGGGAACTTTTTGTTCCCTTTGTGGATTGGGTGGGGGGGGGGGAGGGGTGTAAAACAATTCTTAATTGGCACCCCCATGCAGTAAAATTAGTGTGGGTGCAGGAAAATGGCATGGTCAGAATAGCTGCTTGCCGCCCCCCCCACCTTTTGAAAAGGATAAACTGTAGAAAACGCGTATGGCATCTTATTAAAATTATTGGGCTGACTGCCCCCCCCCCAAAACAAAAGAAACGCTGTCTGCAGAAATGCTATAGTGTGAATCTATAGCAAGTGTACCTTTCAGAAAGCAATAATGCTGCAAAACTGGTTGGCTGTGGGCAATAACCACCAGGAGATCATACTGGCAAACAACGACTCATCAGATCAGTTGGTGTCACAGTTTAGCAAGCTCCTCAGTCTGCTTTTCAGGTGACATTTTTTTTAACTTTATATCAACGTTGCATAGATATGAATTTTATCCTCTTCCCACACCTTGTACTATACATAGAATACTACTACTACTCCTGAAAGTTAGCTTGGATACCTCTGGATTCTCGCCAATTAATGTACTTCATCGACGTATACTTGACCTGAGCCAAAAGGTGCTTGCAAGTACTTAGACCCTTTTCACACCACACCGCCCATAGCGTGGGCGGTAAAACGCCGCTATTTTTAGCGGCGTTTTACCGCCGGATTTGCGGCGCATTTCGGTCACTAGTCACGCTAGCGGCCGAGAAAGGGTTAAAACTGCGGGCAATACACCGCAATAGCAGCTTTTTGCCAGCAGTATTACTGCGCTGCCCCATTGATTTCAATGGGGAGCAGTGGTGGAGGAGCGGTAAACACACCGTTCCTTCACCTCTCCAAAGAAGCTGCTGGAGGGACTTTTCCCTGATGTCCTGCCAGCGCACCGCTGTAGTGTTAAAGCCCTCGGGCTTTCACACTACAAACAATAGTGCAGCTTTTTGCCCTCTAATTTCACTAACGCCATAGTCTGTGCTGCTCACACTCAAATGACACAGCTTAATTTTCACTTGTGTATAGTATGGACCACAATATTTTTGCGTTTGGCAAAAAATACATTTAAAAAAAATAAATAGAAATAAATTATATAGATTTCATCTACATTTGGCTGCTCCTAATTTGCAATGACATCTATAAAATATACTAAGTATCTTCTTTTTTTTTTTTTTTTTTTTTTTTTTTTTTTTCTTTGTTTTAGTGGAAAAGATGTAAGCCTACACTTACTGCAGCTGGCATTTGGTGACAGAAAATGCTTGGCTTCCGGACAAATTATTTATGAGGTACAGTAATGTTTATAAAAATGCACTTGCCCTTAAATTGCACTAAAGTACAGTAATTACTGCTTTTGTTATGTCCCATAGGCTACTGGCCTCTTCCGGGTTTAGGGTGCACGCTTGCTCACACCTGTGCCAACACCTGCTGTGATTGGACCCAGTGGGATTTTGTTAACAGGTTCTGGCCAATGATGCATGGCCGGGACCTGCTGATCTGTGTCCAATTAAAGCCCCGAACCCTGTGTTTGCAATCAGAGGGGAACAATCCCTGCAAAGCAAGAAGAAGAAACAAAAGATCACCCTAGATGTTAACCCCTTCCCAGCCAGTGTCATTAGTACAGTAACCGTGTATAGTATTGGTGTTGCTGGTGATGTCAGCGTCCATTAGTTTGTTTACCTACTGCACTCACAGCCCCGCTATGTTGCTGATCACCGTCGCTACTATTTAGAAAAGAGGGGGGGGAATGGCCTGGTAATGAAAGGGGTAAAACCTTCCAGAGCTGAGATGGTTAAGTGTCCTTCTCCAGCCTTTTTCTGTCATCTGATTTGGTAATAGGTACTCGTAGGCCTTCAGAGCCTAACCTGTTTTAGCTATAGGGCACAGGCCCAGAGGTCTGCTAATTCCAGTGACAGGCCTTATGCATGAAGGTGAGCCTAAGTGGGGAGGGGCTGCATGTACATCCAAACAGATTCTTGGATAGTTTGCTTACCTGGCATTTGCGTGTTTAACCAGGCACTTTTGCCCCTTCTAGGACAATTTTCAGCTTTCAGTGCTGTCGCACTTGCGCAGTCACTTAACACTGTACCCAAACACAATTTTTATCATTTTCTTCCCACACCTATTGCTTTCTTTTGGTGGCATTTGATTACCTCTGAGGTTTTTATTTTTTGAAAAAAGTTTTCTTTGTCATAAAATTTTGTTTTCTCCTTCACTGACACGTACAGATGAGGGAGCACTGATTTGTAGAATTAATGGGCAGTGAACTGATATTTTTTTGAGGGGGCACTGACTGGCAGCTGTTGGGCACATCTGATGGGGTGGCTTTGCAGACCACCCTCCGCCGGGGAGGGCCGCCGTTTGGCTCTCCCTGTCAGCGCGAACCGAGGAATGACGTTTACCTGCACTTCTTGGTTCATGCGATGATCAGCTGTGATTAGTCACAGCTGATCACGTGGTAAGAAGCCTCTGTTAGAGGTGCGACATGTCAGGCTGATGTTGCGACCGCCACGTTGTCCTGCTGGACGTCATATGATGCCCAGTCAGGATAACAGAACCACTTCCCGGCCGTCAATCTGCTATAGGAGGGGTGGGAAGTGGTTAAGACACCCCTTTTTAGCCTGTTGATTAACCCATTCGGTTTCGGCATTTTCTTCAGCAGTTCCTTTTGTAGCGTGAACTTGTCTCCCATCCAGAATTATACTGTTCACAAGAAAGGTACATGGTTTGCATGCTATTGAACCCTTGGTGGTGGTTGGTAGCCCTCAACATCCCCCCCCCCCCCCCCCCCGTAGAGGATCTCCTTGATTTACAGGGGCAGTTGGGACCAGTTCCCTTTTATTAGCAATGGCTGAGGCTACCAAGCAGTGGACCCTTCAGGGTTTGCATTTCACCCTTGAGCAGCTTGTGGGGTGTTGAGGGAACAAACTTCTAATGTCTCAGCTACTCTTGTTGATTTTTGCTCTAAGCTTCCAGCTTAAATGGTCGGTATCACACTTTGAAGACCGAGACACCAGAGCGCAGGAGAAGTTGTCTTTTTCAGCCAAATGCTAACCATGAGTGAAAGATGTTTGTGTTATTCATATTCTCTGATGGCCAAGAAATCAAATTCTGCCAATGTGCGTGTGCACACACACATACAAGGAGCTGGTATAGCAATGCATACTTCACTGATTGCCATAATGTTTACATACAAGACTACTGAGTTTACTAAAACTTTACAGTGCCTTGCAAAAGTATTAACCCCCTCTTCGGCTTTTTATCTATTTTGTTACATTACAGCCTTTTAGTTCAATGTGTTTTTTTTTTTTTTATCTGAATTGTATGTGATTCAGAACACAAGTCTAAGTTGCTGAAGTAAAATTAGAAAATATATACAGAGAACTATTTAATTGACATGTGCGTATGTATTCACCCCTTTGCTATGAAGCACATAAAAAGCTCTAATGTAGTTGCCTTCAGAAGTCACATAATTGGTGAAATGTCCACCTGTGTGCAATCTAAGTGTCACATGATCTGTTATTATATATATATATATATATATATATATATATATATATATATATATATATATATATATATATATATATATATATATATATATATATATATATATCACACCTTTTTTTGAAAGGCCCCAGAGGCTGCAACCACCTAAGCAAGGGGCACCACTAATCAAACATTGCCATAAAGACCAAGGAACTCTCCAAACAAGTAAGGGACAATTTTGTTGAAGTACAAGTCAGGGTTGGGTTATAAAAAAAATAAAAATAAAAAAAATATCCAAGTCTGATCCCTAGGAGCACCATCAAATCTTTCATAACCAAATGGAAAGAACCTGGCACAAGGGCAAACCTGCCAAGAGGCGGGTGAACACCAAAACTCAGGGACTGGACAAGGAGGGCATTAATCGGAGAAGCAGCACAGAGACCTAAGGTTAACCCTGGAGGTGCTGCAGAGACTGGAGTATCTTCACATAGGACAATAATAAGCCGTATGCTCCATAGAGTTGGGCTTTATGGTAGACTGGCCTGAAAAAAAAGCCATTACTTTAAGCAAAAAAAACAAAAGGAGACGTTTTTGAGTTTGTGTAAAGGCATATGGGAGACTCCCCAAAATGTTTGGAAGGTGCTCTGGTCTGGTCTGATGAGACAAAAATGTAACTTTTTGGCCATCAAAGAAAACGCTACTTCTGGCGCAAACCCAATAAATCACCCAAAGAACAACATCGCTGATGGTTTTTCAACAGTCTGGTCTGGGAAACTGGTCAAGGTTGAGGGAAAGGTGGATGGTTGTAAATACAGGGATATTTTTGAGCAAAATCTGTACCATTCTGTGTTTTGAGGCTAGAATGGAAGTTCACTTGCCAGCAGGACAATGACCCCAAACACACTTCTAAAGCAACACTTTGTGGTTTAAGGGGAAACATGTAAATGTGTTGGAATGGCCTCGTCAAAGCCCAGGCTTCAATCCAATAGAAAATCTGTGGCCAGACTTAGGTTGCTGTTCACAAGCACAAACCATCCAACGTGTAGGAGCTGAAGCAGTTTTTACAGGGAGGAATAGGCAAAAACCCCAGTGGTAAGATGTGGCAAGCTCATAGAGACTTATCCAAAGCGACTTGGAGCTGTGATGGCTGCAAAAGGTGGCTCTACAAAGTATTTGCTTTAGGGGGTGAATATGAACACTGACCTTTTTCTGTTATTTTGTCCTATATGCTTCACAATAAAAAAACATAAATCTTCAAAGTTGTGGGCATGTTCTGTAAATTAAATGATACAGATCCTTAAACAATCCATGTTAATTCCAGGTTGTGAGGCAACAAATACGAAAAATGCCAGGGGGGGGGGGGGGGGGGCGCATTTGAATACTTTTGCAAGGCACTATGTCTATTGGCCATCCTAAAAGTAATTCCCATGTTCACTACCTGAAGGTAGCTGCAGCGTCACTTCATAGTTTGCTACCTGGTGAAATTCTACTATTTAGAGGCAAGTCTTCTCTACTCCCTAGTAATTTTATTTCAGATTCTTCATGTGCTTTCTTCACTTGGTTGTCTGAACATACACAAGTCTGACTTATTCCAAACGCACATAAGACCACCTGGGGACTTGTCTATACTTCATCCTAAACTTCCTTTGGGAAATCTGGTGAGAGGTTTCCTGTTTTTTCGGGCACAGAGCAACAATGTTCCTTTTTAGGACTCGTATTGTGCATTCCAGCAGTTAAATGGATCTGACTGCATTGGAGGTCTTTCTAGATTCCTATCATATTTTTCTGAGATGGGGATAATCAGTCCTTGGTAAACAGGATGCTTATTCCAGATTTAGATCTTAGAATCCACAAAACATGCATTGAAGTTATGGACCAGGGAAAATAATTTCAGTCATTTTTTTTTTCTAATTGAAATCAAAGATATAGATTTTACTAACTTTTTTTGTCTGTAAAATACATTATTGAACAAATGTTTTTTTATATACAGTATTCATTTTTAGTATTTACTAGTTTTAAAGGGGTTGTAAAGGTTCGTGTTTTTGGAATTAAAAACCTGTCATACTGCCTGATCCTCCTCTTCTGGGCCGCCGATGCTCCTGGCCCCTCTATCGGCTGCCCCCACAGAGAGCCGCTTTCCGTGGTGACACCTATGCAGGTGCACGCTCATGCAGCAAAGGTTTTTCACCTTAATGCATTAAGGTTAAAAGCCATAAGACTTTACAACAACCCCTTTAAGAACTCAAGGATGCACGTTTGTTTTCCTCCTGAGCCTCCTTTGCTTTATTCATAGCAAATGCAAGCAGAATCTTTGTTGCTTACCTCTATTATAAGAAATCAATGTTCAAATGTAAATGGATGACATCCCAGCCTCTTGTCCTGCAGCTGTACTTGGCTGCTTGAAGGAGGGATCAGTGGTGTGTCCAACGTCTCTTCTTAAAGTGGTTGTATAGTCTATTTTTACCTACAGGTAAGCCTTATTATAGGCTTTCCTGTAGGTAAAAGTAAAAAAAATTATCATTCCCCTCACAGTGCGCCTCTGACTGCAGCGGCGCATGCACACAGGGGATTCTCGGCTGAAATTCCGGCAGACGCCAGACCCTGCCACAAATAAATCTCCCGCGCGCATGCGCTGGAGTGACTATATCGCAGCTTCGGCCACTCACAGCGCCGGAGCCGCAATACCCAGAAGAAACGCAGAGGGAACAGGTCGGCTCCCTCGACGTGGATCGGGCCAGATGTCAGGGCCTCGTTCTATGGTAAGCATTTCATAATGAGCTAGTATGCGGTGCATACTAGCTCATTATGCCTTTTCCTTTGCAGGTCAGGAAGAAAAAAAAAACTTCAGCGGGTATACAACCACTTTAAGGACAGTCTGCATGCCTCAGACCTTCATGGGTATGTCAATCCAATGATGCTGGTGGTTGCAGGGTCAGACTGACACTTGGGGTTCCCTCACTACACTGAATGAACTGCACAGTGGGTGGGTCAAACCAGGACATCGGTCCTCCTGCTACACACTGCATGAGCTAGGGTTGTTAAGGTCCATTGTGGCCACCATTATGAAACACACACCTTTAATATGCAGGAGTAAAAATGTTATTACTCAGTGGGTGGAGGACATCATTGATTTATGTCTAAGGTAAGGAATCACCCATTAATGTAAATATTTCTGCCTGGCGCTCAGCTTTAAGACATTGAGAATGCATATTTGTGGGAGCTAAATTGCTATTAGTATTTTTACACTTGGTTGTTTGTTTCTACAGCACTTGGAATATTGTGAAGAAAGATACAGCTTGGATCTTTCGGCTGGCTCTTTGTCTTTGAGAAGTCAAAACAGTACAAAGCTACTGGGCTGTCAAACCATAGAAAAATTCCGTGCTCACAGCGAAAGAGAAGTTGGACTTCATGAAGGTATGGCCATTTTCACTTTTGGAAGATTTTAAGCTGTCTATCATTTTGGTAATCTTAGACTTATTTAAAAATATTGAATATATATTTTGGCTTTCAGTTACATCACCTGATACCAGTGTCACAGTCTTCAGCTGGCAAGTAGCTACTTATGGGCATGGTAAACCATCCATCTATATGGCAGTGTTTGATATTAATCGTTGGTATCAAGCGCAGATGCCGGATTCTCTAAGGCGAGTGTAATGAGGAATTCAGTTTGTCTCTTGGATGCTTACATTTATTTCATTATACAGTTTTATTTATTTATTTTTTCTTCCAGGGCTGGTCAATTTCTCAGGAACTGCTCCTACTTTGCATTCTGGTCCCTCGAAGCTGTGTTGAATGTGACTCAGGACAGCATATTTGATATGCTTGTGCATGAGCGTAGTTTTAGCAGAGGAGCTCCAACATCATATCCTCCTCCAGAGCAGTTTTACTACCCCAGCACTTACAATTTTGGTAATTATTACGTTTAGAGTAACAAAATTAGACTTTTTACAGCATTGCTGCATTTCATAAAATGTTCCGGTCAATGGAACATTTATCATGTTAAAGACAATCCTTGCTTACTGCTGTTGCATTTATCTATCTAAGTTTACAATAGTACAGATCACTGAAGCAGGCACTGGCTAAGTCCAGCCAAGTACAGGCATAGTTTTGCTTTCTGTGGTGTTTTGTGATCCAGTAAAAAAAATCATATGGGTTGGCTTTGTTCATAGAGCATAATCGCTGTCAGTTGTGTTTTTTGCAGTTTCCTTCATTGGAGTTATAAAATGGGCCATTCTAAGCCTTTAGATCAGCATTTGGCCTTATGTCAAAAATGATTTTCCTGTTTATTAGCTTAGACCTTTTTAAACGGTGTAATAGCAAAAAGTCTTTTCTGGCAAGATAGTAGAAAATGTGAAAACTGAATGATTTTGTACAGGGATGAGCTGTAGTTGCCCTGCAATTTAAATATCAGTGCATATTTTCCAAAGCATGAAACAGAATCCTATGTTCAAATTAACTTTTTATAAAGCATCTATTGAGAAGCTTGATGAAACTGAGATGTAAAGGAACAATTTTAGGTGAATAAAATCTGGGCTGGTGAGAACTATAGATTTAGCAGGAGTTTCTGTAGTGGAGATGGTCTCAAATGCTTTTGAGATGGGTGGGAACAAGTAAATGGCTCCATCTATAAACTGCAATGGAAGTTCCAAGTGTGTATACTTTGAGAGCTGGGCAGCATAATGCTCAAATTGGAATTAAAGTAATTCCACTGGTTTTTTTTTTATTATAGAAGTACTAATTCTACCCTGACTTGAAACCACATAAAGGTTTTATTGGTCCCTATGATTTTTGGTTTGAAATGGGGGGGGGGGGGGGCTCAGATTATACAGACTTCAGGTATATCTGCACACACTGAACGCGTAGGTTTTTTTTTTTTTTCATATTTTGGCTGTTTAAAATTAATTTTGGGGTGAATTTCAATAATGTGTTAAATGTATGCAGATCATTAGCATTCCCTCCCCAAACCCAAGGGTCAAGTTGGTCCAAACGAACTGCTTACAATTGCATCAGCTGGGTGTGCTATATAAACTGTATGTAGCCTCAGTTACAGAATTTCTTCCCTCGATGCCAAAACACAATGCCGTGTATATACTGTATGTAGCCAGGGCTACATACCACTTATACAGTGCCCCAGCGTGTACATTGCTTAGAATGGAAAGCTGCCTGTTTTGGGCTAGCTTTGCCCAAACTAACAAGTTTGAAGGGACAGTAAGCCTGAAAATTGGCTTTAATGTTTAATATGTAGAAAAAGGAAAAATGTCATTTAGTTTATCTAAATTGTCAAATCTGGCTGCTAGAAGTGCGTCCTTTTTTTTGTTTGATTGTGAATAGTTCTCAGCTGGTTGAGCAGGGACCAGAGATTCAAGTAATGTATGAGTGGGCCGATTGTACCCAAGTCAATCGATCAAACAACTTTGGTACAACCAACCTGTCTCATTTATCATGCGATAATCATTGCCAATGGCTAAAGCCTCTAGCAATAATCACTCTCTTCTCCTGGCAATGACGTTTGCTGGAAAGAAAATTGGATAATTTTTGGCCAGCATTGGCTTACAGTAATTTGCCATGTTGGTCATGCTAGCTGCATAAAATTTAGTTTAGTTGTGAAAAAAAGCCATGTCTGATGTTGTTTGCAGTATATGTATATTATTATTATTTTTTTTTTTTTTAAGATGCCACTTGTTTGCTCAGCTCTGGAATAATTCATGTTACTTGCACTGGGTTTCAGAAAGAGGTAAGGTAATTTTTGTCTGCTTTAACGTGCTATATTTGGTCTGCACTAAAACTTTAATTGTAGTAGAACATTATAATATCTATACATCGTGAAGGAGATTCAGCAGTTTTGCTATACCAAAAGGCAAAATGAGGTACATTTACTGTAATATTACAAAGGCCCCCCAAAAAAATTAAGTCAGCAGCTACAAATACTGTAGCTGCTGATTTTTAATATTCGGCATTCAGTGTCCCCACAGGCGGGCTCCCACTGCGCAAAGCTCTCTGCGCTTTTGTCTGCCGGGGAAGGAGGGAGGGCTGCTTCTCCCCCAAAAAGGTGCCAAATGTGGCAGCAGTGGAGAGGAGGCAGTCAAATGAAGCTTCCCTATTTTGGGACAAGCTCCACGATAAGTTCCCCTTAGTTGTACAAGGGCAGAATTGCGCCAAGTTAAAATATGGCCCTGGCCATGTTTTTAGTGGAAAACGGAAGTCTTATTGTAAACTTGCATTAGGTCTTATGTTTTGGCTACCTGGGATTGCAGTGGCTGCAGCTGCACAAAACTGTTTGAAAATCAACAGTAGATTTGCACGTAATCTGATTTTTAAAGTGGAAGTAAACTTTTTGAACTTGTATTTACGGGTATGTTTTTACAGTTGTATGTACAATCCCCCCTAAATGTGCACCCTTTAGAAGATATTTACATCAGCATGCAGTGACGGTCTGCATTCAGCACGCAGTATGCTGTGGAATGCAGAGTGTCATTCCATGGCTTCTGCACACGTGTGTGGGAGTGACACCATTGTGGCCACTGTCATTCAAACAACCGGAGCTCGGGAACCCAGAAGGAACACCTGGTGTTGACATCGGTGGTGGCATGCTGCTGAGGGGCTTCCTTTTGAAAGATAAATGTCAAAGTGCTAGTATGCTTTGCATACTAGCACCCAACCCCCCCAAGAAAAAAAAATTTGTTAATGCAGAACTTGTCATAATTATTTTTTTTCTTCATTTTTCCATCTATTAAATCCTCTGCCTTAGTTTTAACTTTGGACAGTAATGCCAGTAAATACCATTTACAGCCCACTTCCTGTTTGGGGGGGAAAAAGCCTAGCCTTATGACATGCACAGCTCTCGCTCGCTCTCTCGCAAGTTTGACAGAAAGGGATGAGGATGAGTCGTAGGAGGGCCAATGAGAGTTGCAGAACTGGAGGTGTCTGTGTAAATCCAGGAAGTTAACAGGCAGCAGCGGCAACTGCCCAAAGTTAAAATGATTGTAGCCAGACTCAGCGGAGGGAGATTTCTGCAGCATATTTGGCAAGTACAGAATCGCAGTATATATAAATATGCAAAGTAGTTGGAGGGAAGCTTCAGAATGGCAAGGATGTTTTATTATATATGTGAGCAGAATGCTGTTCCTCTTTAAGCAAAAAGCTTAAAAAGAAAAAGCATTACATATACCATAGCAAAACGATTTTTTGGGAAAAACTATTTTTTTACATTCTGACAGCCAGTCACATGTACTGTGCTGTTATAGGGCTCGTGCACGCACCTGGGGATGCGGCTTGTCACCCTGACACAGCCCAACCCCGATCGCAGTAAAGAGCCAATGAAATTGGCTCTTTACCACGTGACCGGCTGTGTCCAATCACAGCCGGTCACAGAATGTAAACAAACCGCGGTAACTAGATGTTAACCGGGTTCTCCTCACACACTGATCGTGTGTGAGGAGGAGATTGCGGTAACATCTTGTTACCGCTCAGTGTACACACAAACCACACTTTCCCCCCCCAATAAAGAGGACCTGTCATCACCCATGACAGCCCGTCTGAGTACCTGTCGCAGGCGTCTTAAAAAGATGTTAATTTTCTTTCCACGTTTTCTGAAGACTTGTGTAAAAAATAAATAATTAACTGCTCAAAAGACTGATAATGCTTCGTAGAATATACTTTGGGGTGTTTGTTTTCCAAAATGGGGTCATTTTGTGGGTAATTCCATTGTCCCTGGTGCTCCAGGGCCTTCACAAATGTAATAGGTCGTTAGGAAATTAGAGGCGTCATCTATGGTCCTAGAAACCCTTACGGTGCTCCCTGCATGTTGGACCTCTGTGTGGCCAGCCTGTGTAAAAGTCCCACACGTGGTATTGCCATACTCGGGAAGAGGTGCAGAATGTATTTTGGGGTGTAATTGGAAGTATGCATATGCTGTGTATGAGAAATAACTTGTTATGACAATTTTGTAAAAAACAAAAAAAAAACATTTTTTTTAACAAGAATTGTGGGAAAAAATTACAACTTCAAAAAACTCACCGTGCCTCTTACTAAATACCTTGGACTGTCTACTTTTCAAAAAGGGGTCATTTGGGGTGTATTTGGTACTTTCCTGACATTTCAGAGCCTCAAGAAATGAGATAGGCCGTCAGTGCATCAGGTGTGATCAATTTTCAGTGATTTGCACCATAGTTTGTAGACTCCATAACTTTCAAAGAGACTAAATAATATCCACTATTTTGGTTTATTTTTACCAAAGAGATGTAGCCGTATAAATTTTGGCCCAAATTTATGAACAAAAATTACTTATTTGCAAAATTTTATCATGGAAACTAAAATAAAGTGTGTGTTTTTTTTCAAAATTTTCGCTATTTTTTTTCACTTATGCCGCAAGAAATAAAAAAACCCAGTGGTGATTAAATGCCACCAAAAGAAAGCTCTATTTGTATGAAAAAAATGATAAAAATTTTGTTTGGGTACAGTGTTGCATGACTAACTGGCATTCAAAGTGTGAGAGCGCTGAAAGCTAAAAATTGGTCTGGTAAGGAAGCTGTATAAATGCCCTGTATTGAAGTGGTTAAAGTCCCAAACTTTTCCTCCTTTTTATAATTTTCTAACTGTGGGAGGGAGGGTGGATTCACTGGAGAAAAAGATTGATACAGCTTAGCTGAAACACGATCTCTCACTTTTCCTCCATGACAGATCAGCTGTGTGCTTTGTTTACATCAGCACACGCTGATCTATCTCTCCTGTGAAAAAAAAACAGCTGGTCGTGGCCACCAGACCGGCTGATTGGCTCGCACTGTGTCCAATCGCAGTGGGAGCAGAACGCCCCCCTAAATCGCGTGCACGTAATTATGTACAGGAATGTGATTTTGGACGCTCGGGCTGCCCTGCCGCAGTAAATTTACGCTGGGCTGTCCAGAAGCAGTTAATGAGTATACATTGCTCATTTTATTCTTTTGTTGGATGCTTGGGATGGAACTCTACTACTGTTGTATGTGGTGTGTGTGGTGTTTTTTTTTTTTTCATATTCAGCTTGGGCAGAGCCCAAACACTACTGGCTGTTGGCTAGTACTAAACTGTCTATTTGTAGGCCCTTACAATTAAAGCGGCATCGTTTGTTTTTCAAACTAGACTCTGTACTTTTTGAAGAATTCTGGCTCTTCTTTAAATGAAACCGTTCCTGATGGCTATAGTCGCTGTTTAGTTGCTGGTCTGTTGTCTCCAAGACTTGCTGATGTCCAGCCTTCAAGCTTGAGTCAAGTAAGCACTTTTGTGGTATACCAGCAATATTGATGCTAAATGCAAAACTTGGAGTAATCATTTAAAACATTATTTCAATTTCTAGGAAGAACAATTACAAGCTGTGCTATCAACAGCTGTAGAAACTAGTTCTATAAGCCTTTTAACTCGGTATATCAAACTATGGACTGCAGAAGGTAAATATTGATCCTGCAGTGCTAGACAATATTAAATTTGCTTTGTTGGAAAGTAAATGACTAATTTTTTTTTTTTTTTTTTTTTTTTTTTTTTTTTAGAGCAACCAAGATCTGCAGCCAACTTGCGATTTGTTCTGGAGTGGACATGGAATAAAGTGGCTCTTGTAAAGAGGGAATTTGATAGACTCTGTAAGTTTCAGTATAATGTTGTAATTGGAGTATTTGACAGTACATATTTACTTTTTGTCATCTTATAAAATGTTTGTTTTGCTCTACAGGTGTTCCATTGTTTGATGGATCTTGCAATTTTATTGATCCTCAAACACTGCATTCTCTACATAACTGTCAGCTGCGTCTCCGCAACCTGACTACCGTCTTAAACTGCTTTATTACAGAAGCCCAGGAACTTACTAAACAAGGTACTGCATTTATTATGGTCTTGTCTTGGTGTGATCATTCTTATCACAGATCTTGTATCTTGATCTTCAATAAGAAGACTAAACTGATTGCACTGCAGGATGCAAAATCACCACCACTATCTCTCGGTAGTGTGGTTTCTTCTAGGGATGCACCAAAATTCCGGCCACCGAAACATAACAAATCGGCCGAAAATGGCCCTTTTCGGCAAAAAGCTGAAAATTCCTGCTGAAAATTGGGCGGGGCCTGTGGTGGGGACAGGGCTCCGCCCCCACCCTTAGTGCCGCCTATCAGGGGGGCTTCCTATATCATAGAAAAGAGGAGAGCTGCCACCTGCTTGATTATAGTGCCGGGAACATCACCGCTTTCATTTCAATAGCTGTGTGTTCCCTGCTGCGTGCCGTCACATACAGCCCCTCCCCCTTGTCTGGGCACTTTGCTAGACAGATCACCTATCCCAGGATTGGATTTGTGATCTGTCTATCAAAGTTTCCAGTCTCTGACAATCTCCTGTAACTTCTAGTTTACATCTTTTCAATGCTGCAGGCTCCTGTTCTATCAGTCCTGCTTCCATGAACGTCTGGTGTTCACAGGAGACAGTGCTGTCTGGGGCTAGTCTGTTAGCTTAGAGAAGAGGGGATTGGGAGGAGGAAAGAGTGGGTGGGGGGGGGGGGAGTACCTTGCTATCCTAGACCATGGGACTGTGCGTTTGTATTGATGCTCACTGTGTAGGGAGACCCAACTCGATTTTCTGCATGCTAGAGTGACTCCATAGGATGTTGCAAGAGAAAGGAGCCACACAGAAATGGGGAAACCTGGGGCAACCATCATGGCAGCAGTTTAATAGGAAAGTAGATAAGGATTAAAAGACACAGAAGCTGGATATTCAGTAAAGCCTCGTTTAACACAGTACAATTATTGGCAGGGGATTGTCTGACAGACGGTTGTCCTAAAATGTTACCGTTCGTATGCTCCATTTTTACAATTGTCCAATTTTTGGACAACAAATGTTGGATGACAGGCTAGTAAATTTTTAGTGGACAACGGTTTGACCTCCAGATTTTTGTATGGTCAGTACACAAATCCGTCACACAAGTCGAAAGTACAAACTCGGATGCTCGGAATCTATTCTCGCCAAACAAGAAATTAGCAGAAGGGGCCCAAAGGCTGGCGCTCAAGAGCTGAAATTCCACATAGTACGTCGCTACATTCGTGTTTGTGGCACTTGTGTACCATTAGTACGCAAGACAGGATCCTGACACACGTCCTCTTGACAAAAATCAGACATCCGGTTGGCCAACAATTGTACTGTGTGTATGAGGCTTTAGTGTTAGCTGCTGAAAGCGCATTAAAAAAAGCTGCGGGTTTAACCCCTTTGCGCCGAGCGTACGCATATATGCGGCCTCGGGATTCGGGGCAGCTGCAGGCATCATCCCAGTAACGTTCTTTTAGAGTGGGTGATCGGCTTTCCATAACTGATCCGGCCAAAAGCCGCACGATTGTTATCCCGGAGGGGGCGGCTTTGTTCCAGTCTCCTGAATGGAAACACGAAAGCAACGTCAGAATGTCACTTCCAGTTTACTCAACTGCCAATGGCGCCAGATTTAAAAAAATATACACTATTCAGAATCGCCGTTTTTGGCGAACTGAATACTTAGACCCCCCCAATCCCTCCATAAAGAGTACCTGTCACCACCTTTTACTGTCACAAGGGATGTTTACATCCCTTGTGACAGCAATAAAAGTGATCAGATTTTTTTTTTTAAAGACAATTTAATATTAAAATAAGAAATACATTTTAAAATGCCCCCGCAAGCCCGCGCAGCGAAGAAAACACATACAGAAGTCGCGCCCCATATGTAAACAGTGTTCAAATCACACATGTGAGGTATCTCTGCGATTGTCAGAGCGAGAACAATAATTCTAGCAGTAGACCTCCTCTAACCTGATAACCGTACACATTTTTTTTTTTTTTTTCAAATAACGTTTTATTCACCATCAGTGAAAACAGAGGCATAGAAACAGTACAGTAGTGCAATAAGAGACAATCACATATAGGGCTATACAGAAGTAAATATAGGTATGTGACAGGCAGCAGCGGAGCACAAACATGTGCCATAGAGTCCAGTGTTTCGGGCGATGGAGTGTCACGGGGCGGGGGGCACCAAAAATCAGCCATCCGCCCCATAGCCCCCATGACCCAGTATGTGCTGCCCAGTGGCCTAAACCAAACATAAAATGCATAGCAAGTGAGAATCGCTATAAAAACTATAGAGATGAGAAAGAAAAACAGAGAAAGGGGAAAGAAAAGAAAGAAAAGAAAGAGGAGAAAGTGCCAGAAATCCAGGTCGTCATGCCTCACCCATTTCGCCCCTAGTCTTCCCGCAGTCGCCATCTCTCCCATATTCGGTCGAATTCCTCCAGCCTGTCCCTCAATCTGGCCGTCATCTTCTCCATTAATTCTACGTCCTTAATTCTGGAGTAGAGGGCCTCCATAGATGGGGCCAGTCTACTCTTCCAGTTAAGGGCTATTAGACAACGAGCTGCAGTAAGGATATGCCGCAGAAGCTGCCGAGACGGCTTAGCCATCCGCGGTTGGGACAGGCCAAAAAGATAGAACTTGGGCGTAAACGGGATAGGCACCTCAAATACCCGGCCAAGGAGCTGTTGGGTTGATGTCCAGAATGGGGCTATCAAAGGGCAGGCCCAATATATGTGAAGTAGGGTGCCTCTGTCCTGAAGGCAGCGCCAGCATCGATCAGAGGCAGAGGGGTAGATTTTGTGGAGCACGGCTGGGGTCTGGTACCAGTGATAGAGAATTTTGTAAAAATTTTCCTTGTAAAGTGTGCACAAGGAGGATTTGGCCGCTTGCCTCCACACCCCCTGCCAAGCTTCGAGGGGGAGTTCCTCACCCAGCTCTCTTTCCCATCTCAGCATATACTTGTGCTTGCCCTTTGTGGGAAAGTGGTGCGCGTTAAGGATGCGGTATATGTCTGATATCATGCCCCGACGGTTCCGCCCCTCAAGTATGAGTAGTTCAAAGGGGGTGGGCGGGGAAAATTGGAGTCTCGGAGCTATTGTTTGCGCAAAATGTCTGATCTGTAGGTAACTGTAGAACGTCCGTTGGGGGAGGTCGTGTTTAGTCTGTAGGTCCGAGAAAGACAGCAGTTTTCTCGATCTGGGGTCCACTAGGTGTCCCAGATGAAATAGCCCCCGGGACGCCCAGGGCCAAGACATCTGGTGAGGAAGGCCGTCCGGGAGTTTAGGGTTACAAAGAAACGAGGTTAGCAAGGATGCCTCCGAGTGGAGCCTGTGTTCCCGGGAGATTTTCCTCCAGAGCTGATTAAGCTGGACCATCGGCCCCAGTAGGCGATTCGTATCAACCTGTGTGTCCGTGCCCCAGAGGAGGCTATTCGGGTGCATCGGGGCTAACCATAGCTTCTCTATCTCCGACCATTTGTTGTATGACCACTGCGTGTACCATGAAACTATAGCCCGTAATTGCGTTGCTTGGTAGTACCTAACCAGGTCGGGGAACGCCAGACCCCCATCCGAGCGCGAGGCAATCATAACAGAGGCGGGAACCCGATGTTTTTTATAGTTCCATAGGAACTTCAGTAAGTCCCTCTGGAGCATACGGAGGTGCGCGTAGGGGATCGGGATTGGGAGCGTCTGGAATAAGTAAAGAAGTTTGGGGAGGATCACCATTTTAATAGAGGCGAGCCGCCCTAAGAGCGATATTTGGTGAGCCTTCCATTTATGGAGAAGTGCCCTGATCTCCCTATAGAGGGGGGGGGAAGTTGGCCTGGTAGAGGGTGTGAAAGGAGGGGGTGATGAGAACCCCCAGGTATTTTAGAGAGGATTTCTCCCATCTGTAGGGAAACACCGCTCGTAGGTGAGCCTCTTCCGTCGCTGGCATATTAATCGGGAGGGCCACTGATTTGGAGGCATTGATTTTGTATCCCGAGATCTCCCCGTATCGCTGCAGCTCCGCACTCAAGATGGGCAGGGATGTCCTAGGCTGAGTCAGGGTGAGGATGACATCGTCAGCGAATAAAGATATTTTAAATTCCCTATCCCGAACTAAAATGCCCCTGATATCTGGATTGCTTCTAATGGCCTCCGCCAGGGGCTCTACACAGAGAGCAAACAGCAAAGGAGAAAGGGGGCAGCCCTGGCGGGTGCCATTGGCAATAGAGAAGGTTGGAGACGTAGCATACGGCGTTTTAACTTGCGAGGTGGGGGTGGTATAGAGGTGCTGTATTGCTTGCAGGAAAGGACCCTGAAATCCCATGTGGCGTAAAGTCGTCATCATGAAAGGCCAGCTCAGACGATCAAATGCCTTTTCTGCGTCTAAACTCAGGGCCAGGGAGGGGAGAGCAGTCTTATTAGCTACATCTATTAGATCGATGACTTTCCTAGTGTTATCACCCGCCTGTCTGCCAGGTACGAAGCCCACCTGATCCTTATGGATCAGAGCCGGAAGAATCGCGTTAAGGCGATTCGCTAAAATTTTTGTAAAAATTTTCAAATCTGAATTCAATAGAGCAATAGGCCTGTAGCTGGCACAGAGAGTCGGGTCCTTGTCTGGCTTCGGAATGACAGAGATAAAGGAGGCCAGCATCTCAGTTGGGGCCGGGGTGCGCGCTAGGAAGGAGTTGAACAACTTGGTCATATAGGGACTCAGGATAGGTAGGAATGTCTTGTAATACTCGTATGGGAATCCGTCAGGGCCTGGGGATTTGTGAGCCGGGAGCGCTTTTACAGTCTCCAGCAGTTCCTCATCTGTAATTTGGGCGTTAAGGTCGTGAAGGTCCGAGTCCTTCAGTCGGGGCAGTGTCAAGTTTTCCAGGTAACTGTTAATGCGGGCAGTCAATGCGGGGGAGGGTGGATTATGGGGTATATCCTGTTTATTATAGAGATCAGTGTAGAAGGCCGCAAATGTGTCCGCGATGGCCTGTGGATGAGACAAAAGGTCCCCTTTATTGGTTTTGATTTGGGAAGGCGTAGAGGCTTGTGTTTGATCAGCCAGTTTCCTAGCCAGCAGGGTATGTGCTTTATTCCCCTTATCATAATAGAGCTGTCGCAGACGGACAAGCGCCTTCTCCACTGATCCCAGAGCAAGATCCCTTAGAGTCATTCTCGTCTGTACGATTTTCTTAATCAGTGTCAGGGAAGGGGCTCCTTGGAGCTTAGCCTCAAGGGTCTTCAATTGACCTTCAGCCAGCAGCCTGGCGGCCTGTGCGTCTCTCTTCAGTGCCGAGGAGAGGGCAAGGCAGCGACCCCGTATAACGGCTTTGTGGGCTGCCCACAAGGTGGGGGGGGTAACGTCTGGAGAGTCATTTTCAGCAAAGTACAGTTGGAGTGAAGACTCCAGCTCCGCTTTGGACGGGAGATGCTGCAATAGGTAATTATTCAGTCGCCAGTTGCAAGGCTTGCGAAGCGGGACCCCAATGTCTAGCGTCATGGTTATCGGGGCGTGGTCAGACCAGGAAATAGGTAGGATGTGTGCGGAGCGGACAGCCCTCAACGTGTGATTGTTTACGAAAAAGTGGTCAATGCGTGAATGAGTGCGGTGGGGGGCCGAGTAGAACGTATATTGGCGGGCTTGGGGGTGCAGGGTTCGCCAAACGTCAAACAAGGCTCGTCTTCTGGTGATCTGGCGAAACAACTTGGAGTCCCTCAGGACTCTGGGCTGAGGCGCCTGTGGGTTTCCCACATGGCGGTCCTGTGGGACTGACTGAGCAAGGTTGAAGTCCCCCCCTATCACCAGAAGCTCGGAGTGTGTTTTAAAAAGGCGGGACAAAACTCCTGACAGAAAATGGTGCTGGCGTGCATTAGGGGCATAAAGGGCACACAGGGTGAGGGCCTGCGTGTGCCAGGTACCTCGGAGTATGACATAGTGGCCCTTTGGGTCTAGGTATGTCGACGTGCATGTAAAGGGGGAACCCTTCCGGATAAGTATAGCCACCCCCGCCCGCTTGCGTGTACTGAAGGCCTGAAAGACCTGGGGGAAATGTCTAGAGGCAAACTTAAAGGAATCGCCCTGGTTAAAGTGAGTTTCCTGGACCATCACTATGTCCGCCCCAGATTGCCGGAATTCCCGAAGCGCAAGATGGCGTTTCTTATTGGAGTTTAACCCATGGACATTGAGCGACAGTATCTTAGCCATAGTCAGGGGGGTGGTCGGGGGTAGTCATACTTAGCTGAGACCGATGAAGTGACGAATGTCCCGGGGAGAGAGGCGACCGTCGGGGAAGGACTGGCGACCAAGACGACTTCTGAGCGATATCCACACAGAGGGCGGGGTAGAGAGAAGACCTGGAAAAGAAAGGAAAGAGAGAAACACAGACAAAGAACATAACCAGCGTTTAGCTGTAACGTATACTAGGTCCGGGTGCCCTACAGGGACACCGAGCCTAAGCGGTTCCAATAGGTCTCCTGGCCCGGAAACACCAAAAAAAGGGGGGGGGGGGTCCGGGCAGGTAGACGCCAACAGTTAATAGTCTCTGGAGGAACCAAAGGGTGGAATGAACCACGGGGGGGATCAGTAACCTGGGAGTCGAACTGCTCTCGGACTCTTCCTAGGCCAGCCCTAGGTAAAAGACAGTTCCAAGTAGAAACCTTGTAAAGCTCAGGCCCTCGGGGGAGGGAGTGGGGAGCAGACCCTATGTGGGGAGAAAAAAGTGAGAGAGAGCACTCTGGGGAGGACAAAAAAGAGAAAAAAAGGAGGAAAGCGGGTCAAAAATAAGCTGCAGGGAGTTCCCCCGGCGGGGGATTCCATGTCATTTGTGCGTAGGTGATCTGCGATCCGGGTCCGGTCCTCTGTGTCTCTTGGCCGAGGGTACCTTCTGCCAGAGCACTGGCGGGGGTGGCGGGGAGGCTATCAAGTCCCAGGCCGGGAGTTTAGGGACCGGTATGCCCAGGGTGTCACAAAAGGAGTCGAGGTCCTCCGGGTAGCGAAGAGAGGCCGATTTCCCTTGATGTCTGGCCGTGAGGCAGAAGGGGAAACCCCATCTGTATGGCATGTTTCTGTCTTGCAAGGTGCGGAGGAGAGGCTGCAGCATCCTACGTTTTTGGAGGGTTATCCAGGAGAGGTCCGGGTACACCTGGATCGGGGCGTTATCAAACATGAGGTTGCGAATTGATCGGGATTTGGACATAATGTCTTCCTTGAGGGGGAAGGAGTGCATCCTGCAAACAACATCTCTTGGTTTGGAAGCAGGGCCTTTAGGACGTAGGGCCCGGTGTGCTCTGTCCATCTCAATATGTTTGGCCGGGTCCTCTCCCAGCATTTCGTTAAATAGCGTTTGCAGGGAAGTCTGTAGGTCCTCGGGTCCATCCGACTCCGGGAGTCCCCGAACACGTATGTTGTTCCTGCGACCTCTATTATCTAGGTCCTCTACATGGCGCTGCATGTCCCGCAGGAGGAGGCGGTGATCCGAGTTCTCCAGTTGGGTGCGGTGTACAGCCATTTTAGTCTCCTGAATTTCTTCCTCCGCCATCTCGACCCTTTCAGCTAGGTGTTTAAGGCCAGCGTGCAGAGTCTGGATTTCAGCTCGGCAGGTGGCTTTCACGTCTGCCACCAGTTGTTTGAAGTCGTCCTTAGTTGGGATAGCGGTCAAATATGCGTGCCAGGGGGGGTGTCCGTCCCCATGTCGCTCCGTGGGGAAGCGGGGACTCGCAGGACAGTGGGGGGGACGGTGGGGGGAGCCTCCCTGTGGGGGACCCGAGGCCGTGGAGGGGGGCCAGGGGGACAAAGGGTGTCCGTGGTCTGGCCAGGATGTAGCGTGGGGAGAGAGAGTCATAGGGTCAGGAGAGGCCCCTTGGGACCGTGGGGAGCGGGGGTGGGCTACTTGGGCATAAGAAAGGCGGGCAGTGTCCTGGCCTCTGACTGCGCTGGAGTCCCGGGAGCGGGGCTGTCTCTGGGCCTTGGGGGGGGCGAGTGGCCTCAAGGCATCTTGGGGCCCCGCATCAGAGAGGGGGAGAGCTGCTGCTACCGCTCGGCTGGGGAGGCCTTGGGGATCTCCTGTGGCTCCTGAAGAAACGGGGGTAAAGGACCCTCTCATCTCTGGGTCCGAGGCCGTTCGCAACAGACGGGGGAATGCTTCTGAGCATTGTGTGAAGGGCAGGTGGGGCTGCAGGATGGCAGTATGAGTCCCTGGAGAGGTGGGGGAGGAGGCGTGGGGGGGATGCTGCTGACTCACCCCTTGTGCTGATGCATCGTGCAGAGGCTCCTGTTGGGCCCTCCGGCCATCCCAGGATCCCGTGTGGCCAGGAGGGTAGAGAGGCTCTGTGTGCCTGCGCTGGGCCTCCAGGCTTGCAGGCTCCACGCCGTCCGTGCGGCCTAGGCCGGATCGCGGCCTGCTCACCCCCGCGGCCTGGATACGGCCGGAATCACACGGGGGGTGTCCCATGTCTTCTATCTCCCATGGGGGGTCCACTGCAGACGGGTGCAGGTGCACCTCTCGGCGTTCGCCCATCAGCGGCGGCGGTGGGAGGTCCCGCGGCATCGCGGTCGGGTCGTCCGGCGCCATCTTGCGGCCTTCGCCCGGCGGGAGCACGGGCGGCTGGAAGTATGACTTCAGGGAGGATGACGGGCCCGGGGGTGGCTGGGATGATCCCCGGGCAGACGAGGACCTGGTGGCTCGCGATCTCCCCATCGTGCTGTGCTATAAAACCCCCGAGATAGGCCGTTGTAGCGCTGGGCTGGAGGAGAGCTCTCACTCACAGCGTCCTTCCAGCTCGGCTTCCGGTCACGCCCCCCACATTTTTTTTTTAAAGCATCGCCTATGGAGATTTTTAGGTACCAAAGTTTGTCGCCATTCCATGAGTGCGTGCAATTATAAAGCGTAACATGTTTGGTATCTATTTACTCGGCGTAACATTCACATTATACAAAAAAATTGGGTTAACTTTACTGGGGTGTGTGTGCGTTTATTTTTTTTGATATTTATGAAAGTGTCCCTTTTCCCAAAAAGTTGCGTTTAAAACACCGCTGCACAAATGTGACATAAAATATCGCAACAATGGATTTTAACTTTTAAACACCAAATGTCAGAAATAGGCTTAGACATGAAAGGGTTAATACCCCTTTTAAAGTGTTGCTAAACAGATGTGTTAATTGCCATCACCCTTTTTATTTTTATCTTTTTAAGTACTTGCTCTGCAGTGCTGTTGTGTGGTCACATATTTCCCCCTTTCTTGGCATATGTAGGGAAAGATCCTTGGGAAGGGCTTCAGTAATCTGCTGATATCTGTTCTCTACAGCAAGTCTGTGCCTGGCCAGCCCTTATTGGTGCTGTGCCAGTCGCATAACTAAAAAAAGCTTTCAGAAGAGCAATTTAAATTGGTTAATTAGAAAACTATCAGCTAATGAATGCAGGCACCATATTTAATTGGTAAGGTGCAGCATCATTTTTGCTTTTTGGGTTTAAGGCCCCTTTCACACGTGCAGACTGTTCAGATCTACCTGTCATATATTTTTTATTTTTTCTCTTTCAGGCAGATCTGAGTGGTCGCTCCATACAGCTCTGGAGCGGTGGAATGTCTGCTGACATCTGCTCCGCAAAGTCCAGACAGATTGTCTTATTTTTCCATCCAGTGGATCGGATGAAAACGGACAGGCGGCCCGTAATCATCCGATTGGGGCCCCCCCCCCAATAGGGGAGAGTGGACTCTGACAGGTCTGTCCCTGCACAGAGTGCGCCAGAGTCATCCACCAGAGTGATCCCCACTGAGCAAGCGGAGTAGTGAAAGTCTTGGTCATGCAGTACAGGATACAGGCAGGTAACTTCAGGTGATTGAACACTGGCAAAAAAGACTGAGGATCCATATGTAACCACTCTTGCTCCCAGCGAGAAATGGGTGGTCCTGAAGGTTGATTTGGCCTTTGCCTGCCTCAATAGATTGCAGACAATGCCAGTGGAGAAGCTTTCCGCTTTTCAAAATGTCATGGATAAGAGTTTTAAGACTTTAAGTCCTCCTTTATCCTGATTGCAGCCTTCTATTGCTGTTATAGCAGTATGCAAGACTGGCAATGTGGACTAAATGCATGGAAAAAATAGGATCCATTTCTTCAAGCCTTGGGCTTCTTCAGTGCCTCAACCTTCTGACAACTTCTCAGATTTTGTGTAGATGACTGATTTCTTATGTCTGGAGTTGGATTTCTTCTTTCTGTCCAAATGTGCACACTTTTTGGCTTAAATACTGGTCTGTGGAACCAGCATGCAAAAAGCAACCAGAGAATTCCTTTTGCAGGAAGAACTCTACTCTTGCATCAAAACAAAATACTGTGGGTAAGAACACCCTGTTGCCTAGCAAACACAAAGCTAAGGTTCCTGCAGATAGGTCCCCAACCTCTCTTTGGAGGAATAGTTCCAGAAGTCTCTCCAGGTCCTTGACTTACATCGGTCACCAGCGAGTTACCCGAAATCAAGCAGCTCAGAGAAGCGACCTAATTCTGATATAGGCAGAACATCACATTCTGGCTTTGCCAGCTGTTCACATTGTGTGTGTGTGTAGAAAATTGTCAGGCATACTCTCTCAGCTGCCTGCAGCTGCTACTCAGTGGTCCTTTTTTAAGTTGAAGTGTTTCAGGACATTTCCAAAGATGGGAAAGATCCTGGATGTAGATCATCTTGTGCCTATATTCAACCACAAAGTGGAGAGGTTTGTTTCTCTATCGGGATCCAAGGCCCTTTGCTGTGGTTGCTTTGGCCCCATGGGATTGATCCTCCCCTATATTCTCCATTGGCTCATGTCAGAAATTGGTGATCCGTTTGACCTCCAAACTGGCAGAGAAGATTGACGTGCAAAAGAGGTTGGGAGGGGCACAGGTTAAGACAGAGGGGGGGGGGGAGGAGTAGAGGCGGAGGGACAGAGCACGAGAGAGACTCCATAGTTTAAAGCACACTGCTTACTCTTCTCACAATAGCTGAAATGGTTTAATATTTTTATTATTTTTTTTTGTTCCCCTCATTGTGGACATTTGGGAGGGTCTCATGAGGTTGGCTTTTAAAAAGCTAACCGCAACTGCTAATTGCTGCTAAACTCAGTATGTAAAAGCTGTTAAATAGAGGTTTTTCACTATCTAAGCTGTCAGTTTCCAACATTCAGAAGCGTTTTTCAACTGCCCAGTGTACATGAGGCCTAAATGCAAGCTTTTTCAAAATGACAAACCTGTTATACTCCTGCTGTGTGCAGTGGTTTTGCACAGAGCAGCCCAGATTCTCCTCTTTTCGGGTCCCCAGCCAGTGCTTCTGGCCCCTCCCTCCTGGCAAGTGCCTCCATATAAAAGTTTGCTGTGGGGGCACCCAAACAGGCTTGCTTCTGAGCCACTTTTCTGCATGTCCATTCAGACAGAGCCATGTTTTTTTTTTTTTTTTTTTTTTTCTTTCTACCTTCCCCTTCTCATGTGGCTCACTGGCTGTGTGACAGCAGTGGGAGCCAATTTTCTTCAGCCAGTGAGGGAGAGCCAAGGTTCTCGTGCACATCGCTGGACCAGAATAGGATAAGTTTGAGCGTTTAGAACTACTCCAAGGTATCCTCCTCCTTATTTTTTTTTTTTTCTTTTTTTCTTTTTTTTTTCTTTGCCTAACTTGGTTTTCGCTTTTCCCCTCAATCAAGACATAGTACTTCTGTACTACTTGTTGTCCTGCTCTGAAACACCCTCTGGCATTCTTTACTCCTCCTGGATCTGGTTAGAGCAGCTGGAGTCGTCATGGCTCCGCTGCATCAATTGGATACCCAGAAGGAACTTGCAGGGAGATACCTGCGTTTCATTCCACCATTGCTTCATAAATATGTTGGGTTCTGGTTCAAGACTACTCAACAAAAAATTGAGTTCTTGTGCATCCTTTTCAGCATTAAGCTTCTGCATTGCAAATTTTTAAGGCTGCTTGCTGGTTTTCAATTGACATCTTTTTTTTTTTTTTTTTTTTTTTTTTTTTTTCACGTAAAATCAAATTTTTGAGTAAAGGACGCTCCCTTCCCCTGTGGTGCTTTAATTGCTACAGTAGGATTGCTCGGCGCTGGAAGGGTTCTATATTATATATTCATATAGATATATAATGAAGAAAAAAAAAATTATATTTTATATTTTCAATAACCATGTGAAATTTGTTTGCCTTAGAGGATGCATTCTCCAAAGTGATTAGTGGCTCTTACCAGTTAATCATGAAGCAACTAAATCAAAAAGTTTTAGGCCGAACAATCTGCCACTGATTAGCGTAACCATTTGTCTAAGGCTATGTGCCCATAGGTATCCGCAATTGAGTACGAAGAAAAATCTACAAATAGAAATGATTACCAAGTAACAATACCATAAGCTGTAGGTCAGACATGTCTAGAACATGGTAAGGTAGAAAAACATTATTGTATAAGATTGATCCATGCCCCAAAGCGTGGGGTCTCGATCTTGAGAGGATGGTATAAGTGGGAGAGGTTTTTACGGTCCCCCATCGGCATCTTGCCAAAAAAATTATGGTAAAACAAAACCAATACCAGGAAAAATGTAATTGTAAAAAAGATTGAAAAAAAAAAAGATTGAAAGAGAAGAGGAGGTCCTCTGAGCGCTGTCCTCCCCTCACAAGGTGGCCCAGTGTTTAGGGAGCTTGAAGGTATGCAATTCACTGGTGCCATGCTTTTTCAAACCTAGATTGCTTATCTTTTCAAACCTAGCTTGATTATCTGTTTTGCCTGATCTTGCTTTTCTTGTTTGCTCAACAGGGCTTGTAGATCTAGCAAACAAACAGTCTGTGACAAAGCTCTTAGCTCAGTATGCCTCTATTGTGCTTTGGTTTTGCCGATGTGGACTTCTACCAGATTACTCAGGTAAGGAAAAACTTATTTCTGTTATAGCTCTAATTTGCAAAGGAATTGTAATGCATTTGTTCTGAACATCCAGTGTGAAAAGTTGCCTGTGTAAGGCCTCTTGCAGACGAACGATCCGTTGCTTCATAGACTTATATGGAGTGTCGGATGTCAGCGGTGACATGTCCACTGATATCCGACCCGCAAGTGTGACGGAGGAAAAACCTACTTTTTTCCATCAGTCTGCAGATGACGACGGACTCTAAGGTCCAGCATCCAATCTCCCATAGGGGAGAGCGGCACACTGACAGGTCCGTCCCTGCGCAATGTGATGAGACAGACCTGTCTTCCTGCTCTGCTTGGATCGACAGAGCCACCCCTGCTGAGCAAGCAGATGTCCACAGGGCGGATCATCACCGATCCATCCCGTGTGAAAGAGCCCAATGGATTTAATTTGCATCAGAATTACTTTTGTTCTCACACAAGTTTATGGGTATACAAAAGCAGCTTTAGGCAGTTTGAGATCAAATGCAAATTATAGCAACTGCAGGTGAAATGCAACCAAAAAATGACTCAAATGGAATTGCAAGTGTCTGGAAACAATGGTAATTCCCAGTGCCCACCTAATGGTTATCTAAAACTTAGTGCTGAAGAGACCACTCAAATGGCATTGTCGCCATTAAACAATAGATTGCATATTATACTAATGCACAGTTTACCCACATTGCAGGGAGCAGCTCGGTGCACCTGCGGCTTTCCTGCAGGTTAGCTGCACTTTGCCATAGACTTATATTATATCCATGTAGTATTCTATTCCATCCCAGAGCAGGAGGTCACGGGCCACTGGTTGGTCACCCCTGATCTACACCATAGCTTGAATTTTACAGACCACTGTTTAATGTTGAAGTATAGCTCTAGTCCTACACTTCATTATAAGTAAGCTGGTTATCCCATGTCCTGCTTACTGCTCCTGTCATGGATCTTCCAGTATACTCTTGCGCTATTATGCCCCCTTTCGGCATAATGGTATAATGCATCTTTAACCCACATCTCCTGCATTTCCCCAGTAAACACACAATCAGCATCTTGGCTCCATCGTTCCTTCATCTGCCTTGCTGGGCAGAGGCTCGCTGCTTTTATTCACACACAAACAGGAAGTCACAAATAGGAAGCCCTGGCCCCAACAGCCAATCGCTTTCTCAACAGGTTATGACCTCACAGGATATGAATGTCAACACAGGAAATTCTTTCAAACAAGATGAATTTATACAACAACCAATGAATGACTAGGAGAGTCTTATGGGCGTGTCTGGGCAGGGGCAGCGTGTACGATCGCCAGCCCCCTGTCTGCATCACAGGAAGCCTGAGATTATGAACGCTGCTCCCGACCACAACGATTCAAAGGCTCCCGTTTTTTGTTTATTTTTAGTCAAAAATAAGGTACAACATAATTATAACAAATAGAAACAAAATGGAGCAATATGTGCACACACCATGTAGAATTCAGCATATAATATTCACAGTATACAGGTCAGCAGTTATATTGAATTCTCCAGACAATGTACAAGTGCATGTCATACATAGTATGTCTTATTAATCTCAAGTAGGTCATTAGGGCAGTTGTCTCTGTTTGCATTGATCTCTTAACAGCAGGTTACAGCGTTACCAATACTGTTAATATGCATTGTGCTGAAGGTCCCCCCCTCCGATATCCACAGTCAGGATCATTTGTTTCCAGGGTGCGCTGTTAATGGCAATTCCAGCCAGCGACCCCAAATTTTATGGTATTGGGCACCCCCTGTGTTTGTAAATGTTCTTATAGGGTAGGGTTCGGTTGACCACGGCCACCCAGTCCCGGAATGTCGTTGTGTTATCTCACATCCACTTCCTGGCTATTAGCAGTCTGGCCACAATGTCTCCTGCATGAATATATGCAGGGATCTGTTCTGTTCGTTATCTGGAAGAATCCCCAGCAAGCATTGCTTGGGGCATAGGGTTAGCGGAGAGCCCATCTCAACGTGCAGGAATTTGACCACTTGTTCCCAGTAAGCCCGGATGGGCGGGCAGGCTCTTGTCAAGTGGTAAAAGGAACTATTATGGTCCCCGCATCTGGGACAACTGGGCTTCCATTGCGGGTTGTACTTCGCTACCTGAGCTGGGGTCAAATAAGCTCGGTGTAATATATATTACTGCTGCCAGAGCATCCGTCCACTCATCCTCCCTCCCACCTCTCCCTCAGGTCCTCAGTCATCTCTGCAGCTGCTGGCAGAATCAAGGCCCGGTAGCAGACCGATATCACTTTTTTGGGGTCCTCCCCAGTCAGTACGTCCCATCAGGTGCACTGACGGGAGATCAGGCCCAGTATTCGCAAATTGGGTCTGCAGGGCGTGACGGAGCTGGAGGAAGCGAAAGAACATTGTGTTGGGCAAGTCAAAGGCCAGTTTGAGGGCCTGGAGTGACTTGACTCCTGTGCTGTTACCTAGTGGAGATATAATAATAAATAATATATTTGATCCAAGTGATAAAGTTGGGCCCAAACCTGTACCTACGCAGGCATTCCCATAAATACTCTATGGAGTCAAATGCCTTGGCGGCTTCAAGGCTAACAACTGCGCGAGATCCCATCGAGTCGTGTGGCCCGCAGATTTAAAAAACAGGCGCCGTAGATTTTAAAGGCCGTATCTTTTTTGGGCATGAAACCAATCTGGTCTGAATTGGGGTGAGAATGACTTTTGGCTAAAATTTTTATATACAATTGGAGTAATGAGATGGGGCGGAAGGATTCGGAAAGAGGGATCCTTACCGGGTTTGGGTATCAGGACTATTGGGGCTTCTCTCATAGACTGTGGGAGAGTGGCGGTATCTAACATATACTGGAACAGTTCTTAGGCACCACGACTTCCCCAAACTGGGAATAAAATTCTAATGGGAGGCCATCTGTACCCGGAGCCTTAGCTATGGCCACACTCGAGATGGCCTCCTCTATATCCTCAATGGTTATGGGAGCCTCGAGTTGAGCGGCCTGGGCCTGTGACAACACGGGAAGGCGCACGACCTTCAGTAGGTCTGCCAGTTCCTCTGGGGTGTATTTGGCCTTTGAGGAATACAAGGTGGAAAAAAAAATTGAAATTCCTCAGCCACTAATGCAGAGTCTGTAATCTGGTTACCTGTGGAATCTATCAGGGACACTATAACTGGGGGTCTGTACTCCCCTAGTGTGCGAGGCAAGCCAGAAGTCTACCCGCTTGCTCCCCGTGTTCGAAAATCCTTTGTCTACAAAATAATTTTTTGTTTGGCTTTTTCAAAGTGAAGGGTGTTGACTATCGGGACTGTACTCTGAGCGCACGTTATCTGGGGAAGGATCGGATCTAAACCGCTGTCCGAACACATAGAACTGGGCCTCTGCTTGTCTTAGGGCACTTACTGAGGACCGCTTGTATCTAGAAATATGGTTTGAGAGTATCATCTTGGCATGTAATTTGAAGGACTCCCACACCACCCCGAGCGACTCCGACCCTCTATTAGCAGTGAAGAAGTATGCCAGTTCGGTCTGTATATTGTCGCTGTCGGGAAGTACGGACAGCCAGAATGGACTAAACCGCCATGTCAGGGATGAGGCGGGTGCCCGCAAGTCAACCAAAGCCCAGTAGGGGGCATGATCAGATAGATCTCTAGTGCCATACCCCACCTCCAGCAGCCGCGGCAACAAGGATGTAGTTACAAAGATATAATCTATCCGCGACGTGGTGGAGTGGAAGGTGGCAAAGCACGAATATCCAGGGAGGGTCGGGTGTCTGTCTCCAAGTGTCTATTAATGCAAATTCACCCATCAGCCAACCAAACCGTGTGACCCCCTGAGACCGTGACTCAGGCGACCCTGAGTCCATCCTATCTATCTGGGGATTAATTACCATGTTAAAATCTCCTAGCCAGATGGCTGGTGTGTTGGGATATTGTGCCATGAACATGAGACCTTCCTGTATGACTGTGAATTGAAATGGAGGTGTGATGTAATATGTAAGTATCAACAGTTTGCAGCCCCCCAGCACTGCATGCATAAAAATGTATCTTTCCTGGGGGTCCATCTGCAAGAGTAAGAGGTGGAATTGGATATTTTTGGAAATTAGGATTGCAACAACCCGGGAGTGGGGTGGGGTGTGGCGGTGCCTGATATTCCCATCTAAGCCATGGCTTTTTTAAGGTGAGCTGAAGATGCCCGGTCAGATGAGTTTCAAGCCGTACATAGAACTCCGCCTGTAAAAAAAAAAAAAAAAAAAAAATGTAAGTGCGAGAGGATCGTGGTACACTGCCTAGCACGCAGCCCCCCCTTACGGTCCATGTTAGGAACTTAAGTGGTGCCATAACAGGTGATGGGATTAAATGGCAGCAGACGGAAGCCCAGGACAGACCATGACAACCAGGGATCTCCCAGCACATACTCCCAGCACAAACCTGACTTGTAATCCATAGTGACCAGAAAAAACACAGTAAACATAATGCAAAGGCTCTGTTTTTTTTATTTGTTCGTGAATCCATATTCTGCTTTGTTCACAGAACAAAACCTACTTGGACTATACTACTGTGTCTGTGTATGGGAGATTATCTGCAGGTATAAGCCATGACACCCCAAATATGTTGATCAGGCATACAGGGGTGACACGAGCACATCTGCTAAACTGATAATGTCTTTGTAGCGCGAACACATCCCCCCCCCCGATCGTTTTGTGCATGGGGCCCTTCGCTGGCGGACATATCCCCACTCGGCAATCACTTTTCTTCATCCCAAAGGAGCTATTCACTGCCAAACGGATCTCAACTAGCGTCAGTCTGCCAGCCAGCTCTTTAGAGCGGGCTGCGGGAGTACTAACACTGGGAGACACTATGAAAGTACATATTAAAAAAAATCTTCATAAAATTTCCACAACACTCCTTACTGTTAATCTTCTCATTGAAGCCACGTTCTCGTTGCAGTGCTGAGCTTCCGATGCTGTATAGGTTAACTGCCTCAAGTACATTGAAAGTGCTTATGGCCCACTGCTTTCTGTCCTCTCCCAGTCACAACTTTGCATGCCTTTCATAAAATGTACAACACAAAAATTATTGTGCAGATATACACACTAAATATAAAAGTGCAAGGTGCTGGCAACAACACAACCGGACCAATCGTGATGAATGTGAAACCATAAAAAATGTTGCTGCGCTAAACATAGATATTGAATAAACAAGTGTCCATAAAGAGAACAATTGGTGGTGGTCTATTTTACGGCAGATTAATTCTTTGAACAGCCGGTAACAAGGAGTATAATTGAAGTGTGTTTTGATCACCCAAGTGCACCTCCACCGATATTAACCACTTAATGCATTATTATTATTTTTTTTGGGATGGCCCTTCACTTTAATACTCTTAAAAAAAAATATATATATATTTTTTTAACTTGGCCTAGCAACAGCGGTTTCAGGTATCTTCCTAATCTGCCTCCTCTTATTCTGCGGAGTTTCCTCCTCTTCGTTTTGCGGGCAGTATTACAGCGCTGCCCCATTGATTTCAATGGGGAGCAGCAGTGGAGGAGCGGTAAACACACCGCTCCTTCACCACTCCAAAGAAGCTGCTGGCAGGACTTTTTTCTGACGTCCTGCAAACGCACCGCTGTAGTGTGAAAGCCCTCAGGGCTTTCACACTACAGACAATGGTGCAGCTTCTTTAGGGCGGATTGCAGGCGCTATTTCTAATGCTATAGCGCCTGCAAAACGCCCTGGTGTGAAAGGGGTGTAAGTGTCCTTATTAAAAGTCAGCAGCTACAGTGTTTGGAGCTGCTGACTTTTAATAAAAAACAAAACAAAAACTTGGCCGCAATGCCCCTTTAAGGACTAGCCTTGTTTTGAGATTTTGGTGTTTACAAGTTCAAAAGTTTTTTTTGGTAGAAAATTACTTAAAATCCCCAAACCATATAGTGTTTTTTTTTTTTTTGTTTTTTTTCTAAATAAAGAATAAAATGGCAGTCATTGCAATACTTTTTTGTCACACCGTATTTGCGCAGCGGTTTATTTATTTATTTATTTTTTTATTTTTATTTTTTTTATAAAAAATAAGACCACAGTAAAGTTGGCCCAATTTTTTTTTTTTTATTTTTATTTTTTTTTATTGTGAAAGATAATGTTACGCCAAGTAAATTGATACCCAACCTGTCGCGCTTCAAAATTGCACCCGCTCGTGGAAACTTTTACCCTTAATCTCCATAGGCGATGTTTATAATATTCTACAAGTTGCATGTTTTGAATTAGGGGCCCTAGGGCTAGAATTATTGCTCTCACTAACGATTGCAGCGATGCCTCATGTGTGGTTTGACCACCGTTTTTTAAAAACGCATCTGTGTGCAAGCTTGGGACGGGGCGCTTTAAAAAAAAATTCCTTATTTTACTTTTATTTATTTTTTCATTGTTTTAAAAAAAAAAAATACAAATTTGGGTCACTTTTATTCCTATTACAATGTAAACATCCCTTGTAATAGAAAAAAGGCATGACAGGTCCTCTTAAGTGAGATCTGGGGTCAAAAAGTCCTCATATTTGGACTAAAATGCAATATAAAAAAAATTTAAATAGTCATTTGGAAAGAATGGCCCTTTAAGACGTATGGGCGGAAGTGACGTTATGACATGGAGATGGGTGGAGACCATCTTCCCCTTATCGCCATACCTGGCCACGGACAGGTCCCGATCGCCTCCACCACTGCCGATGGCTCCGGTAAATGGCAGAGGTTTGCGGGAGGGGGGTAGCACCTCTCCCGATGACAGTGATCTCACGGCGAATCCACCGCCGAGACCACCATTATCATAAGCATGACCGGCTCCTGAAGAGATGGGTACCTCTGTAACGGCAGCAGCTGCTGCCACAACCGAGAGATCCATCTTCAAAGTGCCGACGTATAAGTACAGGAGCCGGTCGGCAAGTGGTTAATATAAAATGCCTCCTTACCAGAAGTCTAGACTCCAAATTATAAGAGTCTAGACAGGCGTGATATGTAAGTATAGAAGACCTAATTGGCTTCCTCTATTATATTGCAGGTGGTGATACTCTCTCGGCTGATGGTTAAGTCTACTCCATAGTAGGGCCCATGAAGGAAAAATGTAAAAGGGCCACATAGTGTAAAACTGCTTAACAGTTTATTAAAAGAAATCGGTGCTAAACCATTACAGAAATCCGTTTTAAAAACCAGCGCTAATAGATCCAAGACATCCCAGAAGTTGATCGGCCCTATATATAGCATTGGCGTGTGTGGTACCTCCTGTTAAGTAGACTTTTTATATCCATATCAGTGGCGGTGCACTTGGGTGATCAAAACGCACATCAGTTATACTCCGTTACTACTTGGGAAATTCATCTGCACTATAATAGAACAGCACCATTTGTTCACACTTTATGGGCACTTGTTTGTTCAATACCGTATATACTCGAGTATAAGCTGAGATTTTCAGCCCCTTTTTTTAGGCTGAAAGTGCCCCCCTCGGCTTATACTCGAGTCACCGCCGTCTGTCTACCCGATCAGCGTGTCGTGCAGACAAACGGCGGCCATTCCACTATTCAAAAGCCACGCCTCCCTGTCTGTGATAGGCGGAACACTCAATTTCCCAGCAGTCAGTGGTCCGCTTATCACGGACATCCGCTCATCCTCATACTACGGACGAGGATGAGAGGATGTCCGTGATAGGCGGAACACAGACTGCTGGGAAATTGAGTGTTCCGCCTATCACAGACGGAGGCGCGGCTTTTGAACAGTGGAATGGCCGCCGTCTGTCACAGACGAGAAGAGGTGCGGCGATCCTGGCATGGCCGCCGTATGTGCAGAAGGACACAGGCTCAGGACACAGAGGGATGGACGGACACAGAGGGATGGACGGACACAGAGGGATGGACGGGCATGTCTCACCCTCGGCTTATACACGAGTCAATAAGTTTTCCCATTTTTTTTTTTTTGTGGTAAATTGGGGGCCTCCGCTTATATTCGGATCGACCTATACTCGAGTATATATATCTGTTTAGCGCTGCAACTTTTAATTTTTTTTAATTTTTTTTATGATTTCATAAAATGTAACCTATTCTGTGAACGAGGGAGAGGCACGTGAATGACTGACTGGTAATGGCAGTTAACCCATACAGCATTGGAAGTGTTGTGATGTGTATCTGGCTTAACTAAAGAGATTATATTTTAAGTATGTAGCAGTCGGCTGTAATGAAGAGTATCCCACATTCTGCTAAGTTTTGTGACCTGTACATGGGGAGAAAAAAACCTTACAAATACAGACCCTAAGTTTTTCCCTGCTTAACACAGTGGCTATAAAGCCTAAACCTTGTTTTCCTTAATCCAGAGCTGTGCACATCGGCCGCTCTTCTCCCCCTTCACTTCCTGGTCTTGCTGGCTTTGAGGCAGCGGGTCCTCACTGTTCCATATCCTGGTTGAGTCATATGGACCAGTTCCATGTGTACATGTGATCCCACCCCACCCCCAAATGCTGCATCATCTTGGCTACGGGGTTCCGATTCATTGGGTGCTGCCAGATGTGGTTGTTGGGGTTTTTCATTTTTTTTTTTTTTTCTAATCAGATTTTAATAATTTTTTAACCACTTCCCTACCGGAGCGTTGTAAAATAACGCTGGCAGGAACCCTTACACCCTCTGGGGGTCTGTCATATGTCATCAGCCAGTTCTTGCCACTTGGAGTACCTGTCCACCAACCCATGCCTCATAGAATATACTTTGGGGTGTTTGCTTTCCAAAATGGGGCCATTTCGTAGGCGTTTCCATTGTCCTGGTGCTCCAGGGCCTTCAAAAGTGTGATGGGTAGTTGGGAAATTTAGATATGTAATTTATGCTCCTAAAATGCCTAAAGGTGCTACTTGGATGTTGGGCCTATGTGGTCAGTCTGTGTAAAAGTCTCACAGGTGGTATCGCCACGCTCGGGAGTAGCGGCATGTATTTTGGGGTGTAATATTTGCTATGTACATGCTATGTGTTAGAAAAATCTTAAATTGTCAACTTTGTGTTTTTTTTTTTTTTTTTTTTTTTTTTTTTTATATGCATTTTCTTTCCATGTTTTCCCAATTTTTTTTAAAAAGACTCCATTATGCCTCATAGAATATACATTGGGGTGTTTGCTTTCCAAAATTGAGTCCTTTTGCGGGTAATTCCACTGTCCCGGTGCTTCCAGGCCTTTAAAGTTGTGATAGGTCGTCCGGAAATTATATGTGCAATTTATGCTCCTAGAGCCCTTGAAGGTGCTCCCTGCATGTTGGGCCTGTGTATGTGGGCATACTGTGTAAAAGTCTTGCACATGTGTTATTGCCATACTCTCAGCAGTAGCAGAATGCATTTTGGGGTGTAATTGCAAGTATGCAAATGCTGTGTGTGAGAAATGAATTTTGACAATTTTGTGTAAAGTAAAAAAATTCCCAAGAATTGAGCAAAACTCATCAGACCTCTAACACCCTAGAGAATAAAATGGTGGTCGTTGCAATACTTTCTGCCACACTGCCTACTTTCCAAAAAGGGATAATTTGGGGGGGGGGGGGGAGGGGGGGTATACAGTCCTGACGTTTCAGTACCTTAAGGCTGCTTTCACACTGGGGCGGGAGCAGTGTCGGCGGTAAAGCGCCGCTATTTTTAGCGGCGCTTTACCGTCGTTTTAGCGGCGGTGTGCGGGCGCTAGCGGGGTGGTTTTAACCCCCGCTAGCGGCCGAAAAGGGGTTAAACCCGCCCGCAAAGCGCCGCTGCAGCGGCGGTATTGCCGCGGTGTCCCATTGATTTCAATGGGTAGGAGCGGTGAATACACCGCTCCTTCACCGCTGCAAAGATGCGGCTAGCAGGACTTTTTTCACCGTCCTGCCAGCGCATCGCTCCAGTGTGAAAGCCCTCCGGCTTTCACACTGGAGTTAAAGGGGCCGGTTTTTTTACACAGGCGCTATTTTTAGCGCTGTAACGCCTGAATACCGCCCCAGTGTGAAAGCAGCCTTAGAAATGATAGGCTGTCAGTACATCAGGTGTGATCAATTTTTAATGATTGGCACCATAGTTTGTAGACACACACTATCTTTCACACAGACTAAATATCCACTAATTTGGGCTATTTTTACCACAGATGTGTAGCATTATACATTTTGGCCCAAATTTATGAACAAAAATGACTTTGCAAAACTTTATAATAGAAACTTGTATTGCAAAAAATTAAACCCAGAGGTGATTAAATACCACCAAAAGAAAGCTGTTTGTGTGGAAAAAAATGATTTTGTTTGGGTACAGGTTTTGCATGACTGAGTGAGTAACCTGAAAGCTGAAAATTGGTCTGGGCAGGAAGGGGGTGGAGGTGCCCTGTGTATTGGAGCTGTTGAAGTGGTTCTAAACCTAAAAAAAAAAAACTACAAGACAAAGGCATAATGAGCTAGTATGCATAGCATACTAGCTCACTATGAAATGCTCACCTTAGAAGCCCCTGCAGTGGTCCCGGCACAATGCTCTGCCCAGCGACATGTCTCCCAGAATTATTTCCTGAGTATTGCGGATTCCGGCACTGATTGGCCAGATTGCTGGTAACAGCACGTCGGCTGAAGCAACGGCATGAACAAGCTGTTGCTTCAGTGTCGGCACATGCTGATACAGGGACTATCTCCTAAACGGTGCCTTTTATAGGCTTACCTGTAGTAAATGGTGGTTTGTAAGTGGTTTACAACCACTTGCAGACCGGACCATTTTGCTGGTCAAAGACCAGACCACTTTTTGCGATTCGGCACTGCGTCGCTTTAACTGACAATTGCGCGTTCGTGCGACGTGGCTCCCAAACAAAATTGACGTCCTTTTTTTTTCCCCCACAAATAGAGCTTTCTTTTGGTGATATTTGATCACCCCTGCGGTTTTTATTTTTTTCGCTATAAATAAAAATAAAGCGACAATTTTGAAAAAAACATATTATTTTTTACCTTTTTGTTATAATAAATATCCCCCAAAAATATAAAAACATTTTTTTCCCTCAGTTTAGGCCGATACGTATTCTTCTACATATTTTTGGTAAAAAAAAAATCGCAATAAGCGATTATTGATTGGTTTGCGCAAAAGTTATAGCGTTTATAAAATAGGGATAGTTTTATGGCATTTTTATTAATAATTTTTTATTAATTTTTTTTTTTACTAGTAATGACGGCGATCAGAGATTTTTATTGTGACTGCGACATTGTGACGGGCACATCAGACATTTTTGGGACAATTGTCATTTATACAGTAATCACTGCTATATAAATGCACTGATTCCTGTGTAAATGACACTGGCAGTTGAAGGGGTTAACCAGTGGGTGGCAGTGTAGGGGTTAAGTGTTCCTAGGGGTGTGTTACTAACTGTGGGGGGGTTGGGCTTTCATTTAGTGAACACTGATCTCTGCTCCAATCACATGGCGCAGAGATCAGCGTCACTAGTTGCTAGGCAGAATGAAGAAATGCTCTTTACACGGCTTTTCTTCCATTCGGCCGCTCCGTGAGACTATCGCGGGGATGACCGGACTGACGGGGGTCCCGATGGCAGGGCGGCATTGAATATTGGACGTACCTGTACGCCAATATGCCTGCCCGTGCTATTCTGTTGACGTACATCGTCGTGCGCTGGTCGGGAAGTGGTTAAAGAGCAGTAAACGGTGAACATACACAAGTCTAGTCGCAGTGAGTCGATTGAAGGTAATGGAAACATAAATAACATTGTCTGTTTCACAGCAATGGTATAAAGACATATGTCACCTGAGTTGTTACAAACCCATAGTATTATGTCCATTGACCCATGACCATAAGTTCGATTAACGGATGATCTTCTGACCATGAGCTAATACACATCCAACCAACTTGCACACTTTCTGGTGCATTGGAACTTACTATTTTTCTGTTTGCCAATGTTCAGTCCTGCTGTAGATATCAGTATAACATAACAGTATGACTTTGTGTGTCCCTCCCATATACTCCAAGAAAAGGCAAGTAAGGCCCCTTTCACATATGCAGACTGTTGAGGTCCGCCTGTCAGTTTTTTTTAGGCGGACCTGAACAGATGCTCCATGCAGGTCTATGGAGCCAGGGATGTCAGTGGTCACATGTCCGCTGACATCTGCTCTGCTCCGATCCACTGAATGTAGACGGATGGAAACCCTATTTTCCATCTGTCTGGCAGATCTGATGAAAACGTACAGGTGGAACCATTTTAATTTGATTTCCCCCACAGAGGAGGTTGGAGCTCTACTAGGTCCATCCCCGCACAGTAAACAGACGGACCTGTCATCTGCCGGCTCAGTGGGGATCAATGGAGCGATCCCTGCTGAGCAAGCAGAGACCGTCAAAACGGACGGGTGTGGGGCCTTAAAGTCTAATTTTATGTATGTATTCTTTCATAAAAAAATGCTGCTTAAATGTCCGTAGTGTTTGGTTTTCTTTCTAAAGTAAACTTTTAACTTTTTTTTTTTTTTTTTTTTTTTCAGATGAAACAATGCAGTTGAACCGACCTTGCTACAATTACAATCTAATGCAGCAGTATTACGCAGATCGGCGGAAAAAAATAGAGCATTTATCTAGGTATGTTAAATGACGAAAGGCCAAATGATATCTACTCCTTCACAAATGGTATTCAGCCTTCTATACTATCTTAAAGAATGGGAAGGAGGTCTACAGCTAACTTTAGACATACAGTGAGGTTGGAATTTAGTACAAAAGCCCAGCGAGATTTCTAAAAAAAATACGTTTTTTATTTACTTTTTTTTTCCTTCCTTCTACAAAAGGACCACCAAACCTGACTCCCTATTGCTCTCTCACAATCAATTTCAACTCTCACCCCTCTACTAGATTCTGCACCCCTTTTAAGATATTTACTACTCACCAATTTTCCAGCTATGGAGCACTAAAGAATTAAACAAAAATTATATTTAACTGTTAAAACAATCCTTTGTTTTTTTTTTTTGGATAGTTTTACATGTCATTGCTCACCACTCTGCCTTAGCCTATCAGAGGAAGCCTTCTATTCATTAATAAAATACAAAGCTCCAGTGCATTCCTGAGAAGTGCTCAGACAGACTTGATTTTGTTCCATGATCTGGGCAGAAAGTCTCAGTACCTTCCAGAACACCTCTTCTGAAAGCTTATCCCTTTTCCTGCAGAGTTTTTTTTTTTTTTTTTTTTTCTCCCCCTTGCTGATTGTTCTATCAAGTTTCCTTTCTGCATTCTAGCCACTGCAGCTTCCCAGATTGTACGTTTCAACTGTCCCTTGGGGGGGCCTTACCCGGACCCTGCCAGATTGAATAAGTTGTATGTTGCTAGAATGCACTGGATTCTGTTGTAGGTGCTTCCCTTGGCATATAGTGAAATGTGTGGCGTGAGCTACAGGGTGCTGTACAGGTTCAGGGCCATGGTCTATCTGCTCCTGCAGGGTTATGTAAAGCCAAAACTTGCTCTCACCCCTTTTAATCCTGCTGGCATACAAGCCTCAGTGGCAAGTACAGTGCCTCATTGGTGAGTATGGGAATAGAAAAGTTCCTACCCTGGGTGTTTACCTATGTGGCCTCTTGGTGGGTATGGTTGCCAGCGACCACCTCAAGTGGTTGTGACCTTGAGCCGACAGCACAGGCTTTGATATTGTATCTGGCACCATTTTTACTACACTACACTGCAATGCACTTGCTTGGTGCTACTGCTCTTGCATGGCTTTGGTTCAGTCTCATTGTTGTGTGGGTTCCTGAGTCTTGCTTTTTGCTGGGCGTACCTTTAAAATGGGAAACGGCTCCTGTCCCACCTGCATTGGCACAGCATAGTGCTCTTGCTGTGATATCTGTTTCACATCAGCTCGGTGTTTGCAATCAAGGCCTGTCCCTTCCTCTCCAAAGCAGCAGATGAGTGTACTAATCTGGGGACAAAGCATGTGGAAGGAGGCCTCCCCTACTCATTTGGTCTTTAACTTTGCTCTGGAGTCAGACATGTTACTTCAGGGGAAGGTCATGGTTGAGGATGATACCTCTTCAGGGGAATGTGATCAGAATGACACACCTGGGGCAGAGAGTTTTATCTAAGCTTGAGGATTACTACACTTGTTAATGCTGTCCACTACTTTTTAGCATTAGAGCAGCCAGAGTCTGCTCACTCAAGGGTCTCCAGCACACGGTTTGTTAAATTTGCCGAAAACCAGACTTTTCCGGTTGATATATATATATATATATATATATATATATATATATATATATATATATATATATATATATATATATATATATATATATATATATATATATATATATATATATATATATAATTTCTCACACACTGGCCTAATCCAGTGTAAACTTACTCTTCCAGAATAGTTCACTCCGCAGTATCATATTGAGGAATTTTTTTTTTTTTTTTTTTTTTTATGAAAGAAAGTAGTTTTTGTGGTGGAGACTACCTAATCTTAAGACCCTCATGACCTCTATCGACGATAAGCCTGTGTTAAAGGACCTGAAAGACAAGAGTTTGGAAAGTACAATTTTTTTTTTTCTTAGTAGGCCCCACCATGCTACCTGTGGGCTGCCAGACCATTGCAGTCTAGAATAAACACATTGCTTTGGATTCCTTAAGCCCCGTACACACAGGCAGAAGGTCTGGAGACCTTTTCTGGTACACAAAAATACTGTTCGACATTCTCCCTGTTTGGCCGGCTTCTGTTGGGCATGCATGCTGGAAAACCAGCAGCTAACAAACTCCTGATTAGCGCTCTCAGCCAATGGCAGCCCCGGAAGGATTTAACCCCTTCCTGACAGACCATTTTTTGCAATACAGCACTGTCGCTTTAACTGACAATTTGCGCGGTTGTGTGACGTTGTACCCAAATAAAATTGACATTCTTTTTTTTTTTTTTTTTTTTTTCCTCCACAAATAGTGCTTTCTTTTGGTGGTATCCGGTCACATCTGTGGTTTTTAATTCTTGCGCTATAAACAAGGACCATCAATTTAAAAAAAAAATCTTTTTACTTTTTGCTATAATATTCCAAAAAAATGTTTTAAACAAATGTATTCATCAGTTTGGGCCGATATGTATTCTTCTAAATATATTTGATTAAAAAAATTGTAATAAACATATTGATTGGTTTGTGCAAAAGTTTGTGTCTACAAAACGGGGAATAGATTTATGGCATTTTTTGTTTTTTTAAGTTGGGATTGCGGTGAACAGATCGGACACCTTTTTTTGGGACCATTGACGTTTTATACAGTGATCAGTGCTATAAAAATGCACTGATTACAGTGTAAAGGTCACTGGCAGGGAAGGGGTTAACTGGGCAATCAAGGGGTTAAATGTGTTCCCTAATTGTTTCTAAGTGTTGTGAGGGTATAGGATTGACTAGAACAGTGTTTCTCAACTCCAGTCCTCAAGGTGCACCAACAGGTCACGTTTTCAGGATTTCCCTTCAGATGAAATGGCTGTGGTAATTACTAAGGCAGTGAAAACTGATCAATTCACCTGTGCAAAATAGTGGAAATCCTGAAAACCTGTTGGTGCGCCTTGAGGACGGGAGCTGAGAAACACTGGACTAGAGGAGGAGCCAGATTTATTTTATTTCTTTATTTTTTTTATTTTTATAAACCTGTCATAATTGCCTCCACTGTGTAGTTTTTTTGCACAGTGGCCCTGATCCTGCTGTTCTGAGGTCCCACGGCAGCTGTCTCAGCTATCCCCCCCTGCTAAAGCTAGCCCCCTCTGGGAAACTCCCGAGGTTAGCTTGTGGTCACGCTCCTGTGTCAGTTGGCATCCCTAGGGTGTGATTGACAGCAGCGCGAGCCAATGGCTGTGCGGCTATCAATTTATCCAATTAATGGCTAGACTCGGTGGAGAATAGGATGCCGGGGGGCGCACACAGCAGTTGAACGGGCTCAGGTAAGTAAAACGGAGGTGGGGGCCCATGACAGCGAGCTTTTCACCTTAATGTATAGGCTGCATTAAGGTGAAAAATACAAACCTTTACAACCCCTTTTTTGAGAGATCATGCCTATTGGGTGGGATTTCAGAGCAGAAGGCAACTGGTCGAAACGCCACATGGCCCCTTTCAATGGAACCTACTGCCAGCATCCGTCTTTCCAGCGTGAAAAAATATTGGTGTTGCGCTCCTAATGTATTCATATTAAATAATGCACTATAGTGGAGTGACTTTCAAGCTAAACAAGAATAGTGTATCTAGTCTATAACGTATACCAGACTATAAAATAAATAAAATCACTTCCAGTATATTACTGTATAAAGTGCTAATCAATAAAAATATAGCTCATACTTGGAGATATTCAGTGTGCACACGCAAAACTGCATGCAAGTGTGTGTGGGCAAGCAAAGCTCACATACAAATGTGACTGTTCTAAACTAAGTGTAAATATAGACACTAAACAAAAAACAAAAAAATAAAGTCCAAAATATAAAGTAAACGGACACCAAGTCAGGGTCCAAAGTGCAGGGTGCAGGTTCAGTGGATATTCCAAGATAACATGTGACAGGTGCTTTCAACAATCTGATGACACTGTGACTTTAAACACTGGTGATCCTTCAGTGTCCACAGCACCCATAGGTGTACTAAGTAATTACCTCACTGCTGTAAGGTGAACAGCATGTAGGGAGTAGGAGGGGATTGAATCCTCGTGGTGGATTGCCTCCTGTATACTCCTACTGTTCAAACGGGGCTTTGTGTGCAGGGGAACACTTCCTTCCTTTCCCAGGGTGGATATTGGGGACCGCTGAAAATGCTCATAGAAGAGGGATATAGAGCCTCCTCTGCTGCCACTTCCATCAACATCTCCTCTCTACTTCCTCCTCGGGAAGTAGGCACCACATGCAAAGCAAACTGTTAATGGCACCAGTGCCCTAAAGAGCAACCTCCTCTGTTCACAATGCAGCAGGATGGCCACTCTGCATTAGATATGGTAGTTAGTGAAGCTAGCGGTGTCTATTGCTGTTTTTTCCAGCTTCCGGATATATAGTTACACTGGTCCAATCTTGGCCAGTGTAACTATGTAAAAAAAAAAAACATACCTGGGACTTTTCTTTAACCCCATATGTACAGCTGTACGTCTTTCATCTTTGTATCGGCATCCCTTTATTTACCGCTCATAAGCGGCACTGGATAAATAGCCATCAGGTAGTTGATCAGATCAATTAGGTGGCTCAGTACAGACACTGTACCAAGCTGCTCCAAAAGGCTGGGTACAATGTGATTGCTGTTCTCAGTCATCACAGCGATCACATGGTATGGTTTACAGTATTGATCCCTTTTTCCCTTCCTTTGGGGGAATTGGAGATTCAGTAATCGGACAGAATAAATTGAAGAGTGGCCGCAGATTTGGGTATTGTGTGGTTTGGTTGTTTAAACCCTTCCTCCCACCTTTACATGCTGTTGCCATGTGACCTGTTACTCAACTTTCTCCTTCTCCTTTTTATCCTTCTGAACATTAACCCCTTCATCTTCATAATGCTAATGTAGGTGACCAGTGCAATAACCCCTTCATTTTCTCCCTGTGTACATTAACCTAGTGTCCAGTGTTTAACTCCTTCAGTACCAGCAAGTTTCATTTGCAAAAAGATCACCTTTTGGGTACCGGTTTTCCCAAAAAAGCTAATTTTGTGGGTTATTATTTTTACAGACGGTATAAACAGCTATTTTTAAAACATATATATATATATATATATATATATATATATATATATATATATATATATATATATATATATATATATATATATATATATATATATATATATATATATATATATATATATATATATATTTTTTTTTTTTTTTTTCTCTCTATCCAGCAGTTATTAACCACTTGGGTACCGCGCTATTGCAAAATGACGGCAATAGCGCGGACCCACATTTTCGGGACTACGTCTATTGACGTAGTCCCGGTTACGAGCGGCCTGCGCGCCCCCTGAGGGGCGCGCGCGGCGCGCTCTGTAATCGGCGAGTCCGTGAGACTCGCCTGATCACCGATCCGTGTAAGGGGGTCGATCCCGACCCCTTATCACGTGATCAGCTGTCAGCCAATGACAGCTGATCATGTGATAAAACGGAGCCGGTAATCGGCTAGTATTCCTAGAATAGTATGGCTAGAAAAAAAAAAAGCCGATCGCCGGCGGCCGTGTTCGGGACATCAGTCCCGATCACGGCCAGCAATTTAAACGGACACCTGCCCCCTGCCAGTGCCCACCTGCCACCCGCAGTGCCATCCTGAAATAAAGTAAGTGCCCCCCTGTCAGTGCCACCCAGTAGTGCCCACAGTGCCACCCAGCAGTGCCCACAGTGCCACCCACAGTGCCACCCAAAATCTGCCTCAAAGGTGCTGCACCCCAGTGCCGCCCAGCAGTGCCGCCCATCAGTGCCCAGCAGTGCCACCTATCAGAGCCACCTATCAGTGCCACCTATCAGTGCCCATCAGTCCCATCTATCTGTGGTACCTATCAGTGCCCATCCGTGCCACCCATCCGTGCCACTTATCCGTGCCATCTTATCTGTGCCCATCTTTGCCCATCAGTGCCGCCTTATCTGTGCCCATCGGTGCCGCCTTATCTGTGCCTATTAGTGCCGCCTTAACTATGCCTATCAGTGCCCACCAGTGCAGCCTATCAGTGCCCACCAATGCAGCCCATCAGTGCCCACCAATGCAGCCCATCAGTGCCCACCAATGCAGCCTATCAGTGCCGCCTAATCAGCGCACTTCAATGAAGGAGAAAAATGACCCGTTTGCAAAATTTTATAACAAACTATTAAAACATGATTTTTTTTTTTTTTTTTTTGCATCTTTTTTTGTTTGTTTAGCAAAAAATAAAACTCCGAGCTGTAACTAAATACCACCAAAAGAAAGCTCTATTTGTGGGGAAAAAAATGATAAAAAATTCATTTGGGTACAGTGTTGTATGGCCGCGCAATTGTCATTCAAAGTGCATCAGCGCTGAAAGCTGAAAATTGGTCTGGGACTGAGGGGGGTTTAAGTGCCCAGTAAGCAAGTGGTTAAATCCATGGGTTTACGTCCACTTTAAATACCACCAAAAGAGCAGTATTTGTCAAACTATTGCAGTGTTGACAACTGAAAATGGCCTGGTAATGAATTTAACATTCAAAAAATTTATGCTAAGAGGTCTTAAATTTAATTGTAATTCCAAAAAGTGTTTTTCAGTATGTTTGGGATAAAATTGTCTATTTGCCGAACATGCTTTTAATTGGGGAAACCTCACTTCTTTTATCTCTGTAGAGGCAAATGGAACACCAGTACTTTGATGATTGATGGAATGGTTTGTCAGCTTGGGGAAAAAGCTGAGCAGTTATGGAAGAGAGATGGAGGCACAGGCAAATATCCACCTGCTACCTTGCATGTATGTATCAATTTCTTTTTTGGTAGTTTTGCCTCTGGATATTGGTTGCTTAACACGTTTCTTCTTTTTTTTTTTTTTTTTTTTTTTTTTCAGGCACTTTTGGATCTATATCTCCTAGAAAATGCAGATGAAATAAGCAAGCATGCTATTGTATCCTTTCTACATTGGCTGTTTCATTCAGTCTTCGGGTTTAAACAACTAAAGCAGGGCTACCTCAACAATTGTGGCTTTACCACATTAAGACCTACCTATCTGCACTGTGCCTAGTATGCATTTCCCTCTTGTCACCTTGAAAAAGTAATTATACCCCTTGAAATTTTCCGCTGGTTTCACTGCAGTAAGGGTTGAATCTGAATGCTCCAAGTGAGCCAAGTCACCATCTGTGGTAGTTGCTGTTCTATTTATATTGATGTGTCCCAATATCTTTCAGAAAATTTTACTAAATCCCACCTTTTTTATTTGCAATTTTTTTATTTTATTTTTATTGTGAGGTGCACAAAAAAGTGTGCATGAAATATTCAAATTTTTTTTATTCTGAAAAGTGACATTTCCTGATGCCTTTATAGGCAAGATGCATAGAGATCCGGTTGCTGTCTAATACCGTGGATAACCTATGGACGTCACATTCAGGCACTGGTGGAATGGACGCACGCTGGGAATATCGGCAAAGGGCAGGGCGAACGAGTCCGGTGAGCTAGACCTGGTTTGCCAGGGGCGGTGTGCAGGCTATTGAAGCTGATACCAGCCGGGGCACATTTTAATGTGAGCATAACAATTGTTGCTTGTTTTAAACAAACAATTTTTTTTTTATTAAAACAGTGCAACACCATCGCCTTGTTTTATTTTCATAACTGGTGCCATTTGCTGGATGGAAGCACGTCTTTAAAGGAAAGGTGGTAATAAAAGGCTGAGGAGTTTCTGAATACAGCTTTTATAACAAATTGCTGTGATTGGTCCTGGTGACCTTAGTCTTCTGGTGAGTGCATTCATTTTGCTGCATGTGGTGGTGGTGGATCACTTGACATATTTTGTGGAAGAGCGTGTTTGAAACCTTTTAAAGCACAGTGGATGGTCACAAAGACTGATGGTCCGCCGCAAAATGGTTTTGTTTTTCAATTCTGTCACTTTTCAGCATTTGTGTTGCGTCTCTCATGGAGTTCACACTCCTTTTGCAAACTTTGGTGCAGAAATCGCCCCTGATGAGTGTTTGATACACGAAACGTGTCAGGATGCGACATGCATGAATTTATTACCTTCTTACTTGGTTTATATACCAATAGGTTTTTACTTATGAATTTTGTGACTTTGTGCATTTTTAAATGGGTGTTTTACCTTTTTAAGGATTATCTGCCCTGGTATCACTTGGGGATTTGTTAATAAAACTATATCTCCCTGGGTGGGGGGAACACAAAGGTTTGCCTCCAAAGAGAGCAAGGGAGAAAAACAGATAGCTAATTTGGGCTGCAATAAATAGATAGATATAAATAAAAAAAAGTTCTTTATTCAAATAGCGAAAAGTACCATAATTGCAAAAATTCATAAAGTGCAATGACTAATTCATAAGTAATCCTAAAATGTTCAATATACAATATTAACTTCACACCACCTATGAAAATATTTAAATAAACTTACAACCAATATTAAAACGACACATACAAAACAATAGACCAACCTAAAACATACACAGACGGAGGTACCTCACACACCAACTTTAAAATCTGAGCAATTGGAAGGTAATGATTATGTCCCCCAGGCGGTGTGTGTGTGTATGTGTGTGTATATATATATATATATATATATATATATATATATATATATATATATATATATATATATATATATATATATATATATATATATATATATATATATATTATGTATGTATGCTCTTCTTTAGTGGACTTGTATGTAAACGTCAACCAGAAGTATGACATGTATCCGAGCTGAAAATTTAAGCTTGTCCTTAAAGTAAAATGAAAAGGAGAGGGACGCCAACACCTTGATATACTATAAAAGGAAAGGTGCTGTGCGGGATCCCTCACGTCCAGTTGAAGCTACGTGACAATGGCGTTGCGAAACGCGTCAACGTAACAACGGATGGTATGCTCTCACTACACCATTGCCATCAGGGAGAGTGAAGGTCTGTTTGACTTGGAGACCATTTGGCCTTTGAATTGCTGAGTTAGCTCTCTAATATGTTTGGTGCTTGCATTGGAACAACACACCAATGCTGATAATGACCGACCTAGACATTGCCACTGGGACTACGAGCCAGGCTAATGTATATCCTGTTCAAAGAGCGGGGTGTTGATTTAACCGGCTGATAAGTGGGTCTGTGTATGACCGCGGACTGTAACTGGTATCGTACACGAGAAAGGTGGGATATCACCGATTGATTTACATCATTGAGGTGAAGCGGTCCGTGAGGAACTTGGATATCTTTGAAATCTGAAAGCAGTCTCTTAAACTATCCGAAAGCTAAGTACAAAAAATCGATGAACATTGATTCATTTGGCATACCAAACACTGCTGAATGTAACATTGTGTCACATGCTTGTTAGCGGTGCAAAAAGGTTTCTTCAGAAGTACTTCAGTGCGTTATCTTGATAACTAAAGAAAATATTGACTGATATTATAACTTTGCAATGGAAAATCGGCATTTGTGTTGAGCAGTGGACTTGGGTTAAATTGAGGATTTCCTTAAAGTGCACTCAATGTTCTGAAAAATTGAAAACCAACTGACACTGAAGAGTATCCAAATTTACAGTAAACAAGCTTTCAATAGAGCAGAAATTCCCTTCTTTTAAGAAGTAGATTAGTAGATCTAACTCAAGGAATTAATAGATATATATGTTCAGACATCTACTATCCCAGGGAAATCCATGCGCTGAGACTCCAATTGCATTGAATAATTTTTTTTTTTATATAAAGGGACTATTGTCCCTCTTGGAGTCTCATCAGGATAGGGTTGGTGTGTGAGGTACCTCCGTCTGTGTATGTTTTATGTTGGTCTATTGTTTTTGTATGTGTCGTTTCAATGTTGGTTGTAGGTTTATTTAAAGGGATTGTAAAGTACATTTATATATATATATATATATATAGTATATGTATGTATGTTAAACATGTTATGTTATACTTCCACTGTGCAGAGCTCGTTTTGCACAGAGTGGCCCCCGAACCTGCTCTTCTAGGGTCCCTCGGTGGCTGCCTCTGCTTCTTCCTGCAGGTACTTCTCACGTTCATGCGAGCTCCCTCGCATGGTGAGAAGCACCTGTGATACAGCCGCGTCATTGGATGTGATTGACAGCACCTCGAGCCAATGGCTGCGCTGCCTTCAATCCATCCACTCCAGCCAATCAGCGGCAAGGCTGAGCGGCGAAGAGGACGGCGGGGGCAAGCGCGGAACTTTTGAGGGGTGAGGTAAGTAAAACGGGGGGATTGGGGGCGCTGGCGCTGTGAGATGTTTTTTTCACCTTAATGCATTAACCACTTTCAGACCGGACCAATTTGCTGGTCAAAGACCAGACCCCTTTTTGCGATTCGGCACTGCAACGCTTTAACTGACAATTGCGCGGTCGTGCGACGTGGCTCCCAAACAAAATTGACGTCCTTTTTTTCCCACAAATAGAGCTTTCTTTTGGTGGTATTTGATCACCCCTGCGGTTTTTATTTTTTGCGCTATAAACAAAAATAGAGCGACAATTTTGAAAAAAACGCATTATTTTTTACTTTTTGTTATAATAAATATCCCCCAAAAATATATAAAAAAAACATTTTTTCCCCTCAGTTTAGGCCGATACGTTTTCTTCTACATATTTTTGGTAAAAAAAATCGCAATAAGCGATTATTGATTGGTTTGCACAAAAGTTATAGCGTTTACAAAATAGGGATAGTTTTATAGCATTTTTATTAATAATTTTTTTTTTTTTTTTTTTACTAGTAATGGCGGCGATCAGCTTTTTTTTTTTTTTTTTTTTTTTTTTTTTTTTTTTTTTTTTTTTTTTTTTTGTGACTGCGATATTGTGGGGGACCCATCGGACATTTTTGACACAATTTTGGGCCCATTGTCATTTATACAGTAATCACTGCTCTATAAATGCAGTGATTCCTGTGTAAATTACACTGGCAGTGAAGGGGTTAACCAGTGGGTGGCAGTGTAGGGGTGTGTTACTAACTGTGGGGGGGTTGGGCTTTCATTTAGTGAACACTGATCTCTGCTCCAATCACATGGAGCAGAGATCAACGTCACTAGTTGCTAGGCAGAATGGAGAAATGCTGTTTACTCTGCATTTCCTCCATTCGGCCGCTCCGTGAGACGATCGCGGGGATGCCCACGGCGATCGAGTCCGCGGGTCCCGCGACCGGACTCACGGGGGTCCCGACCAGCGCGGGAGTGCGCTGATGGCAGGGCGGCATTGAATATTGGACGTACCTGTACGCCAATATGCCTGCCCGTGCCATTCTGTCGACGTACATCGTCGTGCGCTGGTCAGGAAGTGGTTAAGGTGAAAAAACATTTACCTTTACAACCCCTTAAATATTTTTGAATACTCACATAGGTGGTGTGAAGTTAATATTGTATATCAAACATTTTAGGATTACTTAGGAATTGGTCGTTGCACTTTATGAATTTTTACAATTATGGTATTTTTTGCTATTTGAATAAAGAACATTTTTTATTTATTTATATCGCAGACCAAAGTAGCTATCTGTTTTTCTCCCTTGCTCTCTTTGGAGGTGAGCCTTGTGTTCCCCCCAAGGGAGATATAGTTTTATATGCATCATTTTTGGCTATGGCAGCAGCCTTTATATAAGGAGAAGTGATATTGGGTAATTAGATTAATACCCACATGGAGTCAATTTAAGGTGAAGAGATTTTTCTTTTGTTAAAACTTGGGGGTTTGTTACCATGATTACTATGTATCAATTTGGATGTATAATCACAATCTGCATTTTGGATTATTATGCTATTTATCAATAAAATGGTTTGATATATGGTGACTTATCCTCTGGCCTCATTGCCCACCTCACTTACAGCCCGTTCACACCTGAACGTTTTGTAGCCCTACGCCTGAAGCTACAAAACGCTGGAGGGGAAAAAATCCATTATTCTCAATGGAGATGGTTCACATCTCCACTCCATGTCGCCTGAAGCCCTACGCCTGAAGCTCAAACAAGTTCCGGACCCTTTTTTGTCGCGCGAATTGGGCTGATTTGGGCGTTTTCATTCCCATAGAAACTAATGGAAACGCTCGATTCGAGCGTTTAGCGCGACAACGAGCGTTTCTACGGGCGTTTTGACGCTGTATCTGCTCAAGAAAAAATAAGCAGATGAAAAATATTTTTCCTATTGGCTGAAAAAAACGCCGAAGTTAAAAAACGTTCGTTGTCGCGCGTTGTAGTGTGACAAAACGCTCGTTGTCGCGCGTTGTAGTGTGACAAAACGCTCGTTGTCGCGCGTTGTAGTGTGACAAAACGCTCGTTGTCGCGCGACAAAACGCTCGTAAAAACGTTCAAACACGCTACGCTCAGGTGTGAATGCAGCCTTAAAGTCACAACTTCGTGTTCTGGGAAACACACAGTTCCCAGAGACACAGCGGGGGACCATAAGAGACGCGCAGCGTGACTCACGCATGCGCAGTAGGGAGCTGGGCAGTGAAGCTGTAATGCTTCACTTCCCGATTCCCTGACAGAAGATGGCGGCGGGGGCAGCAGTGAGACGAGCGATCGCTCGTCATCTGCCGCCGACATCGCTGGACCCTGGGACAGGTAAGTGTGATTTTATTAAAAGTCAGCAGCTGCAATATTAGTAGCTGCTGGCTTTTAATATTTTTATTTTAGGTGCAGAACCGCTTTAAAGTCCGACCTTTTCGCTCCTTTAAATTCAGGGGTTATTTTTTGTGTTGATCACAGTATTGTGTTCTGTATGTGCATACACATATAATTTTTTGACTTTAAAAAAAAATAAAGAAAATCCACAAATAGTAGTGGGTTTTAGTAACATTTTCTGATATAAGATATTAGGAAGCATTCACAAATTCTAAGTGGACAACTTATAACAGCGCTATATATATATATAATTAGTGTGTGTGTATATATATATGTGTATGTGTATATAATAAAAAAAATTTTTTTTATTCTATCAGAGACCCTAGGGCAGTGATGGCGAACCTTGGCACTCCAGATGTTTTGGAACTACATTTCCCATGATGTTCATGCACACTTCAGTGTGGTTGAGCATCATGGGAAATGTAGTTCCAAAACATCTGGGGTGCCAAGGTTCACCATCACTGCCCTAGGGAATAAAATGGCAATTGCTGCAATATTTTGTCACACTGCATTTGCCCAGCAGTCTTTCAAATGCAATTTTTTGGGAAAAAATACACTTCAATAAATAAAAACGAAACTGTAAAGTTGCCACAATCTTTTTTGTTTTAATGTGAAAGATGATGCGCTGAGAGAATCGCGATCTCTTCTAAGCAAAAAAATTGTGATTCTCATTTTAGCCAGAATCGTGCAGCTCTAAGAGCGTGTCATATGTTGATGGATTAACATGAGCGCTTCTATTTCAGTTTAAAGTAGCATGACATTTTGGACTTTAATTGCCATTGGTTTTATGTATGTTTTATTATGTAGTAGCTGCTAACACAAATGTTTTAGATTACAAGCTTTAGTTTTGACATTTATTACCTTAGAGGAGTGTTTATCCTTGGCGCCGAGCGGTGCTATCGTATTTATGAAGTTTGTGTTATATTGTAATTCATTATGTTATGACTAGGGACTCCCTATCACTGCTTTTTGAGGATTTAGAAAAAGGGAGACCTAGAAGCTATATTTTGTGTTTCATAACCTGACTATTTCTGAATCTTCGTACCCCTCAGATTTAATGGTAAGTACAAAAAATCTTGTTTTTCACTTTTTTCTGATTCTGGAGGATTTCTTTAACATTTTAAAACTCAGACAATTTATTTTTTATTGGACATCATGTACTCCCTTTCAGACAAGCCTAATTCTTCCATTGAGTCTTTTCCTACTGCTTTTTCTGTCCCTTGTGGACTCATAAAACTTATTCAAGGATTTTGGCTGTTGGATCACAATAATTACCAGGTAGAGCATTGTTTTTGTTTTATTTACTTACGAATAAAAAGCCTTTGGCCTTATAAATTTATATTTGTACCATTTAATTTGTCTTTAGTTTTGTTCGAACCTGGCATGCCACGTTCTGCAGTTGATTCAGTGTTGCAGGCTTGCAGCTGTAATATAATATTCCATGTACAGGGTTGTGCTCACAGATATGTTAGTGTGTACATGCAGACCTTAAAGAGGAAGTAAGCTCTCGCACTCTGATGCTGCTTTTCATTTAGTCCATTATAATAAGTAATTATAAAACTATAGCCACTGTAATCCAGCCCAAATCGCATATTATTGTTTAATGAAACTTTAAAAAACTTTTTTCCAGGAGTTGAGCAGCGCCATTTTAAGTATTTTCTGAGTCCACAGTGGAGTATATTTCCGCCCTTACATTGAGCACTTCATGTGCTGTTAACCAAGCCTCCTTCTTAGTCCAACGTTTCTATGGCAACCCTGCTTCCCTGTTCATAGCTGACTTGTTTTATTTCATAGTATTTAATTGTGTAGCTTGTCTGTTTGCTTGTGTCTTATCAGCTTCAGCTGTTAAGACTGCAGTAATGGCCAGGTTTACACTGCATGTGATGTCAGGAGGAAGCTCTGAGTTATTATGCAGCCTCCTGGGATATCAGTGTTGTGTGCTGTAGGAAGTCCTGATAAGATAGACAAGCATATAGAGCGTGCCCTAAATCATGGGAGATCTGAGCATTGATGTCATTCTAAAGAATGAAAAGGATTACAACAATACTAAGCAAGTAAGGAGATATCGACAAGCGGTGTTAGGGTTTTTTTATGCTCATTTACATGGGACAAAGCTGTGGGGGAGAGTTTACAACCACTTTTAACTGGATGATTTATTTTGCTAAAGCACGAACTATCAAACACTTGCACTGTTTTAAACAGTCCACATTTTCTATCGTAATTATACATTACAGGACCCAGGCTGTATGTTCATAGCCCCTGGGTTATAGGCTGCTACGTTCTGGTAATTGGAAGCTGCCAAAAGCTTTGCTAGGCACAGCCCATAGTCGTACTACTAAAACCCCCACCTCACTTAGTGAGTCCGTTTTTTTTTTTTTTTGCTAGTGTCCAAATATGATAGACCTCTTTATGAAGATTTGTGCTTTACCAGTTCTATTTTCCCTTTTTTTGGATTCTTCAGTCAACTCTTCACTGCCTTATACTATAACCATAGAAGCAGTGCATCCTTGGTAATACCCTGGGAGCTGTACCTGGACCGCACACTGTAGGGCTTGTTGCTTTTTGGAATTTACCTTGGCACTCGTTGCAACAAGTATAGTTAGCAGTAGGGTGCTAAACAGGTCCAGGGCCATGGACCATTCTTTTGCCCACCATGAGAAGTAATTCCATGAGAGAGGTAGAGATATAATCTATCTAATATAGAGGCTTTAGAACCACTTTATGGGTCCACCTTTTCTCCAACAACTTTCTTTTCTTGCATCAGGGCACACAGAGCCATAGTGTTTACTATGTGGGTTATAGGGCCACTGATAGGTGATGGACACTGGCACGTCCTAAGGCAAGAAGTGTATTCCCTATATAACCCCTCCCACTACTGGGAGTCCTCGTGTTTTTTTTTTTTTTTTTATTTTTTTTTTTCCAGTGTCTAAGGTGTTGGTCACGAGTAAAGATGTGCTGTGCTCCACTGGAAGCTTCCTTGCTGGGGCTAACCATGCTGACTGGATCCGTTCTGATGTCCTTTCATGGGCTAAATGGTACCTGGGCCTTGTGTCGGAAGAAACAAAGTTTTGCTTGCGAATGCTTTGCTTCTCTTTAGAGAGCTGGACCCTAGGATCCAGTACCTTTTTGGTAGTAAGGCCATAAAGTTTTTACTGGCAGGGGGCTGTCGCAGGTCCAGGATTGTGGGTAACCTGAGGTTCCCTAAGGTTTCCTAAAAGGTCTTGGAGCCCACCGTGAAGGGTGAAGATTGGGTTTTTTATCTCCGACCCTGCTGCGAGGAAAAGGTAAAGGAGATTCTCAAGAATTTCTCCTATGTATGTTGTCATGCCTATGTCACCACTGGGGGCTGTATTGAGCACTCGCCGACCTGTTGCTGGAAATGGCACAGAAGCCTTCATATCTCCTCTCCTCTGGCCACAACAAATCCTCCGGTAAGGGGGGAGTTTGGTTGTGCAGCCCAAAAAGAGGTGAATAATGTTCTAGCTTGGGCAGAACACAAGATTCCTTGCCTATTGGCCACTCCAGGACCTTGGAATGCTTCTTATGAAGCCACTCCGTTGCCTGGGCAGCGTGTTTGGGATCATTGCCATGCTGAAAGACCCAGCCACGTTTCATCTTCAATGCCCTTGCTGATAGGAGGTTTACTCTCAATCTCACATGGCCCCATTCATTCTTTTATGTACATGGATCAGTCGTCCTGTTCCCTTTGCAGAGAAAAGGCCCCAAAGCATGATGTTGCCACCCCCATGCTTCACAGTAGGTATGGTTTTCTTTGGTTGCAACTCGGCTTTCTCTCTCCTCCAAACACGACGAGTTGTGTTTCTACCAAACAAACTACTTTGGTTTCATCTGTCCATATGACATTCTCCCAATCCTTTTCTGGATCATCCAAATGCTCTCTAGATGTGATCATTTTGACCCCACGGGGTGAGATCTTGTGTGGCCCCCCAAATCGAGGGAGATTAGCGGTCTTGTATGTCTTCTATTTTCTAATTATTGTTACCACAGTTGATTTCTTCACACCAAGCTGCTTGCCTATTTCAGATTCAGTCTTCCCAGCCTGGTGCAGGTCTACAATTTTGTTTCTGGTGTCCTTCAACAGCTCTTTGGTCTTCACCATAGTGACATCAGTCCCGATCACGGCCAGCGTACAAGTGCCCACCTGTCTCCTGCCAGTAACCCCCAGATGATTAATAAAGTGCCCATAGTGCCACCCATCAGTGCCCATAGTGCCACCCATCAGTGCCCACAATCTGCCTCAAACATTGCTGCACCTCAGTGCCACATATCCGTGCCCAGCAGTGCCATCTATCAGTGCCCATCAGTGCCACCTTATCTGTGCCTTTTTAGTGTCGCCTTAACTGTGCCTATCAGTGCCCACCAGTGCTGCCTCATCAGCGCATTTCAATGAAGGAGAAAAATTACCTGTTTGCAAAATTTTATAACAAACTATTAAACATGTGGTGTTTTTTTTTTTTTTTTTTTTTTGTTTAGCAAAAAATAAAACTCGCAGCTGTAATTAAATACCACCAAAAGAAAGCTCTATTTGTGGGGAAAAAATGCTAAAAATGTCATTTGGGTACAGTGTTGTATGGCCGCGCAATTGTCATTCAAAGTGCCTCAGCGCTGAAAGCTGAAAATTGGTCTGGGCAGGAGGGGGGTTTAAGTGCCCAGTAAGCAAGTGGTTAATGAGTAATTTAAAAAAGACCACATAATTGGCAAAATAATTGGAGCTGCTGGATATAATCGCCTGTTTGTGTCTTTAAATTTGGTGATGCTATGGAGATGGGTCTTTGTAGAAGCTAGCATTTAAGTAGTATCTGTTGGAAGCTAATATGTAAGGACATACCAGTTTTACTCAGTTTATTAAAACTCGTTATATTTCAGTCCACACTTTGCTAATAATGCTAATATCAACCTAGTCTTGGTTACAAAAAGTTAGTTATGATAAAATATGGATTTGTTTTCTTTAGAATTCTCTGGACTGTATTCTTCACCCAGCTGCAAGCCGTGTTATGGGCTGGCAGCATAATCAAATAATTGAAACTTTAATGTGCCAAGGAGATTACAGACAAGCCTTGCGTTACATACAAGTAATGAAGCCTCCAGCAGTTACAAGTGCAGAAGTCAAACTGCAAATCACTGTGCTGCTGGTCAACAAGTAAGTTGTATATTGTCTTTTTTTGTTTTTCTTGACCACTTGAGTCCCAGCAATTTGAAACTTTATGAATACCCTTGAGGAGGCGGCTTTTTCAGGTTTTGACATATGATTGTCTTACTTTGCAAGCAACATAGCCAGTATTGGCTGCCCAGGGTTCCCCTCCTCATTGGCTGACAGCAGCGTGAGCCAATGGCGTTGCACTGCCGTTTTAGCCAATGAGAGAGGGCGGGGTCGGGTCACGGCTCAATATCTGAATGGACACACGGAGCTGTGACTCAGCTTGGGTGTCCCTATAGAAAGCTGCTTGCTATGGGGGCACTCAAGGTGAGGGAGGGGCCAGGAGCACTGAAGAGGGACCCGAGAAGAGGATAGCTGCTGCCAGGGGCGTAACTATAGGGGGTGCAGCAGTCGCGACCGCAACCGGGCCCTGTGATGCAGGGGGCCCATGCAGCCCCCTGTACATATGGCCGGCAGCAGCATAGGCATCTAGCACACACTATTACATACCCCCTCCATATCCCCCTGGGGACAGGGACCCCTTCTCACCTGGGGGCAGTAACTTCATCTGCCCTGGAGAAAAGGACCTCATCTCTTCTGGGGACAGGGACCCCATCCTGCCTAGGGACAGTCCCCCAATGGGGCACCTAAAAATGTAAAAAAAAAAAATAAATAAAAACTGCTGATACCAGTGGTGGAACTACAGGGCTCACAAAGGTCATAAATGTGACAACGCCCTGGAGTTCCACCGCCGGACTCGGAGGGAAGGGCCCTGGCTGGGGTTCAGGAGGGCCCTTCATGGTTTCTTGCATCGGGGCCCTGAAGGTTCTAGTTACGCCACTGGCTGCTGCTCTGTGCAAAACCACTGCACAGGGCAGGTAAGTATATAATGTACTTCACTTTAAATTATATACTTTTATTTTCACGGTGCTCTGTGAAACCACCAGTGGCCCAGAAGTGTATAGTTTGTTTCTGGACATTAGCGATGGATGCTGGCTGTTGTGGACTACTGGCAGTTCCAGCACTTACCTCTGCTGAGACCTGCAGGGCCACCTATCCCTACTGCTGTTTTAAAATGATATATAAAAATTTCTTGGAGGCAACAATTCTGTCATCCCTCAATTCAAAAATGTAACTTTGTTAAACCAGTAGGAGTGAAATAATTAACTTTTTTTTATTTTTGTTATTTGTGTCAGAAATCTTATTGAGGCCTGGAATCTACAGAGGCTTCACTCTACCAGACTGAATGTAGAAGAGCTTTTAAAACACATGTATGAAACCTGCCAGGACGTGGGGCTCATAGAAGATCTGTTAAAATTAACATTCACAGAGTCTGAGCAAGTAAGTCATATCTTCAACCCATAAATCTCATGCTCATCAATGCTTAAAATATGAAGTGTTAGTCTGAAGAGTGTCATTTTATTGCTTTATCTAATTTACAACATGTTCGTTTAAATTTCAGGGATTTTTGCACAGGTTTTTGCAGACAAGTGGAGGTGTGCAAAATCAAGAACTGCTTCTGGTGCATCACTTGCAGAGAGCTAATTACATCCCAGCTCTGCAGCTGAACCAGTCTTTGAAAGGTTACCATATGGTAAGGTCCCATGCCCACATTTGGGCATTAAACGACAGGTTTTTGTGCAAAGGATAACTTTTCCACAGGACAACTAAATGCTTTTGTGTGATGAGTAAATACACATTTCTCTTGCCATATTATATATCGTTCTATGAGTAATCTCAACCCTTTTATCTTATACCTATTTCTCTGCTTGTGCAGTTTGATTCAGATCGAAAGCTTCGAGAGAGAGCAGTGGCCAGGAACGCTATACTTGATCAGTATGGCAAAACACTGCCAGGGGTGCAGCGGACCCTTGCAAATGAAAGGACTAAGCACTCTGCATTATCAACTATTTGGAAGGAAGGTACAGTTAATGTCACAATTTATCAGTGCTTTTCTCCCCAATTGATGTGGAAATCTTCCCAATGGCAGCAATAATCTGTCTGAATGTTCCACCCACTGTTTAAAAATGTAAGAGTCCCTGGTTATTTTCTTAAGTTCACTTGTATGTTAAAGTAAGCGTACATCTGAAGCTAAGAACGAATTATTCCAAAAAATCTATACCCTGAGCTTTAGGTCAGTGTCTGTAGCGAGGGCTAATATGTGTTAGATATTTATGAATACAGGTGAGAACTGCACAGGCTTCAGTTTTTACATTATTGGCATTTCTTTCCATTAGGAAATGATACAAACACTTGTGGGGGAGTGATGTGATATTGGTGAGATGTATTAAATGTTACACGTAACTTTGCATGCATGAACGTAACATGAAAAATCTGATAATGGGCCCTTTTTGAAAACAAATCAAGAAAAAGCCATATACCGTATATACTCGAGTATAGGCCGACCCGAATATAAGCCGAGGCCCCCAATTTACCCCCAAAAAAACTGGCAAACTTATTGACTCGTGTATAAGCCGAGGGTAAGACATGCCTGTCCATCCCTGTGTGTGTCCGTCCATACCTGTGTGTCCGTCCATCCCTGTGTGTCCATCCGTCCATCCCTGTGTGTCCGTCCATCCATCCCTGTGTGTCCGTCCATCCATCCCTGTGTGTGTGTGTGTCCATCCATCCATCCATCCATCCCTGTGTGTGTGTGTCTCCATCCATCCATCCATCCATCCCTGTGTGTGTGTGTCTCCATCCATCCATCCCTGTGTGTGTGTGTCTCCATCCATCCATCCCTGTGTGTGTGTGTGTGTATCCATCCGTGTGTGTGTGTGTGTGTGTGTGTGTGTCCAGCCTACCTGTGTCCCGAGCCTTTGTCCCGAGCCTCCGTCCCGTGCCTTGCCTCCTTGCCTCCGTGCCTCGCCGCCGTGCCTTGCCTCCGTCCCGTCCCGTCCCGTGCCGTGCCTTGCCTTGCCTTGCCTCCGTCCCGTGCCCTCTTCGTCGGCGCCTCGGCGGCCATTGTAAAATTCAAAAGCTGCGCCGCCGCCTTCGCCTGTGATAGGCGGAACACTGAATTTCCCAGCAGCCTGTGTTCCGCCTATCACGTACATCGTATCATCCTCGTCCGTAGTACGAGGATGATACGATGTCCGTGATAGGCGGAACACAGGCTGCTGGGAAATTCAGTGTTCCGCCTATCACAGGCGAAGGCGGAGCCGGAGGCGCGGCTTTTAAATTATAGAATGGCCGCTGTCTGTCTGCTCGACACGCTGATCGAGCGGGCAGACAGCGATGACTCGAGTATAAGCCGAGGGGGGCACTTTCAGCCTCAAAAAAGAGGCTGAAAATCTCGGCTTATACTCGAGTATATACGGTAGTTATGGAAAGAAAAACTTCCATGTACCCAGTAATACAATTTGGTAGGACAGCTAAAGGAAACTTGTTTTGTGGTTTAATTTTTATTTCCTTTCTCGTCCATTAAAGGATACAAGGAGTCTTAAACCTTCTGCTTATACTGCTGTCAACAAGAATATTGAACACTGGCAAACTAAACCTTTAGTCCAGCTCAGGATAACTCGTCTAGGTCCAGAGCTGTTGGCATTGCCTCAGCTCTTGCCCTTTAAAGACTGAGTAGGCTGATCAAGCTAAGCTACCTCATTGCTTGGATCGCTAAGCATCTTTAAACTCCTATACTCTGCTGGTTTCTGTAGCAGATGGGGTTAATGCTGAGGAAGCACTGGTGCCCTCTGGTAGAGTGTTGCACAATCTATTCAGTATCACGGAAACCTATCTCTGCTGCAGCTTCCCCTTTTCAAAGAACCTCTCTTTGCTTCAGTCCTGTGGTTCAAATGCAGTCACCTTTTGGCTAACACTCACGGCTACCTGCTTGGGTTTATTGCGTACCTGACACCTTGCCCTTGTAGTATGAGATTTACATTTCCTTACCACTACATGGTTGTGACATGTTTTATTCTAGACAGAGGGGACGGTCCCTCTGTTCTGAGTGCCCCCTAGCTCACTCTGCCAGGGGCTTCTGTGTTGCATGCACCTTCTGAGGTGGCTGATGTCTGCAGCTTGGAATCATGTTGCCCCCTGCTACTAGATTGTCCTGTGTTTTGAGTCTTCCCAAGCTCTTTTAGCTATGGCCATTTCCTCTATCATTTCACAGAAGATATTTACTACAGCCATGCTTAACTTTATGACCCATATCACCCAGTTATTTACTGACTTAAAGACCACAGACACAGTTCAGTGCCTTCCTCTGAAGATTCTGTATCTGATCCACCTGAGGCCTTAGTGGCTTTTGAGCAATTAGCTGCTGAGACTTATTCACCGTGTCTCTTCAGCCCTTGCCTGATTACCTTGCCTTCAAGGAGTTGCAGTCTTTTGCACAGGTGAGCACTTTGGGGTTGATTTACTAAAGTGCAGTTGCTGTAGAAATGAGGGGAGCTTTGCTGATTTTTATCATCCAATCATGTGCAGGCTAAAATGCTGTTTATTTTCCTTGCCTGTTCCCCTCAGATCTACAGGGACTGCACTTTCAAGTGCACTTGTAGTGCAAAGTTGATTTGCCTTTAGTAAATAACCCCCCTTTGGCTCTTATGAATGCAGTTTGGACCACTTTAAACTGGAGGATCAGCCTTTTTGAGTTTACCAGTACTGTTCCCTTTTGCAACTCCCAGGAGGAGCTTTACACTGAGGGCCCTCTGTCTTCCCAGCCCCTGACCAGATTTGCAGAGAAGTCTGACTAATGTTTGGTTGCCATATTTAATTCCACTTTTTTTTTGGATTCTGCCTCCTTTTGACATCAATCTAAACTCCTCACTTTATCTTTGAACTAGTCTGTACATGGCAACTGTGCAAATAACCGGTCTTTGCTCAGTCTGACTTTGGAGTGCTGAATATAATGTGATCTTCTGGCACTGGGTTTCTTTGGTAGCTTCCAGGCTCCCAAGTGCTGGAAAGTTAGCCGGTGAGACCTTTCCAGGTCCAGAACTGAGGCATTGCATTGGCGCTTGCCCTGTCTCTGAAGACTAACCCCCCCCCCGTGATCCACAATCCGTGCTCTAGTACTTGCTCAACTTCCTTGCTGAGGCAGAGCCTGCTGCTAGGTTAGTAATGTGATTGGGTGGAACTCGAGGAGGGGGTGTGGCCAGCCTCGTCGGGTGCATGATGCAGATATGGTAAGTCAGTGTGTGTAGCCATGAGCTGCTGTCGATTGTTGTGTGAAGAGGACTGTTTGATCTCCCCATACACCTGGCCCTGATAAACTGACATGATGGAGTTACATTGTGAAAATGGATGAGGATGTTTTAGGGTGGAGATGAGTTACATTGTGGAGAGCCTCTTCACAATGTAACTCATCCTCATCCAGAATCATCCCCACCCTCACTTAGAATCATCCATCCCTCTCCATCATCCTCATCCCCACCCAGAATCCTCCTCATCCCTGTCTATCATCCATCCCTCTCAATCATCCTCATCCCTGTCCATGGCCAGGTCTAAAGCTGTGTAAAGGGCCTCAAAATTTCTGATGGCTGCCCTGGGAATGCCAGTGTTTGGTCCTTTTTCCTGCCTACAGTGAATTGGTTACCTCAGACTATCCATCCCTCCTTCAGCCACAAGCTGGCTGAGTTTGATTACCCGAGACCTTGCCTCGCACTTAGAACTTGGTTACGTTACAGCCACGAGGTCGCTACATGTCTAGGTCACTCTTAGCAATTCCGGACTGACGTTTGTCATTTGAAATATAGTGACCCAGTACTTCTGGTGTCTACTTCAGGTGAGGCTGAATCCCCTACCCTGTCATTGTCCTTTACTGCAGTTCTACAGGACTTTGTAGCCAGAGATTACTTTGTTTTTGAGGCACCCTGTCTCCTGGTGTTACCTCAACATTACTAGAGGTCATTTTGGCATTTATTGAAGTGCGAACTACCCTGCATTTGGAGGATCAGTCAGCTTTCTCCAACCTTGGGTATTTTTATAGTTCCTTCACCTGCAAAGCCCTTTGTATTAAACTGGCTAATGTGTCAATCCTTTTGCAGAATGGGTCATATTTCTTTGTACCTAAAGCTGGGATACTCCCCTCCTTGAGCGTGTGGTAAAAAATGTCCGGAGCGTTGCACTTCAGTTGCAAAAGAGACATACTGAGGGGATGATTTAATAAAACCTGAGTGCAAAATCTGGTGCAGCTCTGCATGGTAGCCAATCAGCTTCTAACATCTGTTTAAAGATTATCTAAAGGTGATTTGTTTAAAAAAAAAAAAATGATACCATTAAGAATTTTATTTGGGAGTTTAAAATGTACACCTGCCTCAGCATTAGAGGTTTGAGAAGATTTTGTCCCTTTGGGGCTATGTCCGCCATAATGGGCAATGCCTGACCCCTTACAAGGTACAGAGGCAATGCACTAATTTTTGTACGTCCACATGGTCTCTTGTTTCATTTTCTATTTTCCTGATGGAATGCACTGTTTTGCGTTGAAACTTTGTTTTATGCAAGCACTTTAAAATTGCAAGTAAACTTGCTAAGCCATGCATCATGTTGCTTTTCCAAAACGCCAAATACCAGGTAGGCCCCTTTCACACTGTCAGACTGTTCAGGTCCGCCTGTCGTTTTGTCAGTGGACCTGAACATGGAATCGTCTTTGGCTGGCTTAAGACTAGAATACCACCTGCTGGCTGTTTATCAAAATGCTAATTCTACATATACAACATATTTGCCTAACTGAAAGACGTGTAAAATTGTCTCATTGCATATATTTTCTTTAACATAGCCCCCCCCCCCCTTTTTTTTTTTTGGCTTTTAGTGACAAGGCCCAAGCCTTTATCTACTGTTGTAAAACAAGCTGCACCAGGAAGTGTTATGAGCAAGGCAACTTTTATCAGCAATGTATTGATGAAGATAAAAGAAGTATCTGCCACAGACATTGAAATGGACTTTTCACCCTACAAAAGGTATGATTTTCTTTATTGTATGATGAATAAGCTTTGAAAATGGTTTTGGATACTGTGGAGAAGGGTTAAAATCTCTGCCAGGATTTTTTTTTTTTGCAGTCTGCGACTGTTTGAAAAATTATTCTCTCTTGATAGGACCAGGGCTGTCTTTAGCGCAGGGCAAATAGGGCAGCATCACTGTTGGGGGGGGGGGGGGGGGGGGGGGAGGCGCAAAGCAGCAGCCAATTGAGCCCATGCTGCTGCCCGCCAGAGCTCCGCAACTTGTTAGCTGCTCACTGTCAGTTGTAGATATAGAATCCCTGCTTCTGTATTTACAAGTGACAGCGCGCCTCAAATTTTATAAAATGTTAAGACCCCTTTCACACCAGGGCGTTTTGCAGGCGCTATAGCGTTAGAAATAGCGCCTGCAAAAAGCCCTAAAGAGGCTGCACCATTGTCTGTAGTGTGAAAGCCCGAGGGCTTTCACACTACAGCGGTGCGCTGGCAGGACGTCAGAAAAAAGTCCTGCCAGCAGCTTCGTTGCAGTGGTGAAGGAGCGGTGTGTTTGTGGCGGTTTTAACCCTTTAGTGGCCGCTAGCGGGGGGGGGGGGGGTAAAAGCACCCCGCTAGCGGCCGAAATGTGCCACAAATCCGACGGTAAAACGCCGCTAAAAATAGCTGCGTTTTACCGCCCACGCTATCAGCGGGGTTCCCCTTAAAATCCATACCAGACCTAAGGGCCTGGTATGCTCTCGGAGGGGGAACCCACGCCGTTTTATTTATTTTTTTATTTATTTTTTTAATTTGGCGTGGAGTTCCCCCTTCAGAGCGCATTCTCTGGCCACGGCAAAAGTCGCCTGGCCTGGGGCGACTTAAAGTCGTGTTGTAAGTCGCCCCAAGTCGTGTCCAAGTTGCCTCCAAAAGTCGTGTTGCCCCTGTGTGAGCCGAACCTAAAGCTGATATAGGGACAGAGTGTATCAGAGCAGCTGAAGCAAGGCTGGTGCATGTGAGGGATTTACACAGGCATTTGCAGTACAGGAAAAAACTTGTTTAGCATTAGATCATTCTATGCTACTACTGTTTTTTCTACTATTGTTCAAATAGAACAGTTCTTAGATTACCTTTTTGGCTTTTTGTGCTTTGCACTATGGCTTCAAGGCTTACTACTAAGGCACCAAAACAACCCCCAGGCCCTGGGAACTCCAGACATCCCTCCACATTGTCATCCTCTCCGGAGATACCTGACATGGCAAGCCAGGGTGAGTCATTGGAAGCAATTGGTGGTGCAACTGATTTTCACACTTCAGCCCCTGTATATATGACTGAAGATGTATTTTCCTCTGCCCTTCAGGATTTAGAAGGAAGATTATCGGCTTTAATCACATCCTTCATTAAAGGGTTTAAGCGTGCTAGATCCCTCTATCCCACTCCGAACCTCTTACCAGGGGAACAGTGGGGACAGGATGAGGTTTTACCCTCAAACGATTGGGAAAAACAAATGGATTACTACTCTGCAGAGGAGTTGAAGTTTCAGCTTCACAATCTGAGGTACAGATCCTTAGACACGGTTCGCTCCACTTTCATGCTACCCCTAACAGAGTCAGCTGAAGGTCTGGTTTCTTCTTTGGGTTCCTTGAAACCTTCACAACCAGTGCATGCGTTTCCAGTCCACACATTACTAGAGAAGCTTATTTATACCAAATGGGATCATCCAGATAAGCATTTTCTCCCTCCAAAGAGATTCTCGGTTCTCTATCCTAATGGAGGAAAAATTCACCAAAAATGGTAAGTTCCAGCAGTAGATGCTGTGATTTCCAGTGTGAATAAAAGTTTAACTTGTCCAATGGACAATGCACAAATGCTAAAGGATCCAACAGATAAAGTTGGGATTCCTGTTAAAATCCTTTTTTTCTTTAGCAGGTAATATTGCTTGGCCTGCAATTGCAGCTGTAGGCATCTGTCAGTCCTTAAAAGACCAGTTCACAGAGGCCCTTAAGCTCCCTGCACCACAGGCCAGTGAGTTGGCCAATTTACCAAAAGCATTGTTTTGCCATAGATGCTATAAAGGATTCTATTCACCAGGTGTCTCGCCTTGCACTTGTGCTAGTACACATGTGTTGGATCCTTTGACTAAAGGGTTGGTCTGCCGAAGCACCCTGCAAAAACCTACTGTCTAGTTTCCCAATTTCATGGGGAGCGACTATTTGTCAATGGTTTGAATAAATACATCCAATCTTCAGTGGAAAAAGTACTATTTTGCCAGTCAAAAGAAAGTATAAACATCCTTCATCTAAACTGACTCTCTCCTGTGCCAAGCGCATCCGCCTCTAGGCAGTGGCGACTGCATCCACAGTCAGATTCCAGAGGAAAATCGTAGTGTCAGGCCCATGCTCAAAGGAAGACCTGGAGCCGCAAGACTACAAAGCAGAATACTAAGACATCTTCATGAAGAGGCGTCTCCCCTCACCAAGATGGGGGGGGGGAAGACTTCTGCATTTTGCAGAAGTCTGGCAGAGAAACTCAGGACAGATGGGCTCTCTACACAGTGACTCTAGGATACAAACTAGAGTTTCCGGAGTTTCCACAATCTAACTTTCTGAGATCAAACCTTCCCAAGGATCTAGGGAAAAGACAATCCCTGTTTCAAGCATTAGACTGATTATTGACTCAAGGTTTAGGTTTCTATTCAAACCTGTTTACGATACCAAAACCGAATGGAGATGTTCAGCCCCATTCTGCATCTAAAATATCTAAATTGGTTCCTAAAAATTTGCTCATTTCGAATGGAGTCTTATCAGGTCAGTGGTCTCCTTCCTAAAAGGCAGATAACTTCTGGAGTCCATCGACTTCAGGGACGTGTATCTGCATGTCACTATATTTCCCGCTCGCCAAAGGTTTCTGCAATTCCAAGTGGAACGATGGCATTTTCAGTTTGCGGCCTTGCCCTTCGGGCTAGCCACAGCACCACGGGTATTCACAAAAATATTGGCCCCACCTCTAGCCAGGTTGAGGGCACAGGGCATAACAGGGACGTACATAGACTATCTATTAATAGACCAGGCAGTGACTCGCTTAAGGCAAAGCGTACGCATTACAACCAGTTACCTGGAAAGTCTCGGTTGGATCCTCAACCTAGAGAAGTCTTCCTTAAAACCAGTAAGAAGGCTGGATTACTTATGCCTGATCATAGATACAGCCCAGAAATGGGTATTCTTGCCTCCAGCAAAGATCAGCTCCATGCAAGAGCTGGTACGGATGGTCAGGTCAAAAGCAAATCCTTAAATTCCCCTTTGAGGTTGTTGGGAAAGATGGTAGCTTCATTGAAACAGTCCCATATGCCCGGTTCCATTCAAGACTGTTGCAAAACAGAATCCTCTCTGCTTGGAACAAGACAATTCATGCTTTGGATTTGCCAATGTGGCTGTCCCCAAGAGTGTTTTAAAGCCTCAGTTGGTGGTTACAAAGCCAGAATTTGCTGAAGGGAAAATCCTTCAGACTAATCTGGAAAGTAGTAACGACAGATGCCAGCCTCTCAGGCCAGGGAGCGATAGTAGAGGAGATGACTGTCCGGGGACAGTGGTCAAAACTTGAAAGAGCCCTGCCCATCAACATCCTAGAGATTCGGGCAGTGTATCTGGCTCGGAAAACCTTGACCCCCAGGTTAAAGAATTGTTCAGCCCGGATTCAATCTGACAATGCTGTGGCCAATACCAATCACCAAGGGGGCACCAAGAGTCTCAGCTCAGAGAGGTGAACCATATCCTAACTTGGGCAGAAAGGAATGTCCCATCCTTATCGGCAGTTTTTATTCCGGGAGTAGAAAATTGACAGGCGGACTATCTAAGTCGCCAGCAGTTATTCCCAGGGGAATGGTTTCTTCACCCTGAAGTTTTTCGGGCTGTTTGCCAAAGATGGGAGACTCTGGACATAGATCTTCTAACATCCAGATTCATCATGAAGTTAGTCAACTGTGTCCAGAACAAAGTGATCCACTCGCATATGGAACAGATGCTCTGGTAACCCTATGGGATCAGTTTTCACTGATCTACGCTTTTCCCTCCATTCAGTTGCTGCCTCAACGACTTTGCAGGATCAAGTTGAAAATAAAACCCGGTAATTCTGGTAGTGCCAGCATGGCCCAGAAGGTCATGGTATGCAGAGATCGTAAAGATGGCAGTGGAGGGTCCTTGGCCTCTCCCACTAAGGCCAGCCCTGCTATCGCAGGGGCTGATATTCCATCCTACTTTACGAACAGTAAACTTAACGGTTTGCTTATTGAAACCCACGTTCTGAAGAAGCATGGGCTTTCCAGGTCTGTTATCTCTACTTTAATCAATGCAAGGAACCCAGTTTCCAGAGTTGTATATTATAGGGTTTGTAAAGCTTACGTTTCCTGGTGTGAATCCAAGGGTTGGCACCCTTGGAGATATAGGCAAAATCCTTGCCTTTCTACAATTGGATGTAGAGATGAAGTTGGCCCTAAGTACTATTAAGGGCAGTCTTATCGGTTTTATTTCAAAGAACGCTTGCTACGCATTCTTTTTTTATGCAAGGGGTGATGCGGATTAATCTGGCAGTTAAATCACTTTAACCCCTTGGGATTTGAATTTGGTTTTGAACCATTACAGCATGTTCCCTTAGTCCTTCTGACTAGGAAGCTTATATTTTTGGTTGCTATATCCTCAGCAGGGAGGGTTTCAGAATTGGCTACTCTTTCTTGTAAAGTTTTATTTGATTATTCATGAGGACAGAGTGGTGTTATGCCCTTGTCCAGGCTTTTTGCCAAAAGTGGTTTTAGGCTTTCATCTGAGGATATTGTCCTGCCATCATTTTTCCCAAAACCGTGTTCCAGGGAAGAAAAATCATCACATTGTTTTGATTTAGTGAGAGCAGTGAATCTAGTTAAAGAAAACTGCTCAGATTCGTAAGACTGATGTCTTATTCTGCCAGAAGGTCCTAAAAAAGGGCAGGCAGCGTTGAAATCCACTGTTGCTAAGTGGATTTGGCAAGTTATAATTCAAACTTATGATTTAAGGGGTAAGATTCCCTCTATTCAAGTTAAGGTGCACTCTATCAGAGCGGTTAGTGCTTCTTGGGCAATGCGTCATCAGGCCTCCTTTACTCGGATCTGCAAGGCCACAACTTCGGTCCATACATTCACGAAATTTTACCAAGTGGATGTAAGAAGGAATGAGGCTATTGCCTTCGGGCACAGTGTGCTGCAGGTAGCAATAAAAGTCCTCAAGGTCTGGGGGTGCACTTCAGGTTGTGTCTTCCTCCCCTCAAGTAGCATTGCTATGGTGCGTCCCACTAAGTAAATACTTAAGGCTGTGTCCTATGATGTACAATAAAGATAATAGGATGTTTATAACTGCTTACCTGTAAAATACTTTTCTTGGAGTACATCATAGGACACAGAGGTCCCGCCCCTCCTTTTATGGGGTTTAAGTATATTGCTTATATTGCTTGGCTACAAAAACTGAGGTACTCCTGGAAGGAGGGGTTATATAGGGGAGTCAACTTCCTTTATTGGGTGTGCCAGTGTCAACACCTGAAGGTAGCTGTAAGGCTCTGTGTCCTATGATGTACTCCAAGAAAATGATTTTACAGGTAAGCTGTTATAAAAATCTTATTTTTTAGCTTCTAGCAACCAGTCAGTGAGCGCCAATGATATGCTGCAAGCTCTGGCAACCAATTGCTGCCTGATCTACTGCAGTAAACCAATTTAGTCTAGCTGCTATTTAATGTATATCTCAGAATCTGGGTGGGCCTAAAAATGTTTGCCCTGGGTCCAATCAATATTAGACGCCGTGGATAGGGATAACATTTAAATGTTTTCCCATATACCTCCTCCTTCCAGCAATTTAATAGGCTTTCAAACACCAAAACAACTGAATTGTTCAAGGCTGATTGCCAACCTATTAACCATTGTCTTCTATACTGTCAGTAGTAGGTAGCCTTGGTACAGTCAATCATCTTTGTTTAATGCTTTGTTGGCTATTCAGAGACTTGCACTGTTTTCACTAGAAATCTGCAGTTTTTTTTTTTATCCCGCACTACACCCGTGCCTAGAAATGAATGTAGTGTTACAGTGTGACATTTAAAAAAAAAAAAAAAAAAAAAAAATGTAAACTGCGCTCTGCATTTTCCAAGCTTCATACACCACTAGCCAGAACAAGACACTTATTGCGTTGTAAAATATGGCATTTTACCGCTCACAAAGTGCTTCTAGGATGATGGACACTAAGCAGTAGTGCATACCTCCGCCATTGAGTGCTGTACATTGGTAAAATTATGCAAGGATTCAGAAAGGTATGACTTTTTTAAATGTAGTTTTTATTTATTTTTTTAGGACAGTGCCTGGAGAATGCCTAGCTCCACCCGTTTTCCCTGGAAACACTGGCGTCACGATCTTTAAAAGACAGGATACTTCCACCATGGCCTTTAATTGTAGTGTTTCCTCTGCCGTGGTTGAAGCGCTGCAGGGAAACCATGTGCTACGCTTTCTCCAATGTGAGGTGCATACCTGTTTTGTGTATTTGGATTTCATATAGGTCATCCCTCCCAGCCGTGTTTTCTTTGCTTGGTCTCTTTCAGGCAAAAGCCACAGTAAAGGCCAAGCACTCCCCTACCCCCCCCCCCCCCCCCCCGCCTCCAAAGGAAATGTCATTCCTGTAAGGCCACTCTTAGGGACTCTTGGACCAAGCTTTTTTTGCAGATTTAGTTGAACAGGAAACGTCCTCTGCTCGGTCCAAGTGAGCTTCGCACCTCTCTTTAGAAGGAGCTGGCAGATACTTTTCAGTCCTTTCGATCTTGTATAGATAAGTGTCCTGTGGTACAGTGTAGTGGTAGGGGAAATCTACCATCCGCTTCTGCTCCTAGAGAGGTTAGCAATTCAGCGGAAGTGCGAAGGGACTCCCCAGGATTAGATGGGGAGGAGGGAGACAAGAAGGATAAGACTTCCTCCCGATACAGGCTGCCCTTGGAAGAAGTGGACGACCTGTTGAAAACCATCCCTACCACCCTGAACATCTAAGAAGATAAAACCCATTTTATCTCCATGATAAAATGTATCGGGGTACAGGTGAGGTCAAGCACCAGGTGTTTCTGGTACATTTGGTCCTGTCAGAGGCTGTAAAATGGAATGGAGAGGGCCCATTTTTTCTCGATCGCTTAAAAGGAGATTTTGATGAGGATAATTCTCAGGTTTGGAACAAAAGGCCCAAGTTAGATGCAGCCCTTTCCCGGGTCTCTTGGAATACCAATCTAGCTTTTGAGGATATGGGCGTCCTGAAAGATACCATGGCTAGGAGAGGTGATTCCCGTCTATATAAAAAAAAAAGGGGGAGTGGTTGGGGCTCAATGTTTTCTAACCTCAAGCTAGTGATGGCTTAAACTGTGGTAATGAGGAACCTTGGGCACTGGCTGGAACAGTTGAAAGAGCACATTGAGGCAGGAACGTCCTGGGAGAATCTGCTGGACACCTTGTCTGTTTAACAAAAGGCCGTTGGGTGCATGGCAGATGCCTCTGGAGTCTCTAAGAATGTCCACATTGATAAGTTTTTGTTTTTTTGGGGTTTTTCAGTAAGGAAGCTTCTTACCATGGGGTGCTTTCCATAGATCTGAGATGCTTACCTACACATCTCCATACCACTAGCATCCCAAAGGTATTTGGATTTGGCACTCAAGACGGGGGACACAATTTGACATCTTCAGTTCAAAACTCCCTTTCAGACTGTACTCCTTTCCAAGGGTTTTTGCAAAGATGGCGGAAGTTTTGGCACAGCTTAAGATGTGGGGACTTTATTTTCTTTATCTGGACGATCTCCTCTTGTTTGCCAACTCGAAAGACCTGTTGTAGAAAAAATTGGAATTGGACAGAGTAACTAGGAGAGTTTGGGATGGCTTCTGAACAGGGAAAAGTCGAATGTGGTCCCTTCCCAGATCATAAGATTTTTGGGTTATAACATCGATTCAGCTCGGAAAAAGATTTTCCTCTCCGAAGACACAGTAACCAAAGTTCAGAACGCAGTGAAATAGGTCCGGACAAGTTTACCAATTATGATTCAGGCAGCCATGTCAATGCTGGGCCTCCTTGCAGCCTCGATCCCAGCTGTTCAGTGGGCCTGCCTCCATTCCAGGGATTTTCAGCAGATAATTCTGCAGAATTGGAATCATGAGTTATCATTGGCGAAGCAAATCGCAATTCCCTCGAGTCGAGAGGAAATTATGGTGTTGGAGGAATCAAATTTAACGCAGGGTTTGTTCTGAACATTCTCAACTGCAAAGAGACGGACGGGCGCAAGCTCCTTGGCATGGGGCGTGCATCTTGAGGGTCAGATTGCCCAAAGGATCCTGGACAAACTTGGGGGCCAAAAGATCCTCCAACTGGAGAGAGCTGAAGGCCATTCTCCTAGGGTTTTGGTCATTCAAGAAGATTATCATGGGCCATCACATTCAGGTGCTAACCAACAATGCTACAGCGGTAGCCTGCATCTTAAAGCAGGGAGAAGTGGGGTTCTCCTGGCCATAGCTCTCCAGATCCTGTCATGGGCAGAAGACACTCTGGCTTCTTTGACAGCTGTGCATCTAAAAGGCCGGTTGAATCGAGTAGTAGACTTAAGCAGGAAGTACTGGTTTAATTTTCTCTGAACAGGCAGGACCAGAGCATCTGGACGCACTGGCCCAGCTTTGGGGCCTTCCTTTTGTGCTATGCTTTCCCCCATTTCAAATGATTCTTTTTAGAAACACAAAAAAAAGTTTCAGGAAGAAACCACAAGCCTAATTCTAGTGGATCCCTATTGGCCCAAGAGCATGGTTCTCAACACTACTTGGCAGCAGAACGCTATCGGTTGTTGCCTCTGCAAGATAATCTACTGGATCAGGGACCCCTTCTTCTGGATATAGGCCATCTCAGGCTAGCAGCCTGGCTACTGAGGAACAAATCCTAAACAGGGTTTGTCCAACAATTTCTATGCTGCTAGATAGCAGGAAAAAAGTTACAAGGGCTGTTTTATTTTAAGACATGGAAATGCTACAACTCCTGGGGCACCTCGAATAATTTTTTTTATTTTTTTTTTTTCCAGAGGAAGTCATTTTCCATCCTTGATTTTTCTCATGACCGACTGGAGAAAGGGTTAGCGGCCAGTAACTTAAAGGCTCATGGAGCCGCATTGTTCACTTTTTTTTGTAGAAAACTTCTTCTCAGGACCCTTTGGTCATAAGGTTCTTTAGGGTTCTGGCCAGAGCCAGACCAGTTCCTTTTTAAGAATTTTCCCAAATGGGATTTGTCGGTGATTTTGTAGGGTCTGACTAAAAGACCTTTTGAGCCACCAGAAGATGCTACGATTAAAGATCGAGCTTTAAAAGTAATTCTATTGGTGGCAGTTACTTCAGCTAAAGGGAGCTGCAGGCCTTTTCTATTGAGTCTTTTTTGACTATTTTCCTGGATAGTTCTGAGGGCAAGCCCAGGATTCCTGTCAATTCTGCCAACTTTTTTGTCCATATCCATCTTGTCCTAAATAGGTTTTCAAAGTTTGGATGTGAAAAGATGCTTGTTACATTATCTTGAGATCACGAGGGAGTTTAGAAAAACAAACACTCTGTTAATACTATTTTCGGAACCACGTAAAGGATTCTGAGCTTCCAAAAGTACAATGGGGGGATTGCTTTGGCCATTAAGAAATCTTATCCAGCCTCGGCAGTGGAGTCGTGGGTGTTGTGGCCATTCAAACTGAGCTGTGGCAACATCCTGGGTCAGAACAAATCTGCAAAGCAAGTTTTCTACTTTCACCCGCCATTATAGGATGGATTTACTTTTGGCCACAGAGCAATCATTTGGCAGGAAGGTCCTGCAAGCCGTGGTCCCACCCTGGAGTAAGTACTCTTATCTCCAGGTGCTGTCCTGAAAGACTATTTGCGAAAACCTTAGTTAGACTTAACAGTAACGGTATTTCTAGGAATCTTGCAGGACCGCACCTATGACCCTCTCTTGATTGTGGTTTTACTGTGGTGTTGCTGTTTTGTTTTTCCGCATGGCTGGAGATACTCGATTACAACTTAGGCCATGGTGGAAGTTACCTGTGTGAGTTTTTATTTTTTTTTTTTTTTTTTTTGATACTGCAGTGTTTCCTGAAAAAATGGGTGGAGCTATGCTCTCTTCAGGTGCTGTCCTGAAAGACTCCTAGAAATACTGTTACCAGTAAGTCTAAGGTTTTTTGCTCTTGAAGGCAAATTTATTATTTTTCCCTTTTTGATTTCCCAGTAATCTTTTTACTTCCGGTGCTTAAGTATTTACACAGCTCCCAGCAACATCACACGGTTTTCCATTACTTTGTAAGCCATTTCTGACCTCATTAGTGTCAATCCACACCCCAAAGTCTGGAGATTCACTTTACACTGCCTGTACCTGGCAATCGCAGACCACTTCTTAAGAATTCATAACTGCTGTCGTCTTCTTATGTGCATTGTCTGCTGTGTTGTCAATTGAGGATAAGCCTAGTTTTTGACACTACACTGCTCCTTTTCTTTCCCAAGAATGTTTGTTTGCAATGGGAATATTTATACATGGCTTGTTTTTAACGCTGTCAGAGGGACAGGAAATGAGGGGGGAAAACCTACCAGCTGCACGGCATAAAAAAAACAAGACTGACTTTAAAGCGGACCTTCGGTTATTTATTTATTTTTTTTTTTCCTTTTCAACTTTCCATCTATTCAATCTTCTGCCCTTGTTTTAACCTTTTTTTTTTTTTTCTCTTATCCAGCCCACTTCCTGTTTCTTCTCTGGTAAAAAGCCTACGTTTATGACATTCACAGCTTTCTTGTAAGAGTTTGGCAGGAAGAGAGTGGAATGAGTCCTAAGAGGGCCAAAGAGCTGCAGAGCTGGGGGTGTGCCTGTGTGATAATCCAGAAAGTGAACAGGCAGCAGCTTCAGCTGCCCAGTTAAAATGGCTGCAGCCAGACTTGGTGGAGGGCTCCAAGTAACAGAATAGCAGTAGATATAAAATATGCAAAGTGGTTGGAGAGAAGCTTCAGAGTGGCAAAGATGTTTTTATTACAAATTATGAGAGCAGACTGCAGTTCCTCTTTAACAGTTCCTCATTACTTTTTTTTTTTTTTTTTTTGTCCAATACATTTTTATTGGAGAATTTCATAATACAGAAAATAGCCATAAAAAGTCACTTGGTTTTAGTTGCAAACAACTTTGGCACAATCAAAAAGGAGAGGTAAGTATATGCATGTGGTATACAATCAACATGTCTAAAGTTACATGGTACAAGAAGTTCCTGAGGGTTAAACAAGACAATAAAGATAAACAGGGAGAATGGACCTTTAAGTGATAGTACCAGCAATATTCCCATACTATTTAAGCCAGTGTGACCAATTTTTGTTTGCAATTGATAAGCGACCTACACTCAAAGCAAACACGTTCATACATGCGTTAGGATGTGCACTAGGGTGATCACTTCAGTTTTGGTTAGGGGGTCAGCCGATTTCCAGAGTTTAGCAATGGTTATTCTCGCGGCAAGGAGAATGTGGGTGTTTATGCAGCGGAGTTGTTGAGGTACAGTATCAATTCCTGTTAAAGCGGTTTTGTACTCAAAATTGCAACTTAATGTTCTTCCAATCGCTTTGGAGCATAGATGCAGAAATGACCATTAAAAAAAATGATTATGCATTAATTACCTTTTAGCAGAAATGATTATAGTGACTTCCGGGCTCTCCTCCCGTGGGAGTAGGCGTGTTTATCGCCTTTCCCCGGCTTCGCAATGACCCCTGGGAACTTTGTTATATTCTTCCCAAGAATCCGTGGGGGACGCCGTCATGCTGAAATCTCGTGAGATTTCGGAAGGAAGACGCCGGTCACGTGACGAAGTTTGTTTGTTTTGTTGCCATCACAATGGGGCGGGAACTTCTGGCGACTCCGCCCGTTGTGATGGCAACCGGAAATTCTACAGCGCTGCTCACTGATATCACTGAGCATGCGCGGGATCGAGCGGCGAATGCTGGGAGCACAGCATTCACCGCATCCAGGAAATCAGTGCTTGTGGGCTTCAAATGCCCACAATAAAAAATGGAAACCGCCGTGAGGAATTTTTATAAGTTTACCTCACGGACGAAATCGGCAAGCAACGGATCTAAAAGGATCAAGAAGTGAGTGATAGCATAATACTTTAAACGTATAGCGATGTGACACAAAAAAAGAAAATAGGTCAGCGGAATCCCGCTTTAAGTACTGCAAGTTCTGGGGGTTGCGATGCCAGCGACCTTAGTAGACAGGTATTTCCAGGAATTGAAAATCTTGGAGCATCCCCATAATGTTAGAGTCCTTGGGGACCCGCAGTCTCTCCAGCATGAGGGTGGGGTGGTTGGGTCATATGTATGCATCTGGGAAGGAGTTTTATACCATCTAAGGTTGAGTTTTTAGGTGAGTTTCCAAAAGTTGGAGGAGCGAGTTGGTCTGTGGGTTCCATAAGTGAGCTGCTTGCCAAAGAGTCCCCAAAAAGAGCATCCCAAATTCCTTTCCCATTTTTCCATAGGAGATAATTTACTGAAGGATATTTTTGCTTTTTTCGCAAGTTCTAAAAAAAGGGTGATGCCTTTTGGTAGAGTTTTTATTGTTGGCTACAGCCATGCTTTTTCTTGTACATATTTATGGCTTTGGGGGCTGTACAGTAGAGACAGTGGGTCACTTGTAGGTATTTGAAGTAATCTGTGGCAGAGATAAATGGTTTAAGGTGATTATCTGCATTTAGATCTGAGATATGTCGTCCTTTTGCAAAGAGTTTAATTGTAGGTTGGGGACCAACCATGCGATTACTGAGATGGGTAGGGGTAATTTGTGAAACTTTGGCCCATTAGCTGTGTTGGAACAGTTCCTACCTTTTTATCCAGCAAAGTAAGTCCATCTTAAATTGATTTCCATTTACTTTGCAGCCTAACTACTGAAGAGCAAAATCCAGTAACCGCTTTGCCACATTTAGAAATGACTGATGCATTTATTGGTACACCTGTATCCAAATCTAGAAGAGTGTCAAGGTTAGTAACTACACATCAAGAAATTTGGATGATTTAGTCTCCTCTGATACCAAATTACATTCTTTTCTTAGTCTCACTAAAAGCATTTTTGTCTAGCCAGTTTTGTTTTAATGCCATATTATACGGTTTTGTTTTTGCAAATGTCTTGTTTTTTTTACAAAGGCAGTAGCCCTAAATTATACAAAAAGTAAAGCTGCACTGTGAAAACCTGAAAAATATTACAATAAATGTGACACACATATGGTAGTGAAACTTGTATATGTGATAAATATGAGTAGATAATTCGATAGTCCACCACTAATTAGCTGGGTGGCAGCTATGTGGTCATAAAGTATATAAAAGGAAATATCCACAAGTGAGAAGATGAGTTTTGAAGGTTGTCAGTCCACAAATCACCAAGGTATTTTCACAGTGATCCAGTGACACCAAATAAAATAGCGCACCTCCACCATTTGAATGAAAGGCTTACCAGAGGCAAGCTATAGCAGGCCTGTGGCTATAACCCAGCCAGGGTCCTTGGTCCAAGGAAGTGACAGCAACACCTAAAATGGTCCAGGAAAATAAGCCCCAACAGACCGACCAGGTAGATGCTCAGATTTTCAGAACCCGGATTGGTCAGTGGGTTACCAAAAAGTGAAAAAAATAGCTCACCATAACACATTCCAGTTTATTAAAACAATGTTGCACTTGCATAGTATAAAACCTCCTCATAAGACCTTAAGCAAGAAGGCTGGCAAATAAGCAAACACCCGTCCACATGCGGGGGTAGTGTGATGGCGTCTGTAAGTCCAACCTCGGACACGCCTTTCATCATATGTCGCCTTGGGGAACGTTCTGAAAATCCATGAGCATCTACCCGTCGGTCTGTTGGGTCTTATTTTCCTTTACCATTTAATGTGTTGCTGTCACTTCCTTGGACCAAGGACCCTGGCTGGGTTATAGCCACAGGCCTGCTATAGCTTGCCTCTGGTAAGCCTTTCATTCATATGGTGGAGGTGCACTATTCTATTTGGTGTGTCCTTGGATCACTTTGAAAATACCTTGGTGATTTGTGGACTGACATCCTTCAAACTTCATCTTCTCACTTGGATTTTTCCTTTTATGTACTTTATACCCACATAGCTGCCACCCAGATAACTAGTGGTGGACTATTGAATTATCTACTCATATTTATCACATATATAGGTTTCACTACCATATGTGTGTCACATTGTAATTTGTTTTTCACAGTGCAGCTTTACTTTTTTGTATGATTCTATTTTGGTGTATATCACTTTTTAGTTGCAGCTTTTTTAGGGATAATTTATTAGATTAGTATCTTTTGTTTATAAATTGCCCTAAATAGTTGGATTTTTTTTTCCCCCCACAGATTACTGGATTATATTGTCCATCCTGTCTTGACAATGCCTTCACCTCTAGATGCAGATTTTGAGGTGGTTAATGAGCGAACTCCTCGTAATTCTTCCATGTTGGTCACTTCTAGTCCTGTCCAATCAAATCTGAGGAAACTTGCACAGTTGAGAAATTTGACCAAAGCATCCGAGTTTAACCTTCTGGAAACGCCTATTGTAGTAAAGGTATTTTTAATGAACTAAGAAAGATGTAGTGTGACAAAGTTACTGTGTGTAAATTTGTATGTGTGTATATATGTATGTGTGTGTGTGTGTGTACACACACACACACACACACACACACATATATATATACTGTAGCAGCCTATGCTTTATACAGTCAGTGGTTTTCTGACCACGGGGTGCCTCGATCAGCACCTTGTTTTTCATCAGTGCGCCGCCTTTTTGTTTGCCTCGATCAGTACCTCTGCCATTGAGGGAACACCTTGGATTTTTTTTTGATAATTTTAAGACCCATTTTAACACAGGCTTTCCGATTAGGTCGGCCTGTTTTTTTCAGGCGGACCTGATCGGATGCTCCATTCCTTGCAATGGAGTGGCAGATGTTTGCGGTGACATGTCTGCTGACACCCGCTGCTATCCGATCCCCTCTGTGAAATCCAGATGGATGGTTCGTTTTCATCCAGTCTCCCTATAGAGGAGAGGGGGACTCTCACAGGTCCATCTCTGCACAGTGAGCGGAAACTGGACCTGTCATCCGCCTGCTCAGCGGGGATCAACTGATCGATCCCCCACTGAGCAAAGCGAAGTCTGCCAGCAGACCGCCTGTGTGAAAGGACACTAAAGTATTATTGAAGTGGTGTTTTTTTTTTTTTTTTTTTTTCTTTCTATAAACTCCCCTCTGTTAACCTTTGTGTCCTTGCACACTATAGGCATTTAGAGGCAGAAAAAAATCACTTGAGGGTTCAGGAGAGGAGCTTTTTGAGCTTAAAAAAAAAAAGCCTGATGCGTCTTAACCAGGTTTAGGAGCGTTTTTTTGCAGCTACCTTTCTCCTGTCAGGAGAGAAGCTTTTAGAAGAGCCTCAGTGTGCACAAGGCCTTAGATTCACTAACCAAGCCAAACTCCATCTAACACATTTTAAGCGGTTACAGCAAACCTTTTTTTCCTTTTTGGCATAATGGTTTTACATAAATTACCATTGTAAGCGCTCCAGTGGTTTGCATTAAACCTATTACTACTACTTTTGCTGGACATGACATTGACAAGATGATCACCAGGTGAAAATCTAGGTAAGTCTAAAAAAGACCAATGCAGCTGTCACGTTTAAGACTTGGTAAACTGCAATCTGTTTGCTTTTGGGTTTAACACAGCTTTTAATACTCTACCAACATAAATCAAATATCAAAATAGCCTGTAATGTGCATACTACTTCCATTGTCATAGTTACGTTTTGTCACCATAAAAGAGCAACTTTCATTTTCAGATGGAGGATAGATATGGCATGTATTCTTTAAGTGCATTTATATACATCTAATTTATTTTATTTTTTATTTTTTTCATTGCTAAAGTTGCTTGCTATTTATCTTTATATAATCATTGAAAATGTTTTCGTTACAGAGGGCAAAAGCTTTGGCTGCAAGCTCAGTTTCTTCTGTATTTACGGGGCATACACCTCAGTCTATTTTGAGGTCCAGTGCTCGAACTACCCCTCTGGCTTCACCTTCAGTTTCTCCTGGAAGATCGATTACGCCTCCTTTACGACCTAGAGAGGCTAAAATCTCTTTTATGGAACAGATCAGTAACAAATATATCAAAGGGGTAAGCTTTTAGATCCATCTTGTCCTAGAATTTGTAACCGCAAATATAGAAGTTATATGTAGAGGGCTCCGCGTCCTTTTAAAAGGACTCTCATTCCGATTCATGGGGTCAGCTATTGAGCTCCTAAGAACTGGCACTTCACCAGCTGTCATTGTAAACCTTTGGCTTCAGTGATTTGAGTTGCTGACCCAAAAAGCATATATAGATTATTCTGCGCTCCATTCACAAAAGCGCGTAGATATAAAGAAACGCCTCCCTCCTTTCTTTCCCCCCCCCCCTTTCTCCCTCCTCTTTCTTTCCCCCTCTCTTTCCCCCTCCTCTCTGTCTCTTCCTCGGGACAGCAGGGAATTGAACTTGGACTATCATATGTGTTCCTTACTTTTTTTTTTTTTTTGATAAGTATATCTACTCTCAATTTCCTACCTCTCCTTGTATAGGAAGCTATTGAGTTTCATTTCTCATGCTGACTTTGAGGTTGAACCTGAGTTTTCTAGAAAGTTCAGGAACCACTGTTGACTCTTCTTGGAGGTACTTCTCACACAAGTTATCCTAGGAACTCTTTGCATTGATAGGTGATATAGTTTGGCCTTCATGGGGAACCGTTGAATTGTAGCTTAGAACCTTGCCTAAGGTTGTGGTGATCTTCCTCAGACAGGACATTTTCAGTTTCCTATTGCCCATTCCAGTTTATTTCCTTTATACATCAGTCTTGGACCTTCTCTTTTAGTATGTTTGTTGGTTTATTTGTTCCACCTTTCTGATTAGATTGAGGTAGACCAGTTTCTCTTATGGTTTTGTTTCCCATCCATACTTTGTGTCTAGTTCTACATTTTTCTTTTTCTTTGCTTTTGGGCTTTTCCCATTGGGGAATTGTACTAATAGTTGTGAGCTCCTACTCTTGTGAAGAGAATTTAGCCTCCAAAGGACATTGTATACCCTTCCACTCGGTGCCCATTCTCTAATGTTCTAGGTCTGTTTGAGAATAACTTTTTACAAATACAAAAAGTATAAAATTAAGACTTAAACGCTAATAGTTGTTGTCTTGTTACTGCAGGTTTTAACACCTGAGAAGGATTTGCCAGCATCCTCCCCACTAATAAAATCTGCTCAGGATACCGTTTGGCCAGAAAGGATGGCTTTGTCTATAAGCAACACCTCTACTAAAGACCTTGATGAGATGGATGAGTCTTCATCTGGTATTCAGGATGGGAGTCCCAGCAAGATGGAAGCCAGTAGGGATGCAAGTAATGTATCTGGACGGTCAGATCAGACAACACTGGAGTATCATGATGCACCAACACCTGACGATATGGAAGATGAGGCAGTTATTGTAACAGCTAAATCGGAGGTTCTTATTAAAGACTCCTTGCCTTCTGAAGTGAGCAGCTTAGCAGCAGAAATCCATGTTACAGATGTCCAAGAACTGCCAGATAAAGGTGTGTTTTGCGTGTGTAAATGTGGGTAATTGTTTTCTGTCCTGTATATTTTGAGTCTTCATCTACACCCTGGCTTAAATTATAAATTAGACTGCCCCTTTCATTGCTGGTTTTAGATTGTAAAACGAAAGACAGGATCTGTCTCGTATTCCTGTAGCTTTGTCATATTTTTCTGGGAATGCCTGGGGCTGTTTTTTTTTTTTTAGACTGGCTCAAAGTACAAACATGGCTTTAATGAATTTATGGTTGTAAATTAATCGAATAAAGTAGTAATCTGACAACTTCCCTTTTTTTTTTTTTTTTTAACTACTTCAGCCCTGAAAGGATTTGCTGGTCAAAGACCAGACCACTTTTTGCGATTTAGCACTGCGTCGCTTTAACTGACAATTGCGCGGTCGTGCGACGTGGCTCCCAAACAAAATTGACGTCCTTTTTTTCCCACAAATAGAGCTTTCTTTTGGTGGTATTTGATCACCCCTGCGGTTTTTATTTTTTGCACTATAAACAAAAATAGAGCGACAATTTTGAAAAAAAATTTTTTACTTTTTGTTATAATAAATATCCCCCAAAAATATATAAAAAAACATTTTTTCCCCTCAGTTTAGGCCGATACGTATTCTTCTACATATTTTTGGTAAAAAAAATTGCAATAAGCGATTGATTGGTTTGCGCAAAAGTTATAGCGTTTACGAAATGGGGATAGTTTTATAGCATTTTTATTAATTTTTTTTTTTTTTTTTTTTTACTAGTAATGGCGGCGATCAGCGATTTTTATTGTGACTGCGACATTGTGGGGGACCCATCGGACATTTTTGACACATTTTTGGGACCATTGTCATTTATACAGTAATCGCTGCTATATAAATGCAGTGATTCCTGTGTAAATGACACTGGCAGTGAAGGGGTTAACCAGTGGGTGGCAGTGTAGGGGTTAAGTGTTCCTAGGGGTGTGTTACTAACTGTCGGGGGGTTGGGCTTTCATTTAGTGAACACTGATCTCTGCTCCAATCACATGGAGCAGAGATCAGCATCACTAGTTGCTAGGCAGAATGGAGAAATGCTGTTTACTCGGCATTTCCTCCATTCGGCCGCTCCGTGAGACGATCGCGGGGATGCCCGCGGCGATCGAGTCCGCGGGTCCTGCGACCGGACTCACGGGGGTCCCGACCAGCGCGGGAGCGTGCCGCCGGCAGCGCGCTCCCGATGGCAGGGCGGAATTGAATATTGGACGTACCTGTACGCCAATATGCCTGCCCGTGCCATTCTGTCGACGTACATCGTCGTGCGCTGGTCGGGAAGTGGTTAATGACCAGGCTATTTTTTGCAATACGGCACTGCATCGCTTTAATTGTCCATAGCACGATCGTGTGACACTGTAACCAAACAATGTCATTCCCCCCCCCCCCCCCCACACACAAATAGGTTTCTTTTGGTGGTATTTGATCACCTCTTCGTGGTGTTTGTTTTTTTGCTCCTATAAACAAACAGAAAAAAAAAAAGGGGGAAAAAACATTTTTCGTTCGTTGATTAACACAGCTCTTTTAAGTCTTGACCTTAGGGTTATCACGCCACCTTCAGGAGAAGACTAGGCAGAACATGTAAAAACAGCAAGACTGCACAGCACCGCCCAGGGGACAGTCCCTCTGGCTATAACCCCTCACCCTGCTTTCTGTAGCTCTGTTTTTTTTCTGCCTAGTGTACAAGGACCTGGCTCCCTGAGGGGGCCATTGGTCCTAGGATTTTTTTCATTCTTTTCTCAGGGCTTTCTCAATAGGTGCAGGAACCCCTTTTCTCCACCTCTACCCACCTCCGAGCACCCTCTACCTACCTCCCGTTACTGCCCTTTTAGAGAATAAAGAACCAAGTATAATTTTGTGGTGATAAGTAATTTGTATGGAATTTGTTCATAACAAGAAAAGCACTAAAATTGATCCCCCTTTGGCCAGTTAGCAATATTTAGTTAGCCTATTCTAGCAACAATAGATCCCCCATTAACAATGGGCCACCCAAAACAAAATCCCCTGGCAGCAACAGATCTCCTCAAAGCCAGCATTGATACTCTCCAGCAGCCAGCAACAGTAGTCCCCTCCCTCAACAGTAGATTTTTCCCAGCCATAACTGACCCCTCAGCGATAAGACCCACTCCCAGCAACAATAGGTCTCCCACCAGTAAGAATAGACCCCCCCTGCAAAAATAGATCCCCTCCAGGCAGAATAGATCTCTCAGCAGCCAGCATCAATAGACCCTGCAGCACACCCCAGCACCACTTACCATTACATACAGTCAGTGCTGGAGGTGCCAGAACTGCGTCCCCCCCGCATTCCCGCTGAAAAACCCTGTTTTTTTTCCTGCAATTTTTGATCCTGTGATCTACTATCAACAGCCAGCTGGGCAACGGGCTGGATAATGTAGATCCTTGTAGTCTCCCCAGCCTGGCCATCAAGCGTGCACAGACCCTAGCTACATGATGGCCCCTGCCTCAGCAAGATGGAGCAGCTGGGCATTCCCTGGGAGGTCGACTAGGGGGTCTCTCACTATCCATTTCCTCTCTCCCTATCCCTCATTCCCTCCTCCCCCCTGCTGAGGCCACTGTGTGACTGGGGCTCCGGTCTTTGGCAGGGGGCTGCGCTGCCTGTTGGGGTCCGTTTATTTTTCTGTTTCTTTGCTGTGAGGTGCCTGAGTAAATTTACCTCAGGAGAAGCCACCACGCAGATCGTGGCAATTTTTCTGTAGTCTTATGCAGTGTATGGGCTGTCAGACATTTTGTAGAAGGTTCGGCGGCCATTTTCTTGGTGATTTTTGTGCAAAGGATGGTCAGCGGCCATGTTCTTGTAGCCTCAGTGCGTTTTTACCTCTAGTGCTGGGTCTGTGTACCTCAGAACAACACGGTTTTCACTCTGAGCACTTTGTGACTGAAATGGGGCAGAGCGGTCAGCGGCAGCACTCGGTCAGGGTGGCGAGTCCTGCGGAAGGGCCCCTCAGTCTGTTAGCAGCTAGGAGGGTGGGATTTCTGTACCTTGCCTTAAGTCCCTACGTTGTGGCAGGTGAGAGGGTCAGAAGCTGGCGCTTCTTCCCCAGACATCCCTGCCATTGCAACCGGCTCACCTGCAAAAAATGCGGTGCCTATGGACGCTTTGTCGGCGGTCCTGGAGACCTTTGTTGCCAGGGTGGAAGCTGCGTGCGGGCACAAGGGGGGAAAAAGTGCTACGGTGCCTGATTTGGCTGAAATGCTGGTCTGCGGACCAGGCATTAAATAAATAAAAAAAAGCACTGGCGGATTTGCCCTTCCAAGGTGAGGCTTTTTGGAGCTTTGCTGAATGACATTATTAAAAATGTTACCGATGGGATGAGCACATTGTTCCCACAGTCCAGGAAGGGTAAGGAGCCACGCCGTATGCAAGGGCCCTGTTTTTCAGCTCAAAAAACTGCTTTTTCGACAGCCTGGGTTGTTGGGTAAGCGTTCCCAGTCCGACAAGGTGCCTGCTGAAGGAAAAAACCGTCCCTGGTTTCGCAAGCCAAAACAAATCTGCGAGCAAAAGTGTTACCGCGTGAAGGTTTGCCCCCGCCCAACTCTCTCGGGTGGGGGGGGGGGGGGGGGTCACCTTCGGGAGTTTGCAGCTTGGTGGACCTCTCTACTGTCCAACCAATGGGTCTGCAAACTGGTTTAATCAGGATCTTTTTCACCAAACAGATTTTTTTTTTCCCCCTCCAACCTACCTCTACTTCCAGCTCGTCAGGAAGCCCTGTTCGGTGCAGTACAGGACCTGCTACTGCTCGGAGAGATAGTACCGGTACAGACGCTGGAAAGGTTTCAGGGATTCTACTCCAATCTATTTGTAGTCCCCAAAAAGGAAGGGGTGCATCCAATCCTGGACTTGAAGGCACTCAACAGTTTCGTGGAAGTGCAAAGGTTCAGGATGGAATCGGTTCGCTCCGTGGTCGCTTCACTCCATCAGGGGGACTTCCTGGCGTCCCTGGATATCCAGGACGCATACTTGCATGTACCAATTTGCCTCGGGCATCAGAGGTTTTTGCGATTTGCAGTCAGAAGAACGCTACCAGTTTGTGGCTCTCCCTTTTGGCCTGGTGTCAGCACCCCTAGTCTTTACCAAAGTGTTAGCTCAGATTCTGGAGCTGTTAAGGCAACGTGGGATCGCAATCGTGGGTTACCTAGGTGACCACCTGAGAGTAGCTTCTGCTTCAGATTTAAGGGAGGATGCAGCGATCACCATGCAGACTCTCCAGGAGTTTGGTTGGGTGTTGAACCTAAGGAAGTCGGTATTGGTGCAATCCCTGGAGTACCTGGGCTTACTGTTGGACTCCTCAGAAGCGAGAGTTTTTCTCCCTTCAGACAAGCTGCAGACTCTTCAAACTGCTGTGATGTTGTTAGTGAGCTGCAGGTGGTCCTTGCTAAGCTTCTGCATGTGAGTTCTGGGCCTCATGGTAGCCACTTTAGAGGCGGTACCGTATGCTCAATTTCACACTTGTCGTGCAGAAGGAGATTTTGTCAAAATGGAACAAATCTTCATTATCCCTGGATTGTCAAATTTGGGTGAACCAGTTAGTCGGGGATGCCCTTCTCTGGTGGCTGAGGTCTCTGGCGCTTCAGTCCAGGAGATCGTTCCTTCCTCTCCATTGGACGGTGATTACGGGAAGAATCCCAACTGCTGATCAATGTGCTTGAGCTTCGGGCGATCAGACGGTGCCTCTCCACATGGTCCAGGAGGCTACAGGGGCGTCCGGCCAGGATCCAGTCGGACAACGCCACGACAGGAGCTCGGTCGCAGCATGGGAGGTCCCTCACATCCCCCAGTGGGCAGAGCGACACATTTTGGCCATATACATTCCGGGCGTAGAAAACTGGCAGGCAGACTACCTAAGTAAGTCAGATGCTGGGTCCAGGTGAATGGTCGTTGCATCCGGATGTATTCCGGCTCCTTTGCCTAAGGTGGGGCACACCAGATGTGGACCTTTTGGCCTCTCGGCTCAATTGGAAGGTGCATAGATTTGTGTCCAGGACAAGAGACCCCTGGACAGAAGCGTTGGTGGCTCCACGGGGGGATTTATTGCCTGATTTATGCCTCTCCCCCCCCCCCCCCCCCCCCCCCCACTCAAACTGCGCAGAGTGGAGGTCGAGGGGATTCCAGTGATTGCCCCAGATTGGCGTTGACGTCCTTGGTATGTCAACCTAGTACAACTGGTGGCGGATGTTCCTTGGCGGCTGCCAATGCGAGAAGACTTTCTATCGCAAGGTCCGATACTTCATCCTGCTTTCCTGCCGATGTTGAAAACCAGGTACTAAGGGACTAAGGTCTGTCAGACTCGGTAATTTCCACTATGCTGAGGGTAATGAAAATCTCAAAGATTTACCATCGTACGTGGAAGGCTTACATCTCCATATGTGAGGAGATGGGGTGGCGTCCGTACACATACTCAGTTTCCAGGATCCTGCTGTTTTTGCAACAAGGAGTGGATCCAAAACGTGCAGAAGCACCATCAAGGGACAGATATTTTTCCAATGTCCCTTGGCAAAATCACTCATTGGTGAGTACTTTTGTGCAAGGGGTTGACACGTAGTCCCTCCATTTTTGACCACCACTACCTCCATGGGATCTGAATCTGGTGCTATCAACGCTTCGGAAACCGCCGTTTGAAAACAGGGAGATTCCCTTGTTAACTCAGAAAGTAGTCCTTTCTAGTAGAGCTGCACGATCTCGCTTCACCCAACCCCCCCCCCCCCCCCAATCTCTTCCACTGAGAGCAGGCAATTCTTTCATATAAACAAGTGGAGAGATTATCTGCTCACTCTGTCAAAAAGCATCCTGGGCAATCTGCCCAGTTTAGAATTTGAAACATTGTAACTAAGCTTCTTAGATCAAAGGGATAGAACTTTTTTGTAATAATCTGGGCAGTCTGCCAACTTTCAACCACTTGTAAAGGCAGGAAGTTTAACCACTTAGTCTAAAACTTTCTGACACTTAAGTTAAAAATCAATATTTTTTGCTAGAAAATTACTTTTATTTTTTAGCAGAGACCCTAGGGAATAAAATGGCAATTGCTGCAATATTTTATGTCACACTGTATTTGCCCAGCAGTCTTTCAAATGCAATTTTTTGGGGAAAAAAATGCACTTCAATAAACAAAAAAAACTGTAAAATTGGCACAATTTTTTTGTTTTAATGTGAAAGATGTTACACTGCGAGAATCGTGATCTATCTACTAAGCAAAAAAATCGTGATTCTCATTTTAGCCATAATTGTGCAGCTCTACTTTTTAGCGGCTATTACATCTCCCAGGAGGGTTTCTGAGTTGGCCTTGTCATTCAGGGATAAGGCGGTGCTACGTACACAGCCCTCTTTCCTTCTAAAGGTGGTTTCGGCATTCCCTCTAAAGGACATTGTGTTACCATCCTGATGTCCTAAGCTGACACACCTGAAAGAGGTTGCCTTACATTCCCTGGATGTGGTCCAGGCTCTATGGGTGTATCTGTCTGCTACGGCTCCCTTCCGTCAGACTCTCTCGATGGCTGGTCCGAAAAAAGATCTAGCAGTCTCGCCGTCCACCAATTCTCAGTGGATCAGACAGATTGTGGTTCAGGCTTATGCCTTAAGGGGGGGGGGGTGCTTCTTTTTCCTGTCACGGCTCATTCCACCAGAGTAATTGGAACCTCCTGGGCTTTTTGACATCAAGCGTCTGTCTCCCAGGTGTGTAAGGTGTAAAGTTGTAAAGGTGACTGCAGCAGGCAAATATGACCCCAAATTACACTTTTTGGGGACCAGTAACATTATTACATTGATCAGTGCTATACAAATGCACTGATCAATTTAATAATGGCACTGACAGGGAAGGGGGTTAAGTGTGTTTGCTCCCTGGCAGATGTGGCATATCTGGCAGAATGGGGAATTGCCTTGTTTACATAGGCAGTCCTGTGATCGAGGGTCACCGGCAGACATTGAGACCCGGGGGCACACCCTATGCAAAGACCAACGTACACCTACAACAGTTTCCGCAGGAGAGCAATTGGTTGTAAACTTTAATTGTATATATATTCTGCGCAATGCTTTCTGAAGGGGCAGCCACCCAGGGCCGTTACTTCAGAATTTTGTGCCGTAAATGACCCGAAAGAAAGGCAGGTGAACATGGAAGCGGACTCCAGCGACGGCATTGCTGGAATAGTTCGTTTTAGGTAAGTTTCACATAATGTGCTAGTGTGCTATGCATACTTGCATATTTTGGCTTTACCTTTCATGTTTGGCTTCACCTTAATGCATAGGATGCATTAAGGTGAAAAAAACACAAGGGCTTACAAACCCTTTAAGGTCCACAGTTTTTCTGACTTCATTGGTTGGGTGCATATTTTTCTCCAGGTCAATAACACTTCAGTCGAGCACAATATAATCACTGCTATAATACCAGGATGTTTATAAATGTACCTTGGTGGACAAGGGGTAAAGACTCCAATTCAGGCACCCTTTAAAGTTATTGAAGATGCAGAAGATCTGTCTGAGCTACCTAGAGATGGTTGAATGAAAATCTGAAGCATCTGGCTGGGATTATAAGGGAATTTGTCTTCCTGAGAGAAACGGCATCTGGGAGATGAACTCAATGCACGAACCACATACAAACAATATAGGGTGTATTCTTCTGATTAAGTGGAGCCAGGACTGGGACAGGGGGCAGATGCCCTGGCTGAGGTGAAAGGCAGAAACTCCCTTAGCCAAGTAGGATGTTCTGGGTCTCAACATCACCTTGTCCCTATGGAGAACCAGAAAGGGTTTCTTGCAGGATAAGACTTGATTCAGACTCCTGCCTTGCAGCGTTGGCTACAATAAACACCATCTTGTGCAAGAGGTGTCTAATGGGTTCACACATCTGTTTCTGAAGCACAGAGAACAAGATGTCATTCTCACAAAGTTGAAAGGGGGAGTGGATTGTTTATTTTTTTAGCCTACATGGGAGCACTCTGTGCAAAACGTCTAAAGAGTGAGGACAACAGTTTTTGCACTTGAAAGAGCAAAAACCTGACTGCCTATAACATTGGTCTGGACCAAACTGCAGGAAGAATTTGGACCACTGAGAAACTCCTGGGGTAGAAGCCATAATACTCGCATGTCCATGTCTGAAGAGAAACTGTGTGAAGTTTATTTCCTGGCTTTTAACGTCCTAGGAATCTGACTCTGATGCCCCTGTCCCGCAGAACCTGGGCCTCAACTTTTGTGCCATTAAAGCCGGATCCTGACGATCCAGTAAGAACCTTCAGTGTTTACTAGGCGTCTTACCAGGTTTGTGTTCCACATCCAACTGGGTCAGCAAGGGGCAGTGAGGATCACTAGAATGTAACCCCCCACCCTCACCCTGGGAGGGAAGGCATAGATCAGGTTGTACTGATCGCACTTGGACACCAAAACATCCAATGCTTCTACTAGACGATAACCTGAAGTTTTAACATTTCATTTGTCCCTCAGTGGACTTAAAAGGATTCTACAGGGTACATAAAAATCCTTTTTATTTTTCAGGTCTGCAGAGGCCCAGTGTAGTGAAAGTCTGGGCTGTTAGATCCAGGGTTATAGAAGGTGGTGTGTGAGCATTTTGTCTTTCTATACTCAAAATGAGAATGTGAAAAAAATAAATGTGTTATCAGAAAGCAAATAAACTAAAAACACTGAAGTTTAGCTTGTGTTCGCTGAAAAGTGTCATTTATAATGAAGGCCAAAAAGGTTGTGTTTACTCATATTTTTGTCTTCTCAAAATTTTCACTAGATACAGCCGATGCAAATACTGACAATCTTTCAGTATCTGAAAATGACACAGAAACATTACACCAGTTTACTGCAGTGCAGGAAATTGTTACTCAAGTTAAGTGGTAAGTGTTGATCTTAATGTTTTAAAATATAAAATTCAAGCTTTAAGCACAAATTGTACAGTAAAACTAGGCAATTTGAACATTTTTAGCTGTTCCATGGCTAAAGTAAAAAAAAACACTCCTCAAATAAGGTTCAAGACATCTATGGACTTAAGTAGTTGCTTATGAGAATTCTATATATCAACCCATTTTCAGGGAAACTGTATAGATGGTTGTCAGTGGTTTGTAAACCATTAGCAACGTCACATGCCAACACAGTAGGAAAGGATCATGCCCAAGGGATCGGAGTATTGTAAAGGTGTGCAATTGTGGTGGTTGGATCATTTTCATCCTTATAAGGATATTTATCAACCATGTGTGGCCATGGAAGGAGAGTAATAAAGCAGAAGGTACATGAGGAGAAGCAGAAATTAGTAGTATGGAAAAGGCAAGGCATGGGGGAAGTGTTGGGTAACCGGGTAAGGGATGACAAACCTCTCCCTCTTCCTCCTGTTTTAGGAAATAGCAGCTTTAAATTTCACTGTACCCAAGAAAACAAGCATGTACATTTTTAACCACTTACAAGACCGCCCACCGTAGATGTACTTTGCTACCTTGACATTAAATACCGTTCTGGCATAACCCAGTATTTTTTATTTTTTTTTGACGGTGGGTTGTCCACTTTTTAAGATGAAAGTGGTCTCCGTGGCAAGTTCGCCGCTAGGTTCTCCCCCTCCCGCCGTGTCCCAGTCGTTTCCGCTGCTTACCGGAGCTGTCGATGGCAGACCATACAATTAATTTTTTTCCCTGATGGACAGGAAGTCGAGTGAGGGGATGATAGCCCCACCTGACTCTATGCCATTGGATGATGGGAGCGACATCAAACATCACTCCCGCCCAACGGCCTTAAAGGGAGAATTTTTTCTAAAATTACTTTTAAGTGTAAATGTCAGATCTGAAATCTTTTTGACCCCCAAATCTCACATTAAAGAGGTCCAATAATGCGTATTTTATTTTTTCTATTATAAGGGATGTTTACTTCCCTTGTAGTGGTAATGAGTGATCCAAAAAAAGTATAAAAATAAAGTAAAAAAGTTTGAGTTAAACATAAACAAACAGAACCAGGCTTCAACATTTCAGTTACATTGCATGTTTAGCACATTTTCATTACAGAATTGCTGCAAAGCCTTCATAGATGACACCCCACTCTACTCCAACCTTGTATTCCCATCCCTTTTTTTTTCTAGGTGACCAATATTCCATATAAGTTTACTTAACCAGCAATTACTCCTAGTAATCTTCCCATCACCAGATCCACCAGTACCAGTCCAGGTACATCCAGCCACGGGCCCCAGAGTTTCTCAAACCTCCAGGAGCATCCCCTTTGTTGATGTACAATTTTCTCCATTCTAATCATATTCCCAACTGCAGAAATCAACTCCTTAACTTTGGGCAGATCCTCATATATCCAGTGAAGCATTATCATCTTCCGTGCTAACTGCAGGATTCTGACGCCCTCCTCCCTTTCAAAGACTTCCAATACATTTAACAAACATTGTTTGGGATTGGTGGGCATAGAGATCCAAAACACCCTATTTATGGTATCCACCACTCCACCCCAATAGGAGTGAAGCTTCGGGCACCTCCACAGTAGGTGGATCAGGTCTCCATGATGCCTCTTGCACCTAGTGCACAACGGGGTAGGCCTAAGACCCATTTTATGCATTCTATGCAGGGTATCGTAAACCCTTAGAATAAGATACAGCTGTGTTAACCTCTGCGACACATTCAGCGAGCTCGTGGGCACTGCCTGTAAAATCTCTTCCCACTGTTCATCTATCAGTCCTACATCTCTGTCCCACCTGCTCTTCATTTTCAGGGGATGTTTATTCAGGAAGCTCTGCAGGAGCATATTGTAGCATTGAGAGATGAAACCTTTAGTGGTGGCTGCCCTCAGTATTAAGTTAAATAATGGCGTTGGCGAAGGAACCCACTCGGAGGCACTGCTCTGTGCCTTCACCGCATGCTTCAATTGCATATAATAAAACCGCATACTGGGCGGCAAGCCATATCTGTCTTGCAGAGTCTCGAAAGGCAGTAGGATACAGTTTTGGAAAATCTCCCGAATTTATACCACTCCATATCTCTTCCACAAAACCCCATGTTGTATCTGTGCTATTTTAGGGTATGTTCGATTGGCCCATATTGGGCTAAACTCTGTGTAACCTGTCACTCCCTGTATGTATCTACTTTTGTTCCAGATTTTCTGGAGGAGATTGTAGGTTGGGTATTTCTTATTTGGTTTCCCAAAAGCTAGAGTCTCAAGTGCCGCTGGCACTGAGTCTCGTTTTACCTTGTGCAACATCACAGCCTCTGAAGAGCTGCGGGTGTTGCTTGGCCTGTCTGCTTCCCCACCAAAAATCCCTATGATGTGTTGGAGCTGTGCCGCCAGATAATATAACCATGGGTTCGGCAGGGCAAGCCCTCCCTCGTCCTTGGGGAGTTGTAAGTGTTCAAGTTTAATCCTGGGAGGGTGATTTTTCCAGATTAGTAAACGAAATAGGGAGTTCCCAATTCTAAATGTTTTCAGAGGGACGACCACTGGAGAGTTGTGGAGTACATATAGTAGCTGGGGCATAAGGATCATCTTGATCAAGTTCACCCTACCCCCTACCGACAGGCAGAGTGAGTTCCATGTCTTAATCCGGTCTCGAAATTTCTGCAGTAGTGGGGAGATATTCAGTACCCCATAATCCCTTACTGTGGGCGACACCTGGACTCCCAGGTACCTAAAGGATGTGGCCAAGGGTATGGAGCTATCACTGGGAGGCTTACCCTTTTCATCAATGAGTATTAGGGAGGATTTTGTACAGTTACTCCGGAGCCCGGGAATACACTCCAGATTCCGTTATGGTCAACATGGCCTCCCGAAGGGAATCTTCAACGTCTCCTAGCAGAATCGGTGTCATCCGCGTAGAGCATCAATTTCTCATGCATGTCCCCATAACGGAAGCCAGTAATACCCGGGTGGTCTATAATTGTGATAGCCAAGGGCTCAATAGCTAAAGCGAAGAGCAGGGGAAACAGCAGGTGTCCTTGTCTCGTGCCCCGGCCCAGCGCAAAGGTATGGGATACTCTCCCCGCCCCCCTAATGGCTACCTATGGATGACAATAGAGCAAATGGACCCAGGATATGCACGTTTCCCCAAACCCGAACCTCTGAATAACCCCCCATAAATATTCCCATTCGATACTATCGAACTCCTTCATAGCATCCAATGAGAGCAAAACCCCTGTCTCATATTGTCTGCCTGAGACTGAATATTCAGATAGTCTCCTGAGGTTCGCTGCCGTGGACTTATTCGGCATAAACCCAGGTTGATCTGGGTGTACTATAGCTGTAATGACCTTATTTAGTCTAAGTGCAAGAGTTTTAGCCAGCAGTTTGACATCACTCTGCAACAAAGATGGGTCTGTATGATCCTGGATCAAGGGAATCCTTCCCAGGCTTTAATGTAAGAACAATATTTGCCGTGGACATAGAGGGGGGCAGGATCCTATTTTTCCCTAGCTGCCTCAAATTCCGCCAGCAACTTAGGAAGAATATCAGCATATTGTTTGTAAATTTATATGGGGAGTGCATCCGACCCAGTGGCCTTAATGGGAAACTCCGCTAGCGCAGTTTGTAACTCCTGCACTGTAAGTGGGGCATCCAGAGCTTAGCCCCCTAATATTCCAAGACTCCACATATTTCAGACATTTGCATTTATATGATCAAGAAACTCCAGGGTGCATAGAAACAAAAGATATGCAAGTTGGCAATAGAGTATAACAAGATCCAGTATGAGGGGAAGCTGGGCCATGCCATCAGCGCCCAGACCTGGCCCCAGCCTACATTGGGTATGTTCCATAGTTCAGGGGTCTCAAGTTTACCATTATTTGCATAACAACAGTACCAAAGCCTAATGTCCTCCAAACAAAGCCTGTGGGTGAAAGAAGTTAAACACAAAAAACAAAAGTCCAGGCTGTCAACGTGACAGACCAGACTGAACTAACTTGAAACCAAAACTGTTTGAGCACTTTTTTTACACGTAGAAAGAATGCATTTTTCTTGCATCTTCACAAGATAGCGCTAGACTCACATGGTAGTATTATGCCTCCCAGCAGAGCCATTCCTAAGTTTCCCTGTTTAAACGAGACACTCCGTCATCAAAACGATCAATATCTCTTACAGCCAAACAAAGCAAGAATGGGCAATAATATACGAGAAACATAGGCATAAAAGGAAAACAAAATATGAGCACTCCATGTACATCCAGCATGTTGATTCTTCAGCGTGGTTTCCGGCCACTGCTGCCAACAAATCAATCACCATCCTCCTCCTCCGCCTCAGTGTCGTAAGGCCTGTTCGTTCCGATCCAGCCATAGTGCGCCATCTTGAGCAGATTTGAAAAAGTGGGTTTAGCGGTAACCCTCAGCTTAGCGGGGTACAACATAGCGTAGGGTAGCTGCAATGCTCTGTCTCCTTTTTACCTCTGAGAGCTTAGCCCGGTGCCTCTGTACCTCTGCAGAAAAGTCTGGATAGAAGGATACCCGGACCCCATTCACCTGTGTACATTAGCCTTCTCCCTGGCTTGTCTAAGTACCGCCTCCCTGTCTCTGTAATGCAGAAGTCTGGCAAGGATGGGCCTGGGAGGGGCACCCGGTTGCGGTGGGTGGTCCGGTGTGCGATGGGCCCTCTCCACGGTAAACAACGGAGAAAACACTTCTTTGCCAAATACCTCCTGTAGCCAAGCCTGTACGAATGTGGTAGGGTCCTTCCCCCCCCCTCAGTCTTCTCGGTCAACCCTACAATACGTACATTATTCCGTCTTAAACGATTTTCAATGTTCTCTTCTCTGTTACTTTCCTTAGCCAGCTGATGTGCAACATGAGTCTCCCAAGCAACTGGTCAGTCTGTCTTCGACTTCGCTCATCCTGCTTTCCACAGCAGTTGTGCGTTCTCAAATTTTTTGCATATCTTGTCTCAGCGGGGAAACGTCCTCTTAATCCCCCAAACTGCTCTTTAAGGATATTCACTGAGGCAGTGCAGGCATGCACTGCTCTAAGTATCTCTGCCAGAGTTGGTTGCTCATTTATCTACAGCCATGTCTGTGTGAGAGGGATAGTGCTGCTCAGAAATAGTCCTGCTCACCCTGTCCCTCTGCCTCTCCTGCAGACTGCCTCATTAAGCTCAGTGCTGCTGAGCCCTGTAGTGCCACATGAGGTTAGGTAGACGACCCCCCCCCCCCCCCCCCCCCAGTTTTTGTGCATAATATGTAATATCCCTCGGGTACTCCTTACCTGCAATCTTTAGTGCCTTTTTTGCTGGGATCCCCTCTAGATTTCTTTGCTCACGGTGTACGCTGCACCAGGGCCGCGGCTGCGCCATCTTGAATTTCGGAGCTTGTGTAAACCTCTTCTTTTTTTTTTTTTTGCCTTTTCCACGGGTGCAGAGTGCCGGCGGGTGTTCCGGGGGGTTGCCCTGTTCGGTAGCCAGCTGGATAGCCGTTTCTTGCCGTTAGATTATTGCTGGGAGAGGATCAATACTGTGCTGTGTAGGAGCTGTGAGATGCACGTCTTCTTGCGTGCCTGTCCTGGCCACGCCCCCTTAAAGTCATTTTCTAGCAAAAGTTTTTGTTTTGTTTTTAAATACAAAGTGTAAAAAATAGGCTTGGTCCTTAAAGAGGAAGTAATCTCTCCTATAGTTTTCAGCAAAGGAAGCTGCCATCTTGGCCTCGGTTTAAGCTGCAACTGCCATGATGCTGCACATGTGATCTGTTATGAAACCAGCCGTTGGATGGTATGACAGTTTGGTGGAGAGCACAACCAATGTGACGGCTAGCATTTTTGGCATGCCGGGAATGTTAACGGTTTATTGAAATGATCAAATCGATGGGTTTACTTACGCTTTTAAATGATTAAGAGCCGTGCAATCATTCCAAGAATATTTTTTTGGAGAATAATTTTAAGTTTGGTAAGGTTATACGCACAGAAGAGGGAAGTTGAGACCATATAAGTCTCAAAGGTATCTGAATTCCTTGTTACTGAATGGATTTGGTGGCCCACTGAAAGAGGTTGGGGGTATTAGATGCTGTTGGTGGGAAGGTGGTATCTAGTGCAACTTAGTGGATATAAAAAGTCTACACACCACTGTTAAAATGTCAGGTTTCTGTGATTTAAAAATGAGACCAAGATAAATCCTTTCAGAACTTTCCACCTTTTGTGACCTATAAACTGTACAACTCAGTTGAACAACAAACTGAAATCTTTTAGGTGGAGGGAAGTAAAAATAAAATATGGTTGCATAAGTGTGCACACCCATAAACAAATACTTTTTGAAGCACCTCTTGATTTTATTACAGCACTCAGTCTTTTTGGCTATGTGTCTCTATGGGCATGGCACAAATTGGCAATGTTTGCCCACTCTGCAAAAACACTCCAAATCTGTCAGATTGTGAGGGCATCTCTTGTGCACAGCCCTCTTCAGATCACCCCAGATTTTCAATCGGCTTCAGGTCTGGACTCTGGCTGGGCCATTCCTAAACTTTAATCTTCTGGTAAAGCCATTCCTCTGTTGCTTTGGATGTATGCTTTGGGTTGTTGGCATGCTGAAAGATGAAGTTCCTCTTCATGTTCAGCTTTCTAGCAGAAGCCTGAAGGTTTTGTGCCAATATTGACTGGTGTTTGGAACTGTTCATAATTCCCTCTACCTTGGCTAAGGTCTATGTTTCAGCTGAATAAAAATGGCCCCAAAGCATGATGCTGCCACCACCATGCTTCACTGTGGGTATGGTGTTCTTTTGGTGATGTGCAGTGTTTTTCCACCAAACATATCTTTTGGAATTATGGACAAAGTTCAATCTTGGTTTCATCAGACATAACACCTTTTTTCCACATGCTTTTGGGAGACTTGAGATGTGTTTTTTGCAAAATGTAGCCGGGCTTGGATGTTTGTAAGAAAATCCTTCCATCGTCCCACCTCTACCCCATAGCCCAGACATATGAAGAGATTGTTGCATGTACCACACAGCCAGTACTTGCCAGATATTCCTGCAGCTCTTTTAATGTTGCTGTAGGCCTCTTGGCAGCCTCCTTGACCAATTTTCTTGTCTTTTCATCAATTTTTGGAGGGACATCAAATTCTTGGTAATGGCCACTGTTGTGCTATATTTTCTTCACTTGTTGACTATCTTCACTATGTTCCCTGGTGTATATATAATTCCTTGGAAATTCTTTTGTACCCTTCTGACTGATGCCTTTTAACAAGATTCCACTGATGCTTTGGAAGCTCTCTGCGGACCATGGCTTTTGCTGTAGAATGCGACTAAGAAAATGTCAGAAAAGACCTACTGGAACAGCTGAACTTTATTCAGGGGTTAATCAGAGGCACTGACGGCAGATGTGTACGGGCGTCTATTTAACATGAGTTTGAATGTGACTGCTTAATTCTGAACACAGCTACGTCCAGTTATAAGAGGGTTTGTACACTTTTGCAACCTTTTTTTTTTTTTTTTTTTTTTTTTTTTTACCTCCCCCTTAAAATATTCTGTTTGTTTTTCAATTGAGTTGTATAGTTTATAGGTCACATTAAAGGTGGGAAAAGTTCTTAAATCATCTCTTTGCCTCCTTTTTATTTATTTTTTTATTTTTTATTTTTTACATCGCACAAACCTAGAAAATTGTTGCATAAGAAAGAGGACTGCTACCCAGTTTCCCCTAAAATAAGACCTAGCATGAGTGTCGGTGATGGCTGCAATATAAGCCCTAGCCCCCAAATAAACCCCATCCTCTTTCCCCAAAAATAAGCCCTACCCTGAGAATAAGACATAGAAGGACTTTAACTAGGGCTTATTTGGGGGGTAGGGCTTATATTGCAGCCATCGTCAACAATCACGCTAGGTCTTATTTTAGGGGAAACGGGGTAACTCTGTTGGAGACCTATAAAAGTGTACATACTGAGGTTGATTTACTGAAGGCAAATCCCCTGTGCACTGTAAGTGCAGTCACTGTAGGTCTGAGGGGAAGCTCTGCTGATTTCATGTGCAAGCTAAAATACTGTTTTCTTTTCTTACATCAGGGGACACAGAGCCATAGTAATAACTGTGGGTTATATCGGCATATCAGGTGCTGGACACTGGCACGTCCCTTAAGGCATGAACTTCCCCCATATAACCCCTCCCATTACTGGGAGTCCTCGGTTTTTTTCGCCAGTGTCTAAGGTGTTGGGCACGTGTAAGGATGTGTGTACTAAGCTCCACAGGCAGTAATCCTTTGAGAGCCAGCCATCCTGACCGGATCTGTTCTGATGTCTCTGTAATGGACTAAATGAACGGTAACCGGGCCTCGTCATCCGAAGACGCAAGGTTTTGCTTGCAAAATGCTTTTAAGCTGGGCCCTGGGATCCAGTACTTTTTGGTAGTAAGGCCAATAAAAGTTTACTGGGAGGGTCTTCTCGTAGGTCCAGGATTGCGGGATTACCTGAATGTACCCCTGTTCCTGAAGGTTTCCTTTCAAGGTCTCTGAGCATACCATGAAGGGTGAAGATTGAGCTTTTTATCTCTGATAAAGCCCTGCGGTGGAAAGGTAGGGGAGATTTTCTGCAAGGCATCTCTCCTTCCATGTATTGTGTTGTCATGTCTGTCTCACCACTGGAGGCTGTATTGAGCACTCACCACTCTGACGCTGGAAACAGCAGAAGCTTTCACTCTCCTCTCCATTCAAGCCAGCTCAGGTCCTCGGGTATGAAGGGGAGGTCTGATCACTTCCTAAGCCCCCAGAGTGGCGTTTTTTTGTTCCTTTGTATGCCAGCCCGCTGCCTCCTTCTTTTTTTTTTTTTCTTCTCCTTAACCACTTAACAACCGGCCCATAGCCGAATGACGGCTACAGGGTGGTTGTTTAACTCTGGGAGGCCGTCCTATGTCGTCCTCCCAGAATTCCGCTCTCGCGCGCCCCCTGGGGCGTGCACTCGAGAGCATCTGTGACCGCCGTATGGGGAACAGCCCTGGAAGAAGATTCTGTCCAGGGGAGATGGTCCAGGTTAGAGGACCTTGCCTATCAACTTTGGAAGTTTCAGGCAGTACATCTGGCCATAGAATCTTGGCGGTCAGATTACAGGACTGTCCTGACAGGATTCAGTCTGACAGAGCCACGGCGGTGGCTTACATCAAAAAATTAATAAAAAGATGATTAATGTTCTAGTTTAGGCAGAACACAACACCTCTCACCTATCGTCAATTTTAATATTTCAGGTGTACTACTTGAGACGCCAACAATTATTTCCGGGAGAATGATCTCTTCACCCCAACATCTTCCTAGCAATATGTCAGATGGCGTACTCCGGACATGGATCTGTTCTCGTCCACATTCATTAGTAAGGTCGACAACTTTGTCTAACAAGGGGTCCACTAGCAGGCCTAACAGACGCATTAGTCTTCCCAGGGGATCAGTTTTCACTGATCTATGCATTTCCTCCAGCTCTGCTAGTTCCACGCCTTCTCCGCAGGATTAAGCAGGAACAGAAGGAGGTGATTTTGGTGGCCCCAGCGGGTCCCAGAAGATCTGAATTTATCTAGATCATAAGGAGGGCTTTTGAAGTCCTTTGGACTCTGCAATTATAGCCAGACCTTCTTGCACAAGGTCCGGTATTTCATCTTACTTTTACGGACAATGAGTTTAACAGGTTTGAGTGTTGAATTCCACTCCTATAAAAGATCGTGGGTGATCTCCTTCTGTAGTGTCTACTTTGACTAATGCCAGGAAGCCGGCTTCCAGAGTCACTTACTATAGAATCTGGAAGGCATAGGTTTCTTGGTATGGATCCAGGGGTTGGCACCCCAGGAGGTATGTGAATAGGCAGGATTTCTGCATATGGGATCTGAACTGAAGCTGGCCTTGACTTTTATCAAGAGCCAGATCCAGGCCGATGTTGTCTTTTCTTACAGCCTCTTGTTTCCCACTCTTGGTGCGTAGCTTATTCAGGGGTAACATGGTTTATTCCCTCTATCAAGGCACCTCTAAATCCTTTGGATTTAAGATTGGTCTTGTCGACTTTGTTAAATCAGCTGTTTGAACCTTATGAGAAATTCTCTTGGTTCTTTGGCAAGAAAGATCATCTTTTTGCTTGCCATTTCTTCTGCTAGAAGAGTATTGGAACTAACGGCTGTCTTGTAAGAGCCATATTTCATCATGTATGAGGAGGTGATTTGATATCCTCATCCTGAACTCTTACCAAAAGTGGTTGATCAAGCTTCAGCTTAAAGAAGAAAATTCTTCCTTCTCATATTAAGAGCACACTCATCCAGGGCAATTGGTGCCTCTTGGGTGGTGCATTATCAGGCCTCTATGGCTCAGATCTGTAAGACCGCAACATTGGTCTTTTGTTCAGACGTTTATCCGATTTTTTTTTTTTTTTTTATCGATTTTTATTTATTTATTTTTTTATCGATATTAAAGGTCATGAGGAGATTGCCTTTGGGCACAGCATACACTGCAGGCTGCAGTTTGAGTCCCCTGGCCTCCTGTTTCCTTGATTCTGTCTCCCCCTTCAGTTGCCATTGCTATGGGACATCCCACATAGTTATTACTATGGCTCTGTGTTCCCTGATGTAAGAAAAGAAAATAGGATTTTTAAAACGGCTTACCTGTAAAATCCTTTTCTTTGATGTACATCAGGGGACACAGAGGTCCCTCCCTTGTTCTTCTTATACACTTAGATTGCTTGGCTACAAAACTGAGGACTACCAGTAATGGGAGGGGTTATATGGGGGAAGTTCATGCCTTAAGGGGCGTGCCAGTGTCCAGCACCTGATATGCCGATATAACCCACATAGTTATTACTGTGGCTCTGTGTCCCCTGATGTACATCAAAGAAAAGCATTTTACAGGTAAGCAGTTTTAAAAATCCTATTTTTTTTCTTTGCCTGTCCCCCTCAGATCTACAGCGACTGCACTTCCAAGTGCACTTGTACTGCAAAGTGGGTTTGCCTTTAGTATTATATAATATACACAGCCCCATTGTGTAGTTTGCTATCCAGTTCCTTAAAGTGTTACTAAACCCACAACAGTAAAATCAGAGTGTATATGCAGTAAAGCATGCTGTGGAACCTAAGGGGTTACTCCTCCGCATTGTGTGTAAAAAAAAAACAAAAAAAAAATAAAAAACAAGAGGGGGGGGGGGGGGGGGCTGTTCCTGCCCGCTCTGATTCTCCCTTTCCACAGTCCTCAAACCATCTCCTGATACGGCAGAGCCCTAGGGGCAAGCTACACATTAGTTTGGTGTGTATTGCTAGAGCGTTTTTTTTTTTTCTTCTCTTGTGAGTGCATGTGATCAGCACGGGGCCAATTGACACTAGCCAGACAGAGGGTCAAGGGTCCTGCATACTCATAGGACAATTGGGGGAGAATGAAAACTACAAGCTTTAATCACTGATAGAACTTGTAAGACTCCTATATACTGCTGAGAAAATGTATTTAGCAGTTTATATTTACTAAAACTATTTCATCGCCATGTTCTGTGTACTGTGTGAGACCAGATAGTCAATGCAGGGTCCTGAGTTTCGTAACACTCTAATGTACAGGTTGGTAAATTTGTGGCATGGTTTTTTTTTTTTTTTTTTAAATCTGGACACTGTCAGATAAAGACTACTTACACAAACTGTCTCTGGGATCCATACATATAGAGCCATGTTCTCTAATAGTGAATCGGGGATAACTTTTTTTTTTTTTTTTTTTTTTATGTAGCTTTTAGAAATCCCCACTCTAAGTAGTATGGGTATTTATGGTTGCGTGTGAAGGAGTGTTTCAAAGTTTTATACTGGGACTCGTGATTGGGAATAAATCCATCCTGTTTGTGTACAACCCCAAAAAAAAACATTGGGACACTAAAATCTACATTAAAACAGAATACAACGGTTTGCAAATCTCATCTATATTCACACTAGAAAATGGAAGGCACATACAATGTTTAAACTGAGAAAATGTATCATTTTATGGAAAAGGTAATTTTGGCATTGATGGCAGCAACACATCACAAAAATGCAACAAAAAGCTGACTAATTTAGTTGCCAAATGTTTGTTCAGCTCTTCCTGCTTAGTACCACTAATTAGTTTAATTGGCAACAGGCCAGTAACTTGATTGGGTGTAAAAAAGCATCTTGGAGAGTCGGTGTTTCAGAAGGAAAGATGGGTATAGGTTCACCAAACGGTTTCAGAATAAATGAAAAATTGCAAAGACTTTATATAATCTACAATACATAATATCAATAGGTCTGAGAATCTGGATAAATCCTTTGGGCAAGCCCAAAACACATTATTGTGGATGCCTATGATATTTGGGCCTTAAAGCGGGAGTCCGCCGTTTTTCTTTTTTTTTTTTTTTTTTTTTTTTTTAAAAGCCAGCAGCTACAAATACAGCAGCTGCTGACTTTTAAAATAAGGACACTTACCCGCCCAGCGCGCCCGTGATGTCGGCACCCGAAGCTGATCTCTCGATCGTCTCTCGGGTGCTGCCGCCGCCATCTTGGGTATGGGAATCAGGAAGTGGAGGCTTTCGGCTTCATTTCCCGGTTCCCTACTGCGCATGCGCGAGTCGCGCTGCGCAATAAGGATGGACCCGCTGCCTCTGGGATCTGTGTGTTTCCCAGCAGGCAGCGGGGGACTTTCGGAAAGGGGCGTAGATCTACGCCCCTTTCCGCAGAGAGCTATCCCGGAAGTGGGTGCAGATACCTGTACTGTACAGGTACCTGCACCCCCCTCCCCCCTGAAAGGTGCCAATTGTGGCGCCGGAGGGGGGGGGAGGATTCCAATGAGCGGAAGGTCCACTTTAGGGTGGACCTCCGCTTTAAGACAGCACTGTATTAAACTTATTTTATTGTGATGGACATCACTGTATGGGCTCAGGAATACTTCCAAAAATCACTGTAAACAGTTCACTGTGTCATCTAAAAATGCAAGTTAGAGCTCTGCTATGCAGAGACACCATCTTCTCTGGGCCAAAGCTCATTTAAAAGGGTCGGTTGCATAGTGGAAAACTGTTCTTTGGTCAGACAAATCAAAATTTGACATTTATTGGTAAGCGTGGCGCCACATCCCCTGCACTAAAGAGAATAGCCCTTCCAGCTTTATTATGAGCACTCTGTTCTCAAAAACCTGCATCTGATTGTATCGGGGGTACATTAGTGCATATGGAATAGGCAACTTGCACTTCTGCACAATCAATGCTGAAAGATATATTCAGGTTTTAGCGCAAGCATATGCTCCCATCTAGACTGTTATTCATGGAACTGCATTTTTCGTCAGGACGGTGCTAAACCACATGTGGTATCTATGATTACAATTATAGTAGAAGAATGCGGGTGCTTAACTGTCCTGCCTGCAGTCCAGACCTTTCAACAATTCAAAATATTTGGAGCGACTTGAAACAAAAAATACAACTAAGACCTAGGACTGTTGAGCAGTTAGAATCCTATATCAGGCACAACATGGGACAGCTCTCTACAGTGTTAAAAGCAAAGGGCATGCTACACTGTGGTAAACATGGCCCTATCCCAACTTTTTGAGATTTGTCGCTATCAATTTTATTATTTTAGAATTATAAAACAAATATATAATGCATTAAATACCTTTTCCCCCCTCAAAATGGTTAATTTTCTAAGTTTAACCACTTGCTGACCAGCTGCCATCATTTTACTGTGGCAGATCGGCACGATCCCGCGAACCGTCGTAGATGTACGTCTGCTCTTGGAATAGCAGGCACGCGCCCGCTGCACAGCGGGGGTGCGATGCTCGTGGCCAACGTCCGATTTCCACTGGACACGAGCGATCGTGAACAGGAGACAGAACAGGGACGTGTGTAAACACATACGTCCTTGTTCTGAGAGAGGAGTGACAGATTGTGTGTTCCTGTTAGCCAGATACCACGCTCCGTCACTTCCTCTTGTCAGTCCCCCTTCGGTTAGAATCACCTCCCAGGGAGCACGGTTAACCCCTTGATAGACCCTAGTGTTAACCCCTTCTCTGCCAGTGACATTTTACAGAAATCAATGGATTTTTATAGCGCTGATCACTGTATGAATGCCAATGGTCTCAAAAATTTGTAAATTGTCCTATGTGTCCGCCATAATGTCGCAGCCGTGATTAATATCGCAGATCACCACCATTATTAGCAAACTAAAAATGCTATATAAATCGATCCCCTATTTTGTAGACGCTATAACTTTTGCGCAAACCAATATACGCTTATTGTGTTTGTTTTTTGTTTTACCAAAAATATGTAGAATACATATCGGCCTAAACTGAGAAATTTTAGCTTTTTTAATTATTTTTTTAATAAAATTGGCCCGGTCATTCAGAAGCCAAATCTTCCAGGGCTGAAGTGGTTCAACAATTTCTATTGATAAAATACAGGTTTGAGATTTGCAAATCATTGCATTTTGTTTTATGTAGATTTTGTGCCGCATCCACACTTTTTGAAATTGGGATTGTAATACAAGGAAGGTAAATAGGGTTGTAATCTAGTCGTCATTATTTGGTAGTGTTTAACCACTTTCAGACCGGACCATTTTGCTGGTAAATGACCAGAGGTCTTTTTACACTTTGGCACTGCGCTGCTTTAACTGGTAATTGCGCGGTCATGCAATGTTGTACCCAAACAAAATTTGCGTCCTTTTCTTCCCACAAATAGAGCTTTCTTTTGATAGTATTTGATTGCCTCTGCGATTTTTATTTTTTGCGATATAAACGTAAAAAGACCGGAAATTTTGAAAAAAAATATTTTCTACTTTTTGTTATTAGAAAAATCCAATAAACTCAATTTTAGTCATACATTTAGGCCAAAATGTATTCAGCCACATGTCTTTGGTAAAAAAAAGTCAATAATTGTATATTTATTGGTTTGCGCAAAAGTTGTCACATCTACAAACTAAGGTACGTTTTCTGGAATTTACGCAGCTTTTAGTTTACGACTGCCTATCTCATTTCTTGAGGTGCTAAAATGGCAGGGCAGTACAAACCCCCCCCCAAATGACCCCATTTTGGAAAGTAGACCCCCTAAGGAAATTGATAAGAGGCATGTTGAGCCCATTGAATATTTTATTTTTTTGCCTCAAGCGATTGAATAATGACAAAAAAAAAATATTTTTTTTTTTTTACACAAAGTTGTCACTAAATGATATATTGCTCACACATGCCATGGGCATATGTGAAATGACACCCCAAAATAAATTCTGCTGCTTCTCCTGAGTACGGGGATACCACATATGTGGGACTTTTTGGGAGCCTAGCCGCGTACGGGGCCCCGAAAACCAAGCACCGCCTTCAGGCTTTCTAAGGGCGTTACAGTTTTGAAGGCCATAAAATGCCAAGATGGCACAAACCCCCCCCCCAAATGACCCCATTTTGGAAAGTAGACACCCCTAAATTTAGGGGTACACTAGTGAGACTAGGTAATGGCGGGTGCCCTGAAACTATAAAAAATAACTAACCAACCAGCGTCACCTGTAACCGTTATATGGTGATCACTGGTGAAAGGGTTAACTAGGGGGCAATCAGGGGGCTTTATGCGGTAGTATATGGGGGTCCCTGGCGCTATAAAAAGCTGCGGCGAACCTAAATACCTACCTGCCTAACTAGCGTCACCTGTGACCCTAATACAGCGATCAGAAAAACGATCGCTTATTAGGCTGGGTTCACACTGGAGCGATGCGGGAACGCCACGAATCCGCGGCGGGTTCCCGCATCGCATGCCTCCCGGCGGCAGTTCACACTGCCCTATGCGAACTGCTGGGAGTGTCAGTGAAATGTTAATGACACCCCCAGATCAGTTCGCATATCGCAGTGCGATCTGCAAACTTGGATCGCATGGTGTGAACACCCATGCGATCCGATTCTGCTGCGGACCAAAAAAAGGGTCCCGTGCGAGTTTGCGGCGGGTGTGACACGAATTCAGCCATACTATCTGTATAGCTGAACTCGAATCGCACAGAGATCAGATGTGATTTGCACTGCAGTGCGGTGCGAATCACATTCGTTCTCATAAACCGCTGCAATGTGAACCCAGCCTTAGTGACACTGGCGACGGGGGGTGATCACGGGGTTAAACCTTTATTGGGGGGGTTAGGGGGGTACCTTAGAACTAAAGGGGGCTAACCCTAACTGCCCTAACAGTTATTACAGTCACAAATGACACCCGCCGGGTGATCAGGGGGTTAAACCTTTATTAGGTAATAAATGGCGGGTGCCCTGAAACTATAAAAAAATAACTAACCAACCAGCGTCACCTGTAACAGTTATATGGTGATCACTGGTGAAAGGGTTAACTAGGGGGCAATCAGGGGGCTTTATGCGGTAGTATATGGGGGTCCCTGGCGCTATAAAAAGCTGCGGCGAACCTAAATACCTACCTGCCTAACTAGCGTCACCTGTGACACTAATACGGCGATCAGAAAAATGATCGCTTATTAGGCTGGGTTCACACTGGAGCGATGCGGGAACGCCACGAATCCGCGGCGGGTTCCCGCATCGCATGCCTCCCGGCGGCAGTTCACACTGCCCTATGCGAACTGCTGGGAGTGTCAGTGAAATGTTAATGACACCCCCAGATCAGTTCGCATATCGCAGTGCGATCTGCAAACTCGGATCGCATGGTGTGAACACCCATGCGATCCGATTCTGCTGCGGGCCAAAAAAAGGGTCCCGTGCGAATTTGCGGCGGGTGCGGCGAATGGCTGAACTCGAATCGCACAGAGATCGGATGTGATTTGCACTGCAGTGCGGTGCGAATCACATTCGTTCTCCTAAACCGCTGCAATGTGAACCCAGCCTTAGTGACACTGGCGACGGGGGGTGATCACAGGGTTAAACCTTTATTGGGGGGGTTAGGGGGGTACATTAGAACTAAAGGGGGCTAACCCTAACTGCCCTAACAGTTATTACAGTCACAAATGACACCAATGCAAAAAAAAAAAAAAGACATTGGTGTCACTGTGACTGGGGGGCAGGGGTAATTGGGGGGGTGATCGGGGGGGGGTGTGAGTGTGCCTGGCATGTTCTACTGTGTAGTGACGTGTTGGTGCAACTCACCGATCCTCTCTCCTCGGTGTCGGAACGAAAAATACCGACACGGAGGAGAGAATACATCACTTCCTCTCCTGTGTTTACATTACAGGAGAGGAAGTGATGTCACGAACGATTCCTATTCGTCGGGAGCGATCGCGAGGGGGTGGCTATGAACGAATGGCCGCCCCCTCGTCCGGGATTCGCTCCCGCACGAATACCGACCGCCGCAGGCACCGGGCGGGGGCCCGATCGGGCCCCCGACCCGCGGGAAGGCAGGGACGTACAGGTACGCCCATATGCCTGCCCGTGCCATGCTGTCGACGTACATCGTCGTGCGGCGGTCGGGAAGTGGTTAAGGTCCACATTTGTCAGGGATTTAAGGCAATTTGCACATTAAATCAAATTCTTGTGTTTGGGAATCAGACGTTTACTTTTATATTTTATGCGTGGGTTCTGTTAAATCCAGAATCCATAGTATTAAGTCTACTGTACTTATTCTTTATGAATTGAAATTTACCAATCAATGGATAATCTAAAATGTTTTTATAGTAGTTTTTATTTTTTGTGTATATGCCTGCTTTTTCTTATTGGTGCTGTTAATTTTGCACATTCATTTCTGTTCTTAATACATTACTGCCCTTGTCAAAGTAATTTCTTTATTGTGCATCACTGGGCATAGTATTTGGTTATTTCTTAGACAAATGGGGGCTTATGCTCCACCTCTAGGTTATTGAATGCTGGCAAAAAGCAAAGCTGAAACCCTAGTCATGCATAACCCCTCCACTCCCAGCATGCCTTCAGTTTTTTGCTAGTGTCCTTAGATGATGCACATGCCTCTCTACCCGAGAACTTTCTTTACTGGTACCTGTTCTGATCTTCTAGCTTGCTTTTCTGGTGTCCAGCTGTTATGCCTTTAGAGGCTTAAAGTGGTTGTAAACCCTTATAAACAACTTTGACCTACAGGTAAGCCTAGATTAAGGCTTACCTGTAGGTCCAAGAAATCTCCTAAACCTTAAATGGTTTAGGAGATATTTACAAAAACAGGCACCGATGTCTGATGCACCGATATGCCGTTTGTGGCTGCGTTGGTGCGCATGCGTGGGAGCGATGTCATCGCTGCTCCGGCGATGTGAGTGGCCGGAGCAGCGATACCCAGAAGGACGCTTCGTGCTACAAGGGCCAGAGGTGACATCGCTCCCATTAGGGTTTACTTCCTTTTTAATTCAGCAGCTTATATCCAGATTTGTTGCTTTTCAACCTGACTGCTATAAGTGACTATACCTGGACTCCACAGGACAAGAACAGCATGATGGCCTGTTAGGTTGCTAACTGGCACAGATTTAGCTGGGAGGTTTGTGGTGTGCTCTACAGGTAAAGGTCCACTGCAGTGGAGCTCAGACCGTAAAGCAGGCATTTTTTCCTCAAGTTGACCGTGAATGGGTTTTTCATCTGTAGGTTCTTCAAGCCATCTTACAGGGGTAAAATACCAGACATATGCCCCCTGACCACCCAAGTTCATCAACACACAAATTTGTAGCCAGGACCATGGACCCTTAAGCCATTACAGGTCATTCCTTGGAGGCTCCATTGGATCAGATCAACCTTATCTATGCCTTCCCCCCCCCCCCCCTCTAAAGCTCCTTTGCTTGACAGGATCAATATATTCTAGTGACTATTGCGGCTTCATATTATCCCAGGAGGTGGGGTGCTCTGCTTTAGTCAAACCCTCTGTGCACTCGTCTCCACCTAGACCTGTAGTCTCATTTGGACATACCATCTACTTTATGGTCACTGACTTTCACTGCATGGCTGTTAAAGCCCAGGTCAAGGTGCTTTTGAAATTAGTCAGCCTGCCCTCTTGGTTGAGGATAGGATGACGTTGAGAAGATTGCTTCCTGTCACATTTGCCACCGCACTTGGAAAGCATAGTTTTCTTGGTAAAAAGGCACAGAAGTTTCATTCTAGGAGGCACTCCATGAGACGCTTTTTATTTTTTTTCCCCCAGTCTGGTCTAGGCCAGTACTTGGTCTTAAGTACCATGAGGGCCAGGTCTCAGCCTTGGCATTCCTCTTCAGAGGACTCTTATTGGTGACTTGTAAAGAGTTGTACTGTTGTATAGGGTCACTGGAACTGATTTTCCTGTGCTTATTTCATTGGTTCTGCGAATCCTCAACCTTGTTTTGTCAGATCTATAGAAATGCCCTTTGATATTCTTCTTGTCCTTTGTAAGGTTTCCATTGTATAGTATATTGTATAGTTGGCAGCCTTGACCTGTAAAACTGTTCCTTGTCCTGCATACAGATAAGGTTATTTTGATTCCTATTTGTAGCGTCTTCCTTTCACCTTAACCGGTGGGGTCTATCCTCTTCCTAAGGAGATTGCTATCCATTGCTTAGATGTGGTTCAGCCCCCCACTCCCCCCCTCTACTATGGACCCCATTTGCCAGACTGTTTTTATTTTGGCTTATTTTGAGGGGACTTGTAAAGAGCAGGCTGCTTTTCATTCCATTATTGCTTGGTGGATTTTACAACTTCTCAGGTATAGCTATGACTTTAAAGAAATGGTTCCTCCTTGCCAAGTCCTTCTACCAGAAGTGTTAGTGGAGGTTAACACTTGCTATTTCTGTGATGTATAATTAAGTAAAGGTATTTGCAGGTAAGTCAAAAATCTGCTTTTACACCACAGGGTTTTTACAGGGCTGGACTTCAACTTTTGCTTTTTGCCAGTGTCCAAAAATATGTTGAAGTTTGGAGAAAAACCCCAGTTGACCTAAGAATTAAGCAATCTTGAGTCCTGTGAATTTTTTTTTTTTTCAGGTAAGACCTTGTATATATTCTTTTACTAAAATGGATTTATTTCTTAGTGCTTCGGAGGAGGTAGAAGATAATGCTCAGACAGTCGGTATGGATCCAGAATCCGTTTCTTCCACCCAGGACTCTGCATGTAAGTACTTAGTGTCATGTTAAGTTGTCATTTTATACGGTTTCTAATTTGAGCTAGAATTCAACAGTGAACAGTTTAGGCGAACTATGTAGGCAATGCAATTGACTTGTTTCATTATTTCCCATTTCCTCCAGCTACCTATAAAAGGCTTCCCATGCTCCCTCTGCTCTTTTCAATAGAATGAGCCAGTAGACGAAACCCTGTGGAAGCTACCAAGTTTTTGTGGTTAGAGCTTATACAGCCCTACACTCTCTCTCCCTTGATAGCTATGGTACCAGGCATTTTGTCCTTCGAGAATCAGCATGGCAGCCTTCAAGGAATGGGAGTTTCACATGCTCTCAATACCTGGAAATGCAGTGCATTTCTTTACTGCGGGAAGCAGAGAAGATGACTATTTACTAGACATGTGCAGAGTAAAATATTTTGTTTCGGAATTTCGTTTTCATCCAAAAAATTAATTTATTTAGTTACTCCCGAAATTTGTTTTTATTTATTTCGTTTTTCGTTCAAAAATTGCATTCGTCTGAAAATCCATATGAATTACGGTCGAATCTGTCTTTGAAGGCTTGTGGTGTCTGTCGAATGTATAAAGAAGATTCGACGGAGCTAGTATATAGCATACTTCGGGTGAACTTTAGAACCCAATTAAAGTCTATGGGACTCCAACATTCAAAATCTGCTAATTTTAAAGGCTAATTTGCAAGTTACTGTCCTAAAGTGTTTGGGGACCTGGGTCCTGCCCCAGGGGACATGCATCAATGCAAAAAAAAGTTTTAAAAACGTAGTTTTTTTCGGCAGCAGTGATTTTAAGAATAATTAAAGTGAAACAATAAAAGTGTAATATTCCTTTAAATTTCGTAGCTGGGGGGTGTGTATAGTATGCCTGTGAAGGGGCGCATGTTTCTGGTGCTTAGAACTGTGCCTGCACAAAGTGTCATTTATGCAGGGAAAAAAAAGTCCTTTAAAATCACTTGCAGCTATTATGAATTGTTGGCTCCGTAATACAGAGAACACTCATTGAAAGTAATTGATAAAATAAAGCGTGGGGGTCCCCCAAATTCAATTACCAGGCCCTTCAGGTCTGGTATGGAGGACCTGGTAATTGAATTTGGGGGACCCCCATGCTTTTTTTTTTTTTTTTTAAATGACCCATCTGAGTCTATGAGGAGAAGCTTCTGTCCATAGGAGGTCCACCTGATTCCATGTGAGCAGGGATTTTACCCTGCATAAGCCTATTTGACTATCTTTTTAATTAAAGTAGTCAACAGCATCTGGTAAGAAGACATCTATTTTCTTCACAAGTGGGGTGTCCTTTTTATGTCCATAAATTCTTGGTGAAGGGACATTGTTTTATCACGTTATAGAAGATCCCAGCAGTTGTTCTGGTTATGGATTCAGAAGAAGGTTTTCACTAAAAAACCACTGCTTTGGACTTTTGGATTTATACTTATTTTTTTATCTGTATTTCCTTTGTTTTGGTGTTAGCACCTAATTGGGACTTCACCTACTATTGTTGTTCACTTTATTTTGTTTGTAAACTTTTTTTTTGGTATATTGCAGTTTTTTGTGATGTTATGTACCATTTTAGATATTATATGATCACTAGTCTCACATTTTTTATTGTTTGATATTTGGTCTAGCGCCCCTTTTATGAGTATACTTATAGCACTACAGGTTTTTTCTTGTTTTTCTAGGGAGCAGCTATTAGTGTTTCATTTAGCACATATTTTGATTCATTGATTATTTGTTCAATTTTTCATACATTTTTTATTACTAATTCTAGTGGCGCTGGGTTTAATAGTTGCTGTGTTGTCAGCCACTCTTTTTCACAATTCCCTTGAATTGGCAACGTTTTCCGTGATTTTTTTTTTTTTTTTTTTTTTTTAGCCCGATTGTCATTTCAGTTTTTATAATGCAGATGTATTCCTTTTTGTAGCTGTGATTAGTATTCATGACAGTGAAGATATTGCAAGTGCACATTCAGAACACCTGAATGAAGAACATGAGGTGGTGGAGCTCAATGGAGAAGTTGAATTACAAGTCTTGGAAAACAAAAGTCTAGTGATTGAAGAATACGCGCTGGCTAGATCCCCACTTCATCGCTGCTTGGAAGAGGTACTTTCTAATGTAAATGTTTACATTCCACATTCAGGTTTATGTTTCAACATGAGTTTTTATAGCTTTATTTAAATCTTGACTTTGCAGTCAGCATTTTATAAACATGCTGACAATAAAATAGACTAGTGCTCCTCTGTGATCCTGGTACCAATCGCTTTTTAGAACACTACAGCACAAAGCACTCCTTGGCATCAGTGTATTTGTTCTGCATACCCTGAACATCATGCCTTCACTATAGGTGAACTGGCCATTACTTTTGCGATAATATAGTACTTATCGCTGTACTGTAATTGAGCACTGGACAAAAAACAATGCCGTTGAATGCTGTAGCTGTTTTCCCAGTGTCTAGAATAATTTATATTGTAATGTACACTCTAGGAGAGGGGTGCACAAACTTTCTCAAGAGCAAGTGCCACTTAAGTGATTTCGTAACCAGTCACAGGCCACAATGAACTATGGTGTTTTACTGTACCGAATTGGCTTATGCAACCCCTGCTATACTTCTGCAGCAGCCCTCTTCCTCTGATTACAGTGCGCTCTGATGCTCTGGGATGGCAGGTCGGCAACATGATCACAATCTGGCCTTGCTGACCCGCCATCCCAGAGCATGGGCATGCGCTTCCCTGGTTTGAGGTCACTGGCTACATCAGAGGGCTCTGCAGGATAGATTGAGCACCCCTACTCTAAGAAAACATTCGAAACAAAGTTATCCTTTCTTGTCTATTGAGGGACATGAGAAGTTAACTTCTGCGTTATACTGCTATTTTTTTATTTTATGTCTGCAAGCAAGATACTTTGCTACATCGCTGCTAGAGCTTGTCTCTTTGCAGATATCCAGGAAGGTCATCCTCTGAACACCTTCAGATTTTCTGCTTATGTTGGTTCCAACACAGAAAAGGTTCATGCGGGACTGAGCTGTCGCCATCCGCTGAGTAGAGTGTTGCCCTCTGCACACACTTTTCCCTGATTCAGCACCTTCCCACTGCTTCTCTGTTTGCAAGAGGTCTTGTGGATCCTTGGTCATACCTATTGCATTGACTTGGTCCCCTTCAGTCACCTGACTCTATGCCTCCTTTCAAGCTGGGTTCATAAGTACCTTGTGCTACTTGGCTTTTTGCATTGCAGTGCAATAGGTCTTATTCTAGGCACAGGGGGCCCAGTCCTGCTGTACAGGGTGCTGCCAACTCTCACTCCACTAATGGCTCTGGTGCTGCCTGTAATGTGCCTACTGAGATGACCAATGCTTGCAGGCTGAAAGTCTACCATCTGCTAGTGTCTTTTTAATCTCCTATTGTGTTGTGCACCACTTTGAAACTTTGCTGACCCTAGTCTAGGATCCTCCCAGTACAGTGTAAAAACAAAACTGCCCCTGTGTGAGATCCCATCCTAACAAAGCATCTGTCTTTAAGGACCCTACTGACAAGCAGCTGGAGCCCCTTGTTCTTTCTGGTAGGTCCTTGTCTGCAAACCTGTTCTTGTTGCAACCTTAATATACCAAACACTAACTGATTATTCTAAGGATTTTAGAAGAGAACTTGCCACTACGGCAGGTGATCTTTTGTGTATTGTATGCTGAAAGAAAATATTGACAGGGATTATGAGGTTTTGGGGAATGGAGGAAATTCCACAGGCAGAGGTGAAAGCTGTTAAGGATCTGGATTCTTCTGTGGACTATTTCCTCACAGGGGGAATCTTGTGGTCTGTGATGGACCTTGCTTGCTGGCCAATGTGGTGAAAACTGACATTTAAATTACTACTGCTAAAATCCTCTTCCCACTAAGGTCACCGATTTTGGGCCCTCATGGCTGAAAAATGATGTACACAGATTAGGCTCACCTGGAGGTGTGTTTGCCACCAAAGATTTTGCTTACCCGTTCACCATGGGGAAACATTTTACACAAAATGGTGCTTGCCGGCTGTTGACCCAGCTATTTCCTCCAAACAAATCCCAGTGGATGAGGTTACGGTCTTAAGATTCCACAGAGAAGAGGTTGCGGGCCCTCCTTAACATGTTCTCTCTGATATGAGTGGCTCCGCAGCCTGGGATGAAGATTAACCAGGTCAAGATTTAGGAGAGGTTTATGCTCTATTTCAGAGACCCAGAATATCCTTCCAGTTGGACACTAAGACTTTCCAAGAGCCTTGAGTCAATGCCTTGGAAAGCTCTCTATAAATAAGATTTCAGGAGTGGGCACTGTCCACATAAAAATAACCTATGTCTTAAGTGTTAGCAGAACTTCTCTGTAAAAAAAGTACATTGAGAATCTGCCCTTTGAGGGTAAACGCTTGTTTCGGACCAGGCTCATGCCTATATCCAGTAGGTGACTAAAGAAGCCAATGGTGACTAGTCGGAAAGCAGTGATGTCTTTGGAATCCAAGAAGCGTTCCTTTTAATAGGCATCCAGCTTCTGACTCTTAAGGAAAAAAACCTACATCCCAGTTCCCGAAAGAACTAGACCCCACTCTCTCAGGGTAGGGGGGGTGGTACGTGCGTCTATTGGCCTTCACGGATACCTAAACTCTGGAAATCTGATTGGGTCTCCAGCATGGTATCCAGAGGCTAGTGCCTGAAGTCCACCTGGGCAGTGATTGCTTCTATTTATCAATTTTCTCTAATCTATACCTTCTCTCTCCTTCATTTTCTTCAGTTTCTGATGCACAGGATGTAGGTGTGATTGCATTCCACTGATTCTGATTGTTCTTGGCCAAGCGGGTACAATGTGGTATTCTCCATAAGTCTCTTGGCAGGCGAGCCATGGGCTTTTCCAGATCCATTAAACATGCTGTCACAATCCTTCATCCTGCTTTGCAGTTGCTGGCTTGTTTGTGACTGTTATCTTTGACCTTCTCTCCTCAAGTGTGCCATTGAGCATGGAAGGCTTATTTCACAGTATGTCATAGGGCACATTTTAGTCCAACATGTTCTTTTGGTAGCTGGTTCCTTCTTTCAGTCTCTAAGATGGAGTTGGAGTTCCCAGGATGCGCCTGTTTTTCTTCGTTAGGCTGAAGAATGATCTGAACTTTTGTTAAAGATGAACAGTTTCTAGTTTCTTCAAAAATCAGTAAATTTGCCATTGGTTCCATCTTGTGGTCAAATCTGATATTGCAGACAAACTGTATCCTGCTGGAGACAAAACAATCATGCTGTTGGGACTGTTTGGTAACAAAACCCAAGGCATACTAGTGGTAGGAGTGGTTATCTTGGGCTGTCATACAGTTTTTGCTAGTTTCCAATCCTCCTGTAGACAGCAGTATATAACCCAAAGGTTAAAGACTTTATTTTGTTCCTTAGTGAGCTCCAAGAAAACCACTTTACAGTGTATAAAATGTCTGTGCATTTAAAGCCAATTAACGTTTAGCTTGCCTGCACCCTCTCTGTATCATTTACAAAAAAAAAAGAAAACCAATTTGTGCAGTGCTAGTAGTCCAAAAATGAGCTCTCTGCTATGAATATAATCTATAAATAACGTGTAGCAATTTGTATAAAAATGTAATAGGAAAACAGTTACACGTTTTAAAAAAGACCTTAAAACCGAGAACACTAGATGTGTGGGCTTTTTTTGGGAGGCAGTTGACTCATTTGATCTGCCTGTGGAGGAGTATGTTAATTGAACTTCCCTAATCAAGACTCCATGCTGGTTCAGTTGTGGGTGGGGAGGTGCCCCATTGATGGTAATTTTTTAAACTGCTGCAACTGATCCCTTATAATACTGGAGGTTTGCATCAAGGTGAAGGTCACTAATTTGTAAAGCTGGTTTACAGGTCTGTTTTCATTCTTTATGGTTTTCTTGCGCGTGTGTGTTGTGTTGTTGTGTTTTTTTTTATTTTATTTTTTTATTTATTTTTTATATGAATTACGTTAAATGTGGTGTGTGTATACTATTCATAGCAGTTTATTTTTTTATTCATACTAGCGCTGCACAAATTGGTAATTTTTATTAGAAATTAATTTCCATCTCCCTATACACATGATCTTTGCAGAAAGGATGTATTGACAGGGTTAACGAGGAGGGTAACATTCTAAGTTTGACCAGAGGATTATGTTTAACACATACTGAGATGAACAGCAACCTTATCTGTTTAGGGATATTCTAGAGCTAGGAACAAAAGCTAAAAGGAATATAATAAAATGCAGATTTGAGTATATCGTGCTTCTTTCCATAATGGAGGAAGGAAGTGTCACCACTTTGCTTATCCTTGGCTTATCCTTGGCTTATGCTTAAAAGGCGAGCGAAGGTTTGCAGTAGAAGGCCCGCAGTTATAGAATGCTCTACCCGCGGACATCTGCTCGGAGGAAAACTAACTGGCCTTCAGGAAGACGCTAAAGACCCATCTCTTCTGAAAACCCAGATGGACACTGGCAGCAAAAGCGCAATTTAGTTTACATATGTAGCGCTAGTTTTATTCATTCATTAATTCATTATCCTAGGTGAGCAAGCTTCTAGTAACTCCCTGTCTCGAATTGCTAATAACCCATGCACATTTAAGATACTCGCACTCCATGTTTTTGGGCAGCCGTTCTCAACCTTTTAACCTGTGATTACCCCTTGAAACTTTCAGGTCTTAGTATTTCATTAGAAATATTCCCCTTACATAGATGGTCAGTGAGAAGAATGGCCCCTCACAGTGGTGGTGAGAATGCAACCCTTACCGATGGCTGAACAGCTCTTTGGGGTCTTGTGTAGGCTTCTGCCAAGTGGCCGTGGATCCAAATCTATGGGAGATCAACCGGCCACAGTTTAGGGCACCCCTAGCAATTTCTCAAGGAAACCTAAGCTCTTTATGCACAGAAAAATACCTGTTGCTCTTCCAGACATCCAATCTGCTCCTAAACTCGTCTAGTGAGCTGACAGCGCAGTGCTTTCACGGCACTAAAATGCCAAGCAATGTCAGCTCTGCCCAGTTCACCACCTTACCTCTGCTAGGACTACAAAACACCTTTCCCATTCCATATCAGTAACGCGGGGAGGATTTCTGTAGTTAATGGGGAGAAGTGGACAGGGCTGGTTACACATTTTGGGTTTTTGGAGTAGTCCACTGGATTTCTGGCAGAATCATCAGTTTTTTTTTTTTTTTTTTTTTTTTTGCAGTGATGAAAGGATAAAAAATGAGTAAATGAGCATATATAGCAGAGATATTTTGTATAATGTTTAATTTGCTGAAACATATACTTTAAAATTAAATGTTAGCATTTCCTTTTTATACTTTTGAGTGTCAATGTTGCCACAATTGTAAATACAAGTTTTTAATGTTGGGTTAAAGCTTTGCTTTAAGAAAATCTTGAATTTTTCTTTTGTAGGATAAGGATTTAAAGGAAAAAAAGGCATCCGAATCTGAACTCACGACCAGCTGTCATGAGTTGCATTCAGCTGTTGAATTCCAGGTGGATTCAAATGCTGAACTTATTGAAGATCACTACAAATGTGAACATGCTGATGATAGAAATTCCATGGAAACGGATGATGCTGAAGAAGAGAATGCTGTAGCTGCTAGTAATTTTACATTAATCCTTGAGGAAGGAGAAGAGGAAGAAGGTGAAGGAAGAGAGGAAGAAGGTGAAGCAGGAGAAAATGAAGCTGCAGAGACTGAAGTGCTTGAATCCGAACATCCTTCAGACAAAGAACTAAAAACCATTTTAAAGTTCTCAACGACTGAGGAATATGCTAGCCAAGAAATTAAAATTACCGACGCATGCCCTGCAAATGCATTCACCCTTGTAGATGGTGAACATAAGACAAAGATTATGGAGACCTTGCCTTATGTGCCAGAGCCAATTAAGGTAGCTGTAGAAGAAAATTTGCTAGATGTATTCAAAGGTACAAGCAACAAAGATTATATTTCGGAAGGGGATAACGAATTGGCCCGCGAAAATGAGTCTCTAAAGAAACGCAGAAGTGTCCGCACTTCTAGGACGCCTGCAAAAAGGAAAGAAACCAAATCGCAAGATGTGGAAGCTGATAACGTTATCCAGCCGGTAACACCACTAAAAAGATCGGATGTTGCAAGGCTTGGAGAAGCTCTAGAAACCTCACTAATGGGAGACTTGTCTGCGGTTGCTAACCCTCAAACCCCACGGAGAACCGTAAGGAAATCAACAAGATCTGAAAGTACTAGTGCTGATCTTGAGGTTCAGCATCAATTAACGCCAAGAAGAGGGAGAAAACCCAAAGTAAATGAAGAAAAGCTGACACTTTCCACTGCACAGGAGGAACAACCATCCTCACAAATTTTCACAAGGAAAAGAAACCAGGTTCCTGAAAAAACTCAAAACTCTGAAGTGGAATTAACAAGTGTAGATGAGGTCACAGCACAGCTGCCACTCTCTCCAGCTAGAACTCGTAGAGGTAAAGCTCCCATTTTAGATCAAGCCAACAAAGGAAATGAAGACTTGCCAGATCCAAAGGTTGGTTTTCTAACACCTCCAAGGATTACAAGATCATCTAAAATTATACAGGAAGCTGAAACAGAAGCAATAACTAAGAATTCTGAAACCGAAACCGAACCAGTTACTACACCTACAAGAGGCCGTAGGGGAAAGCGTGCTGTAAATGAGTTGGTGAAGCATTTTGAGCTTAATGACATTCAAACAAATCCCAATCCACCCATTTCTCCAAAAAGGGTCTCCTTACGATGGTCGAGAAAAAAATCAGAAAATCAGATAGATGTTCCAACAGCTGAGCAAGAAAATGCAGTGTCTCAAGAGCAAATTGTAGACACACCTAGGAAAAGGTTAAGAAGCTCAAACATTGGCCAACTTGCAGAGGAATTCACAGATCTTTCTAAAAAAACTGTTTTGTTAGAACAAGCTGAAGAGCCTACTTTGACCAAAGTAACAAAGCAAGGTAATTTGTCTGTCAGACAGACGAGAAAACGTACTCTTCCTTCAGTTTCAGAGGAAAGTGTGGATGAAAGGCTGAATGCTTTGCATCCAGTAGACAGTCAACACACGGAACCTAATGCTGAGCAAGAGGACCAGACTAAAAGCATCCGTTTAACAAGGACTCGACTGAGTAATGCTTCCACATTTCCAGATCCCTCCACTGTTGCATTTGCATTCACCACTCCTCCTCCACGACGTAGAAAGAATAAAAAAGGTATTTTTGCTTAATGCTCTTATATAGCCATTGGTTTCTGATAAAATCTTAAAACTTTCATATCTTCCCTGTTAAGTGGTTTCCATTGTAAAGGCTAATGCCCTGTACGCACGGTGGGACTTTCAGACAGAAAATGTGCGATTGGATCTAGTCGGAAAATCCGATCGCGTGTGGGCTCCATCTGACTTTCCGTCAGAATGTCCAACACACAGTTTGAGAGCAGGATCTAAAAATTTCCGACCACAAAATCCGATCATTTAAATTCCGATCGTGTGTAGACAATTCCGACGGATGTGCCACGCATGTTCAGAATAATTACAAGACAAAAGCTATTGGCTACTGCCCTCGGATTTTGTCATCGGAATGTCCGACCGCGTGTACAGGGCATAAGGTGTTTGTTGAACCTTCTTCTTCTCTTTTTTTTTTTTTTTTTTTGTTGAATGCTACATATAGAAATGGGTAGTGGGTTTCATATTAGGGCATATCTTTCAAAGATGCATATTAAAACCTCAAATAACAAACAGGTCATACTTGCCTTTGTGCAGATTCTCCTTTTTCTTGGGTCCCCCGCTGGAGTTCCTGGCCCCTCCCACCAAGTGCCCCCACAGCAAGCAGCTTGCTGTCGGGGCGCCCAAGCAGGCTCGCTCTCATTCACGCAGCCAGTGGCTCAACCCAGACCCCCCACTGGCTGTGATTGGAAGTAGTATGAGCCAATTGCTGCTGTCGTTTTTTTTTTTTTTTTTTTTTTTTTTTTTTTTTTCCTTCATGCATGCACCTTTTACCAATTCTTTCAACTGGTGTACCAGGTATTTGGGCATATATTATCACCAGGGAAGGGGGCTGTGATATGTAGGAGTTAAAGCGGGAGTCCGCCGGGAGTTCCGCCGTTTTTTTTTTTTTTTTTTTTTCTTAAAGCCAGCAGCTACAAATACTGCAGCTGCTGACTTTTAAAATAGTGACTTACCCGCCCAGCGCGCCCGCGATGTCGGGTGATGCCGCCGCCATCTTGGGTATGGGAATCAGGAAGTGGAGCCTTTCGGCCTTTATTTCCCGGTTCCCTACTGCGCATGCGCGAGTCGCTCTGTGCAATAAGGATGGTCCCCGCTGTCTCTGGGATCCGTGTGTTTCCCAGCAGGCAGCGGGGGACTTTCGGAAAGGGGCGTACCTTCTGCAAAGTGGGTGCAGATACCTGTACTGTACAGGTACCTGCACCCCCCTCCCCCCTGAAAGGTGCCAATTGTGGCGCCGGAGGGGGGGAGGATTCCAATGAGCAGAAGGTCCACTTTAGGGTGGACCTCCGCTTTAAACAATACACAGTTTAAAATGTTTTTGTTCTCTGCATGCCTCTTGTGATCCTGGATGCCCAAAGCATAAGAAAATTCTAGGGAGTGGTCTCTTCAGGGTCCCTGTAACAATGATGAATATTTTGTGACATTAAAATGCTAATCAACCTCGTTTCAAACTAGCCAGTGTTATAGGACCCTTGAGACCTCTAACCAACCAGCAATGCCATAGCTGAGCAGGTTAGAACCAAAAGAACAAAGCTTTTGCTTTTTCGTGTTGTGTGGACTGCACTGTAGATAAAAATGGTGTACAGTGCCTTGAAAAAGTATTCCCACCCCTTGAAATTTTTCACATTTTGTCGTGTTACAACCAAAAACGTAAATGTATTTTATGTGATAGAACACAGTGGCACATTATTGTGAAGTGGAAGGAAAATGATAAATGGTTTTCAACATTTTACAAGTATCTGAAATGTGTTGCGTGCATTTGTATTCAAATCCTAACTAAAATCTAGTGGAACCAATTGCCTTCATAAGTCACCTAATTGAGGGCTGGCGAGCTATGGCTGCCTGTGTGCGGGTGGGCGAGCACCACCGGTAGCCTGGTTGGAATGGGAGTCGTCCTCACAGCGATCGTGGACTGGAATAAATGGAGAGCTGCCTGAATGATCAGAGCGCAACGCAGGGAACACGCAGATGACTTTCATTTCACATTGCCCACCACTTGCTGTCAGATACAGCCCTTCGTTCTGGGACTTTGATAAACAGATCACCCATCCTGGAATTGGACGGGTGATCTGGCAATCGAAAGCTCCCCAGCAAGGTGGTGGGGCTGTATATGACGTTGAGGGACGGGAACACAGCAATTTTAAATGAAAGCTGATATTGCTGTGTTCCCTTCGCTCTGATCATCCGGGCGGCTCTCCTGTTCCTCTACTCCCCTTGCGTGGTGGGCACAAGCTGCTTGCATCGGTGGGCATGGATAAAGTTGTTAAATGTTTTATGCAGAATTAAGTTATAAAAATATTAAGTGTCATTTAATGAGCCATGAGGGCATGTTTAGAGGTGGAATGGGGGGGGGGTTATGTGGGGCAACAACTGGTGGTGAGTAACCCTTGAGGCCTAGCTAGTAGCTCGGGATTTGAAATTTTGAGCCCAGACCTAATTAGTAAGTAGAGTCCACCTGTGTGTAATTTAATCTTGGAATACATAAAGCTATTCTGTGAAGCCTATTCTGAATGGGAACATTCAGATAAACAATATTATCCTCCTAAGATATTTTCCACCCTTTATCCTATGGAAGAGGATTTCTATGAAAGAAAATGGGGGTTCCAGCAATTGCCTCAGTGAGCAAGAATCTAACATGTCCGGTGGATAATGCACTGATGTTAAAGGATCCAACAGATAAAAAGTTGGAACTTTCTATAAACAATGTATTTAGCAAGTTCAGTAGCGCAGCTGGTTCTTGCTGCAATTGGTGTATCTCAGTCCATTAAGGAACAGTTTGTGGAGATACTGATAATTCTGCCTGATCAGCAGGCCCAGCAATGGGCTGGTATATCAGACGCACTGTTTCACAGGAAGACTTTAACAGCCCACAAGACAGCATGCTAAAGCCTCATGAAGGAGCACCTCCGCTCGTTCGGGTGGGGAGAAGGCTCCTGCTATTAAGATCTGGCAGGAACAATGTCAAGACAGATGGGTGGCTTCTGCAGTTTTTTTTTCTAGGTTAAGACTAGAGTTCCTGCTCGTTTTTTCTAAGGGAAAATGTTCCAAAGGATCCAGAGAAAAAATTACTTTCTGGATCATCTATTATCCCAGTCCGTGATATCAGAGGTTCCCTTAGTGGAACAAGGCACAGGATTTGATTCAAACCTTTCACGGTTCCAGAACCAGAGAGGTAAGACCCATTCTAGATCTCAAAGATCTGAATCGGCACTTAAACATCCGATCCATTCGCACGATCCGATCGGTTGTATCCATCCTGCAAGGAGGGGTGTTTTGGGCTTTAATCGATATCAGATGCATATCTCCATGTGCCAAATTTTTCCACTCGCCAGAAATTTCTGGGCTTTTTAAAATATAAAATCATCATTTCAGTTGTGGCTCTGCCATTCGGTTTAGCCACAGCACCGTGGGTGTTCTGAAAGATTCTGGCACCTCCTTTATCCAGATTAATGGGTCAAGGCATAACAGACCTAGCGTATTTAGACGATCTATCTTTTAATAGATCATTGAGTCTCAGGTCTAAACCAGAGTGATTGCAGAATCCACTGGGTTGGATACTCAACCTAGAAAAATCCTCCTAAAAACCATCAAGGAGATTACAGTACTTGGGGCTGGTTATGGATACTGTACAGAAGAGGGTATTACTCCAGACGAGACTCTGTTCCATTGTAGAACTAATTCAGCTTTTCAAAATAAAGATCGATCCTTCCATTCAGCTGGGCAGGACATTGTTGGGGGAAATAATGGCCTCCTTCGAGGCCGTCCCGTAAGTTGGAGCCTAAATTGGTTATCTAGCAAAAGGGAAAATCTTTTCTACCTGTATCCTAGAAAGTGTTAACAGATTCCAGCCTTCTAGGCTGGGGAGCAGCCCAGGAAGAAGATTCTGTCCAGGGGAGATGGTCCAGGTTAGAGGCCCTTGCCTATCAACATTTTGGAAAATTTGTGCAGTAAGTCTGGCCCGAGAATCTGGGACAGTCAGACTACGGGACTGTCCTTTCAGGATTCAGTCCGACAAGGCCACGGCTGTGACGTCAATCACCGGGGGGCAAGAGAAGTCGTGCAGCCCAAAAAGAGGTGAATAATGTTCTAGCTTGGGCAGAACACAACATTCCTTGCCTATCGCCAACTTTCATTCCAGGAATAGAAAGTTGGCAGATGGACAACTTGAGTCGCCAACAATTATTTCTGGTAGAATGGTCTCTTCACCCTGAAATCTTAGCGGTATGTCAGAGATGGGGGTGTTCCGGACATGGACCTATTCGCGTCCAGATTAAACAACAAAGTCGACAACTTTGTGTCGGGAACAAGGGATCCGCTAGCAGGCGGAACAGATGCATTATTAGTCCTCCCATCTGATCAGATTTTTACTGATCTATGCGTTTCCTCCAGTCCTGCTACTTCCGCGCCTTCTCCGCAGGAACGAAAGGCGATTCTGGTGGCCCCAGAACTCGATTTAACGAGATCATAAAAATGGCAGGAGTCCTTTGGACTCTGCCATTAGAGCTAGACCTTCTCGCACAAGGTCCGGTATTCCATCCTACCTCGGGGACGAAAAATTTAACAGCTTTGACTGTTGAATCCCACTTTATAAAGGATCGTGGGTGATCTCCTTCAGTTAGTGTCTAATTTGATTAATGCCGGGAAGCTGGCTTTCAGAATCATTTACTATAGTCTGGAAGGCATATGTTTCTTGGTGCGGATCCAGGGGTTGGCACCCCAGGAAGTATGTCAGGCAGGATCCTTGATTTCCTGCAAATGGGATCTGAAACGAAGTTGGCCTTGACTTCCATCAGGGGCCAGATCCAGGCCTTGTCAGTGTTTCCTTTCAATGGCCTCTTGCTTCCCAATCTTGGTGCGTAGCTTATTTAGGGTGTAACACAGATTAATCCCCCTATCAATGCACCTCTAATCCTTGGGACTTAAATTTGGTCTTGTCTGCTTTGCTGAATCAGCCGTTTGAGCCTTTACGAGAAATTGCCATGGTCCTTTTTGACAAGAGATAATCTTTTCTGATTGCCATTTCTTCTGCTAGAAGAGTATCGTAAATTGCATCTGTCTTGTAAAGAGCCATATTTGATCATGCATAAGGATCAGGGGTTTTATGTCATCCTGAATTCCAACCAAAAGTGGTAACAGGTTTTAATTTAATTTAAGATATTATTCTTCTTTCTCCCCAGAGCCTCAATTTAGGGAAGAGAAGGCACTAAATACCCTTGATGTAGTAAGAGTGATCAGAGTCTATTTAAAGGCAACCACTCAGGTTCGCAAAACATTTTTTTTGTACTGCCAGAGGGTCCAAAATGTGGACAGGCAGCGTCAAAATCCACTATTTCCAAATGGATTCGTTAATGCGCTATCCCCGGGCTTCAATGTTCAGTGTCCTCATCCTTATCCCCCCTGCTTTGATGAGGACACTGAACATTGAAGCCCGGGGATAGGGATGAGGACACTGAACATTGAAGCCCGGGGATAGGGATGAGGACACTGAACATTGAAGCCCGGGGATAGGGATGAGGACACTGAACATTGAAGCACGGGGATAGGGATGAGGACACTGAACATTGAAGCATGTAGCTCAGGATAGGCACTACAAGTCCCAGCAATGCAGAACCTAACACGGCACGTAGCTCAGCATGGTTGGTAAATAATACTAGGTAACAAGGGAAGTATTAGTGTTGTAACGCACGGCCCAGTGTTTGTGTTGTCTGTAACGTCACTTCCGTAACATTATGTGATGGTTTCGCTGAACAGTATTGCCGAAACTATGTTGGAACGCATGGCGCGAGTATTTGGAACGCTATGCGCATGCGCAGTATGCAATTTCTGGCGACAGCCTCACTTCCGTAGCATTCTGTGATAGGCAGCAAAATATGACACTACAACGGAGCCGCACCGGAAGTGACGGGGTTACAATTTACAACACCGCCGCCGGGTGTACCAAGATGGCCGCCGGCTCTGGAGCTAGGCCGAAGCCGCGGCCTTTCCTAAGGCCGCAGCCACGGACCGCTCCGCGGATCGCATGGTGCGGACCAACTAATCGATAATGAAAATCGTTGACAACGATTTTCATTAGCGGTTATCGATGATGTCGATTAATCGTTTCAGCCCTAGTTATTACCATGGCTCTGTGTCCCCTGATGTACATCAGAGGATTTTACAGGTAAGAGGTTTTAAAAATCCTGTTTTGTTGTTTTTTTCCTTTTTTGGATCTTGCCAAAGATGCCAAAAAGCTTTGAATACCTCCTGAACAAATGATACATGCAACCATCTTTTAAAGATGGAAGACCATTTACTCAAACTAGGAGTAAGACTTCAAATAAAGAGATTTGTCACAAATTATAATTAAAAAAAGTAACCTCGTCACCCCCATGCACCCCAATTTAAACACCCAGCTTAGTTTGCAGACATTTATATAAAGATTTTTGTTATAAAAGAACATGCACAAACAAACAAAAAAAACTTGTTTTCTTAATTTCGGATAGGCGAAGGAGTAGAACCCGGTTTTTATTGCGATTTGTGTCCCTGTTAGGGAGATCCACTGTGTATTTTTCATTATTATTGAAAGTAAGAGAAACCCACATTTTAGATTATCCCTAGAACCGTAATAGAGGGGAAATATTTTAATGGTGTTCTCACTTTGGAAGAATATCCTCACTTCCTGTTTTGGCTATGGGACAAGGAAGGAAAATCTCTCCAAACAAAGATAGCAAAAAAAAAACTGACGGGTTATAACTTCTACTCCAGATATCTGTAAAAGCTTTTACGTCCTCTCCCATGGTCGTTTTTTTTTTTTTTTTTTTCTTTCTTTTGGGTTTCACAGGTGTACACAATTGTAAAGCTTGACATGCTTGGTATCCATTTACTCAATCCCACCTATTTTATTTTACTGCAAAAATGGATAAAATGTTCTCGGCAAAATAGTTTTTTTAGTATATTTTTTCCTGAAAATCTGCATTTGATAAATGGCTGTGCTAATGTGTGACATAAATTGCAACTGCCACCATTGTTAAGGGTCTCTACTTTCAGCAAATGTATATTGTTTGGCTGTTTAAAGTAATTTTTAGCAAATATAGATTTTAACATTTGAAAATATTTCAATATTGCCGCAAACAGGTGGTTATTTAACTGAAAAAAAAATGTAGATTTTACACTTCAAATCCCATTTTTGCTTTGCATGGTAAAGGAGTATAGAAATGGGGGGCTGACTTGTTTTTAAAATTTATATTGTTTGTCTATTTGGTCCTGGCTAGCTTGACATTTTGCAGGCATGTTTGCAATGCAGGATGACTTTTCGTCTTCATTAGCAAGCATCTCACTATGCCTCACATGGTACCTACCTAAGCCAGTATTTAGAACAAAGGAACCTGAGTCTTGTGTGCATGCAGTTGGGTATGCTTTAATACTTCTTTTTTATTTTTATTTTTTTTAGTTGAACCGGTGGCTCCACCCATCTCTCCAGAGTCTATACAGCCCCCTGTTGCTCCTCAGTACATCTTCTCTCCCCCTTCTCTGGGGTCAAGGAGGACAACCAGAAACTCCACTATAGTAACAGAGAAGGAACAGGTGAGCCAAATTTCCATTGTGTGTATAGTTTTTATATCTCATGCTAGTCTTGCCTGCAGCTTGCTTGACCATCTATATATTACAGGATTCAAAGATTCCAGAATCCCATGACCGAGAAATTGGGGTTTCTGAAGAACAAATATTAAAACGACCAAGGGGAAGACCTCCTAAACATAAAGGAAACAAAGCCGGAAAGTATGTATATTTTAAACTGAGACCTGGGTATTTGTCAGATTTCTTTATGCTAATGTATTATTATTCTCTGCCTAATACTAGCATTATCAGAGCGCTTAGGGATCGTATCTCATATTTTTCTTAGGAAATCTTTTCGCTGCCACCGACATAAGGCTTACAGCAGCAACATCAGCCTGCTAAGCAGCTAGGAGTGTTTGTGTACTTGTCAAGCCCACTGTCTGCTTTCTGGTGGAACTGACTTTGTTTTCCCCCTGACCCCTTGCCATTCAAAAGGGGTTGCTTTCTTTCCTCCCTTGCAGGAACCTTGATTGTATAGACCTTCCTCCTAGAGGAACTTTTTTCTCCTACCTACTTTTGAATCTACCTCTGGCCCTTTCTCTGTTGCTGTGAGTTTACTTCCAGTGAAGACCAAGGTGTCTGTCTCTGAAGACCAGGTGCTTCCTGGTGAAATCTCTTAGCCAGTTCATCTGGTGGCTGTTGGCTCCCCCCCCCCCCCTTTCCCTTTCTTGAATACTTTAGGGGACCTACCAACCTGAGGTTAGGTCCCTCTCAGTTCACAGATCCGCAGATTTGTGAAGGAGGCCCTTCAGCACCATTCCTTGTTCTAGATTAACACAGATGCTTAATCTTTTGTCTGTCCCTCATTTCTAAGGTCACGGATGTCCCAGACCTGTGGGTTCAGTCAGTGGTTGCAATGGGGTACAAAATAGAATTCAGATTTTTAACATCTCACTGCTTTATTCTCTCAAACCAACCAGACTGTTGAAGGATGGTCAAATTAGCCGAATGCCCTGAACTATCGCTTGTCCCAGGGACTAGTTGTGCCATTACCCTCACAGGACAGGTTCAACTTTTTTATTCAAACCTGTTCACAGTACCAAGGCCCAACGGGCTATTCGCCCTATTTTTTACTTGGAATCCTCCAAACAAGTACCTTTTTAAAATTCCAAAATTTTGCACAGAATCCAAAAGGTTGCTAATTGCCTTTCTGAGACTAGGGAGATGCAAGGCACCTGTAGACCAATGTTAATTTAGTAGACAAAAACATTTTGTGTCATAGGTTTTGTCAGCTGCATGTTTTCAGTGACGAAAATAAAATTTTAATTAAGTCAGTTGATGAAAATCAATTCCAATTTTTGTCAGCAAAAGGATGTTTACCCACCTGAATATCCGCATTCCTCTGAGCACCGCCTGTCAAAGCCTCAGCCCATTGACACTATTGACAAGCTGTATTGGCTGAGAGATGCAGGCTACCATTAAAGTGGTCCTAAAGGCAAACGTTTTTTTTTTTTTTTTTTTTTTAATCTTGATGCATTCTATGAAAAACGTGTGCGCAGAAGCTCCCCTAATACTTCATGTAGGTCCATCTAGTGCCAGCAATGTTTCACGAGATTCGGCTGTCCGGGACACCCCTCATTGGCTGAGACAGCAGTGCAGCGCCATTGGCTGATGCTGCTGTCAGTTGGCAAGCCAATGAGGAGAGAAAGGGGGTGAGGCCGGGCCATGGCTCTGTGTCTAAATGGATGCAGGGAGCCTCAGCTCGGGTGCCCCATAGCAAGTTGCTTGCTGTGTAGGCACTCAACAGGAGGAAGAGGCCAGGAGCGCCAAAGAGGGAACCAAGAAGAGGATCTGGGCTGCTCTGTACAAAACCACTGCACAGAGCAGGTAAGTATAACATTTTTTGTTTTTAATAAAAAAAAACTTTAGTATCGCTTTAATACTTTTTCCTTTTTCTATGCAATTTCACACTCATTCACGCTATCTCTTTGGTGCCCTCTGCTGGCCTTTTCTAAATCGGCAGCACAATTCCATCCCCAGCTTATAATGGAAAACAGTGATTCTTATTGCATGAAATGGGCCCAGAGGGACCTACTACAGACATACTTGGACTTCTAGCAGACAATTTCGGCCTATTCCCAACAGGCCAGATCTATCTCGGAGCCTTCTATTTCATCCTGCTTCAGTCTTTGGCTTTAGGCCAATATGTATTCTTCTACATATTTTTAGTTTAAAAAAAAATCGCAGTGAGCGTATATTGATTTGCACAAAAGTTATAGCATCTAAAAGAGGGGATATTTATGCCATTTTTTTTTAACTAGTAATGGCGGTGATTTGAGATTTTAGTGGGACTGCGACATTGTGGCAGACAGATTGGACACTCTTCTCTTTCTTTTATTGACAGACACGGCTCCTTTAAATCTTGACCTTAGGGTTATATCATCAGGAGAGGAATAGGCAGAATATGTAAAACATGTAAAAACAGCAAAACTTCACAGCACCGTCCAGGGTGGCGGTCCCACTGGCTATAACCCCTCACTCTGCTTCCTGCAGCTTAGTTTTTTTTTCTGCCTAGTGGCTCCTGGAGGGGACCATTGGTCCTCTGAATTTTTTCTTTATTTTTCTACAATTTTGATACTGTGATCTACAATCAACAGCCCGGCTGGGTGACAGGCTGGATAATATAGATCCTTGTAGTCTCCCCAGCCTGGCCATCGAGCGTGAGCAGACCCTAGCTACACGCTGGGTCGGCCATGACATGCCCCTTTCTGGTCCAGGGGCGTCCAGTGAACTCTATGCTCCAGGGTGCACACGACTGGGCTACTTCTGTCCGTGTCAGTGTGCCATGGCCGACAGCCACCCGTACTGCTCGGGTGATGGTTCTGTGGTGGAATGCATCCAGCAGTCACGGCAGGAGGGGTAAGTACGGCTCCACCTGCCTAGGCAACATGAAGCAGCTGGGCATTTACTGGGAGGTCGACTGGGGGGTCTCGCTCTCCCTTTTTTCTCTCCCTGTCCCTTGTTCCCTCTTCCCCCATGCTGGGGCCGCTGAGTGACTGGGCATGAGGTGCGGTGCATGTACCTGGCCTTGGCGGGCTACGCTGGCTGTCGGGGTCCGCTCCTTCTTTCCCTGTTTTATCTGGCCACAGTGAGGTGTTCAGGCTGTTTGCCATGAGTGGAGGTTGCTGCACGGTCATTTTTCTGTAGCCTTAGTGTATTACTCTCAGCCATTTCCTAGAAGGTTCAGCGGCCATTTTCTGAGATTTTTTTTGCTAGAACGGCCGGCGGACATTTTCTTGTAACCTCAGCGTGGTTTACCTCTAGCGCTGGTGACGGCTTCCAGAACAGAGCGGTTTTTACTCAGAACACCTCGTGACTGACACAGAGGAGACGACGGCGGCAGCACAGCGCAGTACCTGGGTCAGGGTGGTGAGTCCTACGGGGGGCCCTTGAGTCTGCGAACAGCTAGGAGGCTGGGATTTTGTGTACCATGCCATAAGTCCCTTAGTAGTGACAGGCGAGTGAGGGTCAGCATGGCGTCAGAAGCCAGTGCTTCTTCCACAGACATCCCTGCTATTGCAACTGGCTCGCCTGCAAAAAATGCGGTGCCTATGGACGCTTTGGTGGTGGTCCTGGAGTCCTTTGTTGCCAGGGTGGAGGTGGCATGCGGGCGCTGGGAGGGGGGGGGGGGTACAAAACGTCCCCTACCCCCTCTGTCTTCTGGGGAAAGCTCTGATTCAGACTCGGGGCCCTGCTGTGACAGACGGCCCCTGTTCTGACATGTCAGAGAATGCTGACCAGGACTGTTCAGACAGTGAGGATGACTGTGTCCAGGTTAGTGCAGGAAAAAGTGCTAGTAGGAGCAATTTTCACAGCAGTGTGGTATACCCTGAAATGCAGGATACATCAAGGGCATCTGAAGAGGTGGCGGTCTCATTTGGGTCCCTCAAAGGTGTTTCTGTGTTTGACTTATTTTGAGAAATTAATTTACAAGAAATGGGGAAGCCTGCCACAGGCTTTTTCAGTCCCGAGAAGAATGACTGTGCTTTACCCTTTTGAGGAGAGCCTCCTGAAAAAATAAACTTTGGTCGTTGACCCCCCGGTAGCCAGGTTGAGTAAAGTAACCATGATTCCGGTAGAAGGGACTCCTGCCTTCAAGGACCCTGCCAACAGGTGGGCCGAGGCAGTGGTCTGGTCCATGTTTACGGTGGTGGGGTCAGCGTTACGACCTGTGTTGGCCACGGCCTTGGTGTTGTAGACACCTACTGAGGGCAAAGTTGTTGCACCGTGAATTGGAGAAGCAACGACTTCCCTGATCTGCATAGAACTGGCAGATCAGTTGGTGCATGGCCTGTATGTCTGTGATACGGTCCCCCTGCTCTCTAGCGTATCAGTATCAGCAGTGGTGCTGCAGCGCCTGATTTGGCTGAAATGCTGGTCTGCGGACCAGGCATCTAAACATGCATTGGCGGATTTGCACTTGCAAGGTGAGAGGCTATTTGGAGCCTCGCTGGATGACCTTATTAAAAATGTTACCTGTGGGAAGAGCATGTTGCTCCCACAGCCCAGGAAGGGTAAGGAGCCACGGTGTAGGCAAGGGCCCTCTTTTTCCACTCAAATGGCTTTTTCGCCCACCCAGGTCAGCAGGTAAGCGTTCCCAGTCCGACAAGGTGCCTGCTGAAGGAAAAAAGTGTCCCTGGTTTCGCAAGCCAAACAAGTCTGTGAGCACAAATGTTACCGCATGAAGATTTGCGGGTGGGGGGGTCACCTTCGGCAGTTTGCAGCTCGGTGGACCTCCCTACTGTCCGACCAATGAGTCTGCAAACTGGTTTCATCGGGATACAAGATAGTTTCTTGTCCACCAAACCGATTCTTTCCCTCCAACCTTCATCTGCTTCCGGCTCGTCGGGAGGCCTTGTTTGGGGCAGTACAGGACCTGCTACTGTGCGGGGTGATAGCACCTGTACCGACGCAGGAAATGTTCAGGGATTCTACTCCAATCTGTAGTCCCAAAGGAGGAAGGTCTGTCCAATCCTGGACCTTACGGCCCTCAACAGCTTTGTGAAAGTGCAAAGGTTCAGGATGGAATCTGTTCGTTCTGTGGTCGCTGCACTCATCAGGCGGACTTCCTGGCATCCTTGGACATCAAGGATACTTGCATGTAGCCATATGCATCAGAAGTTTCTGCAATTTGTAGTCGGAAGAGCACTACCAATTTGTGGCTATCCCTTTTGGCCTAGCGTCAGCACCCCGGGTCTTCACCAAGGTGTTAGCCCCAATTCTGGCATTAAGGCAATGGGGGGATCGCAATTGTAATGGAAATTTGTAGGTTCTGTATATAACTGTATTCTATTTTATATGTATTGCACAATGCCCTCACTGTGCACACGGCACTAATGTTTTCAGTACATGTTTTGCATTCTTTCGAGTTCTGATTAGAATTAGCCTGCCTATGTAACGCCCCTTGTTACCATAAACGTACAATTGTAATATTAATGTGATACCTACGTAATCATGTGTATAAAAACCTTCACATGCGTCATAATAAAGAACGGTTATTTGGAAAGATGCTGAGCGTATCTTGTATCTGTTCCCTACTGCAGTAGTTATTCATTTGGAACCACTAATCAATATGAGGCTAGGAGTTGCCTATCATCAAAATATCCATTTCACAATCGTGGGTTACCTAGACGACCTCTTTCTGAGAGCAGCTTCCGCCTCAGAATTAAGGGAAGATGTAACGATCGCCATGCAAACTCTTCGGGAGTTTGGTTGGATACTGGCCCTAAAAAAGTCGGTGTTTGTGCCGACTCAACACCTGGAGTACCTGGGCTTACTGTTGAACTCCTCAGAAGCGAGAGTCTTTCTCCCTTCAGACAAGCTGCAGACTCTTCAAACTTCGGTGAGGTTATTTGTGAACCCCAGGTGGTCGCCGCTGTGTTTCTGCATGCGAGTCCTGGGTCTCATGGTAGCCGCTTTCGAGACTACCATACAGTCAATTTCACACTCGAGTCTTGCAGAAAGATTTTGTCAAAATGGGACAAATCTGTTATCCCTGGATTGTTAAATTTGGATGAACCAGTTAGTCAGGGATTCCCTGCTCTGGTGGCTGAGGTCTCCGGCCCTTCGATCTGGGAAATCGTTCCTTCCTCTCCAATGGATGGTGATCACAACAGACACCTGCCTGACCGGTTGGGGGGGGGGGGGGGTGTGGGAGTGTTAAACGCAGGAGGAATTGCACCTGCCGATCAATGTGCTTGAGCTTCGGGTGATCAGGCGGTGCCTCTCCACATGGTCGAAGAGGCTGCAGAGGCGTCCGGTCAGGATCCAGTCGGACAATGCCGCGGAGTTGGCGTATGTAAACCATCGAGGAGGAACCAGGAGCTCGGTGCAGCATGGGTGGTTGCTCACATCCTACAGTGGGCAGAGCGGCACGTGTCGGCCATATACATTTCGGGGGCGTAGAAAACTAGCAGGTGGACTACCCAAGTCAGATGCTGGACCAAGGGGAATGGTCGTTTCATCCAGATGTATTCTCCTTTGCCTAAGGTAGAGCACACCAGATGTGGATCTCTTGGCCTCTCGGCTCAATCGGAAGGTACAGAGGTTTGTGTCCAGGACAAGAGATCCCTGGGCGACGCGTCAGATGCGTCGGCAGTTCCATTAGGGCATTATCGTCTGATTTATGCCTTCCCTCCACTATAACTACGCAGAGTGGGGGCCGCGAGGATTCCGGTGATTGTCCCGGATTGGCCTCAGCGTCCTTGTTATGCCAACCCAGTACGACTGGTGGCAGATGTTCTTTGGCGGCTGCTGGTGCGAGAGGAACTTCTATTTGATACTTCATCTTGCTTTTCCGTCACTGGTTTTAACGGCATGGCTGTTGAAAGCCAGGTGCTAAGGGACAGATGTCTATCAGACTCGGTAATTTCCACTATGCTGAGGGCGCGGAAGTCTTCTTCGCAGAAGATTTATCGATCGTACGTGGAAGGCCTACCTCTCCATGTGTGAGGAGAGGGTGTTATCTGTGCACAAACTCAGTTTCCAGGATCCAGGTGTTTTTTGCAGCGAGGCGTGGATCAGAAACTTGCTTTAAGCACCATTAAGGGGCAGATATCAGCCTTAGCTGTCTTCTTTCCACGTCCCTTAGCGACTCATTCATTTAGTACATTTGTGCAAGGGGTTCGACACGTAGCCCCTCCGTGGGATCTCAATTGGTTCTTCAGAAACGAGCGTTTGAAAATATTAGGGAGATTCCCTTATTGACTCATTCTCAGAAAGTAGTCTTTCTAGTGGCAATTACATCTGCCAGTAAAGTTTCTGAATTGGGGGCCTTGTTGTGCAAGTCTCCCTACCTGGTTCTCCACAAGGATAAGGCTGTGCTACGTCCGCAGCCCTCTTTTCTTCCGAAGGTGGTTTCAGCTTTTCATCTAAATGCGGACATCGTGCTGCCATCCCTATATCCTAAGCCGACACATCCGAAGGAAGTTGCCTTACATTCCCTGAATGTGGTCAGGGCTCTACGGGTGTATCTGTCTGCTATTGTTCCTTTCCGGAGGTCAGACTGTATCGGTAGCTGATCCAAAAAAGGGTCTGACGGTCTCGTCGACCACCATCTCTTGGTGGATCAGACAGATCGTGGTTCAGGCTTATGCCTTAGAGGAGAGTGCCCCGCTTTCCTGTAACGACACATTCCACCAGGGAGATTGGAACCTCCTGGGCTTTCCGACATCCAGCGTCGGTTTCCCAGGTGTGTAAGGTGGCGACTTGGTCGTCCGTTCGCACTTTTGCTAAATTTTACAAAGTTGACATGAGTGCATCTTCAGATGCTTGCTTTGGCCGCAAGGTTTTGCAGGCAGCTGTGTAAGGTTGCAATTCACACTCATTTAAGTTACAAGGTTGTTGTGAACGCATCTTCGGATGCATATGTTGGCCACAAGTTTTGCTGGTGGCCGTTTAAGTTGGCAACTCCTCTGTTGAGAAGTTCCTCTTTGTGGGTGAAGTTATTTATTGCTGGTTCCACCCTCATATTTTTGACACTGCTTGGGGATGTCCCTAAGGTCACTATTTAAAGGAGCTGTGTCCGTCAATGAACGAAAGAGAAAATTGGGTTTTTGTACTCCCCGTAAAATCCTTTTTTCTGAAGTTCATTGACGGACACAGCACCCACCCCTCCTATTTATGTTTGTATTGCTTTTTGACGAACTGAGCTGCAGGAAGCAGAATGAGGGGGCTATAGACAGTGCGACTGCCCCCTGGGCGGTGCTGTGCAGTTTTGCTGTTTTTACAGGTTTTACTTGTTCTGCCTAGTCCTCTCCTGAAGGTGGCGATATAACCCCAAGGTCAAGATTTAAAGAAGCTGTGTCTGTCAGTGAACTTCAGATAAAAAAGGATTTTACGGTGAGTACAAAAATCCTATTTTTTTTTTTTTTGGACAATTGACATGTACAGTGATCCGAGCTAAAGATGGCCACTGATTATGGTATAAATGTATGGGTCTGGGCTGACTGGAGGAGAGAAATTATTCCTAGGATCTCTCTCCTCTCTCCCCCCCTCTCTCTCCCCCCTCTCTCTCCCTCGCCCCTCTCTCTCTCTCCCTCGCCCCTCTCTCTCTCTCCCTCGCCCCTCTCTCTCTCTCTCCCTCGCCCCTCTCTCTCTCTCCCTCGCCCCTCTCTCTCTCTCTCTCCCTCGCCCCTCTCTCTCTCTCCCTCGCCCCTCTCTCTCTCTCTCGCTCGCCCCTCTCTCTCTCTCTCGCTCGCCCCTCTCTCTCTCGCTCGCCCCTCTCTCTCTCGCTCGCCCCCTCTCTCTCTCGCTCCCCCCTCTCTCTCTCGCGCGCCCCCTCTCTCTCTCGCGCGCCCCTCTCGCGCGCGCCCTCTCTCTCTCGCGCGCCCCTCTCTCTCTCGCGCGCCCCTCTCTCTCTCGCGCGCCCCTCTCTCTCTCGCGCGCCCCTCTCTCTCTCGCGCGCCCCTCTCTCTCTCGCGCGCCCCTCTCTCTCTCGCGCTCCCCCCTCTCTCTCTCGCGCTCCCCCCTCTCTCTCTCTCGCGCGCGCGCTCCCCCCTCTCTCTCTATCTCTCGCGCGCGCGCTCCCCCCTCTCTCTCTCGCGCGCGCGCGCTCCCCCCTCTCTCTCTCTCGCGCGCGCGCTCCCCCCTCTCTCTCTCGCGCGCGCGCGCTCCCCCTCTCTCTCTCTCGCGCGCGCGCTCCCCCCTCTCTCTCTCGCGCCGCGCGCTCCCCCCTCTCTCTCTCGCGCGCGCTCCCCCTCTCTCTCTCGCCGCGCGCTCCCCCCTCTCTCTCTCGCGCGCCCCCTCTCTCTCTCGCGCGCCCCCTCTCTCTCTCGCGCGCCCCTCTCTCTCTCGCGCGCCCCTCTCTCTCTCGCGCGCCCCCTCTCTCTCTCGCGCGCCCCTCTCTCTCTCGCGCGCCCCTCTCTCTCTCGCGCTCCCCCCTCTCTCTCTCGCGCTCCCCCCTCTCTCTCTCTCTCGCGCGCGCGCTCCCCCCTCTCTCTCTATCTCTCGCGCGCGCGCTCCCCCTCTCTCTCTATCTCTCGCGCGCGCGCTCCCCCCTCTCTCTCTCTCGCGCGCGCGCTCCCCCCTCTCTCTCTATCTCTCGCGCGCGCGCTCCCCCCTCTCTCTCTCGCGCGCGCGCGCTCCCCCCTCTCTCTCTCGCGCGCGCGCTCCCCCCTCTCTCTCTCGCGCGCGCGCTCCCCCCTCTCTCTCTCGCGCGCGCGCTCCCCCCTCTCTCTCTCGCGCGCGCGCTCCCCCCTCTCTCTCTCGCGCGCGCGCTCCCCCCTCTCTCTCTCGCGCGCGCGCTCCCCCCTCTCTCTCTCGCGCGCGCGCTCCCCCCTCTCTCTCGCGCGCGCGCTCCCCCCTCTCTCGCGCGCTCCCCCCTCTCTCTCGCGCGCGCGCTCCCCCCTCTCTCTCGCGCGCGCGCTCCCCCCTCTCTCTCTCGCGCGCGCGCTCCCCCCTCTCTCTCTCGCGCGCGCGCTCCCCCTCTCTCTCTCTCTCTCTCTCTCTCGCGCGCGCTCCCCCCTCTCTCTCTCGCGCGCGCTCCCCCCTCTCTCTCTCTCGCGCGCGCTCCCCCCTCTCTCTCTCGCGCGCGCGCTCCCCCCTCTCTCTCTCGCGCGCGCGCTCCCCCCTCTCTCTCTCGCGCGCGCGCTCCCCCCTCTCTCTCTCGCGCGCGCGCTCCCCCCTCTCTCTCGCGCGCGCGCTCCCCCCTCTCTCTCGCGCGCGCGCTCCCCCCTCCTCTCTCTCTCTCTCGCGCGCGCGCTCCCCCTCTCTCTCTCGCGCGCGCGCTCCCCCCCCTCTCTCTCTCTCTCGCGCGCGCTCCCCCCTCTCTCTCTCTCTCGCGCGCGCTCCCCCCTCTCTCTCTCTCTCTCGCTCCCCCCTCTCTCTCTCTCTCTCTCTCTCTCTCTCTCGCGCGCGCTCCCCCCTCTCTCTCTCTCGCGCGCGCTCCCCCCTCTCTCTCTCTCGCGCGCGCTCCCCCCTCTCTCTCTCTCGCGCGCGCTCCCCCCTCTCTCTCTCGCGCGCGCGCTCCCCCCTCTCTCTCGCGCGCGCGCTCCCCCCTCTCTCTCTCTCGCGCGCGCTCCCCCCTCTCTCTCTCTCTCGCGCGCGCT